>NW_024062470.1:10000-730416 GCF_006381635.1 Hibiscus syriacus
CCCTGAACCCTGAACCCTGAACCCTGAACCCTGAACCCTGAACCCTGAACCCTGAACCCTGAACCCTGAACCCTGAACCTGAACCCTGAACCCTGAACCCTGAACCCTGAACCCTGAACCCTGAACCCTGAACCTGAACCTGAACCCTGAACCTGAACCCTGAACCCTGAACCCTGAACCCTGAACCTGAACCCTGAACCCTGAACCCTGAACCTGAACCCTGAACCTGAACCCTGAACCCTGAACCTGAACCCTGAACCCTGAACCCTGAACCCTGAACCCTGAACCCTGAACCTGAACCTGAACCCTGAACCCTGAACCCTGAACCTGAACCCTGAACCCTGAACCCTGAACCCTGAACCCTGAACCCTGAACCCTGAACCCTGAACCCTGAACCCTGAACCCTGAACCTGAACCCTGAACCCTGAACCTGAACCCTGAACCCTGAACCTGAACTGAACCCTGAACCCTGAACCCTGAACCCTGAACCTGAACCCTGAACCCTGAACCTGAACCCTGAACCCTGAACCTGAACCCTGAACCCTGAACCCTGAACCCTGAACCTGAACCCTGAACCCTGAACCCTGAACCCTGAACCCTGAACCCTGAACCCTGAACCCTGAACCCTGAACCCTGAACCTGAACCCTGAACCCTGAACCTGAACCCTGAACCCTGAACCTGAACCCTGAACCCTGAACCCTGAACCCTGAACCCTGAACCCTGAACCCTGAACCCTGAACCCTGAACCCTGAACCCTGAACCCGAACCCTGAACCTGAACCCTGAACCCTGAACCCTGAACCCTGAACCTGAACCTGAACCCTGAACCCTGAACCCTGAACCCTGAACCCTGAACCCTGAACCCTGAACCTGAACCCTGAACCCTGAACCCTGAACCCTGAACCCTGAACCCTGAACCCTGAACCCTGAACCCTGAACCTGAACCCTGAACCCTGAACCCTGAACCTGAACCCTGAACCCTGAACCCTGAACCTGAACCCTGAACCCTGAACCTGAACCCTGAACCCTGAACCCTGAACCCTGAACCCTGAACCCTGAACCCTGAACCCTGAACCCTGAACCCTGAACCCTGAACCCTGAACCCTGAACCTGAACCCTGAACCCTGAACCCTGAACCCTGAACCCTGAACCCTGAACCCTGAACCTGAACCCTGAACCCTGAACCTGAACCCTGAACCGAACCTGAACCCTGAACCTGAACCCTGAACCCTGAACCCTGAACCCTGAACCCTGAACCCTGAACCCTGAACCCTGAACCCTGAACCCTGAACCCTGAACCCTGAACCCTGAACCCTGAACCCTGAACCTGAACCCTGAACCCTGACCCTGAGCCCTGAACCCTGACCCTGACCCTGAGAGCCCTGAGCCCTGAGCCTGAGCCCTGAGCCCTGACCCTGAGCCCTGAGCCCTGAGCCCTGAGCCCTGAGCCCTGAGCCCTGAGCCCTGAGCCCTGAGCCCTGAGCCCTGAGCCCTGAGCCCTGAGCCCTGAGCCCTGAGCCCTGAGCCCTGAGCCCTGAGCCCTGAGCCCTGAGCCCTGAGCCCTGAGCCCTGAGCCCTGAGCCTGAGCCCTGAGCCCTGAGCCTGAGCCCTGAGCCCTGAGCCCTGAGCCCTGAGCCCTGAGCCTGAGCCCTGAGCCCTGAGCCTGAGCCCTGAGCCCTGAGCCCTGAGCCCTGAGCCCTGAGCCCTGAGCCCTGAGCCCTGAGCCCTGAGCCCTGAGCCCTGAGCCCTGAGCCCTGAGCCCTGAGCCCTGAGCCCTGAGCCCTGAGCCCTGAGCCCTGAGCCCTGAGCCCTGAGCCTGAGCCCTGAGCCCTGAGCCCTGAGCCCTGAGCCCTGAGCCCTGAGCCCTGAGCCCTGAGCCCTGAGCCTGAGCCCTGAGCCCTGAGCCCTGAGCCCTGAGCCCTGAGCCCTGAGCCCTGAGCCCTGAGCCTGAGCCCTGAGCCCTGAGCCCTGAGCCCTGAGCCCTGAGCCCTGAGCCCTGAGCCCTGAGCCCTGAGCCCTGAGCCCTGAGCCTGAGCCCTGAGCCTGAGCCCTGAGCCCTGAGCCTGAGCCCTGAGCCCTGAGCCCTGAGCCCTGAGCCCTGAGCCCTGAGCCTGAGCCCTGAGCCCTGAGCCCTGAGCCCTGAGCCTGAGCCCTGAGCCCTGAGCCCTGAGCCCTGAGCCCTGAGCCCTGAGCCCTGAGCCCTGAGCCCTGAGCCCTGAGCCCTGAGCCCTGAGCCCTGAGCCCTGAGCCCTGAGCCCTGAGCCCTGAGCCCTGAGCCCTGAGCCCTGAGCCCTGAGCCCTGAGCCCTGAGCCCTGAGCCCTGAGCCCTGAGCCCTGAGCCCTGAGCCCTGAGCCCTGAGCCCTGAGCCCTGAGCCCTGAGCCTGAGCCCTGAGCCCTGAGCCCTGAGCCCTGAGCCCTGAGCCTGAGCCCTGAGCCCTGAGCCTGAGCCCTGAGCCTGAGCCCTGAGCCTGACCCTGAGCCCTGAGCCCTGAGCCCTGAGCCCTGAGCCCTGAGCCCTGAGCCCTGAGCCCTGAGCCTGAGCCCTGAGCCCTGAGCCCTGAGCCTGACCTGAGCCCTGAGCCCTGAGCCCTGAGCCCTGAGCCCTGAGCCCTGAGCCCTGAGCCTGAGCCCTGAGCCCTGAGCCCTGAGCCCTGAGCCCTGAGCCCTGAGCCCTGAGCCCTGAGCCCTGAGCCCTGAGCCCTGAGCCCTGAGCCCTGAGCC
Organism: Hibiscus syriacus; assembly: GCF_006381635.1. Classification (NCBI taxonomy): domain Eukaryota; kingdom Viridiplantae; phylum Streptophyta; class Magnoliopsida; order Malvales; family Malvaceae; genus Hibiscus; species Hibiscus syriacus. The sequence goes on from NW_024062470.1 coordinate 12,723, forward strand.
CTGAGCCCTGAGCCCTGAGCCCTGAGCCCTGAACCCGAACCTGAACCCGAACCCCAGACCCCCCAGACCCGACCCCAGACCCTGAGCCCTGAGCCCGAGCCCAGAGCCTGAGCCCTGAGCCCTGAGCCCTGAGCCTGAGCCCTGAGCCCTGAGCCCTGAGCCCTGAGCCCTGAACCCTGAACCCTGAACCCTGAACCGAACCCAGACCCTGAACCGGAACCCCAGACCCCTGAACCGAACCCCAGACCCCTGAACCCGAACCCAGACCCCTGAACCCGAACCCCAGACCCCAGACCCCAGACCCCAGACCCCAGACCAGAGCCCGAGCCCAGAGCCCCGAGCCCCGAGCCCCGAGCCCGAGCCCCGAGCCCGAGCCCCGAGCCCCGAGCCCCGAGCCCCGAGCCCCGAGCCCCGAGCCCGAGCCCCGAGACCCGAGACCGAGACTACCCTACACCCTACCCTACACCCTACACCCGAGCCCCGAGCCCGAGCCCGAGCCCCGAGCCCCGAGCCCCGAGACCCGAGACCCGAGACCCGAGCCCCGAGCCCCGAGCCCCGAGCCCCGAGCCCGAGCCCCGAGACCCTAGACCCTAGCCCTAGACCCTAGACCCTAGACCCTAGACCCTAGACCCTAGACCCTAGACCCTACACCCTACACCCTACACCCTACACCCTACACCCTACACCCTACACCCTACACCCTACACCCTACACCCTACACCCTACACCCTACACCCTACACCCTACACCCTACACCCTACACCTTACACCCTACACCCTACACCCTACACCCTGGACCCTGGACCCTGGACCCTGGACCCTGGACCCTGAGCCCTGAGCCCTGAGCCCTGAACAAAACCCGCCTGCCCGTGCCTATCTGTAGAAATACTTAGGTTTTTTTAATTTGATTTTTTATGACATTTTATGAGTTTAATTATAGCACATGACTTTACACTTTCAAAAAATTGTGAGTTTGACCCGACATTTCATCTTGTGTATATTATAGTCATCAATCATAGTAAATTGGCTTCAATTTGTGAGCAGGAATTGAGTTGATTAAGAAAGAATGTATTTTGAAAATAACACAAAATGACAATTTCAGTAATAAGCTGCAAGAGTTATGTTGTCCAAATATTTTTTGATTGGGCCTGAGATAATTAGGAAGGAATTCACTTAAAATAAATATTAAAATGAGAATATATGGACGGGTTAAGATCAAAATCAAGCCAGATTTTATTTCAGGTTTTAGCAATTAGGTTAGACGCTATAATTCTAATATTTTTATTCAAATTATTTTAGATTTTCTAATATATATAATCAATTCTTATAATCAAATGGAACGATTGAAGATGATAAATTGAAGTAATGAATGAAGTAATCATCACCTGAACCATTGCTGGTTGGAGCAACGGCAGGTCCCTCAATCTCTGCTGGAGAAGGCGCTGGAGAGATTCCAGTGTAGCTGTGCCGTGGAGACAACACGACCACAACCAACTTCTGGCCCTGCTCACAGTGACCCTTAGCTCCACTAATGAAGTAAAATGGGCCTAGCACCGAGTCTTGGCCACTATCATATTTCCACACTGTAATATAAAGACTTAGAAAAGCAAAAAGGAAGAGTGTCACAAAGTGGAGTTTGTTTAGTACGTATATTACCGAGAGAGTCGCCGATGCGGAAACGGAACTGCCGGCCCATTTGTTGAGGGAGTCGGATTCAGAGGATGGGATCTTCCAAGCGTTTTCCTTGCCACCAACCAATATTTCTATGGCTTCTTCAGCCGTGCACCTTCTAGCAGAACCTTTTTCCAAGATTTTGTAAATTTCATTAGCAGTAGTTTCTAGCTCTTCTTCCAAGCCTCTGACAAAAACTCCCCCTTTTCCATCTTCCATAAGAGCAATGGGTTTCTTAGATTTATCATCAATGGGTTTCCACAAAAACTCCCCCTTTTAAATAAGCATGAAAAGCTTGAGAAATAAGAAAGGGCGCCTCAAGCTTAACGCCGTCGATGTATTATATCCGACCGTTACAAATGTCAGGTAATAATAAAGGAATTTTGAAAAAATTCAAAAAGAAAAACGGTGGGGTTTTGTGACTGTTTGCTGGGATGAAGTCTCATTCCAACGGCTATTTTCGCACGCTCTTAAGTCCTCCGCGGATCTTATTATATGGGTCATCGTGAAGATGCTGGTTTCTGTATTAATGGAAGCTCCGACTGTACAGTGAGTGGCTTTATCTTTTATTTTATATATATTTAATAACATAATTCATGTTCTACATTGGTGGTGTTTGCTTTTATATGACTGAAGCAACGACATGGGGATTCCCTCCAAATTTCTGTTTTGCTTCTATTTTGCTCTTCTGGCCATTTTGCCTATCCAACATCTTTTTTCTAAAGGAGGAAAAAAGGATCATACTTTGTCTGGTTTACTCTTCAAAAGATAGAAGTTAATATAGTGTTTGTAAGACTTTGGTTATGTTTCTCTAATTCCATTGTTCATCTCACTCTATAATTGTTCTGTTCTTCCCTATCTTGCATCATGTTCAGTTTGAGGGGCTCTAGTTCTTTCTGTGCAGTCATATGATATTTGATTTTCTCCTAAGACTTCATTGGTTGGTTTTCAGCTAAACAAAATGTCACTACATCACTAGAGAATTCGAATTCTTGAACCTTCCATGGAACTTAGTTACTCTTTGTTAATTCCATCATCTTCATACCCATGATCACTTGTAAAGTGTGGTTATGACATGATATATCTAGGACAGAGGTGTTTATGTTATCTGAAATTGTATTTGAAAAATTACTACTGTCACATGTCTAGGAATAATGCATTTGTGTTAAAAGTTTCAAAGTTTGGCAACCAACTTTGGAAAATGTTTTTTCAAAGTTTGGTAAATGTTTCTTTGAAAAATGTTTTTCAAAGTTTGGTAAAATTTTGGTAGATGTTTGTTGAAAATAGGAATGGGTAAATTCACTTTAGTCATTGCACTTTAGGGTATTTTCAAAGATTAGTCCCTAAGTTTCTACTATAAATACCCTTACCCATTTAGCTTCAAAATCATCCCAAAACATTTCTTTCTTCCTATACTAGAGAGCTTTCTTGTGAGTAGTGAGTGTTTTGTAAACACCTGTAAATTTTCTCTCTTAGTAAAAGATCTGCAGCAGCCCGGAGACGTAAGCACAATTGGCTGAACTCCGTTATCAATTTTCGGGTATTATTTTTCCGCTTTTATTTCGCATTCTCACTAATCTGGTTAAAGGGAAATTACTTGTACTCGGTTTATTTTCCTAACAACTGGTAATCAGAGCTTTTGGTTGTGAATTTTGTCAAATTTTCTGCGAGGTTACTATTCATTACTATTCACGTGAATAGTGAATTTCGTGAATAGTGAAATTCGGTCGGCGATACGAGTTTGTCGACGGTGGTGTTCTAATACACGGTGATTCGCAAGAATTGTCAGAAACGATCCAAACGAAGCCAGATTCGAGTGGGAGCGATGGCTGCAGACGAAGGGAAGGTGAAAATTGAAAAGTTCGATGGTGCGGACTTTGGCTTTTGGAAGATGCAGATTGAAGATTTTTTGTACCAGAAAAATCTATATCAACCTCTCTCAGGAAAGCAACCAGAGGGCATGAAGGATGAAGATTGGGCTCTTCTCGACAGACAAGCCCTCGGAGTTATCCGACTGACGTTATCCCGCAATGTTGCTTTTAACATAGCAAAGGAAAAGACCACGGCGGGTCTTATGGCGGCTCTCTCCAGTATGTACGAGAAGCCATCGGCCTCAAACAAAGTTCATTTGATGAGGCGATTATTCAATTTGCGAATGGCGGAAGGGGCATCGGTGGCACAACACCTAAATGAACTCAACACAATCACAACCCAGTTGAGTTCAGTGGAAATTGAGTTCGATGATGAAGTTCGAGCTTTAATTCTCTTATCATCTCTACCAGACAGTTGGAATGCTACTGTTACAGCAGTCAGCAGTTCGTCGGAAACAGCAAATTAAAATTCGACGATGTTCGAGATCTGGTATTGAGTGAAGAAATTCGACGAAGAGAATCGGGTGAAGCATCAACCTCCTCAGCCTTACACACGGAGTCTAGAGGGAGAACTTCAGAAAGAATTCAAATCGTGGCAGATCAAAATCTAGAAGGGGCAAATCAAGAACAGGAAATAAAGATTTTACCTGTTATAATTGCGGCAAAAAGGGTCACTTCAAAAGAGATTGCCGAGCACCGAAGAAAAATACCGGCGCACAGGAATCTGCCAACATGACGGAGGAGACAGGTGATGCCATGATTTTAAGCGTCAACAGTCCGATTGAATCATGGATCTTGGATTCAGGGGCATCTTTCCACTCCACCCCATGTCGAGAAATCATGGAGAACTATGTCAGTGGTGATTTTGGGAAGGTTCATCTTGCTGATGATGAAACCTTAAAGATCGTCGGAAAAGGAGACATCCGACTAAAGTTGCCAAACCAGACCACCTGGAAGCTGACAGGAGTGAGACATATTCCTGGCCTCAAAAGAAATCTGATTTCTGTTGGACAGCTTGATGGAGAAGGATATAGCACAACCTTTTCAGGCTGTGAATGGAAGATTACCAAAGGAGCACTCGTCATTGCTCGTGGTAAGAAGACTGGTACTCTCTATGTAACCTCAAATTTAGAGAATATCATTGCAGTAGCAGATGCTGATGGAAAATCAAACCTATGGCACCAAAGGCTTGGCCATATGAGCGAGAAAGGGATGAAGACACTTTTGTCAAAAGGGAAGCTGCCGGATCTAAAAAATGTAGATGTCGGACTATGCGAGGATTGCATCTTTGGCAAACAAAAGAAAGTCAGTTTTGCAAAGATTGGCAAGACACCCAAGGCAGAAAGGTTAGAATTGGTTCATACTGATGTATGGGGACCATCCCCAGTTCCATCTCTTGCAGGCTCACTATATTATGTCACCTTCATCGATGATTCAACAAGGAAGGTGTGGGTTTATTTTCTGAAGAAGAAATCAGAAGTCTTCGATATCTTCAGAAAATGGAAGGCCATGGTGGAAAATGAGACTGGTTTGAAAGTCAAGCGGTTGAGGTCTGACAATGGAGGAGAGTACAGAGACAGTAGATTCAGAGATTTCTGCGCAAACAATGGGATCAAGATGGAGACAACAGTTCCCAAGACACCGCAACATAATGGTGTAGCAGAGCGCATGAACAGAACTCTGAATGAACGTGCCAGAAGTATGAGGATACATGCCGGCTTGCCCAAATTTCTATGGGCTGAAGCAATCAACACTGCAGCTTACTTGATCAACCGTGGGCCCTCAGTTCCTTTGGATGGCAGAATACCAGAGGAAGTTTGGAGCAAGAAAGAAATAAACCTTTCACACTTAAGAGTGTTTGGTTGTATTTCTTATGTACACATAGACTCTGTTGAAAGAAGTAAGCTTGATGCTAAGTCCAACAAATGTGCCTTTGTTGGTTATGGCGGTGATGAGTTCGGTTACCGGTTTTGGGACTATGAAAATCGGAAGATCATCAGAAGCAGAGACGTCATTTTCAATGAAAATGTGATGTACAAAGATAGATCAACCGCAGAATCAAGTAATACCGAAGCTGAAACAAAGGAATTTGCTGAGTTCGAGGAGATTTCTGGAAATGATGTTCAGATCAATCCTGAAGCAGTTCAAGAAGAACCAGGCACACCAGAACTGAGACGCTCATCCAGAATTCCTAAACCAACCCAACGGTATTCTCCTTCTTTACACTACTTGTTGCTGACTGACAATGGTGAACCAGAGTGCTATGATGAAGCAATGCAAGTGGAGGATTCAGTCAAGTGGGAGTCTTCCATGAAAGATGAGATGGACTCGCTTATGTCAAATCAGACATGGGAATTAGCTGAATTACCACCAGGCAAGAAAGCGCTCCACAACAAGTGGATTTACAGGATCAAAGAAGAGCACGATGGGAGCAAACGCTACAAAGCAAGATTGGTTGTCAAAGGCTTTCAGCAAAAAGAAGGTATTGACTACAATGAAATTTTCTCTCCAGTCGTAAAATTGTCTACAATCAGACTGGTGTTGAAAATTGTAGCTGCAGAGAATTTACATCTTGAGCAGTTAGATGTAAAGACAGCTTTCCTTCATGGTGATTTGGAGGAAGAAATCTATATGAGGCAGCCAGAAGGCTTCATAGAGGCAGACAAGAAAACCTGGTATGCAGGTTGAAGAAGAGCTTGTATGGTTTAAAACAAGCTCCTAGACAGTGGTACAAGAAGTTCGATAGCTTCATGAGTAGCAGTGGTTTTATCAGATGCCAAGCAGATCATTGTTGCTACATCAAGAGGTTCGACAACAGCTTCATTATTTATTATTGTACGTTGATGACATGCTCGTTGCAGGCTCAGACATGCAAGAGATTATACACTTGAAGCAAAAATTGTCGAAGCAGTTTGCTATGAAGGATCTGGGCGCTGCAAAGCAGATTCTTGGGATGAGGATCAAGAGACACAAAGTCGGGGACTTTGATGTTATCACAGGCTGAGTACATCAACAAAGTACTCTCCAGGTTCAACATGCAAGATGCTAAACCAGTAAGTACACCTTTAGGTGTCATTTCAGACTCTCCAAAGACCAATCACCAAAGACGGAGGAAGAACGTGCACACATGGTGAAGGTGCCGTATGCCTCAGCAATTGGAAGTCTGATGTATGCCATGGTTTGTACCAGACCAGATATTGCTCATGCAGTGGGAGCTGTTAGCAGGTACATGAATAATCCGGGCAAGGTACACTGGGAAGCAGTCAAATGGATCCTCAGATATCTTCGGGGTACCACAAACAAAGCACTTGTTTCAAAGGTGGAGATATGATACTGACAGGCTATGTAGATGCTGACTTAGCCGGAAATGTCGACATCAGAAGGAGCACTACAGGGTATGTCTATACTCTAGGAGGAACTGCAGTGAGTTGGGTTTCTCAACTACAGAAGATAGTTGCTCTCTCCACAACTGAAGCAGAATATGTCGCTGTTACGGAAGCCAGCAAGGAGATGGTTTGGCTCCAAAGTTTCTTGGAAGAGTTAGGCAAGAAACAAGAAAACAATATCTTGTATTGCGACAGTCAAAGTGCTATCCATCTAGCAAAGAATCCGTCTTTTCATTCCAGGACAAAGCACATACAATTGAGATATCATTTTATCCGGTCTCTTCTGGAAGATGGGATTTTGAAACTTGAAAAGATTAGTGACATGTTGACAAAGACGGTGACTACGGACAAACTGAAGTTGTGTTCAGCTTCAGTTGGCATGCTAGAATAACAAGACCAGACATGCTGCTGCATTGATCGAGGTGTGAAGACATATTAAAATCAGTCTTCAAGTGGGAGATTGTTAAAAGTTTCAAAGTTTGGCAACCAACTTTGGAAAATGTTTTTTCAAAGTTTGGTAAATGTTTCTTTGAAAAATGTTTTTCAAAGTTTGGTAAAATTTTGGTAGATGTTTGTTGAAAATAGGAATGGGTAAATTCACTTTAGTCATTGCACTTTAGGGTATTTTCAAAGATTAGTCCCTAAGTTTCTACTATAAATACCCTTACCCATTTAGCTTCAAAATCATCCCAAAACATTTCTTTCTTCCTATACTAGAGAGCTTTCTTGTGAGTAGTGAGTGTTTTGTAAACACCTGTAAATTTTCTCTCTTAGTAAAAGATCTGCAGCAGCCCGGAGACGTAAGCACAATTGGCTGAACTCCGTTATCAATTTTCGGGTATTATTTTTCCGCTTTTATTTCGCATTCTCACTAATCTGGTTAAAGGGAAATTACTTGTACTCGGTTTATTTTCCTAACAATTTGTGTTTCTTCTTTGTCTTCTATGAATATTGCTTCATTTTTTGGTGCAAAAATTTATAATTGCTCATTTCTGTTCAGTTCAATAGTGTTAGGATTTTGGTTTGTATCTTGTCCTGGTTAATATTTAGGATCCAAGCCTTCGTGGTTCTGAACTTAGGGCAACTTTGAAAGGAAATACAATGTCTCTATTATTTGACATTTAAACCCTTTTACTTGTCTGTTCTTTTCAGTAAAATGTTTTTCTTACAATTTTTTTACTTCTTCATAAGTTTGTTTAACATTTCTCCCGACTCTTGCTACGCATAACCATCAGTGCCATTAGTTCTGATAGAGGAAAAGTTGTATCTGGTTCTGATGATCGGTCTGTTATTGTATGGGACAAGCAAACACCCCAGTTGCTGATAGAGTGGCGAATCATCTATCAAGGCCATCGTGAATACGTTCTTCCGTTCTTTGAATCGATGGGATTCAAATGTCCTGACAGAAAAGGAATTGCAGACTACCTACAAGAAGTAAGCACATGATCCAACCGAGTCTATATTCATTCTATTGAAAACTAGAAACCAACTGGCATTTCCTTTTACCTCTTCACATTATAGGTTACATCAGAAAGGATCAACGACAATACTGGTTTCATCAAGAATCACCATATCGTTTCATTTCGGTCAATCAGTTTGCTGAAGCATTCAAGTCATTTCACATAGGATTAGACATCCAGAATCAGCTTGCCATTCCATTTGACAGGTCAAAGAATCATCCTGCAGCTTTGACAAAAACCACACATATGGAGCTAACAAAAGCGAATTGATGAAAGCCTGCTTATCAAGAGAATTCATTTTGTTGAAAGGAAATATGTTCTTGCATGCTTTCAAGATATTTCAGGTAAGTAGCATTATCCCTTTTTCATAAACGCTTCTAACATGATGCCTAGTACTTAAAATTTCATAACTTATGCCTCTTTTGTTTCAGCTTCAAATTAGTGCAGTAATTCTTGCTACCGTCTTTGTGCAAGCTAGAAAGCATCACAGAACACTTGAAGATGGACGCGCTCTTTTCTTTGCTCTTAACACGATTACCTTCACTGGATTTTTCTAGCTTCCCTTGACGATCGATAAGCTTCCGATATTTTACAAGCAAAGAAACCGCCTGTTTTATCCTTCATGGGCATTCTCGTTGCCGACAGCATTTCTTGGTATTTCTATATCAGTATTTGAAGGTGCTATATGGGTTGCCATAACTTACTATGTGATAGGATTTGATCCTAACATTACAAGGCCAGTATTCTTTTTTCCTACTTCTTGCATTCACTTTGCTAACCCCTCTTTCTTTTTCTCGACTCAGGTCTCGTAATGAGTGGACAAATGTCTCACTTATAATTTTTTCTCTTTGTACGCTCCTCTCACTGTCTGCAAGTCTCACTTAATCTTTGATCTGATCCAGAAGATTTGAGTAAGTGTTTAATTTTAATTTTTTCTTCTGATTTGGTAACTTCGAGTTGAAAATGGAAAATAATCGGAGGAAGTGAACTTCCCTTCTAGGAAATTACTTTGATATCCACTTATAAGCTGGATTAAGTTCATCGGTGAGCGAATGCTTCATTTTTTTAGATAATTAGAAAGAACTTTTGATGCTACAACATGTACGATTCGCTCAAATGATTTTTTTTAAAAAATTGCGTTTCGATTTACTTAATTTTCTTACTAATTTAGTAATAGTAGTGAAAATTAGCAAGATTTGGCTTTCTCGCCACTTCGATTTTGCATTGTTTTATATTTTACTTACCTGTCCAGCTGATTTGTATAAACTCTGAAGGATTTTTGATACTTCAAAGCGAAACTAATTTTTCAGCTTCATTAACTTCTAATCTTTTAGCAATTTGACTTTCTATATGTTTCCGCTTGTTTTCTGATTTATTCATAATTAAGTCCTCTTAGATTCTAGATTTGCTAATTTTTTGTTTATATTTTGCTGATTGTTTCCATTTCCAGTTCGTAATTTCACAGATCATATTTAAGCAGAAAGACAGCAATACTTTTGTTGTTTTTTCAAATCTGAAAGACACAAAGGACAATAGAAAAGATGGCAACTAGAACTCCAGGAACCCCAGGCAACAAGATAGACAAGACACCAGTACAACACCTGGAGGCCCAAAACCAAAGGAAGAGAAGATCGTCGTTACTGTAAGATTAAGGCCTTTAAGTAAAAGGGAGCAATTGGCCAAAGATCAAGTAGCATGGGAATGCGTGATGATCACACAATGGTTTTAAGTTTCATGGAAATTTGATGTTTGGGTTTCTTTTTAATGTTTTTTGCTCAGATAAAGTGTTTGGACCATTATGCGTAAATGAAACGGTTTATGAAGGAGTGAAGAATGTTGCTTTGTCTGCTTTGGGAGGCATAAATGGTATTTCAATTCTGATGACTGTTTATTAATTGTTTGTTTTCCCCTTTATTGAACACTTGAAATTATGTAATTTCTGGTACAGCTACTATATTTGCATATGGCCAAACCAGCAATGGGAAGACATACACGATGAGAGGAATAACAGAGAAGGCTGTCAATGACATCTACCAGCATATAATGAATGTGAGATTCAGCTTCCCTTGAAGTCTTAACTATTTTTCTTGTTGCCCATAATTTGATTTGGAGTTTGGATTTTATATGAGTAGTTGGGTAATTTCCTCAATTGTTTTGTTCTCTATTTGAAATTGCTGCAGACACCAGAGAGAGATTTTACCATTAAAATTTCGGGACTAGAAATTTATAATGAGAATGTTAGAGACCTGTTGAATTCTGAATCTTGCCGTAGTCTCAAGCTTCTAGATGATCCGGAGGTAATGGCTGTTATTTAAGCACCTATGCTTTCAATCCTCCTCCAGTCCTTTAGAAGATTTTTGTCTGTTTAATCTGCTCGCAGAAAGGTACTGTGGTTGAGAAGTTGGTGGAAGAAACAGCCAGCAATGATCCTTCTTGGGGTGAGCATTTTTCTTCTTTTTCCCTCCTAAACTTTTCCAGCAGTTTTTTTTGTTTGTTCTGTTTTTGTAACCCTCCCTTTTTGCTTGTGGAAGCAGGAGAAGCTATAGCTTTGGGGTTTCAGCATTATATTTTGGCCTTAGGAACTGTTGTGATGATCCCTTCTTTTCCTGTCCCTTTGATGGGAGGAACTGATGTAAGTCACTTTGTACGTGTAATGAATTACAATACTATTCTTTGTTCTTTTATTATTTGTTACTGAAATTTTTTCATTTCGGCATTGTGATGGTTTAGGATGATAAAGTAAGAGTGATTCAGACACTGCTATTTGTTGAAGGGATTAATACACTTTTACAAAGACTGTTCGGAACTCAACTACCTACCGTTGTAGGCGGTTCTTATGCCTTCATGGTTCCCATCATATCAATAATTCATGATACTTCTTTGCTGAGTATTGAGGATAACCATATGGTTAGTACAATTCTATGATCATTTCCCCCAAATCTTTTACTTTGTTCGTAAAGTTCAATATTTACGTGTATGCAGAGATTTCTATATACTATGAGAGCTGTCCAAGGTGCACTAATAGTAGCATCAAGCATACAAATTATCTTGGGATACAGTCAAATGTGGGCTATTTCCACCAGGTGCAACTTTGATCTTACATGGAGTTTCTGTATCAAAATTATGGAGAGTCATAATTTGAGAACTATTAACTGAGTGGTATTTTGTTTCGTTTTCCTTTTACCCCCTTGGAATGGTTCCGGTTATTGCACTAGTTGGCTTTGGCTTGTTTGACAGAGGCTTCCCTGTGGTATAATATAGAAGCCCCGAGGCTTTTTGAACCCTAATGAGAAATTTTCTTCCTATTATATCATTGTGTAGTTTTAACTTGTTATCGACTCACTATCAGGTTGGTCGCTGCATCGAATCGGCCTCCCGATGCTCATTCAATTTATAGCCTTCTCCCAGGTACTACTATTCCTTCTAGCAATGTAATGGACTAATATTGTTTGCATTAAATGTTGCTACATCAAATGTTGCGTACTGTATCTAATATTAAGATGAGAAGTCTCACATTTGCGAAGTATCAATATTAATATGTATCAAAATAAAATATGAGAAATTATATAGATATGATTTTGAAACAAAATAAAATGTGTATCAAAATAGAAAAAATAATAGTTATTAAACATCAAAATTTTCAATTAGATCGGAACCTACTTTATTTATAAATACATTTTAAATGTTGTAATAAAGATTCGAATGATTTTACAAAAAGAGAATGACATTAAAGTAAAGCGCTACCTAAAATATTACTTTTTCTACTGGTTATGTTATCGGAAATGTTAAAAAAATTAATATTTTAGGTAGAAATAATAAAATTTTAGATATTTTTACCAGTTTTGTAAAAAAAATAATAACAAAATTGTTAGCGTATTTTCTTAGTCGTATGGTAAGGTGGTTGCACTGTGGATAATCCCAAAACCTAAAAGTTGGTAGGGTCAGATTAAAAAGTTTGGGAGTGAATTCCTGAGTACGACAAAAATAATCATAATAGAAAATCATTTTATTTAAAAAGGCCCATAAATTATAACCCTAAACCCTACAAAACCTAAAAATCTTATAAACTCTAAAAACTTTAAAAATCCTACAAACTATAGAAACCTTAAAAATTCAATAAATCTTACAACCTTACAAATTTGACAAACTCTACAAACCCTAAAAATCTTACAAACCTTATAAACCTTAAAACCCCAACACAAACATTAGAAATCCTAAAACTTAAAAATCTTACAAACCATAGAAACTCAAGAAACCCTAGAAACCCTAGAAACCTTACAAACTATAGAAACTCAAGAAACCCTATAAATCCTAGAAACTCTAAAAACTATAAAAATTATATAACCCTAAAAAACGTAAAAACCTTAAAAAATCTTAAAACCCTAAAACCTTAAAACCTTATAACCATATAGACCCTAGAATCCCTAAAAACCCTAGAACCTTTATAACCTAGAAACCTTGAACACCTTAAAAATCCTCGAAACCTTAGAAGCTCAATAAACCCTAAAAAGCCTAAAAACCTTATAATCCTAATAAACCATATTGTTTCTTATTTCCTCAACGATGTGGGATTATGAATTTTTGTCTTGTTTCCACCACGAGCCCTCTTCCCACACATCTATCCAGAAGCAAGTGTAGTTCGCCGGTGATGCTCCTACATTGTTTACGTGGTGAGGTAGCTGTTTATGTTGAATTCTTGGAGGTTAAGTTGAAAAGTAGAGGGTTGTTCCAGTTTCCTCCGGGTAAAATATTTTGGTTTCATTATCCTGAAAACCGAAAAATTGTTCATGTTCTACTTTTAATTTTGGTTTTCTGCAATGGTTATTACTTCCCGCTTTGCAGAGCTGGACAAGTGAAAGGGCGGAATATGCAATGGTTTTTTCTCTCTGCTTTTAGGTGGCAAACAAAATCTGGCTTTTCCTTTCTTTCTGAAGCTTCGTGGAGAACGCAATGGCAACCCAGGAATTCCAGAGCAGATTTATACCCATCGAAATCAGCAGCATTCTCTTCGCGTTCCCCCCCCCCCATGTGGGCTTCTCTTCTACACCAGAAAAAACGCTTCTCTAATGTCATAGAAGAGTGTTTCCTTCCGCTCTCGTCGTCACCTTCCTTGTTTCTCAGAATTCATTTCCATCTACTGGGATTTCCATTTCTCCCATTTTCGATTCTTCATTCGCAAATCTTTTGATTTTCAATGGCTTCTTCGAGTTCTCATCTCATCGCTGACGGATGAATCGCCAATGGTCAGAGAAGCCTCCATGGCTTCTCTTAAGGACATTTCTCCTCTGTACCTTTCTTTCTTTTCTTTTGAAACAATGTTTATATAATTTGGTTTTTTATTCTTTTTAAATCTAATTTGATGTTTTTATTACTTTATTAGGAATCCTCTCCTTGTCCTTGACTGTTGTTCTGCTATTTCTAGAGGTGGCCGTCGGGTAATTTTTGTTTTTCTTCTGTTCTGATTTAGAATACTGGAGTTTGATTATTATTGAATCGTTTATTGTTAAATTTATGGGATCATCATTTCTAGATAAAAAGGACATTGATGCCGCTTATATTGTCAAGCTCGCCAAATTGCCACTGCCGAGATTATCTCTTCTAAGGTGTGCATATTCATTTCTTGGTTCTTTTGTTGCATAAGAGTTAACAACGTGAAAGTTACAAGGGATTCCCTCCAAATTTCTGTTTTTGGTTCTATTGTTCTTCTGGCCATTTTTGCTATCCAACATCTATTTTCTAAACGAGGAAAAAAGTATCATACTTTGTCTGGTTTAGTCTTCAAAAGATAGAAGTTAATATAGTGTTTGTAAGTCTTTGGTTATGTTTCTCTAAGAGTGTTTCCATTGTTCATCTCACTCTTTAATTGTTCTGTTCTTCCCTATCTTGCATCATGTTCAGATTGAGGGGCCCTAGTTCTTTCTGTGCAGTCATATGATATTTTGATTTTTCTCCTAAGACTTCATTGGTTGGTTTTTCAGCTAAACAAAATGTTACTACATCACTAGAGAATTTGAATTCTTGAACCTTCTATGGAACGTAGTTATTCTTTGTTAATTCCATCATCTTCATACCCATAATCACTTGTAAAGTGTGGTTATGACAAATGATATATCTAGGACAGAGGTGTTTATGTTATCGGATGTTATTCTATCTGAAGTCTGGTAAAATGAACATTTACTGAGGTCTGGGCAACTAGGAAAGTGCAATGATCCTTACTGCACTACTTGCCCAATATATTACAATTTCAAACTAGAACAGCAGAAAAATGTTTACAAATAAATGTTTCGTTCTGCAGGTTAGTATTTTTGCGCTCATGTATGATACTATTTTAGATACCATCTGAGAGAGATTAAGACAAAAGATATATATTAAAGGAAACAATGTTTTGTCTCGTGCTGGTCTGATTGAAAAGATGGTTTTTATTGTGCGTGGGAAAATGGAAAGTATAGGAGAAAACGGAATCAAAGTTCCCTTATCTGAAGGGGATGTATGCGGTGAGGAGCTTCTCACTTGGTGTCTTGAGCTTTCTTCAGTAAACCGAGGGACACTTGTTCTTTTTAGCTTTCCCACCCTTGGATTCTTTGATTTTTATTTGCTTAATCATTGCCTTGGAAGCTACCTCGTCATTGCCAAAACGACTGTAAAACAATTCTTTGGAGAAGTTACATTGTTTATGTGGTGAGGTAGCTGTTTTATATTGAATGCTTGGAGGTTAAGTTGAAAAGTTGAGTTTAATCTTTCCCAGAGTGGTCGATTTTCTAGGTAATTTTCCTAGAGGTCACTGTTCAAAAGAAATTGTCACTTAGGTTTGCAGCTTTTCATTTCTACCTATTAAGTTAGCAAACTTAATGTTGAATCAAATTTGACCATTTTATCATAAGATCATTGCAAGTGATAATTCAACTTGTAAATCTTTTCATGAGAAATTTAAAATCAATGCGGTAAATTGGCACTTGACTATCAGGAAATATCAAGTTGTTTACTTTTTTTTCTGTAACATTTGTAGTTAATGGATGTGGATTTCACGATACATTCTTTCGTATGTTGTAGATACATATCTTGCACAGCCTTTTCAACGACTTCTGCATTAACAGATTGGAGTAGTGTATTTTTTCTGTTATATATACATCTGTCCCTACTATTGTTGTTGGCATTCTTGACAATGACTTGAGTCATAAAACACTCCTAAGTGACATGATGCGTATAATCTGCAACTCTTTTGGATCACAATGATTTACACACTATGGCAGAGCCTTGTTCTATTCTATATACCTTTTTTCACATATAAGGAGAGCTCAATTGATATATGGAGCATGGGCAGTTTTGTGGACTATAGCAGTTGTTATTCTTGTTAATATACACTTGGCGATGGACATTCAGCGTTGGGTATTCATTACTCATGCTGCAGTGTGGGGATCAATAATTATCACATGTGCTTGTATGGTGGTATTGGATTCTATACCTATCTTCCCAGATTACTGGTTAGTTTCACCTCATAATATAATTTCCTGATCTTCAGTTCCAAAGTTTTAGTGTGTTGATTTTATGTTTTTCTTATATTTTTTACATTTGGCAGGGCAATCTACCATGTGGCAAAGTCACCCACCTATTGGCTCACCATTTTGCTTATAATAATTGTGGCTTTACTTCCTCGCTTTCTTCTCAAAGTTATACATCAGAATTTTTGGCCTTCAGATATTCAAATATCCAGAGAAGCAGAGATTCTTAGAAAAGTGACTCCTAATTTTAGGGACAGATGAAGATTCCAATTAACATGTACATTACACCCTGTTTTGAAATGGTTACTCATCTATCCATCATATGGCTGTCCTGTGGCATGCAATTGTAATTTATGGTAAGCACATACTCCAATCTTCTTTTGTTACAAATTTCATACACGTGTTACCAATGAAATTAATCAGCATTAATAGTTATTTTTTATGCTTCCTCTGTGAATGCTTCCCTCCAATTCACAACTTTAACAATTAAATGGACAAAATTTGATGATACCCTTACTCATATCATAAGTCTAAGTTGTGAGTTTTACATTATGTTAAGATCTTGAAGAATTTTACATAAAGAAGGTTCAAGGTAATATTTCTTAGCTAATTTCGATGTTTCAAATATATACTATAGCTACATGTCAATACCATTTCAATCAAAATTTCAGGCAAGTGGTATTGTTGTACTCTTTCAATGTTTTGCACATATTAACGACATATACTATCATTTGCTTGCCATTTTGGAACGCTGTTTGCATTCAAGTATAACTTAATATGTTGCAGTCATTGTGACCATTGTGGTGCTTGTAGTTTTTGGGTAAATAAATTACACTTATTACTTGGTAGAGTTATAATTCCTTACTCAAGAGAGAGGTTAACAATTTTGGACAGAGTGGGCTACCATTGACCAAGTCTGGCATGTTGTTTCTAATACTATTAATATGATGCATAATATCATATGTTGCCTTCCACCCCAATTTTCGTACTAGTGTACAACATTTGTGAGCTGTGTGAATATATTGATACAGCATACTAATACCGATACTATATGTAATATTGTTGATGTTATATAATTCTATGGTTCCGCAGATGATGAGTTGCAAAAAGCTGAATTTGCAGCAGGCTTGTGAAACATTAATGAAAAAGCACGGCAGAATATTTTTATGTAAAGGGAAAGAGAGGGAGGGTTGGTCAAAGTGAACGCAGAGTGGCCTGTTGCTGTATACTTCATGTTTTTTTAAGAAGGAAAACCAAATGGTGGAAAGTTTGCTTCCCCAACAAATAGGTGAAATGAATGCTCAGTTTTCCGAGTAAAGAGAATTCATCGAGAAGTTTGTTGGGGTGTTAGCAGTCAGCAGTAGAATGAGGGGTAATGTATACTTATATATTAAAATAGCTTGTGTAGCAACTCATTGTTAGCCTTTCACCCTTCTGTTATATATATATATATTGTTAATACCAGTGGATTTGAAATGCAACCATAGTTCCAGCCATCGTTAGAAGGTATCCTTTTCGAACCCTAAGCTAAAGATTAATGTTGCATTTTGCAGAAAGGAAAGCCTCTCGGGTCTAAATTTTTTCGTTAAACCTGTCAAATATTGAACTACGTTCCAGTATAATGTTAATTTTATCTGTTAATGCTTTAGTCACGCGAAAGCCAGGTTATTGGAGAAGATTTTTTCGGAGAAATTGATTGGCACTTGAAAGAAAGGTAGGCTTAAATCGGTGTATTGTACATCAGCTTGTTTGTGAAGTGATCAACTGTAAGGAGTCCGGCTTCTTTCAGGAGAATTTGTAGTGAGATTGATTGGCAGTCAAAGAAGGTAGGCTTACACCCGTCTACTAGTTTGTTGTGTATTATGTACATGCATTGAGAAATTCCAAGTTAATTTATGGACTGTTTCTTCTTTGAAATTCCATTCATTCTTTTTTATGGTCACAGAATATACATTCATTTGTGATTTTTATGGATTGTTGGTATTTTTTTCCCTTCATATATTTGGATTATAGAATATTCTTAATACAAATTACATGAGGTACAAAAATTTAGATTAAAAAAAATATTTTAAATACGATTATAGTGTCATAAATATAATACAAATAATTAAACAAATCGATGAGTCTAATATTTAGCGATCACAAAAGGCATTCAAATTGCGTGACATTGATATTTGGGTTTAGTAATATGAGTCGTCCCATAATGCGAGTCTAACAGAAGATGATTGATATATTAATGATTAAAATTTTATTTTTAAAATTTGATGAGGAACAAATTCAAAAAATATTAAAAAAAATCTGTTTTAGGTGATCTTAAATAAAACATGAGAAAAGCATAGGAAAGAAAAGACCAACTTAGAGGGAGTGGGGCAACGTGGAATTGGAAGCCCAAAAGTAATGGGGTGAGTAAAAGATACCCTAAACCCTAAAAAATAAGTCCGAGACTAAAAGCCGCCCACCTAACCTAATATCTTCCAACAGCCAGGTGGTGAACCTGGAGCCCAAGCCGACCGTCCCACAGCACAACATAGGCCTACGGCCCTGTACATGGGTTATTGTAGGCTATGTATATGGGTTTGTACTTCTGTTTTAAATACCATTTTGTACTTCTGTAGATGTGGGATATTGCTCTACCCCTTTGCTCTTCTCCGCCTGATTCAAAGAATGTAATAGATGTCTTTTAAAAATCATACCTTTGTTTGCTCTTTGATTTGTCCTTGCTGATAGGGATGGCAACGGGCCGGGTATTGGTCCCCGTCTCCGTTCCCGTTTAAAAAATCAGTACCCGTCCCCGTTTAAAAAACCGCGGGGATTTAAACGGGGATCCCCGTCGGGTAATCAGGGAAAACCGCGGGGAAACGGGTATCCCCGTTTAGCATAAACGGTTATTTAAACGGTATTGGGTCGGGTATTGGGTCGGTTATTGGGCCGAGAATCGGCCAGTATATATATATATTTAAATTATATAAATATATATTTTTTTATTTAAATTAAATTTATTAATATTATATATATATATATATATATATATATATATATAATTATTTTTAATATTTATCGGGTCGGATATCGGGGCGGGTAATCGGGTAATCGGGGCGGGGATTACCAAACTCGTCCCCGTCCCCGTCCCCGTCCCCGTTTAAAATAAATAGGTTTTCCCCGTCCCCGTCCCCATCGCCGTTTATCATCCCCGAACCCGATCCGTTTAATTCGGTTTTCGATTTTCCCCGTCGGGTTCGAGTTTTTTTGCCATCCCTACTTGCTGAACATAAAAAAGCACTTCATTTCCTCTAACTTGCCAAAACAAAAACTCTTCAGGTTATACACCCGAAATTGTTGCTTCAAAAGGAGGAGAATAGAGTCGGATAAGGAACAAGGGAAAGAAAAATACCCAGAAAAGTCCAGGTTCCAAACAATGAAAAAATGAAGAAAAGAAGAACAGGTGGTTTGAAACAAAAGCGAAAGCCAGCTAAAAAGTAAAACCCAGACAACATTGCATGCATTCAACGATTGAAATCAAGACAATATGGCCACAATATTTTATACGAATGTGTAATTTATTTTTTATCTTTCTTTTTATTATAAGTGGAAGAAAACGTAAGACTAAGTTACATAGAAATTTTTAGGGAAAGAGACTCTTCTAAGATCAGCATCCAAAAATGATAGAACTCCATTCGATAGAGACTCAAAAACAGCTAGCTCCTCGTCCAGAGAATAAGCCCATTTTTGATAATATATCAGCACAGAAAAAATGATTACACCTTGGGCACAAGAGAAAAATAAAATGTTTGTTTATTTAAATTTATCGTGAAGATGTTTACACTCATAAAAAAGTATATTTTCGATATTTATAAATATTCGAATATTTTTTATTCTTTTTAAGTGGATTGGTAATTTTTAATTAATTAATTTTGTTTGTTTAATTTTTTTTTATAATATCATGTTCATTCACGCATGCTCTTAAAATATATATTAATGAATACTTTTTTAATATAGAAGAGTGGAATTTTTATTTTTAAATGGAAAAAGAACTGGTTGCTTTAACTCATAAGATGCATTTTCTTCTGGGTGGGAAATGGCTAAATATTCTGAATTTCATTATTGAATTCAAGAATGAAAAAATTGGAATTTGTGCGGTTATTTATAAAAAGGATCCTTAAACCCTAAACCATAAATATTGAACCCCAAATCTCAAACCCCATACCCTAGCTCTTGAATCCAAACCAGAACCATAGATCTTAAACCCTAACCTTAAACACTAGATTTAATATTTAATTATTATTTTTAATTTATTAAAGTATTATTTATGATTTATTAATATTTAAAAATTTATTTATTTTATTATTTTTTAAAAAACATTTAAGTTAAATAAAATTTAATGGTTTAACATTTTTTATAGTTTATTATGGTTTTATTTATAAATTATTATGTTTTAATAATTTAATAATTTATTATATTTTACAATTGTTTACCCAAACCCCCAACCCAAGTACCGAGCCTACTAACCTTCAGGCCAATACATTTAAAATTATATTTATAATATCTCCCATACAAGTTAAAACCATAGCCCAATTAACCATAAGCCCTAAACCCCCGAAATTCAACCACCTAATATAATTTAATTTACAATAAAACCCATACAAGTTAAAACCCAAACCTAATTAACCATCAACCGTATACATATCAATAAAACCCATATAACCATTACAATTAAAAAGCTCAAACCAACAGAAACCCACGAGGTAGATCCATCCATCACCCTCCAGAGCCTTCCAATTCTTTCCACTTTGCTTACTTTTGGTGCTTTGGGAAGGTAAGATCCATCCATCACCCTGAACCCTGAACCCTGAACCCTGAACCCTGAACCCCAGACCCCTGAACCCGAACCCCAGACCCCAGACCCCAGACCCCAGACCCCAGACCCCAGACCCCAGACCCCCAGACCAGAGCCCAGAGCCCCGAGCCCCGAGCCCCGAGCCCCGAGCCCCGAGCCCCGAGCCCCGAGACCCTACACCCTACACCCCGAGCCCCGAGCCCCGAGCCCCGAGCCCCGAGACCCTAGACCCTAGACCCTAGACCCTAGACCCTAGACCCTAGACCCTAGACCCTAGACCCTAGACCCTAGACCCTAGACCCTACACCCTACACCCTACACCCTACACCCTACACCCTACACCCTACACCCTGGACCCTGGACCCTGGACCCTGGACCCTGGACCCTGGACCCTGGACCCTGGACCCTGGACCCTGAGCCCTGAGCCCTGAGCCCTGAGCCCTGAGCCCTGAGCCCTGAGCCCTGAGCCCTGAACAAAACCCGCCTGCCCGTGCCTATCTGTAGAAATACTTAGGTTTTTTTTAATTTGATTTTTTATGACATTTTATGAGTTTAATTATAGCACATGACTTTACACTTTCAAAAAATTGTGAGTTTGACCCGACATTTCATCTTGTGTATATTATAGTCATCAATCATAGTAAATTGGCTTCAATTTGTGAGCAGGAATTGAGTTGATTAAGAAAGAATGTATTTTGAAAATAACACAAAATGACAATTTCAGTAATAAGCTGCAAGAGTTATGTTGTCCAAATATTTTTTGATTGGGCCTGAGATAATTAGGAAGGAATTCACTTAAAATAAATATTAAAATGAGAATATATGGACGGGTTAAGATCAAAATCAAGCCAGATTTTATTTCAGGTTTTAGCAATTAGGTTAGACGCTATAATTCTAATATTTTTATTCAAATTATTTTAGATTTTCTAATATATATAATCAATTCTTATAATCAAATGGAACGATTGAAGATGATAAATTGAAGTAATGAATGAAGTAATCATCACCTGAACCATTGCTGGTTGGAGCAACGGCAGGTCCCTCAATCTCTGCTGGAGAAGGCGCTGGAGAGATTCCAGTGTAGCTGTGCCGTGGAGACAACACGACCACAACCAACTTCTGGCCCTGCTCACAGTGACCCTTAGCTCCACTAATGAAGTAAAATGGGCCTAGCACCGAGTCTTGGCCACTATCATATTTCCACACTGTAATATAAAGACTTAGAAAAGCAAAAAGGAAGAGTGTCACAAAGTGGAGTTTGTTTAGTACGTATATTACCGAGAGAGTCGCCGATGCGGAAACGGAACTGCCGGCCCATTTGTTGAGGGAGTCGGATTCAGAGGATGGGATCTTCCAAGCGTTTTCCTTGCCACCAACCAATATTTCTATGGCTTCTTCAGCCGTGCACCTTCTAGCAGAACCTTTTTCCAAGATTTTGTAAATTTCATTAGCAGTAGTTTCTAGCTCTTCTTCCAAGCCTCTGACAAAAACTCCCCCTTTTCCATCTTCCATAAGAGCAATGGGTTTCTTAGATTTATCATCAATGGGTTTCCACAAAAACTCCCCCTTTTAAATAAGCATGAAAAGCTTGAGAAATAAGAAAGGGCGCCTCAAGCTTAACGCCGTCGATGTATTATATCCGACCGTTACAAATGTCAGGTAATAATAAAGGAATTTTGAAAAAATTCAAAAAGAAAAACGGTGGGGTTTTGTGACTGTTTGCTGGGATGAAGTCTCATTCCAACGGCTATTTTCGCACGCTCTTAAGTCCTCCGCGGATCTTATTATATGGGTCATCGTGAAGATGCTGGTTTCTGTATTAATGGAAGCTCCGACTGTACAGTGAGTGGCTTTATCTTTTATTTTATATATATTTAATAACATAATTCATGTTCTACATTGGTGGTGTTTGCTTTTATATGACTGAAGCAACGACATGGGGATTCCCTCCAAATTTCTGTTTTGCTTCTATTTTGCTCTTCTGGCCATTTTGCCTATCCAACATCTTTTTTCTAAAGGAGGAAAAAGGATCATACTTTGTCTGTTTACTCTTCAAAAGATAGAAGTTAATATAGTGTTTGTAAGACTTTGGTTATGTTTCTCTAATTCCATTGTTCATCTCACTCTATAATTGTTCTGTTCTTCCCTATCTTGCATCATGTTCAGTTTGAGGGGCTCTAGTTCTTTCTGTGCAGTCATATGATATTTTGATTTTTCTCCTAAGACTTCATTGGTTGGTTTTTCAGCTAAACAAAATGTCACTACATCACTAGAGAATTCGAATTCTTGAACCTTCCATGGAACTTAGTTACTCTTTGTTAATTCCATCATCTTCATACCCATGATCACTTGTAAAGTGTGGTTATGACATGATATATCTAGGACAGAGGTGTTTATGTTATCTGAAATTGTATTTGAAAAATTACTACTGTCACATGTCTAGGAATAATGCATTTGTGTTTCTTCTTTGTCTTCTATGAATATTGCTTCATTTTTTGGTGCAAAAATTTATAATTGCTCATTTCTGTTCAGTTCAATAGTGTTAGGATTTTGGTTTGTATCTTGTCCTGGTTAATATTTAGGATCCAAGCCTTCGTGGTTCTGAACTTAGGGCAACTTTGAAAGGAAATACAATGTCTCTATTATTTGACATTTAAACCCTTTTACTTGTCTGTTCTTTTCAGTAAAATGTTTTTCTTACAATTTTTTTACTTCTTCATAAGTTTGTTTAACATTTCTCCCGACTCTTGCTACGCATAACCATCAGTGCCATTAGTTCTGATAGAGGAAAAGTTGTATCTGGTTCTGATGATCGGTCTGTTATTGTATGGGACAAGCAAACACCCCAGTTGCTGATAGAGTGGCGAATCATCTATCAAGGCCATCGTGAATACGTTCTTCCGTTCTTTGAATCGATGGGATTCAAATGTCCTGACAGAAAAAGGAATTGCAGACTACCTACAAGAAGTAAGCACATGATCCAACCGAGTCTATATTCATTCTATTGAAAACTAGAAACCAACTGGCATTTCCTTTTACCTCTTCACATTATAGGTTACATCAAGAAAGGATCAACGACAATACTGGTTTCATCAAGAATCACCATATCGTTTCATTTCGGTCAATCAGTTTGCTGAAGCATTCAAGTCATTTCACATAGGATTAGACATCCAGAATCAGCTTGCCATTCCATTTGACAGGTCAAAGAATCATCCTGCAGCTTTGACAAAAACCACACATATGGAGCTAACAAAAGCGAATTGATGAAAGCCTGCTTATCAAGAGAATTCATTTTGTTGAAAGGAAATATGTTCTTGCATGCTTTCAAGATATTTCAGGTAAGTAGCATTATCCCTTTTTCATAAACGCTTCTAACATGATGCCTAGTACTTAAAATTTCATAACTTATGCCTCTTTTGTTTCAGCTTCAAATTAGTGCAGTAATTCTTGCTACCGTCTTTGTGCAAGCTAGAAAGCATCACAGAACACTTGAAGATGGACGCGCTCTTTTCTTTGCTCTTAACACGATTACCTTCACTGGATTTTTCTAGCTTCCCTTGACGATCGATAAGCTTCCGATATTTTACAAGCAAAGAAACCGCCTGTTTTATCCTTCATGGGCATTCTCGTTGCCGACAGCATTTCTTGGTATTTCTATATCAGTATTTGAAGGTGCTATATGGGTTGCCATAACTTACTATGTGATAGGATTTGATCCTAACATTACAAGGCCAGTATTCTTTTTTCCTACTTCTTGCATTCACTTTGCTAACCCCTCTTTCTTTTTCTCGACTCAGGTCTCGTAATGAGTGGACAAATGTCTCACTTATAATTTTTTCTCTTTGTACGCTCCTCTCACTGTCTGCAAGTCTCACTTAATCTTTGATCTGATCCAGAAGATTTGAGTAAGTGTTTAATTTTAATTTTTTCTTCTGATTTGGTAACTTCGAGTTGAAAATGGAAAATAATCGGAGGAAGTGAACTTCCCTTCTAGGAAATTACTTTGATATCCACTTATAAGCTGGATTAAGTTCATCGGTGAGCGAATGCTTCATTTTTTTAGATAATTAGAAAGAACTTTTGATGCTACAACATGTACGATTCGCTCAAATGATTTTTTTTAAAAAATTGCGTTTCGATTTACTTAATTTTCTTACTAATTTAGTAATAGTAGTGAAAATTAGCAAGATTTGGCTTTCTCGCCACTTCGATTTTGCATTGTTTTATATTTTACTTACCTGTCCAGCTGATTTGTATAAACTCTGAAGGATTTTTGATACTTCAAAGCGAAACTAATTTTTCAGCTTCATTAACTTCTAATCTTTTAGCAATTTGACTTTCTATATGTTTCCGCTTGTTTTCTGATTTATTCATAATTAAGTCCTCTTAGATTCTAGATTTGCTAATTTTTTGTTTATATTTTGCTGATTGTTTCCATTTCCAGTTCGTAATTTCACAGATCATATTTAAGCAGAAAGACAGCAATACTTTTGTTGTTTTTTCAAATCTGAAAGACACAAAGGACAATAGAAAAGATGGCAACTAGAACTCCAGGAACCCCAGGCAACAAGATAGACAAGACACCAGTAACAACACCTGGAGGCCCAAAACCAAAGGAAGAGAAGATCGTCGTTACTGTAAGATTAAGGCCTTTAAGTAAAAGGGAGCAATTGGCCAAAGATCAAGTAGCATGGGAATGCGTTGATGATCACACAATGGTTTTAAGTTTCATGGAAATTTGATGTTTGGGTTTCTTTTTAATGTTTTTTGCTCAGATAAAGTGTTTGGACCATTATGCGTAAATGAAACGGTTTATGAAGGAGTGAAGAATGTTGCTTTGTCTGCTTTGGGAGGCATAAATGGTATTTCAATTCTGATGACTGTTTATTAATTGTTTGTTTTCCCCTTTATTGAACACTTGAAATTATGTAATTTCTGGTACAGCTACTATATTTGCATATGGCCAAACCAGCAATGGGAAGACATACACGATGAGAGGAATAACAGAGAAGGCTGTCAATGACATCTACCAGCATATAATGAATGTGAGATTCAGCTTCCCTTGAAGTCTTAACTATTTTTCTTGTTGCCCATAATTTGATTTGGAGTTTGGATTTTATATGAGTAGTTGGGTAATTTCCTCAATTGTTTTGTTCTCTATTTGAAATTGCTGCAGACACCAGAGAGAGATTTTACCATTAAAATTTCGGGACTAGAAATTTATAATGAGAATGTTAGAGACCTGTTGAATTCTGAATCTTGCCGTAGTCTCAAGCTTCTAGATGATCCGGAGGTAATGGCTGTTATTTAAGCACCTATGCTTTCATCCTCCTCCAGTCCTTTAGAAGATTTTGTCTGTTTAATCTGCTCGCAGAAAGGTACTGTGGTTGAGAAGTTGGTGGAAGAAACAGCCAGCAATGATCCTTCTTGGGGTGAGCATTTTTCTTCTTTTCCCTCCTAAACTTTTCCAGCAGTTTTTTTTTTTGTTCTGTTTTTGTAACCCTCCCTTTTTGCTTGTGGAAGCAGGAGAAGCTATAGCTTTGGGGTTTCAGCATTATATTTTGGCCTTAGGAACTGTTGTGATGATCCCTTCTTTTCCTGTCCCTTTGATGGGAGGAACTGATGTAAGTCACTTTGTACGTGTAATGAATTACAATACTATTCTTTGTTCTTTTATTATTTGTTACTGAAATTTTTTCATTTCGGCATTGTGATGGTTTAGGATGATAAAGTAAGAGTGATTCAGACACTGCTATTTGTTGAAGGGATTAATACACTTTTACAAAGACTGTTCGGAACTCAACTACCTACCGTTGTAGGCGGTTCTTATGCCTTCATGGTTCCCATCATATCAATAATTCATGATACTTCTTTGCTGAGTATTGAGGATAACCATATGGTTAGTACAATTCTATGATCATTTCCCCCAAATCTTTTACTTTGTTCGTAAAGTTCAATATTTTACGTGTATGCAGAGATTTCTATATACTATGAGAGCTGTCCAAGGTGCACTAATAGTAGCATCAAGCATACAAATTATCTTGGGATACAGTCAAATGTGGGCTATTTCCACCAGGTGCAACTTTGATCTTACATGGAGTTTCTGTATCAAAATTATGGAGAGTCATAATTTGAGAAACTATTAACTGAGTGGTATTTTGTTTTCGTTTTCCTTTTACCCCCTTGGAATGGTTCCGGTTATTGCACTAGTTGGCTTTGGCTTGTTTGACAGAGGCTTCCCTGTGGTATAATATAGAAGCCCCGAGGCTTTTTTGAACCCTAATGAGAAATTTTCTTCCTATTATATCATTGTGTAGTTTTAACTTGTTATCGACTCACTATCAGGTTGGTCGCTGCATCGAAATCGGCCTCCCGATGCTCATTCAATTTATAGCCTTCTCCCAGGTACTACTATTCCTTCTAGCAATGTAATGGACTAATATTGTTTGCATTAAATGTTGCTACATCAAATGTTGCGTACTGTATCTAATATTAAGATGAGAAGTCTCACATTTGCGAAGTATCAATATTAATATGTATCAAAATAAAATATGAGAAATTATATTAGATATGATTTTGAAACAAAATAAAATGTGTATCAAAATAGAAAAAATAATAGTTATTAAACATCAAAATTTTCAATTAGATCGGAACCTACTTTATTTATAAATACATTTTAAATGTTGTAATAAAGATTCGAATGATTTTACAAAAAGAGAATGACATTAAAGTAAAGCGCTACCTAAAATATTACTTTTTCTACTGGTTATGTTATCGGAAATGTTAAAAAAAATTAATATTTTAGGTAGAAATAATAAAATTTTAGATATTTTTTACCAGTTTTGTAAAAAAAATAATAACAAAATTGTTAGCGTATTTTCTTAGTCGTATGGTAAGGTGGTTGCACTGTGGATAATCCCAAAACCTAAAAGTTGGTAGGGTCAGATTAAAAAGTTTGGGAGTGAATTCCTGAGTACGACAAAAATAATCATAATAGAAAATCATTTTATTTAAAAAGGCCCATAAATTATAACCCTAAACCCTACAAAACCTAAAAATCTTATAAACTCTAAAAACTTTAAAAATCCTACAAACTATAGAAACCTTAAAAATTCAATAAATCTTACAAACCTTACAAATTTGACAAACTCTACAAACCCTAAAAATCTTACAAACCTTATAAACCTTAAAACCCCAACACAAACATTAGAAATCCTAAAAACTTAAAAATCTTACAAACCATAGAAACTCAAGAAACCCTAGAAACCCTAGAAACCTTACAAACTATAGAAACTCAAGAAACCCTATAAATCCTAGAAACTCTAAAAACTATAAAAATTATATAAACCCTAAAAAACGTAAAAACCTTAAAAATCTTAAAACCCTATAAACCTTAAAACCTTATAACCATATAGACCCTAGAATCCCTAAAAACCCTAGAACCTTTATAACCTAGAAACCTTGAACACCTTAAAAATCCTCGAAACCTTAGAAGCTCAATAAACCCTAAAAAGCCTAAAAACCTTATAATCCTAATAAACCATATTGTTTCTTATTTCCTCAACGATGTGGGATTATGAATTTTTGTCTTGTTTCCACCACGAGCCCTCTTCCCACACATCTATCCAGAAGCAAGTGTAGTTCGCCGGTGATGCTCCTACATTGTTTACGTGGTGAGGTAGCTGTTTATGTTGAATTCTTGGAGGTTAAGTTGAAAAGTAGAGGGTTGTTCCAGTTTCCTCCGGGTAAAATATTTTGGTTTCATTATCCTGAAAACCGAAAAATTGTTCATGTTCTACTTTTAATTTTGGTTTTCTGCAATGGTTATTACTTCCCGCTTTGCAGAGCTGGACAAGTGAAAGGGCGGAATATGCAATGGTTTTTTTCTCTCTGCTTTTAGGTGGCAAACAAAATCTGGCTTTTCCTTTCTTTCTGAAGCTTCGTGGAGAACGCAATGGCAACCCAGGAATTCCAGAGCAGATTTATACCCATCGAAATCAGCAGCATTCTCTTCGCGTTCCCCCCCCCCATGTGGGCTTCTCTTCTACACCAGAAAAAACGCTTCTCTAATGTCATAGAAGAGTGTTTCCTTCCGCTCTCGTCGTCACCTTCCTTGTTTCTCAGAATTCATTTCCATCTACTGGGATTTCCATTTCTCCCATTTTCGATTCTTCATTCGCAAATCTTTTGATTTTCAATGGCTTCTTCGAGTTCTCATCTCATCGCTGACGGATGAATCGCCAATGGTCAGAGAAGCCTCCATGGCTTCTCTTAAGGACATTTCTCCTCTGTACCTTTCTTTCTTTTCTTTTGAAACAATGTTTATATAATTTGGTTTTTTATTCTTTTTAAATCTAATTTGATGTTTTTATTACTTTATTAGGAATCCTCTCCTTGTCCTTGACTGTTGTTCTGCTATTTCTAGAGGTGGCCGTCGGGTAATTTTTGTTTTTCTTCTGTTCTGATTTAGAATACTGGAGTTTGATTATTATTGAATCGTTTATTGTTAAATTTATGGGATCATCATTTCTAGATAAAAAGGACATTGATGCCGCTTATATTGTCAAGCTCGCCAAAATTGCCACTGCCGAGATTATCTCTTCTAAGGTGTGCATATTCATTTCTTGGTTCTTTTGTTGCATAAGAGTTAACAACGTGAAAGTTACAAGGGATTCCCTCCAAATTTCTGTTTTTGGTTCTATTGTTCTTCTGGCCATTTTTGCTATCCAACATCTATTTTCTAAACGAGGAAAAAAGTATCATACTTTGTCTGGTTTAGTCTTCAAAAGATAGAAGTTAATATAGTGTTTGTAAGTCTTTGGTTATGTTTCTCTAAGAGTGTTTCCATTGTTCATCTCACTCTTTAATTGTTCTGTTCTTCCCTATCTTGCATCATGTTCAGATTGAGGGGCCCTAGTTCTTTCTGTGCAGTCATATGATATTTTGATTTTTCTCCTAAGACTTCATTGGTTGGTTTTTCAGCTAAACAAAATGTTACTACATCACTAGAGAATTTGAATTCTTGAACCTTCTATGGAACGTAGTTATTCTTTGTTAATTCCATCATCTTCATACCCATAATCACTTGTAAAGTGTGGTTATGACAAATGATATATCTAGGACAGAGGTGTTTATGTTATCGGATGTTATTCTATCTGAAGTCTGGTAAAAATGAACATTTACTGAGGTCTGGGCAACTAGGAAAGTGCAATGATCCTTACTGCACTACTTGCCCAATATATTACAATTTCAAACTAGAACAGCAGAAAAATGTTTACAAATAAATGTTTCGTTCTGCAGGTTAGTATTTTTGCGCTCATGTATGATACTATTTTAGATACCATCTGAGAGAGATTAAGACAAAAGATATATATTAAAGGAAACAATGTTTTGTCTCGTGCTGGTCTGATTGAAAAGATGGTTTTTATTGTGCGTGGGAAAATGGAAAGTATAGGAGAAAACGGAATCAAAGTTCCCTTATCTGAAGGGGATGTATGCGGTGAGGAGCTTCTCACTTGGTGTCTTGAGCTTTCTTCAGTAAACCGAGGGACACTTGTTCTTTTTAGCTTTCCCACCCTTGGATTCTTTGATTTTTATTTGCTTAATCATTGCCTTGGAAGCTACCTCGTCATTGCCAAAAACGACTGTAAAACAATTCTTTGGAGAAGTTACATTGTTTATGTGGTGAGGTAGCTGTTTTATATTGAATGCTTGGAGGTTAAGTTGAAAAGTTGAGTTTAATCTTTCCCAGAGTGGTCGATTTTCTAGGTAATTTTCCTAGAGGTCACTGTTCAAAAGAAATTGTCACTTAGGTTTGCAGCTTTTCATTTCTACCTATTAAGTTAGCAAACTTAATGTTGAATCAAATTTGACCATTTTATCATAAGATCATTGCAAGTGATAATTCAACTTGTAAATCTTTTCATGAGAAATTTAAAATCAATGCGGTAAATTGGCACTTGACTATCAGGAAATATCAAGTTGTTTACTTTTTTTTCTGTAACATTTGTAGTTAATGGATGTGGATTTCACGATACATTCTTTCGTATGTTGTAGATACATATCTTGCACAGCCTTTTCAACGACTTCTGCATTAACAGATTGGAGTAGTGTATTTTTTCTGTTATATATACATCTGTCCCTACTATTGTTGTTGGCATTCTTGACAATGACTTGAGTCATAAAACACTCCTAAGTGACATGATGCGTATAATCTGCAACTCTTTTGGATCACAATGATTTACACACTATGGCAGAGCCTTGTTCTATTCTATATACCTTTTTTCACATATAAGGAGAGCTCAATTGATATATGGAGCATGGGCAGTTTGTGGACTATAGCAGTTGTTATTCTTGTTAATATACACTTGGCGATGGACATTCAGCGTTGGGTATTCATTACTCATGCTGCAGTGTGGGGATCAATAATTATCACATGTGCTTGTATGGTGGTATTGGATTCTATACCTATCTTCCCAGATTACTGGTTAGTTTCACCTCATAATATAATTTCCTGATCTTCAGTTCCAAAGTTTTAGTGTGTTGATTTTATGTTTTTCTTATATTTTTTACATTTGGCAGGGCAATCTACCATGTGGCAAAGTCACCCACCTATTGGCTCACCATTTTGCTTATAATAATTGTGGCTTTACTTCCTCGCTTTCTTCTCAAAGTTATACATCAGAATTTTTGGCATTCAGATATTCAAATATCCAGAGAAGCAGAGATTCTTAGAAAAGTGACTCCTAATTTTAGGGACAGATGAAGATTCCAATTAACATGTACATTACACCCTGTTTTGAAATGGTTACTCATGTCTATCCATCATATGGCTGTCCTGTGGCATGCAATTGTAATTTATGGTAAGCACATACTCCAATCTTCTTTTGTTACAAATTTCATACACGTGTTACCAATGAAATTAATCAGCATTAATAGTTATTTTTTATGCTTCCTCTGTGAATGCTTCCCTCCAATTCACAACTTTAACAATTAAATGGACAAAATTTGATGATACCCTTACTCATATCATAAAGTCTAAGTTGTGAGTTTTACATTATGTTAAGATCTTGAAGAATTTTACATAAAGAAGGTTCAAGGTAATATTTCTTAGCTAATTTCGATGTTTCAAATATATACTATAGCTACATGTCAATACCATTTCAATCAAAATTTCAGGCAAGTGGTATTGTTGTACTCTTTCAATGTTTTGCACATATTAACGACATATACTATCATTTGCTTGCCATTTTGGAACGCTGTTTGCATTCAAGTATAACTTAATATGTTGCAGTCATTGTGACCATTGTGGTGCTTGTAGTTTTTGGGTAAATAAATTACACTTATTACTTGGTAGAGTTATAATTCCTTACTCAAGAGAGAGGGTTAACAATTTTGGACAGAGTGGGCTACCATTGACCAAGTCTGGCATGTTGTTTCTAATACTATTAATATGATGCATAATATCATATGTTGCCTTCCACCCCAATTTTCGTACTAGTGTACAACATTTGTGAGCTGTGTGAATATATTGATACAGCATACTAATACCGATACTATATGTAATATTGTTGATGTTATATAATTCTATGGTTCCGCAGATGATGAGTTGCAAAAAGCTGAATTTGCAGCAGGCTTGTGAAACATTAATGAAAAAGCACGGCAGAATATTTTTATGTAAAGGGAAAGAGAGGGAGGGTTGGTCAAAGTGAACGCAGAGTGGCCTGTTGCTGTATACTTCATGTTTTTTTAAGAAGGAAAACCAAATGGTGGAAAGTTTGCTTCCCCAACAAATAGGTGAAATGAATGCTCAGTTTTCCGAGTAAAGAGAATTCAATCGAGAATGTTTGTTGGGGTGTTAGCAGTCAGCAGTAGAATGAGGCTGGTAATGTATACTTATATATTAAAATAGCTTGTGTAGCAACTCATTGTTAGCCTTTCACCCTTCTGTTATATATATATATATATATATATATATATATATTGTTAATACCAGTGGATTTGAAATGCAACCATAGTTCCAGCCATCGTTAGAAGGTATCCTTTTCGAACCCTAAGCTAAAGATTAATGTTGCATTTTGCAGAAAGGAAAGCCTCTCGGGGTCTAAATTTTTTCGTTAAACCTGTCAAATATTGAACTACGTTCCAGTATAATGTTAATTTTATCTGTTAATGCTTTAGTCACGCGAAAGCCAGGTTATTGGAGAAGATTTTTTCGGAGAAATTGATTGGCACTTGAAAGAAAGGTAGGCTTAAATCGGTGTATTGTACATCAAGCTTGTTTGTGAAGTGATCAACTGTAAGGAGTCCGGCTTCTTTCAGGAGAATTTTGTAGTGAGATTGATTGGCAGTCAAAGAAGGTAGGCTTACACCCGTCTACTAGTTTGTTGTGTATTATGTACATGCATTGAGAAATTCCAAGTTAATTTATGGACTGTTTCTTCTTTGAAATTCCATTCATTCTTTTTTATGGTCACAGAATATACATTCATTTGTGATTTTTATGGATTGTTGGTATTTTTTTCCCTTCATATATTTGGATTATAGAATATTCTTAATACAAATTACATGAGGTACAAAAATTTAGATTAAAAAAAATATTTTAAATACGATTATAGTGTCATAAATATAATACAAATAATTAAACAAATCGATGAGTCTAATATTTAGCGATCACAAAAGGCATTCAAATTGCGTGACATTGATATTTGGGTTTAGTAATATGAGTCGTCCCATAATGCGAGTCTAACAGAAGATGATTGATAATATTAATGATTAAAATTTTATTTTTAAAATTTGATGAGGAACAAATTCAAAAAATATTAAAAAAAATCTGTTTTAGGTGATCTTAAATAAAACATGAGAAAAGCATAGGAAAGAAAAGACCAACTTAGAGGGAGTGGGGCAACGTGGAATTGGAAGCCCAAAAGTAATGGGGTGAGTAAAAGATACCCTAAACCCTAAAAAATAAGTCCGAGACTAAAAAGCCGCCCACCTAACCTAATATCTTCCAACAGCCAGGTGGTGAACCTGGAGCCCAATCCGACCGTCCCACAGCACAACATAGGCCTACGGCCCTGTACATGGGTTATTGTAGGCTATGTATATGGGTTTGTACTTCTGTTTTAAATACCATTTTGTACTTCTGTAGATGTGGGATATTGCTCTACCCCTTTGCTCTTCTCCGCCTGATTCAAAGAATGTAATAGATGTCTTTTAAAAATCATACCTTTGTTTGCTCTTTGATTTGTCCTTGCTGATAGGGATGGCAACGGGCCGGGTATTGGTCCCCGTCTCCGTTCCCGTTTAAAAAATCAGTACCCGTCCCCGTTTAAAAAACCGCGGGGATTTAAACGGGGATCCCCGTCGGGTAATCAGGGAAAACCGCGGGGAAACGGGTATCCCCGTTTAGCATAAACGGTTATTTAAACGGGTATTGGGTCGGGTATTGGGTCGGTTATTGGGCCGAGAATCGGGCCAGGTATATATATATATATTTAAATTAAATATATAAATATATATATTTTTTATTTAAATTAAATTTATTAATATTATATATATATATATATATATATAATTATTTTTAATATTTATCGGGTCGGATATCGGGGCGGGTAATCGGGTAATCGGGGCGGGGATTACCAAACTCGTCCCCGTCCCCGTCCCCGTTTAAAATAAATAGGTTTTCCCCGTCCCCGTCCCCATCGCCGTTTATCATCCCCGAACCCGATCCGTTTAATTCGGTTTTCGATTTTCCCCGTCGGGTTCGAGTTTTTTTGCCATCCCTACTTGCTGAACATAAAAAAGCACTTCATTTCCTCTAACTTGCCAAAACAAAAACTCTTCAGGTTATACACCCGAAATTGTTGCTTCAAAAGGAGGAGAATAGAGTCGGATAAGGAACAAGGGAAAGAAAAATACCCAGAAAAGTCCAGGTTCCAAACAATGAAAAAATGAAGAAAAGAAGAACAGGTGGTTTGAAACAAAAGCGAAAGCCAGCTAAAAAGTAAAACCCAGACAACATTGCATGCATTCAACGATTGAAATCAAGACAATATGGCCACAATATTTTATACGAATGTGTAATTTATTTTTTATCTTTCTTTTTATTATAAGTGGAAGAAAACGTAAGACTAAGTTACATAGAAATTTTTAGGGAAAGAGACTCTTCTAAGATCAGCATCCAAAAATGATAGAACTCCATTCGATAGAGACTCAAAAACAGCTAGCTCCTCGTCCAGAGAATAAGCCCATTTTTGATAATATATCAGCACAGAAAAAATGATTACACCTTGGGCACAAGAGAAAAATAAAATGTTTGTTTATTTAAATTTATCGTGAAGATGTTTACACTCATAAAAAAGTATATTTTCGATATTTATAAATATTCGAATATTTTTTATTCTTTTTAAGTGGATTGGTAATTTTTAATTAATTAATTTTGTTTGTTTAATTTTTTTTATAATATCATGTTCATTCACGCATGCTCTTAAAATATATTAATGAATACTTTTTTAATATAGAAGAGTGGAATTTTTATTTTTAAATGGAAAAAGAACTGGTTGCTTTAACTCATAAGATGCATTTTCTTCTGGGTGGGAAATGGCTAAATATTCTGAATTTCATTATTGAATTCAAGAATGAAAAAATTGGAATTTGTGCGGTTATTTATAAAAAGGATCCTTAAACCCTAAACCATAAATATTGAACCCCAAATCTCAAACCCCATACCCTAGCTCTTGAATCCAAACCAGAACCATAGATCTTAAACCCTAACCTTAAACACTAGATTTAATATTTAATTATTATTTTTAATTTATTAAAGTATTATTTATGATTTATTAATATTTAAAAATTTATTTATTTTATTATTTTTTAAAAAACATTTAAGTTAAATAAAATTTAATGGTTTAACATTTTTTATAGTTTATTATGGTTTTATTTATAAATTATTATGTTTTAATAATTTAATAATTTATTATATTTTACAATTGTTTACCCAAACCCCCAACCCAAGTACCGAGCCTACTAACCTTCAGGCCAATACATTTAAAATTATATTTATAATATCTCCCATACAAGTTAAAACCATAGCCCAATTAACCATAAGCCCTAAACCCCCGAAATTCAACCACCTAATATAATTTAATTTACAATAAAACCCATACAAGTTAAAACCCAAACCTAATTAACCATCAACCGTATACATATCAATAAAACCCATATAACCATTACAATTAAAAAGCTCAAACCAACAGAAACCCACGAGGTAGATCCATCCATCACCCTCCAGAGCCTTCCAATTCTTTCCACTTTGCTTACTTTTGGTGCTTTGGGAAGGTAAGAACATTTATGGTGGGCTCCTTGCATTAATGGTGTTATAAGTTTCTAGAAATGTCATGTTGGTAATCTTGGTTAACAAACACAAATTAATTGGAGGCATTGATAAATATAGGATCCAAGGGCAGAAAAAGTTCCACTTCAGCAACCGAGAATACCCAACGTCACTAACCTGTATTCTGCGCGTGACTGTCGCTTAATCATTGGTATCGGCGCATGACTGCACAGTGCCACCTTCCTTTCGGTCGTCGTTCAAACATGAAAAATTCACCAAAAATAGAGAAAATTAGAATGATGCTAAGGAATGTTCTAGCAAGTGAAGCCATAACCGTTTCTCAACAAATTTCAAGCGGGAAAGTTAGTTTTAGCACCAAACAAAGCCATTTGAATTTGTGTATAACCAATAGCTAATAATTAGAATAATGACAGATTAGCAAAGTATTTATTACACTCAAGAAAAGGAGAAAAAAAGTGAAAAGTAAGGTGTCTTTATTAGATAAATTACACGGACGATCATTAAACTATAGTTAAAAATTATTTTGATTATCGATGTTTTAATTTGATCAAAGAGTCCATCTAACTTTTTAAATGGTTCAATCAAGCTATTCTCTGTTAATTTTTAACAATGATGGTGAGGAGTCCATTAATAAAAATGACATAATTACATATTTGTTCCTCAATACTTAAGCACTCTATAAATTTGATCCTAAATTTAATTTAATTTAAAAATAAATAATCCTCCAATTTTAGTGTTCTTAAAGAATATGTATAGTTTAAATTTAAAAATTGCTATGTCAACAACTTATTTTATGTTTTCTAGTTAGATTTAGATGCCATAATAATATAACACCTCCATATTAGAAGATTAATTATTTTAAATTAAATTTAGGATCAAATTTATAAAATGCATAAAATATTGAGAACCAAATTTGTAATTATAGCATTTTTATTTATGGACATGTCACCATCTCTGTTAAAAATTAATGAAGAGTGGCTTGATTGAATCATTTAAAAAGTTAGGTAGACTTTTTTTTATCAAATTTAAAGATCGGTGGTCAAAAATCATTTAGTGATCACCTATGTAGTTTACCCTTTTTTATTTCCAGCTATCTCCCAAAAAAAATCCATAGAGAAGAAGTCCAACGCTTAAACTTATACGACTATTATGGCTGCTGCATAATCAAAAATGATAAAGACGGTTTATATCAGAAACAAGCTACTCAAAATGAAAACTTTCTTCAATATATTATTGTTACCTTTGCTAATATTTCTCTTCAAACTTTTCAGAATGATGTCTCAACGCAAATGAAGTCTTTAGAGAATTCTAAATCAAAATAAATTATGTTCAAAATTATGCTTCTCTTTTATCATAGACAATTTACTATTTAATACTGAAACAAATGCTAAAAAATATGGGAAGTACCAAAGGAAGCAACACATCAACAAAAACGAATCATAATGAATTTGAGTGAGCAAACTAACCTCAGCCAGAAACCTGTTTCCCTCCCGGTTGCAGTTATTCTTGACTCATTTAGATTTTGAATAGGAAACTTTCCAAGAAACATCTCATAAAGAGAATACTGAGTAACATGTAGCTCCATGATAATCCAGTTATATTGCTCTCATATTTCAGAGTTGTTATGCACAAAGCTCCAAGAGTACTTTGCTGACTAGTTAGAGAAGACCACAAAATGGATAGTGTTTGTGAATGAAACAAAGATAGCATGTATTAGGGTAGTGGCTAGAGACTACAACGGTATGGTGATTGGGGATCATCCGTCTCCAGTCGACGAAATTAGTTTAAGTAAGAGCTTTCTTGGAAAGTATTATCCTAACAGATAAATATGGATTGAAGGTAATGTTGCGTCCATTATGCATACAGTCACTAACTTGGTGTTTGATTTGTCGATTACTACGCTTCATTTGATCCAAGCTTATAGATTATTGAAGTCTCACCCGAGTTTGTGTCTCCTTTTTAGGAGGGAGGTTAATGTTGTTGCTCACAGTTTAAACTCATTCTTGTATGATTTAATTATAGTACTCCTAAAAATTATTTTACCTAAAAACATGATTAAGGTCTTTAATAATCGATTAAGTTATAAATAAATGGGCAAAAATGTGGGGCTTGTTTTAGATTGAAAGTCAAATTATAAAGGATTAATTTCAAATTATGTCTAAAAAAACGTTTTACTGCCTAAAATTTTTCTTCAAAAATAGGTGTGTAATGTTTTCAACGTTATATTTTTAGGTGCCTATACTTTAACCGCTGTTAAAAATCTCCGGTAAGTGACACATGTCACGTTCTATTAATTTTGAGAATTTATTTTAAAAATTAAAATATTTTTTATTAAAAAACCCCAAACAACATCTCGTGCCTCCCCTTTCCCCCTTCATTCCCCATCCCCTCCTTCATTCCCCATCCCCTCTTCCCCTTTCGTCGGTCAGTCAGTCGTGACCTTGATCGTTGCCGTCATTAGTACCGACGTTCCCCCTCGATCAAACTCCTATTGGCCTTTCGTCGTAATCTGAATATGAGATGTAATTAATATAATTGAGTAACATAATTGTTTGGATGACTGAAATAACTAGATCTTATAGGTTTATTTTATAAAATTTGTAAGGGTAATTTGGAAACTAAGGGTGAGATTTGTGAATAAAATAAAGTGCCTAAGTTTTCGCACTCTCATGGCTTAGACCAATCAACTCATTTATTTTGTATTAAAAAGGTTTAGGGAGAGATCACATTGGTTTATTCAATAAAAAATTATTTAAATCATGGGCTTA
Organism: Hibiscus syriacus; assembly: GCF_006381635.1. Lineage (NCBI taxonomy): Eukaryota > Viridiplantae > Streptophyta > Magnoliopsida > Malvales > Malvaceae > Hibiscus > Hibiscus syriacus. The sequence continues at coordinate 51,567 of NW_024062470.1, forward strand.
TTGACAAGTGGTCCATTATATCTTCAATCAAAAAATGATTTTGATCTTTTACCTTATAGATCTATTTGATTTTAATCATTTGATCGTTAACCATGTTTACTCTGTGCAATTACGTTTGGTTCATCGTGAACAGCTCAGGGCAACATTTTGATCTGTCCTGCAATGACTTGGAACACATGCTAATCAAATCCTATTCGTCTTATTTCACGGTGCATCTGATAGTCATCGACATTACATACTTTTAGTGCATTATGTTAAAGAAAATGGATTTATAGCTCTACAAAATATTTGCTGTAGACACCATTGAGCTTTCTTCATGGTAAGGTATCTCTGTGTTTTGAATTAGCAGGAAGAACAAAGTTTATTGACTATTGTATTTCAGATCGTCATAATATCAAATATATACAATCGATTTACAACATAAAACTAATACGAGTTCATCATCTCCATCCAGTATCCAAGTTTTAAAAGTAAATGAATTTTCACAAGTTCGGATAGCACAGGAATTACTTGATATAAAGCACTACTCGGATAACATGTATGCACACAGCAATACATTGAAAGAGTACAACAATACCACTTGCCTAAAATTTTGATTGAAATGGTATTGACATTTAGCTATAGTATATATTTGAAACATTGAAATTAGCTACGAAATATTCCCTTGAACCTTCTTTATGTAAAATTCGTCAAGATCTTAACATAATGTAAAACTCACAACCTAGAAAGACTTTATGATATGAGTAAGGGTATTATCAAATTTTGTCCATTTCATTGTTAAAGTTGTGAATTGTAGGGATGCATTCCCAGAGGAAGCATAAAAATAACTATTAATGCTGACTAATTCATTAGTAACACGTGTATGAAATTTGTAACAAAAGAAGATTGGAGTATGTGCTTACCATAAATTACAATTGCATGCCACAGGACAGTCATATGACGGATAGACTTGAGTAACCATTTCAAAACAGGGTGTAATGTACATGTTAACTGGAATCTTCATCTGTCCCTCAAATTAGGAGTCACTTTTCTTAGAATCTTTGCTTCTCTGGCTATTTGAATATCTGAATGCCAAAAATTCTGATGTATAACTTTGCGAAGAAAGCGAGGAGTAAAGCCACAATTATTATAAGCAAAATGGTGAGCCAATAGGTGGGTGACTTTGCCACATGGTAGATTGTCCTGCCAAATGTAACAAATATAAGAAAAACATAAAATCAACACACGAAAATTTTGGAACTAAAGATCAGGAAATTATATTATGAGGTGAAACTAACCAGTAATTTGGTAAGATAGGTATAGAATCCAATACCACCATACAAGCACAAGTGATAATTATTGATCCCCACACTGCAGCATGAGTAATGAATACCCAACGTTGAATGTCCATCACCAAATGTATATTAACAAGAATAACAACTGCTATAGTCCACAAACAGCCCATGCTCCATATATCAATTGAGCTCTCCTTATCTGTGAAAAAAGGTATATAGAATAGAACAAGGCTATGCCATAGTGTGTCAGTCATTGTGATCCAATTCACTGAGAAAGTACCAAGTCAACTGAGTGAAGAAATTATAAGTTTTCCCCAAATCTTCCTTCTCCACGAACAAAACGTGAATAAGAAATATCCTTACAGTTGAGGCTGAAGGAAACAACAAGTTTGAAGATGGACGAAGATCAAGGTAACGACGGGTTTCTAGACATGGGAAAAGCTGATAAATCGGTATGGTTAATGAAGTGCCCCATCGTGGTGGCCAAGTCATGGGAGAACCAAGCTTCTTCTTCTGATTCTCAGCCTGTCGCCAAGGTCGTCTTCTCTCTCGACCCTCTCAAACCCAACGAGCCTCAGGTAACACTAAATAGTTGACAACAATTACTTCAATTTAGCAAATGGTTTAGGGTTTTGATGTATGTCGGTTTCTTTAATTTCCATGAATTGATCCTGTATTATAGTTTTTTCGAGTTAAAAATTGTAGTGAAAGGTTTCTTTTTTATTCGCCGTGTAATCTAACAAGGCAAACATTTGATGACATGCTTGTTATGAGTTAAACATTGTAGTGATTATTCTGTCATTGTCTCGCTTATTAGGAGTTTATGAACTGATATTTACAGTTTACTATGGAGATGGTTGGATTGGAGACCGAAAGAATACTGAAAAGCTACACTTTGAACATGTTCAAAGACTTTGTTCCTATGTGTGTCTTCTCTGAAACAAGTCAAGGTCATAGTTTTGGTTCTTTACTTCCATTGCTTCTCAGCTGTTCCAGTTTGTGTTTTTATCTATTGTTTCTCTCTTCCCCCCCGGAAACATTGCTGCTCACTGCTAAACCTCGATTTTCAAGTCTCGCTCCTTCTTCACTCGGCCTCTCTATTTTGCAGCGACGCCTCGAGGTCGTCGATCGGAAGAGTTTCTTTGTCTAGTCGTCATCGGAACTTTTCCACCATGGCTGGCGCTGAAGACTTTGTTAAAGGAAATGTTCGCCCAAACGGCGTTATATTTCCACCGAGTGATTATGAGATAGGGTGAAAGAGGGTACGCGAAAGGAATAAAACCAAAGCACATCCAGTTTTGTTATTCATTTTTTCCCTTTCCGTTTACAATGCTTCTGTTTCCTGATTTTGTTTCTTTGGTTGGTTGGTTGATTGCTACTGGGACAGGGATTGTGAGGATTCAGATTCTATTCTGATATATCAGAATATATCATTCTATTCTGATATATCAGTTTTTCTTGGCAGGAAACGTCTGGGTTTTTCTTTTGTTTGCAAGATGGAGCATTAATGTGCTGAAAATGTGATGTTCCTATACATACAGCAAATCCTTATGTCTCTGCCTCTCTGGTCATCAAAGATTTCTGCTAACTGAAGTAAAGTTGGTTTTGAAACAACTGACCCTGGTGCATCGTCTTCTGATGTCAAATCACCTTCTACTGAAAATACTTCAGAAACTAAAACTAATTCTATATCTAGAAGGGGGGTCTCCTATGGCATTTACTGGTGGATATAATGTCAATGAGGTCCTATCATCAAATATTGGATACGGGAACAGTGAGCTGACAAAAGTAACATACGCAAGGGGTTCTACACCTGGAAGCATACAGACATGGCAAATGGATGATTTATTTGGGCCGACTGACTTCAATCGAAACTATGGTTACATGGAAGATGTGTCATCTAAGGTTCTCCTATAGTTGTTTTGTACCATGTTTTATATGGGTCTAATGTAGAGCAGACGCCTCCCATTTTGTTATTGTTTCGAATAATATTTGTGTGTGTGCAAAATGAGTTCTTTATTAGGTTATATTATACTAATGTTGTAGCTCAGCTAGTAAATTAAACTATACAATGTTTGAGTTCTGTATGGGTTATTTTTGCTGGATTCTTCCAGGCTGATAGTGGCAAGAATGGAGATTCTCACAGTTCATCAATCTTGAGATCTGCTGATGACGAGTTAGATGATAATGAGCGCTTGGGTCAGATGCCAGACTCCTCATGGGCTGTACCACAAATGCCTTCGCCTCGTACCAATGTTTGAAAAATATCATTTGTTCTCTTTTTTTTATAGTATTTTAAATATCGTCGTTTTAATTATAGGTTAAAATAACATAGGTTGAATGAAAATTATTTATAGACTAATGAAAATTATTTATAAACTAACTGTCATAAATGTTGTTAAAGTGTGTATTTAATTAATGGTGTGATATATCTCACGTCATCAATTTGATTGACACATATCATTACTTTATCATTCTTTACTTTATGTAACGTGACACATATCATGTTATCATTCTTTACGGTGTTACACTCAACATGTCACTAATTAAATACATAAAAAAATGTCGCATGAGCAACATGCGATGATCGTTAATCAACAAACAGATTTCATCCAATAAGAATTATTTTAATCAAATATTAAAACATTAAAATCTAAAATATTAAAAAAATAAGGAAAAAAAACAAAATACTCATTCATACAAAACACTAAGTTAACAGTTATCGTTATTCCTTACTTCAGGGATCTCTCTTTCAATTCTCTGACTGGTGATCTTCCTCAGAGTTTTAAGATTCTTAGTAGTAGCACTATTGATGTCCTTGCCAATCTTCCCCTTGACACTCTGTGGGTAACCCATATTTCAGTCTTTTGTTTCCTTATGTTGTAAATAACCTTGTAATATTGACCTTTGTGATAATCGTTTCCCCGACTCACAGATATGTCTCCAATAACCGTTTTACTGGCTGGATTCCCGATCAATTGAAAAGCATCAATTTGCTGTAAGCATTTGACTTCATTATCAAGTGCTGTGACGTCAGTTTTGTATAAATGTTCTTTGCAATTTAAATCTGAATAATATTCATTGCAGGAAGGATGGTAATTCATGGAGTTTGGGGCCTACGCCTCCACCTTCACCTGGTGTCCCTCCTGCCACTAGAAGTAACAGAAATCACAAATCTGTTGTCGATAGTTCACAATCTGATGGTGCTTCTAGTGTTTAAAGTGGTGGGGTAGCAAGTTGGGGATTGGAGGTGGAGGCATAGCAGGAATAGTAATATCCATCCTTATTGTCGGGGCTATTGTAGCATTTTTTCTGGTGAAGAGAAGATCCAGGAGGCCATCCTCGGATATTGAAAAGCATGATAATCAATCGTTTGCTCCTCTTCCTTCTAATGAAGTACAAGGTAACTCATCGTAGTAAATATGCAACTCGGCATGGTGGCCAGTTGAATGTGACTATAAATCTATCTTTACTTTTTGCTCAGTTGCGTGTAATGCTGCTGCATTAATTTTATAATGAAGAGATCTTGTCTTTCATTGCAGCTTCAACAGCAATAAACTTACACTCGTAGTTATTAAATATATTAAGAATATTTAGGAATTTCAAATAGAACTTATTTCCTTGTTGTAAGTTTGGACTCCTCATGAAGCACGAATTTATTGAGTGTATATATACTTAAGGTAGTAGAAATGCAAAGAACTTGTATTGTAAACAATTCAGTAGGTTGGAAGAAAATATGCTTCAGTGAAGATTCCTTCTTGACTCCATGATTTGATAAGCTTTTGAATTTTCAGCATTTTGTTTGCTTTTCTCATATCTATTTTAATTACTTTTTCAATAATCTAAAACCTTTTTCCCCGCGAAAACTTGTTTTGTTCACCTGATAAAACTATTTGTTCTTTCTCATTCTGTATTGCAGAAATGAAATCCATAGTCTTCCTCTTCAGTTAACACCAAGACCTTTGATACATCTCCTTCGATAAACCTTCGATCCCCACCTGTTGACCGTCACAAATCATTTGATGAAGAAAACTTTTCTAAAAACCCCATTGTTGTTAAGAAAGCTGTCCCAGCTCCTGAAAATGTTACATCATATTCAATAGCAGACCTCCAGATGGCTACAGGCAGTTTCAGAAAATCTCCTCGGTGAAGGATCTTCTGGATGTGTTTATCAAGCTCAATTTGATGATGGAAAGGTGTGAGTCTTCCTTCTGCAAAATCTATAGCCATGTCAGCATAAATGTAGCCAAGTCTGTGCATTAATATTATAAAGCAACTTTTGTTTTACTACATGCCCTATCTTGAGAAATACTCTTTTCATCAGCATATTTAATCTCGTATTTGCCTCTGTTTTCTAGCTACAAATTTTTAAGTGTGGTACATGAGTTTTTTCAGTTATCACCATTAATGCTGCATACGGATCCAATGTCATTGATCTCCGCATTTTTTTCCCAATATTGCCATTTATGTGCCTTGCGTTCATACTGCCATAGGTACTTGTTGTAAAGAAAATAGATTCGTCAGCTCTTCCCATTGAAATGTCTGTCAATTTTTTAGAGATAGTTTCGAACATATCCGAGTTGCATCAAACAAATGTAACAGAGCTGGTTGCTATTGTTCAGAGCATGAACAGAAATGTAACATATCCTATTTCTTTCACGATGCACTGTCAGCTCAATTATACAGTAGTACCATTTTCAGTGTTGTTAGAGGACTCTACTAGAGCAGAGATGAAGTATAATAATGAGGCAACTCATGTTAATTATACAGACACAAATATACATGTCAAGGTGGAATCAATGTATTCATTATTCTTTCAAGAATTTGGTTGCAAAAAGATGCAGTTGCCAAATAACCTGTTATGAATTGGGATGCAATATCAGAAATGGCCATATACAATGGAGATACTTTCCCGGATGTTCCGAGCCTAAACTATTATTGTCTTGCTCTCGCTTTCATTTCTTTTGTATTATTTTCTTTTAAAAGTTATAACTACAATGCAATTGAGAATTCTGTCAAATAGCTGCACTCGAGACGATTTTGTTGGTCGAATGTGTTACTATGGAGATACAAGAAAGGATTTTGTATAGCTTTTCTGTCTTGTAATGATTTCAGAACAGCTTGCAGTTTGTTCTTTCAAATTGACACTGATGAATTCCAACAAGATGGATAGGGACCACAAAAGAATTCCATAAAATTTACACGACAAGGACAAGCTTTTCTTGCAGCTTAAAGCATTTCTTTATATCCATAAACAAAAACAATACTCTCTTTGCTTTTGCATCATATTCAAGCCAAATACTTCTCTAGTTTCTCTTCCTCTTCTTGGCTTCCGATATAAAGTGATACACGTTGATGTATATGTTAAAACACAAAAGCTGAAAACTAGTTACTAATATTGCCAGCGAAATGGAAATCGCAAAACTTGTAGGTGGTTTAAGGTTTTTTTCACCTCAACAGGGTGGATATCAAGGATTCTTTGATGTCCATAAGATCCTTTCTCACCAGCTTGTTCCACAATAAAGCTCATCGGTGCACACTCATACACTGCTTTTGGTTGTGAATAATAAATATAGTGAAAAGATGAGTTACAAAAATTTAAAAATGTCATGAGACCAACGGTAACATTTGGGTGCTTTTGGCATGTTGCTTTAGGGATAATTTCGGAATACAGGATAAAGTTAACAGAAACTTTTTCTATATATATATATAATCAAAAGCTGTGAAAAAAATGGGGTTAAAAAATAAAACTCAAACTCTCTCTGCAGTAAGTAAAGTAGGGAGTGGAAAAGCCTTTGGTGGGCAGCAAAGTTCCTATTTTTCCCTTCTTTTTTTGTTGACATTCAATCTAAAGTTTTGATCTTGAGTGGATTTTCTGCTGTTTTTACTCTGGTTTGAGCTTAAAGATCGATTCTTTTATTCATTTTGTGAATGCTCATTTGAACATTTAACCTAAAGTTCTGGTTTTGAGTGAAATTTTCAGCTGTTTTTAGTCTGGTTTGAGCTTAAAATTTGGTTTTTTGATCATTTGTTGAACACCCTACTAGAGTTTCAGAGGCAAAAAGGCCAAAAAGTACGAATTTTTAAGCTATGGAAGAACCAAAACCTGAAGAAATAAGCAACCCACCAATGGACCAACTTCAAGGCCTAGAGTACTGCATTGACTCAAATCCTTCTTGGGGTGAGCATTTTTCTTCTTTTTCCCCCCTAAACTTTTCCAGCAGTTGTTTTTTGTTTGTTCTGTTTTTGTAACCCTCTCTTATTACTCTCTTTTATTATTTGTTACTGAAATTTTTTCATTTCGGCATTGTGATGGTTTAGGATGATAAAGTAAGAGTGGTTCAGACACTGCTATTTGTTGAAGGGATTAATACACTTTTACAAACACTGTTCGGAACTCGACTACCTACCGTTGTAGGCGGTTCTTATACCTTCATTCTTTGCTGAGTATTGAGGATAACCATATGGTTAGTACAATTCTATGATCATTTCCCACAAATCTTTTACTTTGTTCGTAAAGTTCAATATTTTACGTCTATGCAGAGATTACTATATACTATGAGAGCTGTCCAAGGTGCACTAATAGTAGCATCAAGCATACAAATTATCTTGGGATACAGTCAAATGTGGGCTATTTGCACCAGGTGCAGCTTTGATCTTACATGGAGTTTCTGTATCAAAATTATGGAGAACATAATTTGAGAAACTATTAACTGATCTAGATTTCGTTTACGCCGGTTTTGGGAAGAACAAAGACTAACCGATGATAGAATGGCTGATGTGCACATAGGTGATGTTCATCAGTTTCTTGTGTTGATGAAAAATAGATACATTTCGAGATAAGATTAATTTCGAACAACATTTTTCTTGTTATTTGTTGCGTTATTATCTCCGACAACCCAGTATTTTTTGACTGCAAATAGTACCTTTTCAGATACAAGAGGACCATCTTCATGATCCACCATTCTCGTCTTCCATCTCATTCCTCCCACAATTTTCTTTACCTTGATTAACACGTTAACTTGATCACGAATTATGACAGACCCTTCAGGCCGTAAAATTCGATCCATCTCCAGAAGAATGTCTTCAGCTTTACATCTGCAAAATAAATCAGAGGTGAATAAGGTCCTATAGTTGTTTCTGCTGTCATCAAACATGGGACACAATATGCAAAGACGAATTCCATCTGCTGACAAACTTTGCTTCCAAGGTAAGTCATTTTAACATTAACTTGATTTACAGTTCAATCTGTTTAGTTCTTTAATCGACACTGTAAAGTATAAACACATTGAAGTCTAATATAGAGCAAAGACTTACTTATTCAAATACAGACTGAAGATACCGTTCGCATGAATGAGGTCGTATGTCCTAGGATACGTAGAGAAAGCTTCACACCTGGCATAAGGAGAGTGTAAACTAATGATTAAACTCCTTTTTCGATCCTGAAATCTTCCATAAAGGCACATATCAGGAAGGATGGGAGCCATTACAAAATACTGGAAAAATGAGGAAAAATAAAATACACACATGAGAGCAATGGCACAAAGTTACCAGTCGTGATAAATGCCGATCAAGCCACGTTCATAAATAATCCCCAGTGTGTATTTCTCAGCTATTGTAGGCATAACATTCATGACCCACAATTTGGGGGATTCAAGAGCAGCAGCAAAACTTCCTAGACCAGCATTCATGTCCATGATGTTGCGAAACCTTCCTGAGTCGATGAGATTGTTGATACTCTTATATGCTTTCACATGCTTCTCCCATATTCGAATATCCTTTTGATACATATCAACAGATACTCCAGCAACAGATCCAGAAGATATTCTGAAAGGGATGGCATTAAGCCTATCCGGATATGGCTTCCATTCCCCACCAGCAACTCCATCTTTCTCGGTTTGCTCAGGATAAGGAGTTGCGCATGCTTCCATTTTCTTGTACCTATATGTTCCGGGAGAACAATACAAGGATTCTTCAAAAACATGCAATGCATTGAAAAATCCGTTTGAAGGTGAATCGAATAAATGGAATGAATACTATACCAAACATCATCTGCATAGCTTGATTCACACAGAGTCGGTTTATCTTGCTGGCGGCATGAATCGTAATTTTTTCTTTTCCTCCAAACAGCAATGTCGCCTATCTCATGCTCCTTTTCCCAGCAAAGGAGTTTTGCAATCTCTTCGATTTTCCTTAGTTCCTCTTCAAGTTCTTCCTTATGGAGCTTCCATGCTTGGTAATGCATTCTCCAGTTGATGGGAGGACCAGAAAGAACCCAATAACCACCAGGTCTAAGAACTCGATCGACTTCCATCATGTACATTCCATCTGCAGAAACATGTCCATTAACAATGTTATATAAATAGTATTTATCATCAGTCAATATCTCTTTATAGTTTTCATCCTCACCATTTGCACCCCACGGAATCAAACAACGAGAACAGTGAGCCATGTCAAACGCTCTTGAAGGAAATGGCATCTTTATTGTTCCGAGCACTCCGATAAAAGCCGGCACACCTCTTTCCAGAGCAAATTGAATTTGTGCTTCATGAGAATCTCTTGGAGCAAATGACATTGTTATAACATTCCTTTTTAATAGATACGCGCCGAGGCTAGCAACCTAAACACCGTACAAGGAAAATAAATCAACAGGTACCAAATAACATAGAATCCCTTGAAACTACAGTTAGCCAATGCCATTACAACAGTGCCTATTACTCGAATTAACTTACCCCACAACCGGTATCTAGTGCCGTTCTGACCATGCCATTGTCCATCGGAATCACAGATGCAAGCTGATTGATATACGTATCGGCCCCCTGTGGAAACTGAGTGCCTCCACCAGGGAACCTAAACACATTCCCCTCATACTGAATCCAGTTCTGTACAGCTTTCTCAACTGTCAAGCTCTTATAAGGGGCGTTCGCAAAGGGAACATAATCCCTACTCTTTGGCCATGGAAATGGAGTTGCATAACCTTTGGGTGCCGGAATAAGACACTGCAGATTCTCTTCTTCCGTTGGGCAATGTCGTTCCCTGTACATCATATTGTCCCGAGGGAATGCCATCGCCCTCATTTGATCATGACAGGGTGTGTAATCGATGTACTTCTCTTCACATGTTGGGAACTCCTTGGTTTTTCTTTCTGAACCATCAGCCATCACAACATCATCACCATGATGAGTCTCATAGTTAAGGTTTAGAAGGACACCACAATCGGTTTGTTTGGTGATAGCTGAGGCTATTTTGTCACCCTTGCCGAAACCGCTACGCTGCCACGCACCCAGTATGTAGAAGAAACAACATAAGCCAATCGCTAGAAAAATAGACACCGAGCTCCTCTTTTTCAGCTCCCCTGTGTTCCCTTTAATTGCCATAATTCACCTCCAAACTGTTACCTACGATGTAAAACAGAAAGAAAAACAAAAACCTTCAATTAATTCCTGCATAAACTATATCTAAATATGAAAAGAATACAATTAGGCTCGTATTGTTAAAGATAAAAAGGGAATGAACAAACAAAGACAACCAGCTTGATCAAAATCAAAGAACAAAGTAATGAATCAAACAAGAACACATACTCAAAAAGCTTAAATTTGTTTAAAACCGGTCATTAGTCCACAAGCAAAAGTGATCATAGAGATATTACATATAGTATTATTTCAAAAAAAAAAAAATCAAAGCATTTAAAAGGTTTAGACAAATACAATGAAAATGCAAAACTTTACTGAGATTCAAAGGTTGAAGCTTTCTCAATGAATCAAAGTTCACAATCATTATTGTCCAACAATGCATTTATAAGAAACGAATCCACTTTTCTTTGCCAATATGTAAAAGAAAAAAAAAACAAGAAGAAAAATCCAAAGTTCTTACAGGTCGACAATGTAAGGATGCAGTTGTGATTAAATCATGATTATTGGGTTTTCTGTTTTGGATTTTGAATTTGATGCAGTATGGAGGAGACTCCAAAGAAGGGAAACAAGGAAGGGTGGTTTTAAAAAAAATATTTTGTTTGTAGTTTGAGTTTTTGTGGGTAAGTTGGTTGATAATGTCGCTCTCTGTTTTTAGGAGGAAACTATGAACAAATTCTGTTCTATTTCCAATCAGATAGGCCACTTATTTCGGTTTGAAAATCGGAAATTAATAGGTTTAATATGTCAGCAAGTGGAAGGAGTTTGGGAATATAATCATTTCATCAAAAAATTAGAAATTATTTTTTAAATCATATCTAAATTTTAGTTTAAGTTTAAATTTAATACACGATGTTAAAAAATTAACAGAGCTGCTGTCATGATATTTTTTATTTTCAATGATGATGAAGTATTATTTTATAGTTAAACGTCAACATCACTTTTAAGTTTTTTTTATAGAATATCAAAATGAAACTTAAACTAAATGTTTGTTATGACAATAAAGTTTAGTTACCAAAATGAAATAAAGTAATAATTTAAGTACTAAACATATAGTTTACCCTAAAGTTTAATGAAAACCATAACTTAATTATATTTCTATTAAAATTAAAAATTAAATTTTAATAAAAAAATTAACCATGAATATGACAATAGAATATTTAATATTTTTTAATAAAAACAAGTTAATTAGTAATATACATCAATGTATCAAATTCATGGTATGCTTCGATGTACGAAGTCTTCAGGTTTCGCACGGTTGAAAATTTGAAAAGCAAAAAAGCATTAGAGATGAGTTTTAAAAAAGAATGAGGTTTTACTTACTGATGTTGGCACAAACAAATGAACAGAATCAACTTCAAAGAAGGATCAAATTTATTATGAGGTTTTAGAGGATGGTGGAGAATGATTAAATGCCTCTGAAAAAAAATTAATCAATTGAAATCCAAAGATTCCAAGGCTGAGAAAGCTATAAAGAAGAAGTCTCTGGGTAGAAATAACAAATCGCACATCCGGGGGGAAATGTAAAATGACAATGGGTTATAAGCAAAAATTTGAATACGGCCATAGCTAGGCCGCAGGCTCAATCCGCATTGTGGCTGTCCTTGTGGGGCTTGGGCTGCCTGGCTCACCCTGCGCAAGCTGGAAGAGACTTGGGGTGGTGGGCGTGTTTTTTGGTTACGGGCTTGTTTTTAGGGTTTAGGGTTCGACTAATAATTTTCAAATAAATTTTAGTTCGATTAACGGTTAAATAAAAAATAATTTATTTAAACAAATAATTTGTTTAATTTTTTTATCATTAATAAACTTTTACCAGTCAAATACAAATTTTTGTAAGTTAGAACTATTTGGGAGCTTTGGCCCAACAGTTTGAGCGCCTAGTTACTCTCTCCCTTAATGCAGGTTCGGTTCTCCCTGGGCGCAAATTTGTGTTCTTCTATTTTCCATTTCAATTGGTGGTGACACGTATCACCGCCTGATTGGTTAAAAAATCAGTTAATTAAATAATTTAAAATTCATAAATAAAACCTTTCAATCATGTATTGACACATGTCATGTTCTAATTGGATAGTTAAATTTATTTAATTGAATTAAAATAGTGACTAAATTGATAGAATATGTAAATATTAAGGACCAAATATATAATTATGTCAATTTTATTAACGGACACGTCACCAAGTCTGTTAAAATTAACGGTGTGGTGGTCTGATTGAATCAATTAAAAAGTTTGGTGGTCGAATTGAGACAAAAAATAATTCGGTGGAAAGATTGATTAATGACCATAGTTTGATGGTCTCTCATGTAGATTACCCAAAAAAATTTATATAGATGTATTATTGTAATTATTCCTAAATATATAAAGTAAAATTATATATTTTTTCGGGTGGAGTTGAGTCGGATATTTTTCACCATAAATCCGAACCCGACCCGACCTGAACCCGATTTTAAAAAAAAAATCTGACCCGATCGGATCGAGTCGAGTCGGAACCGTCGGGTTCAGGTTTAGTGCCCATCCCTACTTGCTTCTAGGGTTAAAGTTTTTTCTCTCTCTAAATTTTCGCTTACTCCTTTCTTTTCCATTTTTGATTGGTAGATGGTGACATCAATCTTGATGTTAATTGTCGTCGTCAATATTTTTTTCTTATCTTGAATTTTTACTTTTTTTGTTTCTAATAATACTTCTTTTATGACATGATTTTATGTTTTTGTGACATAATTTTCTCTCAATCTTTACCTTTGGCATGTTTTTCAGTTCTTTTCGATCGTCTTTGTCATTTTTTTAAAGGTTGGATTTGATGTCATTGCAACTAGTTAATAGGATGTTCATTTGTTACCCATTGATATTTCTTGTTTTGAATTCTCGAATTGGATTTAGATACACAACTTATATTCGTAGATAATTTTCTCAAGATGCTTAATCTTTTGTTTTGATTCGTTTTTTGTAGTAATCATATTTGTTCGTATTTACCTATTGTTTAATTTTTTGGATAAAATTTGTACCTTTTCCTTATATGATAATTATGATCATATAAGTGGTTAATTTCTTATATTAAAAGTTATAAAAGAATATCATAATTATGTGTTCGGTTTACGAATTTAGTTATACATTCTCACTATAATTTTAAAAAAATTATTTCTTAATAAAATTACTTTTTTCTATTTTTTTATATATATGAAAAAAGAAATACAACCAAATTAAGAGCAAGTACAAGAACCAAATGGGTGAGAAGCAAGATTGGGCAGCCAGCCAGCCTATATCCTAACCTAAAGCACGGGTGTCTACTAGGCAGTGACGTGACAGAACTCCTACAAACTCATGCATCAAAATACAAAGGGTCGAAGTTGCCCCATCTACTCTCCATTTAACTTAAATATGGTGACGCATTGGCACACTCTCCCTAACACACAAGGAGTAACGACAATGCGTTAAACCTAAGTACTAATATTCACGAAGTCCGGGTTTTAATGGCTGCTTTGGTATACATTCGTTATTGATGAATCATTTAATAAATTTTGCCGCTGCTTGTTTTTCTCATGCACAATTCAGCCCACACAAAATCCACGACAGTATATAATGGTAAATTACACCTTTTTTTGTTTGAAAATGAGAGCTCAACTCTCTTAAAGTTTTTTCTCTTTCTACTTTAATTTATTGCAATTCCTCGAACAGATCCATTCCCCAAGCTTGGTACTAGACTGGTGATTCCAATTATCTTTTTTTTTCTCCATTTGGGCCAATAAATCTCGATATTTGGTCTTGGAACATTCTGATACTTAAATCAGGTCAGACCTTTATTTAGAAATGTTATAAGTCATTTATCTATTTACTAAATTGGAAATTAAAATGTTCTTGAGAAACTTATAACTTTAACTCAAGAAATATAGAAATGAAAAATCATGCAATTGATTGTCCTAATTGATATGACGCAAATGGCAGGCGGTAGAGTTTGGAGTAGTTGATTGATACATGGTGGGCTTGGGGGCGGTGGTCCTAACTATTATTAGAAAATTAGAATCTTAGGTAAGTAGACAAGAGTTGTTGCCACAGTTCCGAGGGCCATATCAAACCTAGCTTTTCCCCATCATCTCTGACCCACACTAAATTAATTAAAGAGTTAACTACACATGATATATATATTTGTATATTATTTATTTTTTATCACTGATTTCAAAATACATAAGTTATTGTTACTTTCATTTTTATTAAATTAAAATATGATTACTTTTATTTTTATTTATTTAAGATGTGATCATGTGATCACCACATATTAATTGTTGTTAACAGTTAATAGATTAATATGTGATATCATTCGATTGGAGGACTAACTTTATTTTAATTTGATATATTTATTTTTTACCAATTTACTTTGCTTTGTTAAATTTAAATAAAGTTAGTATTTCAACCAAATGGTGACATATGACACAACACATTATACCAATGACTGTGACATTTGGTCCCTATTATTTACATATTCTCTCAATTTGATCATTTTTTTAATTTATTAAAATAAATTAATCCTTCAATTGAATGATGCTACGTGTCTCTAGTACCATGTGTCACCATTCGGTCCGAAGACTAACTTTATTTTAATTTGATATATTTATTTTCTACCAATTTACTTTGCTTTGTTAAATTAAAATAAAGTTAGTATTCCAACCAAATTGTGACATATGACACAACATGTGGTACCAATGACTGTGGCATCATTCGATTGGATGATTAAATTTATTTTAATTTATTAAAAGTATGACTATATAGAGAAAATATGTAAATAATAGGGACTAAATGTGTGATTATACTAAAATATTTAACGACAGTTAACTCGTAGTAACCACATTTTAACTAAATAAAAACGAAGGTGACCATATCTTATGTATTTTTAAATCAATGACCAAAAGTGAACAAAAACACAAATATAAATGATGATATGTGTAGTTAACCCTTAATTAAAAGCAAGTGACCCGTCTTAATTAATTCCTCCATTTTTGTCTAATAATTCATCCATCTTTTTGGTAAAACATTACAAACCCATTAACTTCAAAGGCAGTTGAAATATCATTTCCAAAGGACACTTCCAATTTTATGCAAGGACAAGGGTTTCCTCCACTCAACCTCCCTATCCCATTAATTTTGTCTAATTCTTTATCATTAAAGGACAAATATGGGTTTTACTTCTATGGTTTGAAATTTCTAAAACAAAACATATTTGATGGAAATGAGAAAAATCGTATTCAATATTAACGGTTAAGATGATATATATATATATATATGAACCATGATGATGTTTTTATAGATTATTAGTGTATATTAGCCTTCCTACTGTTACAAAGGGTCAAATGAGGATTGCACTTTCTATGGGTTAGAGCAAAGGCAGTGACTCCTTATAAATACATGCTAGGGTTAGGGTTAGTCAGCAAACCGCATAAAAAGCTAGCTAGCTTTTGCTTTCGTTTACTTTTCTTTATTCCTTTTTTCCCCCTTGGTTCATAAACAGGAGAGACCGGGCTTTTTAGCTCCTTTTCATCTGGCGTTGGATGAGAAAAACATTTCCAAGAAACTACAGCTCCAACACAAGGAGGAATTAGGGTTTCCAAAGGGATGAAGAAACGTCAAGTAGTTTTGAAAAGTGGAAGAAGTTCGTCTTCGGTGAATCGGAACGTGAGGTATGGGGAGTGCCAGAAGAACCATGCGACGAATATTGGAGGGTACGCCGTGGACGGTTGCCGGGAGTTTATGGCGAGTGGCACTGAAGGGACCACTGGGGCTTTAACATGCGCCGCTTGTGGTTGCCACCGCAACTTTCACAAGAAGGAAGTACAAACTGAGGTAGTCTGCGAGTATACTCCACCAAATTCTTAATAAGATCAATATCCAAACAACACTATAATAGAATTGTTTTTTTTATATAAAAAACCATAATATATGAATTTAGCGGATTATTGTTGTTTCTATATTAATATTGTTGTACTGGATTCTTATCATCTAGTAATCTAAACCTTCAAGTGCTATTCTCTTGAAATATTGATTACTAAATAGGTAAACTCTACCAAACTCTCAATATACACATATAATTGTGTTCTTCCATCAAGAGTTAGAGATTGAGTTTATTTTTCTTTATAATTCACACAGTAGGTGTTTAATGGATCTTTTTGACGATGAAAGTAGCAGAAGATAATATAAAAAGGTTCAAACTATTTTGCCCTATTAATTTTGTACTTGAAGGGGTCTAATTTTTCTACTATAATAAAAGATACACATGGAGCAAAAAGGGCATCAAATGGGCATATATATATATATATATTATATATACCCTATAAGGATGCAGTACAATGTTGATACAGTAATCTGAAATCTTGTGTTAAGTATGTGTAGAAAACAATGGAAAAGCTGGTTTTGCTTATCATGGCCCCCAGTTCATAATTACAATAATTGGACACACATATATATAATATTAATTCTTTTCTTGATTCTCAAGCATGAGTTGTAATTGGCAATCTATATACTGCAAGTGAGATGTTTTCAATACATTTTTTTCTCTTATGACGAGAAACATTTGTTAATCTTTTAAAAAGAAAAATAAGCTAATTAACTTGCAAGTTAATATTGATAGTTACATCCAAGCTGTGAAACCAGATTCATATCTACTGTGATTAAGTGAATGACAAAGTCTAGCTGGAAAAGAAATTTTACATTTATTATAGAACAGCTAGATTCCTATGTATATACAGATAGATTCTTGAAGCATTGTTTGTTGGACTTCAAGTGATTCTTCTACTTTGTTCTTCAATCTTCTTTTGACAACGAAACAGGTTAAGATTCTACATTTGTGTAGTGTCTATACATAGAATTCCAATACTTAACTCTTTTGGTGGTTTTATTTTAAATTTTTATTTGAAAGAAACCTTTCTATTCGGTAAGTATATACAGTGTCGGAGCCACAGCTTGGTGAGGGTGTACACATGTCCACCTAAAATCCGAATTTTATTTGATTAGTTACTTATTTTATTAATGGTGTTCACCCTGAAATTTTTTGTGTCCACTATGAAATATGAGTTTTTTCGATTAATTACTTATTTTATGACGGCGCTCACCGTAGAATTTTATTTGTACACATCCCATTTAAAAAAAATTTATTTGTTAATATATGTGTGTCACCTTGAAAAATATTTATAGATCCGTGACTGAGTATATATAGTGTACCCTTGTGACAGTCATTTAACATTTGGAATATTTTATGTCTCATAAGGCCCACAGACATCCAATCATATTATCTCCGAGTGTTCTTAAAAGAAAATATTAAGAGCCTATAAAGTGGCCTCCTTTTTGGGGGATCAGTGGGACTTGTATCAAAGAAAATATCAATATAAAACAAATAAGAATGGAGATTACAAATAAAAACCAATATGATCTAAACATGTGGAATGACTTCTCTCCATCCATTTTCTTCCAGGTATTTTCAATTTGAATTAATATAGGTATGAAGTACTATCTTATAATTATATGAAGACTTTTTAAAAGTTTTCAATAGACTCATATTGAATACAAAATCATATCACATATGCATTCAAGTTATAGAGATATAATGTAAAAGAGAAATTGTGTTATAATGCATAAAATGGGCTGTTCATGTGGCATGTTGGTTTTAGGATAATCTTTTCTTATATAATTTTTTCAAAAAAATAATTATTGGGAGTCTGAGAATCTCAAAAGCTTTGAACTTTAGATTGTGTGAAACCCTTTCCATTTGGATTAATGAATTAGTGAAGAATTAATGTATGATATATTGTTCAAGTATTCTAGGACTATCCAGCAAGGACAACCCAATAAAAAAGCATTTCCCATTGCCCTTATTGAATGTGAGTCTCTAGTGGAATTTTGTGGGTAAAGCACCATGTCCCAAGCATGTGAGCTTGCCTAGCTCCCATTTTGCGTATCAACTCATCATATTCTCCACGTGAAATGTTTGTCTAAACGACAATTGATGTTTTTTTCCCGATGAACAAGTTTGAGCATGCTTATTCAACCGAAAATAAAATTAAGGAATGAACAAAAGATGTTTGTTAACGTATTTTGAGTTCAATTAACTCTAAGTCTGCGGAGTCACGTTTAGAGATCAGTTCTAATAATAACGGTACGTACAATAAAGCTTTGAAATTCGTTCTTATTAACAAGCACTGTCCATTAAAAGATCAAAGATTATAAAATTAGAGACTATTTAAAGACAAATCCTCCAATGGTGAGCATAGTACATTTGACAAAAGATACTTGGAAGAGATTCACTTTTGATTATTTCTTGAGAAAAACAAATATGTTTGAAGGAAATTAGACATACAAGATGCTAATCAAAATTTTGAATATAGAAGCTAGATATAAACATTAACTAAGAATCAATAGAAAAGTCAAAGTCAAAAAGATGTTAAATCTATGAACAATAAAAAGATATGTAAAACTAGAGAATGTCCAACACCAGTTATAACTGGTGCACATTGGAGACTTAAAGCAAAAGTTTGCATTAACAATATCCATCTTTCTGACATTTTTGGCCAAAATAAACCATGCTTCAAGGACACAAAGATTGGACGATTATTGAATATAAACGTAAATATGAGTTACCTAATTAAGGGAAGAGGGGGATTAGTAGTAAGTTTAATATAGAACATTAGAAGCAAGATTAAAATAGATCGATTGTGCAAAATATAACAAAACTGGTTCAAGCTAAGAAGATTAAAAACAAAAGTTCAATAGTTATAGGTTTAAGAGCTCCCCTTTTTGGACTACCTCCTCCCCCATGTGTAACTTTTTTTTTGGACAATAAGATTTTATTAGAAAACATTCTAATAGCCAAAGAATAAACAAGAAATTATTTGGACCTCCTCGCGGCCTGTAAACAGCGTGTTAAATCCTTGCACCCTCCAACACCCAAGATACATCCGACGTAGGCGCACTTTCCAGGTAAGCCAATAAAACAATTGGATAAAATGACCTCGCGCATTGCGAAGCGCGAGGTAGCCTTTATGATCCAAAATATCACGAGATTTATGGGACCTTGCAGCCTACAAAGCGTGAGGACAATAGATTTCCTACCCTCCATTTAGTGTCCATAGCCTTATTCGGATACTATTTCTAGGTGGGAAACTATTTTTTTAATTTTTAATTATAAACACGTAATGTTGCAATTTATCTTTAAGGTGACTATAGTATCATCATATATAAGACAGTTTAAGCGGGGTAAAAATGACGTTGAAAATGGTTTGAAATTGTGGTTTTGTGAAAGAAAAAGAAAAAAATGGTTTGATAGACATATTGGAGTGTTATTTCTGGCTTGTAAATATGAGTGCTTTCAGTATTTATATACTTAGAGGTATAGTATTGCATCTTATATTTATGTTAAGGCTAATTTGGCCACATATGATAAATTTTAATGGGGGTAAAAATTGTGCTGGAAAAGGTTGGAATGCATGATTTAGTGCATGAAAATATCAAAATAAATTGAAAACTAAGTAATATGTGTTGTTAATTAAAAAAGAAATAATGCAAAAAGTGCATTTAATTGATATGTGGGACTGATCAATTGAGACATTTAATTTGTTCTTCGTGTGTCCGGGTTTCCTACATATAGAGCATAATTTCGGTTGCCCGTTTCTTTCTTGATGTTCGACCATATCCTCATCACAAAAAATCTGGGTTGACCGTGGACGACCAATTTTTTTTCGTCGTAGTGCATAATCTGGCTGTATTGTAGGCTCATCATCAGCTTCATCCAGATCCTATTCATTTCCAATGGGAGGGAACTCGTATTCATAAACCTTTAATATAGTTTCAAGCACGTAAACTCGTTCAACGAACCTCATATAGGGTATTCGAACAGAAGAAACAACAGTAATGGTGTGCGCACACATGTATTTGAAAGTTTGGAAGAATCCACATTTGCATGTTTTTTCTCGTAAATTAACCACTTATACGTTGTGTTGTATGCTTTCCATTGGCCTCGTAAATTATGATACACAAAATAATGACATTTCGTGAGAGAAACATATGACACTCATCGCGTTGGAATGATGTTGGAATGTTTGCAAATTTATGAGGAGGTCTGAGTGGATTTGGTGGCCACCTACCATCCAATCAGTTGCTTTGTAATACCCCAAAAATTTAGACAATGACCAAAATAAAAATTTGGAAAGTTTGATGGTCAAAGTAGAAAATTGGGAAAAAGTTTAGGGAATTAAGTGATAATTTCCTAAAAAGAATTTTATTCCATAATAGATAGTTTACTCTTGAGAGTGGGTTTTATAGAAATCATATTTTTGGATTGAAATTTTAATAAAGAAAAATTAGAAATGGTAAAAGTCCGATAAGGAATCAGTAATTCCGATCGAATTGGACTTTTACAAAAATTTGAAGGATGTTATAAAATGGTTGGAAATATTATTTTAATATTTTGGATCAGAGAAATTTGGTTTGGAATTGTGCAGTTTTTTAGATTTAACCGAAATAGTGGAATTTAGCGACTAAAACGCAAGTTTTGAAAATTCATGGGCAATTTCGTGAGTCAAAGTCAAAATAATTCATCTTTGACTTTGAAAGATATTATGGATCAGGTGGCTTGGTTTTATGGTGAATAGGAAGATTCATTAAGGGCAACAATGGAATTTCTATGGTGTTGAATAAAAAATTCTATGATATATTATTAAGCATGTGTTAGATCTATTATAGGATTAGAATATCAAATATGGTGGAGCATCTTCAGCTTCTTCTTCATCCAAGACCGACATCTCCAAGCTTGCAAGGAAGGTGTTTTTGTTTTGAATTTTGAAGCAATCTTGTTGAGAATTACACTTAGGTGTGATTAGGAAAAATATTCTACGTTCAATTCTCTACATTTTGACATGAATATTACTAGGGTTCATGTTCAAGTTCATCTTGAGTTGATGAAGGGGATGTTGATTATTGTGTTTTATGGGTTTTGAAGAGTTAAGTGATTTTAAAGAATTGATTGTAAGAAATGATGAAGAACCTAAGAATGAAGTTAAAGAAAACAGCTTGGATTTTTAAATCTGGCAGTAGGTTCGAAAATTCACCATAAATTATATAAAAATAATTTCGAGGTTATTTTTATATATTATTTTCATATATTGATCTAGTTATGTTTAAAATAAACGGGGATCAATTTTAAGGTGTATACAAAAAGATATGAATTTTTAACCAAGGAAAGGTCAGAAAAATCGGACAGCAGATTCTGCAAAACAGATTCTGTTGATCAACTTTGAAAATTCATCATAAATTGTACAAAATGAATTAGAAGGATTTATTTATATGGATATTTTATTCAAGTCTAGTTTTCAACAGAATAAACGGAACTGAATTCCAGTGTATATATCAATACATAATACTGATTCTTTAAAGGTAGTACGAGTTGTCTGAATATGGAAAATTGATGGGTTGTTGTGTAAGTGTTGTATAATTGATATGCTATGCTGGAAAATGTTGATTTGGAATTAAAATGAGAGTTAGATGTGTTATATGACTGTTTTGGAAGTTTAAAAATATTTGTGGTTTAAGTACAACATTTGTAGAGTTGGGGTACTTAAAGATAATTATGCTTTTGTAAAAGCATTTGAATGGAAATAGTTTAAATGCTGGAATTATTGGTATTAATAATTTAAGTGGTAAAATGGTGAAGGACCATTTTGAGTAAATTGGAAAAGTTAGTTCCAATACTAAAAAGATTTAGTAAGTGTTAAAGTATTTTGTGTGAATAGTTTGAAGTATGATTATGGAATTTATTTTGGAAATATATTTATGTTAGTACAATACTAACATATGTAATCGTTATGAATTGTGATTTATACATATTATGATTGATTTGCGATTGAAGCAAGTCAAGTATAAAAAGGGTTTATTGTGGAATATAGTGAGGCTTATATTTTGAAAGATATAAAGTGTCAAGGTGAGTGCAATACATGCATGAAATTATACATGGATGTTTTATACATCATCAAGAAGACTTGCGATAAGTCGACCTTGTTTATATCGGCATGATTTTATATCATTTTTATAAATTGACATTGATATGTCAGAGCATGAAATTATAATGCATTGAGTTTGGAAAATGAGATATTTTACCATGAATGTTATTTCGGGTATGAACTGCCCAATGTTAAAATATGATAATATATTTTGCCATGGATGGATCGAATAAAATAGACTATATGCCCAAGTAAGTCATTGAGGGACAGGGTATAGTTGGCATGCCATAGAGTATAGAAGCTGTAGGTTTATAATACACTTCGGTGTATATGGTGGGCACGACCTTATGTGTAATACTCTTTGGTGTATATGGTGGGCACGACCTTATGTGTAATACACTTCGGAGTATATGGTGGGCAAGACCTTATGTGTAATACACTTCGGTGTATATGGTGGGCACGACCTTATGTGTAGCACTACGGTGCAAATATTACTCAAATACCCAGGGTCCTCAGGGTTGTATATTGGGCTATTGTCTATGGTATATGGTTATGGAATAATGGCAAGTATATTGGAAAAATAAGCTTACGAGCTTATGGAATTTAAATGGTAAGTATTTTGGTAAAATAAGCTTACGAGTTTATCGGATAAATGGTAAGAGATTTTATATTATTTTGATCATGGTAAAATATTGGATATGTTAGTAAAATGATTTTATGGAAATTTGATTTTTGATATTGAAAATCATGCATGAATTGTATTGCACTGTTAAATGTTTTAATTGCCTCACTAAGTATATACTTAGCTTGTGATGATTTTCACGCGTAGGTAAAAAGCCAGTAATGGAATAAAGAGTTTAAAGCGTCATCAAAGATCGAGAAGTATATTTCAATATCAGTAAGACATCCTAAGTTGTAATGTTAATTTTATTAGTGGCATGAAATTATAAATGTTTTATTTGTTTTGTTAAACAAATTTGGAAACAAGATGGAATTTATATGTATTTTCTAAAGTTATTGTTCATCGCCACTATACACTGTACACTGTTCACGGATATTGTTCCCCTACAGGGAACCGATTCGCCACTGTTCATCGCCACTGTACACTATATACTATTCACGGACACTGTTCACTATTCATAAAAAAACTTTTGAATTAAATTTGTTATAATGAATCATAAATTATATGGAATGGTATTTTTATAATATCAATTATCATTTTAAAGAGAATAAATTTTAAATCACGGTTTGAATTGAAAATGGTTTTCGAAATTCGGGTGACATCTATAATATGTATAGTATAATTATACGGGTTATGGGTGTTACATGCTTGCCTTCTCAAGGTTGCGAAAAGGGTTGCTAGTCGATAATATGTCTCTTTGACAACGGATGTGATAGGAAAATGACGCACTCCCTTTAGTGATGAATTTATTGCCCCAACCAAGTTTGTTGTCATGTGACCATATCGTCTACCCCTATCAAATGATTGAAGCCATTTCTCCTTTAGGATTCTAGCAAGGTAGTTGAAGCCCTCAGAATTCATGTGTGTCAGTTCCTGCATCAGGTCATCAAACTCACATACGGACTGTGTGTAACCTATTAATAAAAGTGGAACAATTAATTTGAAATAATTTTTGAAAAGATATGATAAACCGAAAAGAGTGAAAGATGTACCCATTCGAGGCTACATTAAACACTCATCTTGACTCTTGAACTTCTGCAAATAGTTTGCAACAATATGTTGTAAACAGTACCGATGATAAATATTGGAGGTTAGCAAGAGGGGCCCATACGCTAGAGTGTGTATTTGATACCAGTGCCTCTGTCAGAAATAAGAAAAATCTCATCATATCTATCCTACATCACATGTGATAGAACATATGTTTTTAATTTCATAGGAAGAATTCCCAAGAGTCGATTTTTCGACAATTACGAAGGTGATGGGAATAGTTTTTCTGTTGTCGTCTTGTGCAACCATCAATAACATTATTTGAGTGTATTGACCATATAACCAAGTATCGTCGAAGAATCAGCTTACAGTGTCGAAATGCATTAATGCATCACGAAAAAGTCCAAAATAGTCGGTAGAATTGGCAAACACCTTGTACAACACGATCATTTTTGTAAGCCGGGGCTATTTCCAATTTCACAATTGTTCCTGGAATGTCTTTCTGCATTAATTTTAGCCATGGCTGCAATTCATTATATGATTCCTCACATTGGCTAAACAATTTTCATTAGGCACGATACCTTGCATACCATGCTTTGTGGTAGTCAATTGTGTACCCGTATAATTATGTAACTGAAGCAATACAAGTCGCAACCGTAACACGTGGATTTGATTTGAGCAGCGGAATGAACGCTTCATAAAGCACATGCACATCCAAGTTAAGATGATCTTGATTCAGGATGTTGGTGGTGCATGTATGTGGTTGGACGTATTTTGAGAGTTTCCAAAGGTTGTTCATTGTCTTCAACCGTGATACACAAACCCTCCAATTATATCCTTGTTTCTTGTGGAGACATTCAGTGATGTACATATCCGCATCAGTTTTTTTCATAGTATACGTGACGGAGCGACGTATGTTGTAGTTCTTAATTATAGCCACAACTTGTTTTTTTGTCGTAAAACTCATTCTTAAAACGAGTAAATAAAATTGTAAACTTACCAATAAACAAATCAAAATAAATAATGAAAATTAAAACATTATATTAACCTGAAAACCATTCCAACATAGATATCACCATCAGTATTGTAATACCTAAAATTTTGACCAGTGACTAAAATATAAGTTTTAAAAGTTTAGTGGCTAAAGTATAAACTTTGAAAAGTTTAGGGACTGAAATTATAATTTTTAAAAGTTATATATTTTAGGCTGTAAATGAACAGTTGGATAAAATATAGATTTTAGTGGGAATCAGATTTTTGGTACGAGAATTGTGTTAAAGCTATAAAGCAATAAAGTTCGGTATTGAAATCGAATATTCAAATTGAATTAGAATTTTACGAAAAATTTGAAGGATGATATAAAATGGTTGGAAATATTATTTATATATTTTAGAAAAGTGAAATTTAACATGGATCAATGGAATTAAGGTCGATTTTCTATGTTAAGCCAAATTTTTGGAATTATGTGACTAAATTGCAATTTTTAAAAATTTCAAGGATAGAAGTATAAAATCAGAATTAAGATATTTTTTATGGATTTGATGATGTAAGGGACGGTGTCATGGAGTGGCATGGATGAAATTATTAAGTTTCATTAATGGCAATAATATAATTTCTTATTAAATTGCGTAAAAAATTCAATTTTATTATATTTATGTCACGTGTTAAGATAATTATCATTAGAATAATCAAGAAAGATTGGGCAATTTCAACTTCTTATTCTCCAGGGCCGAAAGTTTGGATTCTAAAATGTAAGAATTTTTAGTTTGGTTTTTAAAGTTATTTACTTGATTTTTGAATTTAGCTATTAGATAGATAATTAATCTACATGGAATTCTGTATCATTTGGTACCAAAATTTCATAGCGAAGATAAATGTGTGATGAGATTTTATGATTTGAGGTTATGAAGAATTTAGTGATTTTTAAAGAATTGGTTGTAAGAATTGATGAAGCCCCTTGCAAATTAATGAAAACAGTTTAGTTTTTTGAATTTGGCAATGAGTTTGAAAATTCACCAGAAATTATATAAAATTATTTGGAGGTGATTTTTATATATTTGCGATTGTATATCTATCTAGTTTTTTTAAAACAAACGGGGATCAATTTCAAGGTATATACAAAAAGATATGAATTTTTAACCGAGGAAATGTCAGAAAAACTGGGCAGCAGATTCTACACAAAATAGATTCTGTCGGTCAACTTTGAAAATTTACTATAAATTGTACAAGTTGAAATAAAAGAATTAATTTATATGGTTAGATTCATATTCAAGTCTGGTTTTCAACGAAAGAAACGAAATTAAATTCAGTGTGTATATCAATACAAAATAATAAATCTTTAAAGGTAGTGTGAATTGTCTGAATATGGAAATTTTAGAATTTAAGTGGAAATGGATTAGAAGCTGAAGAGTAATGTTTAAATGTTTGAGTATATTTTTGGATTATTGGAATTGAAGTTAAATAGCAAGAGACCATTTTGAATAAATTGGAAATCATGAGAAGAATTCTAAAAGAATTCATTTTAATGGTTAGATAGAGGAATTCGAAAGGTCCCAAAACTTTGGGGACTTGTTTGCAAGTTCTTAATGAAGAAGTATTATTGGAGTAAATTATTGAATTCTAGAAAATTTATTAGTATGTTAATTTTGAATTAAATATTGAGTTGATGTTGAATTACAAATTTATAATGTTAAGTGCTGAAAATTGAAAGTTTAGGAAAGTTTGGGTTGAAATTTATAATGTTTTGAATATTGAAGAATTGATTTGAGTATTTTATTCAAGTGCTGAAATTTTAGTAATTAATGTACAATGATTATAATGGTGAAGGACCATTATCAATTAAATGTAAAGGTTGAGGTGAATTCTAAAAAAATCATAATTTGTGGCTTATTTGTGTAATTTAGCAAAGATGAAGGGTTAAAGATGAAAATAAATATTCATGGATTAGGAAGAGTATTTCAAAAGTTGGAAATTATAATAGAAATATGATTTAGTTTGATATCAAATTTTTTTTATTTGTAGATTTTCGAATATTAAAATTAATTTATATTGGTACGATACTAATATGTAGTTCGAACAATTTTTGTGTTATAATTTGGTATTGCCAGACTACGATAAATCTAACAATCTGAATGATTCGAAAGGAAAGGACAAAGCTCCTGACTATGATTATTATATACAAGTTATGTAGTGAGGCAAAAATGAGTGCATTTTATTTATTTATTTATTCTAATTGAGAAAGACTTGCGATAAGTCAACCTCGTATTATCTTTTAAAAGTATGATTTTATTTTAATCATTGAATATTTCTATAATGACATATAAAAGATTTATGATTATTTTCGGTATGAAATTACCCAATACGTTTTTATAAGATATTTTCTAAAAAAAAGTATTCGAATGAATTCTTTTTATAATGATTTTAAAGAATGATATTTATTGTTAATGATGAAATATTTTCTCGATGATTTTAGAAATGTTATTTGAATTATTTTGGGTATGAACTGCCCATGTCATGTTTTACGAATGTGAATTAAATATATTTATGATTCTGATATGATTATTATCAGATGATTACAAAATGAACTGAAAGCTCGCTGTATGTTATAAGGAGAGTCAAAGGTACAATTTGCATGCCATGAGGTGGAGTGATTATCTGTTCTGATTCTGATATACTATGGTGTATCGGAGTGTACACTAGTATATATATTCTGATCTGAATGCACTTTGTGTGTATATTATTATTTCCGATGTGATAGCACTGTGTGTTCTTATATGTTTTGACTCTGATGATCTGAGATATGAAATGCGTACACTCGTTTGACTCATGTACCTTATATTCTCTTAAATTATACTTTGGGCTATAAAAATGAAATACGAATGTTCTAAAGAGTTTCTGATTACAAAAGAATATGGACTGGTTATTCTGTCTGATTTGATTTATTATGATTTTGTGAAAATCATCAGATGATTCTTTTTAGGTTTCTGATAAAGTTCAACATGAGATATCCAGTTTGAAATTCTGAAAGTTTGTTTATTTTATTTTAAATAAATTTATAAATATATTGATACTTTATTTATTTGTTCTTACCTTTAGTTTTATTGCCTCACTAAGTTATACTTAGTGTGTGATGATTTTCATGCATAGGATCTGATTGAGATACGAACATTTTATGAGGAGCCTTCCAACCATCATGTATAGATCATCTATAATACCAATATCAGTAAGACATCGTTGAATTTTCTTCTGATTAGTAGTGGCATTTATATTTATGTTATCAATATGCTTTATCACTTTTGATTAAATGGTATGGAAATTCAAGTAGATAAAACTAGTTGATAAAAAATTGAAAATAGGAATGTTTAAAAAAATTAAGTAAATGTGAATAGTAATTATTAGTCATTTTGGCGTGACATTATGGCTCGTATTCTTAGATGTTTACGGGTTATGGTTATTGATATCAGAGCTCCAGTTCTCGGCCTAAACCGAGCTTATATTATATCAGAAATATACACATGCCACTAAGATGTCAAAATTACTGATATGATATGGTCTAATGATTTTATTTATGATGCTACTCCTTACTAATGTAAATTTGTGATTGTATTTATATGTCGGGTTCGGAAGGCATAAGATAATCCATCGAATAAGAAGGAATAATAACGAGGTAGAGTATGTACCTCAATGATAGGGAGCACAAACACATCAGGGAGTGTCAGCTCCAGAGCAGTGAACGTTTTACAAGCTCTAGGGGCTATCATGACTCGATATCAGCTAGCTGCAGCACCTTTATTTCCTCTGTCTCCGCCTCCTCTTTCAGTTTCGAGAATATTGATTCCGAAAGAATCAAAAAGTTTAGGAGCTGTATAATTTAAAGGCGAAGCAAAGGAAGGCCCAATAGTGGCAGATATGTGGCTGAATGATGCGGAAATAATGTTAGACATTCTTTACTGTTCTTATGATGAAATATTTGATGGAATAATTTCATTGTTACAAGGGCAGACTCGTAAATTTTAGAAGAAATATATCAGTGAGTTGTTTATTACCCAAATGAAGCAAGATTTCTTTAATTTGATTCAGGGTGGAAAATATGTAAACGAGTATAAGTGTGAGTTTAATAAACTTGCTCGATATGCCTTGAAGATGGTTCTCATTGAAAGAGACATATGTCATAAATTTATTTGAGACCTCCATCCTAGACTGAGGGAACTGTTGTTGATTGCAAATTTGACCACTTTTCAGGAAGTGGTGAATAAAGCAAAAGATTTAAAAATGGCGCAAAATGAAAGTTATATTATAGAGCGAGATGACAAGTTAAAATATCAGGAGCGTCATCCTCATTTCAGTCTAAAATAGGTCGAGGTATTTGGTTATCGATACCAAAATAAATCTGAAAGTGGTATTTTCTATCTTTATGATGAGCCTGTATTTGTTTTGATTGATCCAGATTCTACGCATTCCTATGTTAGTTTGAAATTAGTTAAAAATAAAAATATTCCATTAGAAACCATCAATAGCAATATGATAGTTGTAAATCAATTGGGTCATAGTGCTAGAGTTATATGGATTAGTTGAAATTGTATGATAAAGATTCAAGGGGTTATATTTCCGGCGAATCTTTTGGAGTTATCGTTTGACGATTTTGAGAATATATAAGCATGCATTAGATATCTTGGCATTATGGTTGGGATTGATTTTCGCATGAAGCGATTATTTATAAAGGATGTAAAGTGTACCGAGATAATAATAATTGGAGAAAACGAAATCTTTGCCTAATGTGATATTAGCAGTAACAACAACGAAAATGATGGGAAAATGTTGTATAGTTTTCTTAGCAAATGTAATTGATAACCGAACATATGAAATTCAATTGGAGGATATTCTGATAGTTCAAGAATTTCCAGATGTATTTTATGATGAATTACCCGGATTATCTCTTTATCGAGAAGTAGAGTTTAAAATTGATATTTTTCCGGGCACTGCACTTATTTCAATGGCTCCATACATGATGAATCCAACGAAACTCAGAGAATTAAAGGTGAAATTACAAGAGCTACTTGATCGAGGTTTTATTAAACCGAGTGTATCTTCGTGGGGTTACATGTATTTTTTGTTAAAAAGAAAGATGGATCAATGTGATTAAGTATTTGATTATCGTAAACTGAATAAAGTGACAGTAAAGAACAAATACCATTTCCCGAGGATTGATGACCTGTTTGATCAGCTCAAGGGTGCTTTAGTATTTTCAAAAATTAATCTTCGATCAGGGTATCATCAGTTAAAGATAAAGGAGGAAGATATTCCAAAGGCGGCTTTTAGAACCTGATATGTCATTATGAGTTTGTTATGATGACGTTTGGATTGAACAATGCTCTAGAAACATTTATTGATTTGATTAATCGGGTGTATCAGCCGTATTTGGATCAATTTGTGGTCGTGTTCATTAATGATATTTTGGTGTATTCTAAGACTAGGGAAGAGCACGACGCACATCACCATATAATAATTCATACATTGCGAGATAAAAAGTTATATGCTAAATTATCAAAATATGAATTTTGGCTGTCAGAGGTTACCTTTCTGGGCCAGATTTCATCAGAAGGAATTATAGTAGATTACAAGAAAGTGCAAGCGATAGTGGAGTGGAAACCTCCGTAAAATGTTTCGGAAGTACGAAGTTTCTTGGGGTTAGCTGAATAATATCGAAGATTTATGAAGATTTTTTCAATAATTGTATCTCCACTTACCAAGTTACTTCGAAAAGATGTACCATTTGTCTGGACTGAAAAATGTCAAGAAAGTTTTGATATGCTTAAAAAGATTTTGACAAAGGCCCCAATGTTAGTGCAATCAGAGTCAGGAAAAGATTATGTAATCTATAATGATGCATCCCATAATAATTTGGAATGTGTTTTAATGTAATAAGGTAAAGTGGCAGCCTATGCTTTAAGGCAGTTAAAGGCACAGGAACACAATTATCCAACACATGATTTAGAGTTAGCAGCTGTAGTGTTTGCTCTGAAGATATGGCGCCACTACTTATATGGTGAGCGAAGCTACATTTGTATAGATCATAAGAGTTTAAAATATTTGCTCACGCATAAGGAATTAAATCTAAGGCAAAGAAGATGGATTGAGCTTCTCAAGGACTATGATGTCATTATTGATTACCATTCGAGAAAGGTTAATGTGATAGCTAATGCACTTAGCCGAAAATTATTTGCTGCTATGAAAGAGTTAGATGTACGATTATCAATGAAAAAGGATGATGTGGTAATTACAGAATTGAGATTGAGACCTGCCCTATTGGATGAATTAAGGATCTACAAAATAAAGATAAAAACTGTTTAGATAGAATGGAACAAGCAAAGAAAAAAGAAATGAAAGATTTAAAATTAAGTCGGATGGATGTTTGTATTATCAGAATTGAATTTGCATACCAGATGACAAAGAACTAAAGAAAGATCTTCTTTCCGAGCTCATTATAGTCCTTTGACTATGCATCTTGGAAGAAACAAAATGTATCAAGATTTAAACAATCGATATTGGTGGACATGTATGAAAAGAGCTATCACTGAGTTTGTTTCTAAATGTCTAATCTATCAGCAAGTAAAAGTAGAACACCAAGTACCTCCGAGGTTGTTGCAACCTATCTTCATTCCTCAGTGGAAATGGTAACGAGTTACCATAGATTTCGTGACAGGTTTACCTCTGACACTCAGCTAGAAAGATTCGTTTTGGAAGATCGTAGATAGATTAACGAAAATAACACACTTTATCCCATTCGAGAGGATTATTCTATGGACAAGTATGTTGAGTTATATAAAAAAAATAGTATGACTTCATGGAGTACCTATTTTGATAGTTTTAGATAGATACATGAGATTTACTTCGAGAATTTGGAAGTCTTTACATAAAGCATTGGGAACAAAACTAAATTTCAGCACGACTTATCATCCTGAGACAAATGGTCAATCTGAGCGAACTATTCAGATACTTGAAAACATGCTAAGGGCGTGTGTAATTGATTTCAAAAGACCATGGGAAAATTATTTACGTTTATCAGAGTCTGATTATAATAACATGTATCAATCAAATATTAAAATGGCTCCTTTTGAAGCATTGTATGGAAGAAAATGTCGAACGCCACTGAATTGATATGAATTAAAAGACGAGAGGTAATTGGTCTAGATCTGATTAAATAGGTGGAAGACAAAGTGAAAGTAATTCAAGATAATCTCAAGATAGTTGTTGATATACAGAAATCTTATGCCGATTTAAAGAGAAAAGAGATTGAATATCAATAAGGTGATAAAGTATTTC
The DNA here is from genome assembly GCF_006381635.1 of Hibiscus syriacus. Taxonomy (NCBI): domain Eukaryota; kingdom Viridiplantae; phylum Streptophyta; class Magnoliopsida; order Malvales; family Malvaceae; genus Hibiscus; species Hibiscus syriacus. The sequence continues at coordinate 84,209 of NW_024062470.1, forward strand.
TTAAAGTGTCACATTGGAAAAAACATTCTAAGATTTGGACGGAAAGGGAAATTGAGTCCAAGATATATCGGGCCATACGAGATTGTAAAGAGAGTTGGACCAGTAGCTTATCAGTTGGCGTTACCTCCAGAGATGGACAAGATTCACAATGTATTTTATGTATCTATGCTTCGAAGATATCGATCAAATCCTTCACATATGATTACACCAGAGGAAATTGAGATTCAACCGGATTTATCATATAAAGAGGAGCCAGTAAAGATTTTAGCACATAGAGTCAAAGAACTAAGAAATAAGACGATTTCATTATTAAAAGTTCTTTGGTGGAACCATAAAGTTGAGGAAGTAACTTGGGAACAAAAAGAAGACATGAAGAAAAGGTTTCTCATCTATTTAATTCAGGTATGTAGATATATAGAGAAAATTCGAGGATGAATTTTCTTTAAGGGGGAGATATTGTAATACCCCAAATTTTAACCAATGATTGAAATATAAGTTTTGAAAGTTTAGTGGCTAAAGTATAATCTTTGAAAAGTTTAGGGACCAAAATTGTAATTTTTAAAAGTTATATATTTTAGCTTGTAAATGAACAGTTTGGATTAAAATAGAGATTTTAGTGGGAATCAGATTTTTGGTATAGGAATTGTGCTAAAAGCTATAAAGTAGTAAAGTTCGGTATTGAAATCGAATATTCGGATCGAATTGAAATTTTACGAAAATTTGAAGGATGTTATAAAATGGTTAGAAATATTATTTACATATTTTAGAAAAGTGAAATTTAACATGTGTCAATGGAATTAAGGTCGATTTTCCATGTTAAGCCAAAATTTTGGAATCATGTGATTAAATTACAATTTTCAAAAAGTTCAATGATAGAAGTATAAAATCAAAATTAAGATATTTTATTTATGGATTTGATGATGTAATGGATGATGTCATGGAGTGGCATGGAAGAAATTATTAAGTTTCATTGTTGGCAAAAATAGAATTTCCTATTAAATTGAATGAAAAATTCAATTTTATTATATTTATGTCATGTGTTAAGTTAATTATCATTAGAATAATCAAGAAAGATTGAACATTTTCAGCTTCTTCTTCTCCAGGGGACAAAAGTTCAGATTCTAAAAGGTAAGAATTTTTAGTTTGATTTTTAAAGTTATTTACCTGATTTTTGAGTTTGGCTATTAGATAGAGAATTAATCTACATGAAATTATCTATCATTTGGTACCAAAATTTCATAGTGATGATAAATGTGTGATGAGATTTTATGATTTGGGGTTATGAAGAGTTTAGTGATTTTTAAAGAATTGGTTGAGGAGCCTTGCAAGCATCATGTACATATAATCTATAATACCAGTACCAGTAAGACATCGTTGAATTTTCTTTTGACTAGTAGTGGCATGTATATTTATGTTATCAGTCTGCTTTATCAGTTTTGATTAAATGGTATAGAAATTCAAGTAGATAAAAATAGTTGATAAAAATTGAAAATAAGAATGTTTTAAAAAAATTAATTGTGAATAGTAATCATTAGTCAGTTTGATGTGACATCTATGGCTCGTATTATTAGATGTTTACGGGTTATGGGTGTTACAATTATGTTGATTGTATTGCTTAATGTGTGGGAATTGGGAAAATTTCGGAGCGTTGAATGCTTCTATATCAATTGTTGTAAAGTGCGATGGTGGCTAGTAATAAGAAATAGACGTTGCATCATTTGGAACTGTTGTAGTCCCGTCGTATTCTTCGTTGTCTTCTACTTCTGGTGGCATGTCAAGGTCTTCTGGTTCTTCATAGAAGGGGCCTAACTCATCCCATCGAGGTCGGGCTCCCTTATTGGTTCTTCTTTATAATAATCCCCCTCAAAGTGGAATAGTTTAGCCTGTTTAAATCAAAGGTATCCGCTACAGAATAGTAAAAATATTTTAGTTTTGAAGAACGAAATAAATAATAGCTAATAATACATATGTCCAATAGTTCCGCATCGTAGTGGACGATGAGTTCGACGCGGACTTAATTACGGTTCCTCTTCATTTTCAGCAATATCATCATCATCAGGACCGACAACTATATATGGAATTGATCCACCACTGGAACTGGAAATGGGACAGGTGAAGAATATGCTCTGTAATGTTGTATGTTCAACAATACTATATCCAAAGTTAGTCTCTAATTATGTCGGTAGTGAATTCAACTGGTCAAATACGTCGATAAGGAAACCATTTAAGAACTGTCCCATTTGCTGAAAAGTTGATTGAGTCGAGTGGGTGAAGACAGGGTCAGGGTGTGTCAACGGTGTCTGAGGAGGTCTCTATGTTGTTACCGATGAGAAGGATGCACCTTGTTGTCTTTTTCTTCTCTTCCTTGACTCCCCTCATGTTGTCTCCCATCTGTGGGTGACTCTGTGGAGGAACATATAATTCTCGTGCTCGTTCCTCATTAGTCAATATATGTATCATCCCATATTCTTGGTATCAACGTTTATAATCATATGTCACGCGTGGTCAAAGATGGGTTGAGTCGTGGGTGTCCTCTTGAATCTTCGGCCCACTCGTTCAGCTACATCGCATTATGGTTCAACCAATTAATTTTTATCTTCCATTGGTGCGTAAATCAATGCAACTCATCCAAGCAAGGTGGATGTGGCAGAATAGATTGAACATAATTAAATTATTGAAGGACGCGCTCGGTAGGATGCCATTTGACTATCTCACACAAGATCAATGGACTGACATGATGTAACATCCTCCATGCCGGGTTAGTGATTAATTTGTAAAGTTTCAGCATTTGGTGATTTAAGTAGAATGATGGAAGAGTTCAATGACTTATTTGAGTTATTTTGTGTAGGATTGAATTATAAAGAAGGAAGATTAGAATGACAAAATGGTCTTTTTATAGCAATATAATTATTGGGGTTAGTATTATATTAACCACGTGGAAGTATAGGAAATTAAAAACAAGCTTCCAGAGTCATCTTCTTCTTTCTTCTTCTTCATACGTGAGACCCAAGCTAAGGTAAGATTCTCTTGTTAGTGAATTTCTTGATGAATTTATGGTTGATTCATGACTATTAGGCAATAGTTAAGCTTAAAGGAAGTTTAAATTGTTTTAAAACCTCAAGATGAGAAGTATATGAAGAATTAAAGAAAGGAAGTAGAAAAGTGAAATCTTAGATTAGAGTTCATAATAAGAATTGGAAGTGAGATTTGACTTGTCATCAAGTTAATTAAGGGATAGGAAGTGTTAGAATAGGAATTTGAACATGTTGCAGAACATGTTGCAAAACTAGTATAATTTTTGCAATTACATAGGAATGACTAGATTTGGAGTTAAATAAGTGATTATGGAATAGAAATAAGTTTAAGTATGTGTATTAAAATTAGGAGTATTAAAGGAAGTGAAATAGGAAGGTTTGAGCTGAAATAAGGTGATTTTCGAGCTCAAAATGAGATTTCTGGGCTAGGGGAATGGTACCTATTCAAGGGGAACCGATCCCCCCTCAAACGAATATGAATTTCCAGAATGCTAGAGGGGAATCGATACCCCCAGGGGGGAACCGATTCCCCCATAATAAAAAAAAAAAGAAAGAAGAGAGACTAAATTATCAATCCCTTAAATTGGTAGACTATTAGAGGTTAATTTCAAGACTTAGGCACCTGATAATCATCTTGAAAATTTTGCTTATGTAGATATTGAGCCTAATCAAGTTCCGGAACCATCGACAAGTAGGATCAATCGAGGGAAAGAAAAAGAAATCTAGGTGAGTGCATAGCATGAATATGTATTTTATTCAGTTCTAGACTAGTGATAAGTCTAGATTCAATATTTTGATACATGATCGTAGTTCATATGATGATATATGACATGAATCCATACCATATGCATTATGGGACATGAATATGAAAGAAAAAGTTATATGAGTTATATGATAAAGGTATGGAAATAATGTCTACGTGATATAAATTAGATAAATTGTGAAAGCCATGTTATGTATGTAACACCCTTAACTCATATCCGACCCGAATACAAGTCTGAGGTGTCACATTGACTTTTCAAAACCTTGACTCTTATAGAAAATCCCGGGAATTTTTAAAACTTTCATTAAAACGAAATACTTTAATTTACATAAGACCATAAAATACAAAATCGATCAGAGTATTCGTAATTAACACTTATTACATGCCAACACTCTATACATAACCAAGTACATACTTTGACAATTACTTCTGATATGATCTCTTAGTAGTATTGCTGTCCGTGCTACTTCTATTTCCACTTTTCCTGATTCTTGGTACCTACGTGTAAATCACTTACACGCTAAGTCATAGACTTAGTGAGGCAATACATGAATATGCAACAATAAACTTATGAATGTTCATACTTACAATTGGATCATGACATTTCAATATGCATGTATCTATTGCACGATAACATATAATGCACATACGAAACTTACCTTCTTGTATCACTTTCACTGTAAATCGGTATTTCAATTGCATAGCGCATGTATATTATTTTTCATATGTTCATGTACTTCTGTCATTTCTCTTGTGATCATGTAGCTCATGTCATTTCTCTTGTGATCATTATCTCATATCACTTCATATCATGTTCTCATATCACATGTCATATCACATATCATATCATATGAACATATATATGTCTTATGTATGTATCACAATAATTATCATGTATGTATGTTCACAACTATTATATTATAAAAATCAACATAGGGATTAGACTTATCACAAGTCTTATTCCATTATAATATACATACAGTATGCACTTACCTTAGCTTTGCTTTGATTCGATTCTAATCCTTTGATCATTCTGGAATAAGCTTACTTTTAGTATCTACATAATCACACATGGATCTATATCAGTATTATAACTAATATACTCTAATGGTTCACTCTTTATACTAAGAGAAAAGTCAATTTCATCTTTTAATGAAGGTATGCATCGATGCACTACTGATGCATCGGTGCATAAAAGGTATTTGATGTAGTATTATTGCTGGGATGCATCGATGCACTCCTTATGCATCGATTCACCAATTGCATTCGATGTTTCACTATTAATGGGATGCATCGATGCACTACTTATGCATTGATGCACGAATTGCATTCGATGTCTTTATTTTAAAAGAGTGCATCGATGCACTACCAATGCATCGGTGCACATTCAAACAATTTCTGGGTTTTAACCTTGATAAATCGATACACTATGAATGTGCATCGATGCACTCTGCCCAGAACCTCTTTTTGAACCCAAAAATCCATTCATTTTGGATTAAATCCTTCATGTTTAATCCCCTCTTTCACTCTTAACTCTAGTACACATCCTTAAACCAATTTATACTCATTTATTTCATCTTTAACCTTCAAATCCTATCCTTCATATGAAATTCAAGAATTACATCAATAATCCAACATGTTTGAATTCCACTTTTAACACTTCATATATCTTAACTAGATTGATGACAAGTCAAATTTAACTTTCAATTCTAGTTATGAACTCTATTCCAAGATTTCATTTAAGAACTTCAAATCTTAAATCTCTCCTAACTCCATCATCCTTTGATGTTAAGATAACTTAAGTTTTCCTTAAGCTTAGTTATCATCTAATAATCAAAACCCAATATTAAATTTAACAAGAAACTCAATAATCAGAAATCTTACCTTTGCTTTGGTTCACACGCACAAGGAAGAAAGAAGAAGATAACTATGGAAGGCTTTGGTGTTATCTTCTTTTCATCCCACTTGTACTCATATATATCCTTATCCATTCTTTAATTAATTTTCCTTGCAAATAACTCTTTTGCCCTTCCATTCCTTCTTCCTTTCAATTCAATCCTACACAATCATTTACATATAAATCTTTATACTATTCATTCATTCTATTTTAATCACCAAAATCTAAAACTTTCCAATTTAGTCACTAACCCGGTATTGAGGATGTTACAACTCTCCCCCTTAAGAAAATTCGTCTCGAATTTTCATTATGCAAAGAGGTAGGGGTACTTAATCCTCATGTCCTCTTCACGTTCCCATGTTGCTTCCTCTACTTTGTGATTCCTTCACAAGACCTTAACCAATGGAATAGTCTTGTTCCTTAGTTGTTTAACTTCGTGAGCTAATATTTGAACAGGTTCTTCCTCATAAGTTAAATCTGGTCGGACTTCAATTTCTTCATGAGTCACAATGTGAGATGGATCAGATCTATATTTCCTAAGCATTGAGACATGAAAAACATTGTGTATCTTTTCCATTTTAGGTGGCAAAAATAACTGATATGCTACTGATCCTACCCTCTTAGTAATCTCATAAGGTCCAATGAACCGAGGACTCAACTTTCCTTTACGTCCAAACCTCAATACTTTCTTCCACGAAGACACTTTCAAGAACACTTTATCTCGACTTGAAATTCAATTTCTTTCCTTTTTAAATCAGCATACGATTTCTGTCTATCAGCTGCAGCTTTCAGATTATTTTGAATTACTTGAACTTTCTCTTCTGTATTCTGAATCAACTCAGGACCAATAACTTCTCGATCCTTAAGTTCATACCAGTTCAAGGGCGTACGACATCTTCTTCCGTATAGAGCTTCATAAGGAGCCATTTTGATGCTTGACTGATAACTATTGTTGTACGCAAATTCAGCAAGTGGTAAATACCTTTCCACGATCCTTTGAATTCAATGACAAAGCTCTTAGCATATCCTCCAGAATTTGAATAGTTCGCTCGGATTGACCATCAGTTTGAGGATGAAACGCTGTACTGAAGTTTAACCGAGTTCCCAGTGCTTCATGTAATGACTTCCAAAATTGTGATGTGAATCTAGGATCTCGATCAGAAATTATGGAAATAGGTACACCATGCAAACGTATAATCTCTCTAATATACAGTTTCGTATACTTATCCATGGATAAATCAGTTCGTACCGGAATAAAATGGGCTGACTTAGTCAATCTATCCACGATTACCCAGATTGAATCCTTTTTGTTCAGAGTTAAAGGCAAACCCGTCACAAAATCCATCGTTATGTTTTCCCATTTCCATTGAGGAATTGAAATCGGTTGTAACAATCCTGACAGAACTTGATGTTCAGCTTTGACTTGTTGACAAGTCAAACACTTCGATACAAATTCTGAAATGTCTTTCTTCATTCCCGGCCACCAATATCGACTCTTAAGATCCATATACATTTTGTTCCCTCTCGGATGCATTGTCAATGGACTACAATGAGCTTCCGTTAACAAATCATTCTTTAATTCATCATCATCCGGAATTATTAATCTTTCTTGATAATACAAGTTCTCATCAGACTTAATCTCATAATCCGTACCCTTTCCATTCTTTATCTGTTGTATCCTCTTTAAACACTTTTCATCTTTAACTTGCAATTCTTTAATTCGATTTAGCCAAACGGGCTTGACTATCAATTCTGCACAAATTGCACCATCTTCTCTTAACGATAATCTAGCATCAAGAGTTCGCAAAGCTGCAAACGTCTTTCGACTCAAGGCATCAGCTACCACATTTGCCTTTCCAGGATGGAAATCAATCACCACATCATAATCCTTGAGAAATTCCACCCATCTTTTTTGTCTTAAATTCAACTCTTTCTGAGTCATCAAGTATTTTAAGCTCTTATGATCCGTATACAAGTAGCACTTTTCACCATACAAGTAGTGACGCCAGATCTTTAAAGCAAACACTACTGCCGCCATCTCTAGGTCGTGTGTTGGATAATTTTTCTCGTGCGGTTTTAGTTGTCTCGAAGCATAGGCTACCACTTTGCCTTCTTGCATTAATACGCATCCCAAACCACTATGAGATGCATCACTATACACTATAAAGTTATTTCCAGACTCGGGTTGAACTAACACTGGAGCTTCTATAAGAATCTTCTTTAACTTTTCAAAACTCTCTTGACATTCTTGAGTCCAAACAAATTTTACTTCCTTTCTCAATAGTTTAGTCATGGGTAATGCTATAATCGAAAAGTTTTTAACAAACCTTCGATAATAACCAACTAACCCCAGAAAACTTCTAACTTTCGATACATTCTTTGGAACTTTTCACTCCAGAATAGCTTTAATCTTTTGGGGATCCACTCGAACTTCTTCTGCAGAAATTAAATGTCCAAGGAATGCCACTTCATTCAACCAGAATTCACATTTAGAGAATTTAACATAAAGCTTCTTGTCTCGTAAAATCTGTAAAACAATCTGCAAGTGTGAACTATGCTCTTCTTCTGACTTTGAATATATTAAAATATCATCAATAAACACCACAGCAAACTGATCCAAATACGGTTGGAAAATTCTGTTCATTAAATCCATAAAAGCAGCTGGTTCATTCGTAACTCCAAACGGCATCACAATAAATTCATAATGACCATATCTTGTTCTAAATGTCGTTTTCGAAATGTCTTTTTCTTGAATCTTTAATTGATGATAACCCGAACCTAGATCATTTTTTGAGAACACTGAAGCTTCCTTTAATTGATCAAATAAATCGTCGATTCGAGGAAGTGGATACTTGTTCTTAATGGTCACTTTATTGAGTTGTCTGTAATTGATACAAAGACGCATTGATCCATCTTTCTTCTGAACAAATATAACTGGAGCTCCCCAAGGTGATACACTTGGTTTAATAAACCCTTTGTCCAATAACTCCTTTAATTGAATCTTTAATTCTTGCAATTCTTTTGGAGCTATTCTGTATGGTGCCATTGCAATGGGCGTTGTTCCTGGTATTATCTCAATCTGGAATTCTACCTCTCTGTCAGGAGGTAAACCTGGCAACTCTGCAGGAAATACATCAAGAAACTCTCTGACTATAGGAATCTCTTCAATCCCTTTCTCCTTGGTTCTAACATCCAGTACATTAGCAATAAACCCTTTACATCCCTGTAGCAGTAACTTCTTTGCAATCATCACTGAAATCACACTTGCTAAAGGATTCCATCTTTCACTAAATACAATAACTTCTATTCCTTCAGAACTTCTCAATGTCACTCTTTTCAATCTACAATCCACATCAGCGTAATAACGATATAACCAATCCATCCCCCGTATCACTTCGAATTTGTCAAAAGGTAATTCCATCAGATTAGCAGGAAATTCAATTCCCTGAATCCGTATGGGACACCCTCGGCTCACCATATTTACCTGAGCACTGTGCCCTAGTGGATTCGTCACTATTACTTCATTACTAGTAGTTTCTAAAGGAATTTTCAATTCTCTTACTAAGGTACTAGTAGTATATGAATATGTAGATCCCGGATCAATCAATACAATAACACCTTTGTCAAACAATAGAAAGGTACCTGTTATAATATCTGGGTCATCACAATCCTCATTGGTCTTGAGGTTGTACACTCGAGCAGTGGAGTGTATCTCCTGTTGAGCAGAAGACTCTGACTGACTTCTTCCTCTGCCTCTACCTCTACCTCTTCCCCTCTGGGCTATAGAAACAAACCTCTCTGGCTGTACAGATTCACTGGTTATTATTGGACAATCCCGAACAAAATGCCCAATGTCCCCACATCTAAAGCAGACTCCAGAAATCATCCGGCATATCCCTGAATGATTCTTTCCACAATGTGGGCATTGTCTGGCTTGACTCTGATTAGTTCTCCCAGCTCCAGATCCCACTGACTGAGTTTGTCTACCCCTCACTTGATTTGATCCTTTAGCGGATGATGCCACTGATTCTGATCTAACCTGGGGTTGAACACTAGCATCTTTGCCCTTTTTTTATGGTGCGAACTCGAAGAAGCACCCGATCTTTTGACTGTCTGAGCTCTCAAATTTTCAAATCTCTCATTCTGAGCTCTTTCCAGAGCCTTGGCACGGTTAACTACTTCTTGAAATGATGATAAATTCAAGACAATCAACATTTCCTTTAACCGGGGACGTAAACCCTCTACGAATCACTCACAAGCATCCTTTTCAGTAGGAACTAGCTCGGCAGCAAAGCGGCTCAATTTATTGAATTCACACTCGTACTCATATACAGTGTGATTACATTGCTTCAAATTCATGAACTCTTGCTTCATTTGACGAACAAATTGATCTCCAATGTACTTATGCTTAAATTCTTCTAAAAATAATGACCAAGTTACTTGGGCATTAGATATCCTCAATGTAACATTGGTCCACCAGATCCTTGCTTGTCATCTCAATAATGAAATTATTCCATCCAACTTCTCAGCATCGGAACAATGAAGTCCCGTAAGCATGACTTTCATGTCATTAAGCCAAAGGTCTGCAATAACAGGACCTTCATTGGCTTCCCCTTTAAACTCTTGAGCTCCCAATCCCTTCAACTCTTTCGCAACTTTTATTTTTGGTGTTGAAGTAACAGGAGGTTGGAAACGCGTCAATACCACGTCTAACGTTCTAAAGAATATATCTTGATCATTTACAGGCACTCCAGAGGGTGTCTGTTCTTCACTCTGCCTGGCCAGGGCAGGTGAATTACTATTTTCAGCGGGTCTATTGTCTCCCACTTTATTTCTAGATCTACTTTGTCCAGACATCTATAAAAATACAGCCATATAGTTCTATTAGCAAAACAACATACTTACTATTCCATCAGATAAAGTTTTCACTATTTTGTTGGCATGTATACCTTATAAGACACTCTAGAATTCGGTTTATGCCGAGAATCGACTAAACCGTAGCTCTGATACCATTAAATGTAACACCCTTAACTCATATCCGACCCGAATACAAGTCTGAGGTGTCACATTGACTTTTCAAAACCTTGCCTCTTATAGAAAATCCCGGGAATTTTTAAAACTTTCATTAAAACGAAATACTTTAATTTACATAAGACCATAAAATACAAAATCGATCAGAGTATTCGTAATTAACACTTATTACATGCCAACACTCTATACATAACCAAGTACATACTTTGACAATTACTTCTGATCTGATCTCTTAGTAGTATTGCTGTCCGTGCTACTTCTATTTCCACTTTTCCTGATTCTTGGTACCTACGTGTAAATCACTTACACGCTAAGTCATAGACTTAGTGAGGCAATAAATGAATATGAAACAATAAACTTATGAATGTTCATACTTAAAATTGGATCATGACATTTCAATATGCATGTATCTATCGCACGATAACATATAATGCACATACGAAACTTACCTTCTTGTATCACTTTCACTGTAAATCGGTATTTCAATTGCATAGCCCATGTATATTATTTTTATATGTTCATGTACTTCTGTCATTTCTCTTGTGATCATGTAGCTCATGTCATTTCTCTTGTGATCATGTAGCTCATGTCACTTCATATCATGTTCTCATATCACATGACATATCACATATCATATCACATGAACATATATATGTCTTATGCATGTATCACAACAATTATCATGTATGCATGTTCACAACTATTATATTATAAAAATCAACATAGGGATTAGACTTATCACAAGTCTTATTCCATTATAATATACATATAGTATGCACTTACCTTAGCTTTGCTTTGATTCGATTCTAATCCTTTGATCGTTCCGGAATAAGCTTACTTTTAGTATCTACATAATCACACATGGATCTATATCAGTATTATAACTAATATACTCTAATGGTTCACTCTTTAGACTAAGATAAAAGTCAATTTCATCTTTTAATGAAGGTATGCATCGATGCACTACTGATGCATCGGTGCATAAAAGGTATTCGATGTAGTATTATTGTTGGGATGCATCGATGCATCCTTATGCATCGATGCACCAATTGCATTTGATGTTTCACTATTAATTGGATGCATCGATGCACTACTTATGCATCGATGCACGAATTGCATTCGATGTCTTTATTTTAAAAGAGTGCATCGATGCACTACCAATGCATCGGTGCACATTCAAACAATTTCTGGGTTTTAACCTTGATGAATCGATGCACTATGAATGTGCATCGATGCACTCTGCCCAGAACCTCTTTTTGAACCCGAAAATCCATTCATTTTGGATTAAATCCTTCATGTTTAATCCCATCTTTCACTCTTAACTCTAGTACACATCCTTAAACCAATTTATACTCATTTATTTCATCTTTAACCTTCAAATCCTATCCTTCATATGAAATTCAAGAATTACATCAATAATCCAACATGTTTGAATTCCACTTTTAACACTTCATATATCTTAATTAGATTGATGGCAAGTCAAATTTAACTTTCAATTCTAGTTATGAACTCTATTCCAAGATTTCATTTAAGAACTTCAAATCTTAAATCTCTCCTAACTCCATCATCCTTTGATGTTAAGATAACTTAAGCTTTCCTTAAGCTTAGTTATCATCTAATAATCAAAACCCAATATTAAATTTAACAAGAAACTCAATAATCAGAAATCTTACCTTTGCTTTGGTTCACACGCACAAGGAAGAAAGAAGAAGATAACTATGAAGGCTTTGGTGTTATCTTCTTTTCATCCCACTTGTACTCATATATATCATTATCCATTCTTTAATTAATTTTCCTTGTAAATGACTCTTTTGCCTTTCCATTCCTTCTTCCTTTCAATTCAATCCTACACAATCATTTACATATAAATCTTTATACTATTCATTCATTCTACTTTAATCACCAAAATCTAAAACTTTCCAATTTAATCACTAACCCGGTATTGAGGACGTTACAATGTAAATGAGAACTATAGGTATAGTTGGCATGCCAATGGTAGAGGGTCTATGTGGTCCTTCGGGACATATATGTATTCTTTGGAACATGTGTGAGGTCTGGTGAGACACATACTTGATCCTTGGTATATGTATATGATTTTTAAGGAATGATATGTGGTTCTTCGGGACATATATGTATTCTTTGGAACATGTGTGAGGTCTGGTGAGACACATACTTGATCCTTAGCATATGTATATGATTCTTAAGGAATGATATGTGGTCCTTATGGACATTATTATATGGCACTACGGTGCAATTCTACGCGGCACTCCGGTGCAATTCTACGTGGCACTTAGGTGCAATTATATGAGCTGTGGTGACAGCATAGTGCACAACCTCACAATACTCACATACCTTAGGTTCTCTGTATGGTACCATGGGCTAATGAACTTACTAAGGCGAACTTATGAATGTGAATTTGATAAGTATATGTGTAAGAAACATGGTTTTGGTTATTGCATTGTTTACATACATCTTATTACTGCAGCCCATCTCATTTTGGCAATTACTTTATATTTATTGATATTATTATTATATTGCCTCACTAATTCGATGACTTAGCGTGTGAGTGTTTCACACGTAGGATTCGATAAAGTAGACGATCGAGGTTAAGCAGCTGGACAACATTACTCCTGCAACTATCAGATCAGAAGAAACTTAATCAGTAGGTGATTTTGTTATGAAAATGGATGTTGGCATGTAATTAAAGAGTTAAGTTGTGTATGCTCTGAATATTTTGGTAAACTTATATTACCATATGTATATTATTGTATTTTTTGTAATATAAGTTCAAGTATTTTACTATTATTTGTAATGAGTTGTGTTTTAAAAGTCAATGTAATATCTCTGACTCGTATCCGGGTTGGGATATGGGTTGGGGTGTTACATTTAATGGTATCAGAACTATGGTTTAGCTGATTCTAGGCATAAACCAGATTCTATAGAGTCTTTAAATGGAATACATGCCAACAAATAGTGAGAACTTTTGATCTGGTATAGTATGAGTATGTTGTTTTGCTTATAGAACAATGTGTTTACTCTTATTAGATGTCCGGACATAATAGCTCCCGAAGTGAAGTGGGAGAAGATAGGCCTGCTGAAAGTAGTAATTCACCTGTCCTGGCCAGGCAAGGTGAAGAACATGCATCTCAAGGAGTGCCTGTGCAAGATCAAGATATGTTCTTCAGAACGTTAGACGCTATTCTAACGCGTCTTCAACCTCCTGCTCCACCAACTCAAAGGATGAATGTAGCAAAAGAGTTGAGAGGTTTAGGAGCTCCCGAATTTAAGGGAGAAATCGAAGAAGGTCCGGTTGTGGCAGATCTTTGGTTAAATGATTTAAAAATCATGTTGGATGGTCTCCACTGTTCTGAAGTGGAGAAGTTAGATGGAGCTGTCTTGTTGTTGAGGGGTCAGGCGAGAATATGGTGGACAAACGTCACCATGAGGATGCCCAGTGACCAATTGACTTGGTCTTTATTCTTAGATGAATTTAAAAACAAGTACATTGGAGATCAATTTATTCGACAGATGAAGTAGGAGTTTTTAAATTTGAAACAGATGAACCGCTCTGTATATGAGTATGAATGTGAGTTCAACAAGTTGAGTAGGTTTGCATCCGAGCTTGTGCCTATTGAAAAAGAAGCTTGTGAATGGTTTGTGGAGGGTTTACGCCCTAGATTAAAAGAGATACTGATAGTATTGAATTTTTCCTCGTTCCAAGAGGTGATGAATCGTGCCAAGGCTCTTGAAAGAGCTCAGAATGAGAGATTCGAGGATTTTAGAGTTCAGACATCAAAGAGAACGGGTGCTTCTTCTAGCTCAGTACCATCAAAAAGGGGAAGAGACTCAGGATTTCGATCACAAGCTAGATCAGAATCAGTTGTATCGTCTGCTAGGGGAGCAAGTCAGGCAAGACCTAGACAGATGCAGTCAGTGGGATCTGGTGCTGGGAGATCTACTCCGAGTCAAGCGAGACAGTGTCAGCACTGTGGGAAAAACCATTCTGGGGCTTGTCGGATGGTTGCTGGGACTTGTTTTCGATGCGGAGATGCCGAACATTTTATCCGGGATTGTTCATTGATGGTTGGTGAGCCTGCACCATCTGAAAGAGTTGGTTCTTCCTCACAAAGAGGACAAGGAAAAGGCAGAGGAAGGAATCCGTCTGAATTCTCTGCTCAACCTGAAGTTCGATCAATTGCATGGGTGTACAATCTAAAGACAAGTGAAGACCGTGATGACCCTGATATTATAGTAGGTACTTTTCAGTTGTACGATAAATTAGTATTGGTACTGATTGATTCGGGTTCTAATTATTCTTATATTACAAGTAAGTTAGTAAAGAATTGAGGATTCGCTTAGAAGCTACGAGTAATGAGATTATAATAACAACTCCGTTAGGCCATAGTGCTCGGGTGAATAAAGTCTGTAAGAGGTGTCCCATAAAGGTTCAGGGAATTGAATTCCCTGCTAATCTGATGGAATTACCCTTTTACAAGTTTGAAGTGATTCTGGGAATGGATTGGTTGTTCCGTTACTATGGAGATGTTAATTGCAGATTGAAACAAGTAACCCTGAAAAGTCCAGGAGGAACAAAGATAAGTGTGAGCAGTGAAAAGTTTAATCCCTTAGCAAATGTAATGTCAGTAGTGTCAGCTAAGAAGCTATTGCTATAGGGATGTCAAGGATTTCTTGCAAATGTGATAGATTTAAGAGCTATAGAGAAAGGCTAGAGGAGATTCCAATAGTTCAAAAATTCCCTGAAGTTTTCCCGGCTGAGTTGCCAGGATTACCTCCAGATAGAGAGGTAGAATTTCAAATTGAAGTAATGCCAGGAACCGCTCCAATTGCAATGGCACCTTATCGGATGGCTCCGAAAGAATTGCAAGAGTTAAAGAATCAATTGCAAGAGTTGTTAGGAAAGGGATTTATTCAACCAAGTGTGTAACCTTGGGGAGCTCCGGTGTTATTTGTTAAGAAGAAGGATGGATCAATGCGTCTCTGTATTGATTATCGACAGCTTAATAAGGTGACCATCAAGAACAAGTATCCCCTTCCGCGCATTGATGACTTGTTTGATCAACTAAAAGGAGCTTTGGTATTTTCGAAGATCGATCTACATTTGGGTTATCATCAATTGAAGATTCAGGAGAAAGATATTCCGAAGACGGCTTTCAGAACGAGATATGGTCATTATGAATTCATCGTAATGCCATTCGGAGTAAGGAATGCACCAGCTGCTTTCATGGATCTCATGAACATGATTTTTCAGCCCTATTTGGACCAGTTTGTTGTTGTCTTTATTGATGACATACTGGTTTACTCGAAGTCCATTGAAGAGCACAACGCACATCTGAGGCTAGTTTTGCAAATTCTCAGGTATAAAAATCTCTATGCGAAATTGTCCAAATGTGAATTTTGGCTAAACGAAGTAATTTTCTTGGGGCATGTGATCTCGGCAGTTGGGATTAGAGTAGACCCTCAGAAGGTTAAAGCTATAATGGACTGGGAAGTTCCAAAGAATGTATCTGAAGTTCAGAGTTTTCTTGGACTTGCCGGTTATTATCGAAGATTCGTTAAGAATTTTTCGATGATAGTGTTGCCTTTAACAAAGATGATGAGAAAGAATGTACCGTTTGTTTGGACTTCTGAATGTCAAGAAAGTTTTGATGCTTTAAAGAGAATTCTGACGGAAACTCTGATATTGGTTCAACCGGAATCTGGCAAGAATTTCGTAGTATACCCCCTCAAACGATACCCATTCAAGGCGAATCGATACCCATTCAAGGCGAATCGATACCCTCTCAAACGAATATGAATTTCCAGAACGCTAGAGGGGAATCGATACCCCCAGGGGGAACCGATTCCCCCATAATAAAAAAAAAGAAAAGAAAGAAGAGAGACTAAACTATCAATCCCTTAAATTGGTAGGCTATTAGAGGTTAATTTCAAGACTTAGGCATCTGATAATCATCTTAAAAATTTTGCTTATGTAGATATTGAGCCTAATCGAGTTCCGGAACCATCGACAAGTAGGATCAATCGAGAGAAAGACAAAGAAATCTAGGTGAGTGCATATGCATAGCATGAATATGTATTTTATTCAGTTCTAGACTTGTGATAAGTCTAGATTCAATATTTTGATACATGATCGTAGTTCATATGATGATATATGACATGAATCCATACCATATGCATTATGGGACATGAATATGAAAGAAAAAGTTATATGAGTTATATGATAAAGGTATGGAAATAATATGTCTACGTGATATAAATTAGATAAATTGTGAAAGCCCATGTTATGTAAATGAGAACTATAGGTATAGTTGGCATGCCAAGGGTAGAGGGTCTATGTGGTCCTTCGGGATATATATGTATTCTTTGGAACATGTGTGAGGTCTGGTGAGACACCTACTTGATCCTTAGTGAAGATACTAATTTTTTACCCATATTGATTTATTATTATTATTTTTATTATTATTATTATTATTATTATTATTACTATAATTATTATTATTATTATTATTACTAAAAATATTATTATTATTATTATTATTATTATAAATATTATTATTATTATTATTATTAAATATATATATATAATAAATAATAATAAAAAATTACAAGCCCAGTCAACCCCCAAACCAAACTGAAACCCTAAACATTTAGGGTTTCAGTTAGGGTTTCCTAACCCTAATCCCGTACGCCGCCGCCTCAATGGTTTCCAGCCGCCTCAGCCAACGGTCCAGCTTCCAGCCGCCTCTGCTGCCAGTGCCACGCCTCCATCGAAGCCTCCAAAAGACCCAGATGGCCACCCACGTTGCTACTCTAGCAGTGAGTCACCACTGGTAGTCCGGTGACTCACCGAAGGGTAGTCTATTACCCGGTCCGATGACCACACCGGTGATGGCTATAAAGCCATCACCCCATCTGCGAGCAAAAAAAAAAAACAACAGACCCCAGAGAGACAAAACCGAGAGCAAAAGATACAAAAATAGAGACCAAATCACAATAACCAGCTACCAAAAATAGAAGAAAAGGGAGGAGAGAAGCTTACCGAGGAAGCCACGACCACCGGAACCCTCCAAACGTCACCAACAACCTTCGAAAACCGAAGGTATTTTCTTAGATTTGCTCCGATTGGGAGCTTTTTAGGAGAAAAGAGCACCAGAACCGTCCTTAGGACGGTCCGATCTATCTAATGGTGTAAAAATAAAATTTTCCGGCCACCTTATGCGGTGGCCGGCGGTGAGGGTCACGGCGGCAGACGGCTGCCGCCCGGTGACCGGCTTCCCTCCGATGAGGGAAACTAGAGAGAGGCGAGAGAGTTTTAAAACTCTCTCAGTTTAGAGAGAGAGAGTAAACTGAGAAATGAGGAAGACGGCCCGAAGGGCCGGCTATTTTGGGCATTAAATAGCCTTCCCGAACGATGTCGTTTCGGGAAGGACTATGCGTGTAATTAAATAATAGTTAAACCCCGTCAGAAGCCATTCCAATTTGTAAACTTTACATTTTAGTCATTAAATTAAGTTTATAATCTTTTTGATTCAGATCTTTAATTTTAATTTCATTTATTTTAGTCCTTTATATTAAAATAATATATTTAGGATAAATAACAGATTTAATCCCTCAATTTTAATAAATAATATTTTAATCCCTAGTTTATATTTTTAATTTATTTTAATCTTATATTCAAATTTTAAATAAGTTTATTTTAGTCACTAAATTATTAAATAAGAAAATAGCATGTTTAATCCCTGTAATTCTGATTAATTATGAATTAGGTTTTTAATTTTAATTTTACTATAATTTAGTCATTTATTTTAAGTATTTTTTTATTGCTTTTAAATATATAGTTATAATTGTATTTTTTTTAATTTTACTTGTTTATATTTAAATGTTTTTATAAATATATATAAATAAATATTTATTTTAAATAAATTATTTTAATATTTATTTTCAATATCGAAGAAAAGGACAGTCTTAATACAACTGGATGTCCTATTCTGATCTTTTAAAATTAAAAATTATAAAAAATATTATTTAATTTAAATTAATATTTATCAATATCAAAGAAAAGAGCTGTCTTAAGGCACCTAGAAGTCCTTTTCCGATATTTTTAAATATTTTTTATAATTTTGAAATAATAGGATTATAAATTAAATATATTTTGAATTTTTTTTGAATTTTAATAATAGAGACAATTATAATTAAAAAGTACCAATTTTGGGCGTTGTAGGGGTGCTAATCCTTCCCTAAACGTAACCGACCACGAATCCCTTTTTATTATTAAAAAGAAAGAATTTTTGGTTATAAACGCAGATCAGTTCATTTTTTTTTAATTGATGTTTTCTTAAAACTCTTTTAAAAAATAATAAATTTTAGGTATTCGACCTACCTGATTCAAAAGGCCGATGGCGACTCCCAAATTATTTTCAAAACCATTTATTCACATCAATTTTTCCGCCAAGTAAAAAATTCGTGCCCGGACGAAAACCGGTTACGACAGCTTGGCGACTCCGCTGGGGACTGGTCAAACTTTTAAAAATCAATTATAAATTGTCTCTATTAATTATAAATTAAAATTTCATATATTTAATTTATAATTTTTTTATATATATACATATTATTTTTATAGTATTTATATATATTATTAATATTTCATTTTATTTACAAGTATTTTATTTCATTATTTATTTTTCTGTCAAAGGTTGAACATTTCTCCTCACACACAACACTTGCATTGCATTACATAAAGCTCTATAATTGAGTTGTCCCTTTTAAGTGGGAGTGAAAGCGACGTCTTCGTGAGAATTTATTCTCCGTGTCAGACCTAGCAAGTAACTTTCGGGGTTTATATGCTCTATGTCTTCGTGAGAATTTATTCTCCGTGTCAGTCATAGAGCAATGTATCCCCTCGAATTGAACTCGATCCACTTTAGTCTGTGATGGACTAGGGTTGAGGGTTAGCAACCCAAGGGGGCACTAACAAGGACAATTCGGGTACCTTTATTCTTAGATTTGAAACCTTGCATATAAAAAACCCTAGAAACTCTTCCGATCTGAAGTCATGCCAAAATTTTGTCCAAAATAGGTGTACACACAGGAGAAATGAATTCTAACTTTCCTGTTAATTTAGTTAATTTATTTATTTTCTTTACTGATTAAATTACATGTATATTCAAATTATTGAACTTTAGAAAAAGCATGTTTAAATAAAATATTTAGGTAAATGTTATTATTAAATTTCTTTATTATATAAACTAATTCATTTCTTTTTGTGTGTTCTTTATTTTTTCTATTTGCATAGAATCATACAGGATAAAAGGAATTGATCCTAGTGTTAATTGTCTCATTGGAAAGCCTTCATCTATGGATAAAAAGTGTTCAAATCAAGTAATTCTAAACTCAGAAGTAAGACAGTGGGCTGAGGACTTACAAAGACAAGAAGGAGACAGCCTGCATGATGATTATGTATCTGACATGGCCAGTTATGCTCCAGTTTCATTAAAAAGAAATGATATGCAAGATTTGCGAAGTATTTGGGAAAGTTGGGATTCAAATAAAAAATTGCAGTTTTATCAGACTTACGGAGACATCCCATATTTGCTCTATGTCGAAGTTGATGATGAATTACTCAGAGCCCTAATTCAATTCTGGAATCCAGGGTACAATTGCTTCACTCTCAATAAAGAGGACTTAGTCCCTACTATTGAAGAGTACAAAACTTTGTTACATATCGAAGGGGCTTTGGAAAATCGAATCTATTCAAAGTCAATTAAAACTCAACCCTTTCGAGTTAAATTAGCAAAGATTGCCGGGGTACGAGAAGAATGGGTGGCATCCCGTACAAAACAAAAAGGCGAAAGCGAAGGCATTGCTTGGACCAACATTAAAGAACTTATTCAGAGTCATCCAGATATTAAAGTACGATTCGATCTATTTGCTCTGGTATGTATGGTATGGTCATCTTCCCAAAAGTATTGGGATATGTTGAAGCTGCAGTGGTAGATTTGTTTGAACAGCTACCGAAAAAGATTAATCCTGCTTCTGCAATTCTAGCAGAGACCTTCAGATCGTTAAATGCTTGTAGAAAGTTAGGAGGTGGACGATTCTCAGGGTGTACCCAGTTGTTATATGTTTGGATCCGTAGTCATTTCTGGAAGACAGAAAAGGTTTCATACCGACGTTTTAATACGGATTACTCACCATTAAAAGAATTTCTGGAGCATGAATGGCCGAAAGAAATTAAGAAAGATATGTGGATTAATGCCTTTCGAAATCTGCAAAGCAATGACATTGTTTGGCGAGCCCCGTGGCAAATACAAAGGGAATTCTTTTACAAATGTGGAGATTACAACTGGATAATGCTGCTCGGATTATGGGGAGGAATTGGATATGCACCACTTCTGGTCATAAGACAGTATGAAGGTCGTCAATTTGTACCTGTCACTCCTGGATTACAGTCATCTGAGTTCGCATTCCATAGAAAAAATTATAAAAGAAGTATCATGGAAGCCGTTACAGCTTGGAAAACAACTTTTTGTATCCGAGCTAACGCAGCAAAAGAAATGCTAACTCCTGATTATGAAGAATGGAGATCTGTCAGGAAAAATGAAAATATTCCTCTACCAGATCAAAAAGAGGATATCTCTATGGAAGATCGCATTAAGGTGGTTCCATCAGAGATTGAAATCCTGAAAGCTGAGTTTGAAGCAGAAAGAGAAGGATGGTCGAAAGAATTAGAGCAAATGAGACAAGATAAAGCTATGTTGGGGGTTGACATTGACTTTCATTCATCACAATGTGCAATGTTGAGAAAAGATAAAGAAAAAATTGATGATGAATTCAGAGCATTACAGAAAAATTACCAGGAGTTATATAAATCCCGAAAAGCATCAGGATCAAGCCAAGCAACAATACGAATGACCAGAGAATTGAACATCGAGAAAAGACGAGTTGAAGATCTGAAAGGAAAGAATAGCCATCTACTCAAAAGCCTTGAGAAAGGAAAGCAAAAAATGGAAAATTTTGAGGTCAACAGAAGAGAGCGAATTATAAAAAACAAGGCTGAACATCGTGAGATCATGAATGAAATGCAAAGAGAAAGGGATCGAGCCAAAGATTTAGAAGAGATGAAGAATGACATCTTTGTTAAATTTGAAGGTGAGAAAAATATCATGTTCAAGGGATTTGAATCTGAAATGAACCAGCTGATTGCTGAACTTGAAGTCAGAGGCCAAAAGATGGAAGAATCCAATATTGAAAAAGAAAAATGGGAGCTAGAAAGAAAAAATTTCAACACCAGACTTGAGGTAGAGCAGGAAGTAGCTAGCAATTGGATGCAAAGATGCAGAAACAAGGATGTTAAAATCCAGAAGCTTAATCAAAGAACGCAAGAAGCACGAACAAAACTTGAAGAAGATCTGGATCTGTCTAGAAATAAAAACTCAGAGTTTAATGCTTACATTTTGCAACTTGAAGAATCATTGTTTCAAGAAAAGGTTCGTCTAGGACCTAATGATCTCAAAGAAAGTAATGAGGAAAATGCTTCAATGCGAAGACGCATTAGAAATCTTGAAAAAATTCTGCACAATTGTCAAGTCAGAATCACTGAGTTAGAGCAAACTCTTGAAGGAACGAATGAACAATGGCAAAAGTCAACTGATTTCTATGTGGAAAGAAGTGAAGAAAGAAGTAATATGGTGTTCGAGGCCATGGTACAAATAAGCGAAGTTGCTAGATATGTTGGGGAACTAGCTGTTGAAGCCAAAATAATTGAGCATCACGTTGATCCAGTTTCTAAGTGCGGAAAGAAGGTGTCATGGTTAATGAAAGAAATTATAGAGCTTAATAGGAAAGCTATGCGTTATCTGTAGTTATGAATTATTATAAAGAAACTTTTGTATGCCGATGAAAGTTGTTCTATGACAGTTAACTTTTTGGGATCAATACCTTTTTTGCATACATACATTTTGCATACATTCATCATTCATTTCATAATTTTCTTTATGAATAATTTTATTATTTTAATTATTAAGATAAAATTCATTAATTAAAATTTGGAAAAATAATATTAGAAGATTTTTCAATCGCAGTTATTCTGGCCAAAAGAGAAATACAACATCACTACGGTACTAGACAAGCTACTAAGAGAATTATGGAGGATAAAATACAACGTATTGAGGAACAGCATAATAAAGAGCAAGCAGAAATGAGAATGAAGCTGGAGAAAATTGAAGCCAATATCGCAAATTCACAAGATAGCATGATGCAAAAAATAGAGGACATGTTTAAAAGACAGGCTATCATTGGAAAAATGCCTGAAAATCCTGTATCTTTCGACCAAGAACCTATGTATCCTCTAGGTTTTCCACCAGAACCAATTTATCATTATGGTACTACACCTATACTAATCAATGCTCGTACATTAGCATTTCAAGAAGCCAAACCACATGAAAATCAACAAGTGGATCTTATATCTTCAAGCAAAAATCCGCTTATATCAGATGTGAAAATAGGGGATTTTAATACTGAGCATTTGATCCCAGATTTGAATGAGCTAAATGAGAAACAAAAAGTAAATGAAGAATTGACCAGACAGATCAAGAGCTTAGAAGAACGAATGAAATCCGTGGAAATAACTGAATCATTCTATGGGTTTGACGCTAGTGAGTTGAGTTTGGTTCCAGACCTAATCCTCCCCATCAAGTTCAAAGCTCCTGAATTTGATAAATATGATGGTACTACATGCCCTTCGTCCCACATTACTATGTTTTGTCGAAGAATGACAGGATATGTGAAGGACGAGAAATTGTTAATTCACTGTTTTCAGGATAGTTTGACAGGACCGACTTTAAAATGGTATACTCAGTTGACCAAAGCCAACATTAGATCCTGGAAAGATCTGGCTAAAGCATTCTTAGAGCAGTATCGCCACGTAACAGACATGGTTCCTGATAGATGGACTCTCCAAAATTTGGAGAAAAAGAATAATGAAACATTCAGACAGTATGCCCAGAGATGGCGTGACACGACATCCCAAGTTCAACCACCTTTGTCAGAAAAAGAGGCCACAGTAATATTTGTTCATACATTGAAGGCTCCTTATTTAAATCATCTAATGGGGAATGCAACCAGAAATTTTGCAGATTTGGTCATTTCTGGAGAACTCATTGAAAATGTCTTGAAAAGTGGCAAAATTGAATCAAATGAGGGGTCTAGTTCCAAAAGACCTATGTACCGGAAAAAAGAGAATGAAGTTAACAATGCAAACTCTTACAGCAAGGATTCATCGAAAAGTGTTACAATAACCCAGCCAAGGGTTAAGAAAGAGGAAACAAACACTAATCGAGTAGATTCCAGAGGATCTCAAAAGGAAAATGAAAGGTTGTCTTTTACACCTTTACAGTACCATATGCTGAGATCTATGATTCACTGTTAAAAGCATATGTCATACGGCCCTATCCTTTGGTTCCCATGCAACCACCATTCCCTCCTTGGTATGATACAAAGGCACATTGTGTTTACCATGAAGGAATTACGGGTCATTCTATTGAAAATTGTTTGGCATTCAAAAGGGTGGTTCAAAATTTGATCAACACTGGGAAGTTGGAATTCAATACACCATCTGCATCAATTCATCCATTGCCAAATCATGGAGATAAAAACGTGAATGCAATTCAGGAAGAGAACAGAAAGAAAGCAAAAACTGACATTTCTGAAATTAAATCTCCTTTTGTTTGGATATTCCAACAACTCTCTTTAGCCGGTATAATTCCACAACAATTCAGGCCAAAGCAGAATGAAGGCAAGAATTATTGTGAATATCATCAGGAGAAAGGGCATAAAATTCAACTATGTCCTGAATTTAGGGATTTGGTGCA
Source organism: Hibiscus syriacus (assembly GCF_006381635.1). Lineage (NCBI taxonomy): Eukaryota > Viridiplantae > Streptophyta > Magnoliopsida > Malvales > Malvaceae > Hibiscus > Hibiscus syriacus. The sequence goes on from NW_024062470.1 coordinate 108,821, forward strand.
AAAATTGATGAACAACAGAGAAATAGAATTCTTTGAAGAAGAACCAGGGAAAAAAGAAGATGATGTTTGCTCATCAGAGGATTCTAAACCTAATCAAAGAATAAATGATCCTGTGATCATTAATGTGAAATCATCTACGATGATTCCTGCACCAATAAAACCGAAAGTAGTTATCACCACTCCTCTACCATTTCCATACAAAGATACCCGCAGGGTACCTTGGAATTATACTACCAATGTTTCAATGGTAGGAGGATCTGTTTCTCTAGAAAAAACAGAAGAGAAAATACAGAGTTTGGGTACAACATCGACATCTGAAGCAGTGAGCGAAGTCGGTTTCTTTACGAGAAGTGGGAGATATTACTCTCCCGAAACATCCAATGCTTCAGAACAAGTGAAAGCAAAAGGAAAAGCCATGGTAATCCCTCAGAAGGTATTTGAGGATGAATCCCCTCCAGCATTCAATGAGCCTGTGACAGAAAAACAATCTCAATAATTTTTAAAATTCTTGAAACATAGTGAGTATAGTGTGGTTGAACAACTACACAAACAACAAGCGAGAATTTCTATTCTTGATTTATTGATGAATTTAGAAGCACATAGAAATGCTTTGATGAAAATTCTCAATCAAACATTTATCCCTGAAGATATATCCCTCAATAAACTTGACAGAATTGTGGGACATATAGCCGCTGACAATTACATAACGTTCACGGATGATGAAATACCGGAAGACGGAATGGGGTCAGTAAAAGCTTTGAACATCACGACACATTGTCATGGTCATGTGTTGCCAGGAGTATTGATTGACAATGGATCCGCTCTCAACTTGATGCCTCTAGTCACACTTCAAAGAATGCCTGTGGATCAATCACACATGAAGAGTTATCAGAATGTAGTGCGAGCATTTGATGGTACTCAAAAAGAAGTGCTCGGGAAAATGGAAATACCGTTGTTAATTGGACCAGCCGTGTACAGTATTGACTTTGTGGTGATGGACATCCACCCTACATATAATTGTCTATTAGGGAGGCCATGGATTCATTCAGCAGGAGCCGTTCCTTCTTCATTACATCAGAAATTGAAATTTGTTGTTGATGGACAACTAATATGCGTAGGAGCTGAAGAAGAAATCATTGCGTCGATAACAAGTGATGTTCCATATATCGACACCAATGATGATGCTCTTGAATGCTCTTTCCGAGCTCTTGAATTTGTAAATGCAACCTTTATTGCAGAAGGAAGCAAAATTCCATATCCCAGATTGTCTGATTGCACCAAGATGACAGTACAACAAACTTTAGGCATCGGAGCTAAAGCTGGGAAAGGTTTAGGAAAGAATCTTCAAGGGATTTCAGTTCCTGTAAGTATAAAGATGAAGAAAGATCGTTTTGGGCTTGGATTTAAGCCCAATTTTCAGCAAAAGAACAAAGAGATGAAAAGAAGATGTGAAGACAGAAAGTCAAGGTTGAAAGGGAAAGAAATCCTTTGGAAACGCATGTTTTTCCCACAGTTGAAGACCACATTCAGATCAGGGGGAACAATTAATGTAGAACAGCAGCTTGTTGAAGCCTTTAAAGAAGAAAAGTTGACGAAAGATCAAAACATAGTTGAAGAAGCTATGAATGGATTATTTATCAACATGATCATGAATGACAACAAGACTGGTAAATACTTGGATAGGATTCGCCCATGTTTTCCTGGAGAAATACTCAACAATTGGACCACTGAAGATCTTCCTATAGTTTTTAATATTAACGCAGAGTAATATTCAGAACTAATCTTTATGTTTAGCTCAAAAATATGAAAACTTTTTGTTATCTTGTAAAGGAAATTATGTTAAATATAAGAAATTTTCTTTAAAATTTTCAGATGGCAATCATTCTTTACATTTTCTTACATTTTTACATTTATTTATTTCATAAATTTACTATATTCTTTCGGAAATATGTCCGACTTAAATTTGCAGGTGTCACCGTGTTAATAGCATGTTTATTCCTAAATTTAATCAAGAGATAAATTTAGAGCAACCTATATGTCTGGAAGAAATCAATGGGTGTGAGGATGAACTGGAATGTGATGTTCCTACTGAACTATTAAGATTGGTAGAAAAAGAAGACAAACAAATTCTCCCCCACAAAGAAGAGGTTGAGACTGTGAATTTGGGAATAGACGAAGAAAAAAAAGAGGTGAAAATTGGTACTACTCTGACAATCCAGATAAAACAAGAATTGATAAATCTCCTTCAAGAGTTCAAAGAGATCTTTGCCTGGTCTTATCAAGATATGCCTGGTTTAAGCACAGATATAGTGATACACAAGCTTCCAATCAATCCAGAATATAAACCGGTCCAACAAAAGCTCAGACGAATGAGGCCAGAAATGTTGTTGCAAATCAAAGAAGAAGTAATGAAACAGATCAATGCAGGTTTCCTACAGGCATCTAAATACCCAGAATGGGTAGCCAACATTGTTCCCGTACCAAATAAAAATGGGAAAGTTCGAATGTGTGTGGATTACAGAGATCTCAACAGAGCTAGTCCGAAAGATAGTTTTCCATTACCCCACATAGACACATTGGTGGACAATACTACAGGGCACGCATGGTTTTCATTTATGGATGGCTTTTCAGGATATAATCAGATAAAAATGAATCCTGAAGACATGGAAAAACAACATTTGTAACTATGTGGGGCACATTCTGTTATAAAGTGATGCCATTTGGATTGAAAAATGCAGGAGCAACGTATCAAAGAGCCATGGTAACTTTGTTTCATGACATGATGCACAGAGAGATTGAAGTATATGTAGATGATATGATTGCCAAATCCCGAACTGAAGAAGAACATATTCAAAACCTGAGAAAGCTTTTCCAGATATTGAGGAAGTATCAATTAAAGCTCAACCCCCGCAAAATGCACTTTTGGGGTAACTTCCGGGAAACTTTTGGGATTTGTGGTCAGCAAAAAAGGAATCGAGATTGATCCAGATAAAGTAAAAGCAATTCAAGATCTTCCACCACCCAATACAAAAAAAGAAGTTCGAGGCTTTTTGGGAAGATTAAATTATATATCTCGGTTCATTTCTCAATTAACTGACAAATGTGATCCAGTGTTCAAATTACTTCGAAAGAACAATCCTGAAGTCTGGAATGAAGAATGTCAAGAAACTTTGGATATTATTAAGAAATATTTATCCAATGCCCCAATTTTAGTATCACCAATGCCTGATAGACCATTAATTCTCTACTTGACGGTCTTCGAAAATTCGATGGGATGTGTACTAGGACAACATGATGAATCTGGAAGAAAAGAAAAAGCTATTTATTATCTGAGCAAGAAATTTACTGATTGTGAAATTCGATATCCACCAATACAAAAATTATGTCGTGCCTTGGTGTGGGCTACTCGAAGACTCAGACAATATATGTTATACCATACTACTTGGCTGATATCAAAACTTGATCCTTTGAAATTCTTAATGGAATCACCAGCTTTGACAGGCAGAATGGCTAGATGGCAGATGTTATTATCTGAGTTTGATATTGTATATGTCAACCAAAAAGCAATAAAAGGAAGTGTAATAGCTGATTTTCTGGCCAGTCGTGTATCAAATGATTATCAGCCTTTGAGTTTCAATTTTCCTGATGAAGATTTATTATGTATATCCATGAATGAAGAAGTCAGAACAAATGACACATCTGCATCTTGGAAGCTTTACTTTGACGGAGCATCCAATGCTTTGGGACGAGGAATCGGGGCAGTGTTAATTTCTCCAGAAAATATTTATTATCCCTTTACAAGTAGACTGGAGTTCTTTTGCACCAATAACATGGCAGAATATGAAGCTTGTGTCATGGGATTGAAAGCAGCTATAGAAAGAAAAATCAAATGTCTCAAAATATATGGAGATTCATCGTTAGTGGTGTATCAATTGCGAGGAGAATGGGAAACAAAAGACCCCAAATTGTTGGAATACCGAAATTTTACCCTCGAATTAGTGAAAGAATTTGAGAAAGTTACCTTCAATTATCTCCCTCGAGAAGAAAATCAAATGGCAGATGCTTTGGCTACATTAGCTGCTATGTTTCAAGCAACTAAGAAAGTTGATATGATGCCAATCAAAATGCAAGTTTATGAAATTCCTGCACATTGTTATAGTATGGAAGAAGAGGTAGATGGTAAACCATGGTATCATGATATTCTGCAATATATCAAAAATCAAAGTTATCCACCAAATGCATCGGAAATTGATAAAAGAACCTTGAGAAGAATGGCTGCTGGATATTTTCTTGATGGCGAGATTATGTATATAAGAAGCAATGATCAAATGCTATTGAGATGTTTAAATACCAGCGAAGCTTGAAAGGTCATTAAAGAAGTACACAGTGGAATATGTGGAACACATGCAAATGGTCTTTCCATGGCCAGAAAAATAATGAGATATGGATACTATTGGGCTACCATGTACACAGATTGCATTGATTATGCAAGGAAATGTCATAAATGCCAGATATATGCAGACAAGATTCATGTACCCCCATCTCCTTTACATGTAATGACAGCACCCTGGCCATTTTCTATGTGGGGAATAGATGTCATTGGAGCAATCACACCAAAAGCATCGAATGGACATTGCTTCATCCTTGTGGCAATTGATTATTTTACCAAATGGGTTGAAGTTGCTTCATATACCAATATTAAGAGATCCACAGTCTGCAAATTCATAAAGAAAGAGATAGTTTGCCGGTATGGCTTACCAGAAAGGATCATTACAGATAATGCTCTGAACCTGAACAACAAAATGATGACCGAACTTTGTGCGCAGTTTAAGATCAAACATGCAAACTCAGTGGCATATCGTCCAAAGATGAATGGGGCAGTTGAAGCAGCAAATAAGAACATTAAGAGAATCATTACAAAGACCACTGAAACTTACAAAGATTGGCACGAAAAGTTACCTTTTGCTCTATATGCATACCGAACTACTGTTCGAACATCTACTAGGGCAACACCGTTTTCTTTAGTCTATGGGATGGAAGCAGTCTTACCAATTGAAGTTGAGATTCCATCACTTCGAATATTGAGAGAAATAAAATTGGATGAATCTGAATGGATCCAAGCAAGATTTGATCAATTGAACCTTGTTGAGGAGAAAAGACTGAAAGCTATTTGCCATGGACAGATGTATCAAAAACGGATGATGAAGTCTCATGACAAAAAAGTACATCCAAGAGAATTCCAAGAGGGTGATCTAGTACTAAAAAAGATCTTGCCTATACATAAATATTTCCGTGGGAAATGGATGCCTAATTGGGAAGGGCCATACGTTGTAAAAAAGGCCTTTTCCGGAGGAGCATTGATCTTAGCAGAAATGGATGGAAAAATTCTGAGAAATCCAATAAACTCGGATTCTGTCAAGAAATATTATGCTTGAAGAAAAGAAAAAAGAAAAGAAGAAAAAAGAGAGAGAAAAAGAGAAAAAGAAAAAAGAAAAAGAAAAAAAAGAAGAAAGAAAAAAAGGGGTCAAGGTGAAAACCCGCAAAGGGCATCTTGTAACCAAAGGAAGGATTTGAGTTGAAAACCTGAAAAGGCGGCTCAAATGCAGGTTGATATTAGGCATCTGGCAATTGAACTCTCTTAAGATTTTGACAGTTTGGAAGAAACTTCACATCTACAAGCATTTCGACAACGTTTGAGATCTTTCAGACAAAAGCTTACATCATTCTCTAAGTTGTGTCAACTTGATTAATTTAGAAATACTTATGTTAATAATTTGTTGAGACATTTGAATTTTTATCATTCTTATGCTTGCCAGAACTTTGAATACAATTCTATATATTTCAAGTCCAATTTATTTGAGATTCAATTTTTTTTCGAAAATTCAATTTATTCTTTTATATGAATTAACATAATTTTGAAATAATTTAAAGATTTCTGAATATCACTTTATGTTAATATTTTTAAATACATGGAATACAAAGTAAGCAAATCATCACCATCTTAAAGCCATGAACATCAAGATTGTTACACTGGATGTTACCGACAACAAGGTCGAATCCGCCAAATCTACTCATCAATTGCTTCAACCGATCACCATTCAGTTCTTGCACATCTGTTTTCAAAGATATACTAAGACAGTAGAAGGCGATCTTTGCAGCACTGATTCCAGCAAAAAGAAACAAGACATTGATATCACTGGGAAACATGTCTCTATACAGATCCTTGTGTATGGTTTTTAACGAAACCTAGAAGCATTTCCACCTCATCAGGTTCAAGTGGAGTAACTTTATTCCTTCCAACCCATACTAGATTCCATTTTCAGCACTCATCAAGAACATACTTCTGGACACTCGAAGGTGGCTCATTGTCATAAGCTTCAAGAACATTACAGATCCTTTCTGTCAATTTGGCACTTCCTGTACATGTTTATAAACAGTTCAACTTTGTTCTTGGATCCCATGAAAGCCATCATTTCTTTGTCAATAGAAAAAGCATCTTCTGGAAGTGTTCTTTGAGTTATCTGATCTGGTTGGACAGAACCAATTATTGAATTTAGAAGATGAATTTGCCAATAGCATCTTCTGGAAATGTTCTTTGAGTTATCTGATCTGGTTTGGTAAACCAATTAGTGAATTTAGAAGATGAATTTGCCAATAGCATCTTCTGGAAGTGTTCTTTGAGTTATCTGATCTGGTTTGACAGAACCAATCATTGAATTTGGAAGATGAATTTGCTCATAGTAGAAATAAGGAGACTCAATAGCATCTTCTGGAAGTGTTCTTTGAGTTATCTGATCTGGTTTGGTAGGAACTACAGAACCAATCATTGGAATTAAAAGATGAACTGCATGATCGTCTTCATTAAGAAGTTTCTTTTCAAGCTTCTTTTGCTTATTCCTTTCCCAAAAATCATAGCCCAGGTTTCGCCTTTTCTTGTAATTGGGATCATTGCATAATGGCTTCCCATCTTTTACCGGAAGAAATGCGTCAGCAGCCCTAGTCATTTGAGCAGCATATATAAAATTTGTCAGTTCTGCAATTGATGAATCTGAACCACATCTCTCCATGGCTATTGAAGTCTCAGCTTCTGAGAATCCCATTTTTGTCAAGTATAACAGTTTATTCTCCTCATCAGAATCAGAATTCAAGATTTCTCGATATTAAAAGAACTATCGATATCTATGAAATCATCTGAAAAGGTCACTTCATAATCAGATGAGTTGTTATCAGAATCAACATATTGCATGAATGCAAGCTTTTCAAGAGCCTATACTATTGAGTTTTATTCTCAAGAGGTTTTGTGACATTATATCTACATCTACATTTGTCAAATATGATAGATTCTCTGATTTGAAGAAGAAAGATCTATTGGGTTTTTACAATTGAAGAAATACTCAATTCACCAATCTGAAATCAAACAACTTAACATTCATGCATCATATTTAGGCATTTGCAAAAATAGATGCATTTTCATTCATTTTTATTCTTGTTGAATTTTTAACAGGAATTTCAAAGATTTTAGCAAAAATTTAAATCCATCATTCAATGGATCAACAATGTCAGAGAAAGTTCATAATGAGAAGAACTCATCTGAAGAAGGAAGAAGAAATTCATAATGAGAAGAATTTGTTCAACCTTTTGCTCAAATCCATCACTTGATGGATTAGCTTTGCCAGAGAAAGTTCATAATGAAAAGAACTTATCTGAAGAAGGAAGAAGAAATTCATAATGAGAAGAATTTGTTCAGCCTTTTGCTCAAATCCATCATTTGATGGATCAGCTTTTCCAGAGAAAGTTCATAATGAGAAGAACTCATCTGAAGAAGGAAGAAGAAATTCATAATGAGAAGAATTTGTTCAACCTTTTTCTCAAATCCATCACTTGATGGATTAGCTTTGCCAGAGAAGGTTCATAATGAGAAGAACTCATCTGAAGAAGGAAGAAGAAATTCATAATGAGAAGAATTTGTTCAACCTTTTGCTCAAATCCATCACTTGATGGATTAGCTTTGCCATAGAAGGTTCATAATGAGAAGAACTCATCTGAAGAAGGAAGAAGAAATTCATAATGAGAAGAATTTGTTCAACCTTTTGCTCAAATCCATCACTTGATGGATTAGCTTTGCCAGAGAAGGTTCATAATGAGAAGAATTCATATGAAGAAGGAAGAAGAAATTCATAATGAGAAGAATTTGTTCAACCTTTTGCTCAAATCCATTACTTGATGGATTAGCTTTGCCAGAGAAGGTTCATAATGAGAAGAACTCATCTGAAGAAGGAAGAAAAAGTTCATAATGAGAAGAGCTTGTTCAACCTTTTGCTCAAATCCATCACTCGATGGATCAACTTTTACAGAGAAAGTTCATAATGAGAAGAACTCATCGAAAGAAGGATGAAGAAGTTCATAATGAGAAGAACTCATCAAGAGCTTATTCAACCTTTTGAATAACTCTATCACAAAAAGAAAGAGGTCAACATCATCCCCAGTGGAAAATTCATAATGAGAAGAACTCATTTGAAAGAAAGAGAAGAAGTTATTTAACATCTCCATGCATAATCAAGTGAAGCCAAATGGATAAAAAAATTTATTATCTTTTCATCTTTGCCCTATTCCTGTTAACACAAGAATGAGCAAAGAGGGGCAGCTGAAGATACTAATTTTTTACCCATATTGATTTATTATTATTATTATTATTATTATTATTACTATAATTATTATTATTATTATTATTATTATTATTATTATTATTATTACTATAAATATTATTATTATTATTATTATAAATATTATTATTATTATTATTATTATTATTATTAAATATATATATATATATACATAAATAATAATAAAAATTACAAGCCCAGTCAACCGGCCCAAACCAAACTGAAACCCTAAACATTTAGGGTTTCAGTTAGGGTTTCCTAACCCTAATCCCGTGTGCCGCCGCCTCAATGGTTTCCAGCCGCCTCAGCCAACGGTCCAGCTTCCAGCCGCCTCTGCTGCCAGTGCCACGCCTCCATCGAAGCCTCCAGAAGACCCAGATGGCCACCCACGTTGCTACTCTAGCAGTGAGTCACCACTGGTAGTCCAGTGACTCACCGAAGGGTAGTCTATTACCCGGTCCGATGACCACACCGGTGATGGCTATAAAGCCATCACCCCATCTGCGAGCAAAAAAAAAAAAACAACAGACCCCAGAGAGACAAAACCGAGAGCAAAAGATACAAAAATAGAGACCAAATCACAATAACCAGCAACCAAAAATAGAAGAAAAGGGAGGAGAGAAGCTTACCGAGGAAGCCACGACCACCGGAACCCTCCAAACGTCACCAACAACCTTCGAAAACCGAAGGTATTTTCTTAGATTTGCTCCGATTGGGAGCTTTTTAGGAGAAAAGAGCACCAGAACCGTCCTTAAGACGGTCCGATCTATCTAATGGTGTAAAAATAAAATTTTCCGGCCACCTTATGCGGTGGCCGGCGGTGAGGGTCACGGCGGCAGACGGCTGTCGCCCGGTGACCGGCTTCCCTCCGATGAGGGAAACTAGAGAGAGGCGAGAGAGTTTTAAAACTCTCTCAGTTTAGAGAGAGAGAGAGTAAACTGAGAAATGAGGAAGACGGCCCGAAGGGCCGGCTGTTTTGGGCATTAAATAGCCTTCCCGAACGACGTCGTTTCGGGAAGGACTATGCGTGTAATTAAATAATAGTTAAACCCCGTCAGAAGTCATTCCAATTTGTAAACTTTACATTTTAGTCATTAAATTAAGTTTATAATCTTTTTGATTCAGATCTTTAATTTTAATTTCATTTATTTTAGTCCTTTATATTAAAATAATATATTTAGGATAAATAACAGATTTAATCCCTTAATTTTAATAAATAATATTTTAATCCCTAGTTTATATTTTTAATTTATTTTAATCTTATATTCGAATTTTAAATAAGTTTATTTTAGTCACTAAATTATTAAATAAGAAAATAGCATGTTTAATCCCTGTAATTCTGATTAATTATGAATTGGGTTTTTAATTTTAATTTTACTATAATTTAGTCATTTATTTTAAGTATTTTTTTTATTGCTTTTAAATATATAGTTATAATTGTATTTTTTTAATTTTACTTGTTTATATATTTAAATGTTTTTATAAATATATAATAAATAAATATTTATTTTAAATAAATTATTTTAATATTTATTTTTCAATATCGAAGAAAAGGACAGTCTTAATACAACTGGATGTCCTATTCTGATCTTTTAAAATTAAAAATTATAAAAAATATTATTTAATTTAAATTAATATTTATCAATATCAAAGAAAAGAGCTGTCTTAAGGCACCTAGAAGTCCTTTTCCGATATTTTTAAATGTTTTTTATAATTTTGAAATAATAGGATTATAAATTAAATATATTTTGAATTTTATTTTGAATTTTTAATAATAGAGACAATTTATAATTAAAAAGTACCAATTTTGGGCGTTGTAGGGGTGCTAATCCTTCCCTAAACGTAACCGACCACGAATCCCTTTTTATTATTAAAAAGAAAGAATTTTTGGTTATAAACGTAGATCAGTTCATTTTTTTTAATTGATGTTTTCTTAAAACTCTTTTAAAAAATAATAATTTTTAGGTATTCGACCTACTTGATCCAAAAGGCCGATGGCGACTCCCAAATTATTTTCAAAACCATTTATTCACATCAATTTTTCCACCAAGTAAAAAATTCGTGCTCGGACGAAAACCGGTTACGACACTTAGTATATGTATATGATTCTTAAGGAATGATATGTGGTCCTTCGGGACATATATGTATTCTTTGGAACATGTGTGAGGTCTGGTAAGACACATACTTGATCCTTGGCATATTTATATGATTATTAAGGAATGATATGTGGTCCTTATGGACATTATTATATGGCACTACGGTGCAATTCTACGCGGCACTCCGGTGCAATTCTACGTGGCACTTAGGTGCAATTATATGAGCTGTGGTGACAACATAGTGCACAACCTCACAATACTCACATACCTTAGGTTCTCTGTATGGTACCATGAGCTAATGAACTTACTAAGGCGAACTTATGAATGTGAATTTGATAAGTATATGTGTAAGAAACATGGTTTTGGTTATTGCAATATTTACATACATCTTATTACTGCAACCCATCTCATTTTGGCAATTACTTTATATTTATTGATATTATTATTATATTGCCTCACTAAGTCGATGACTTAGCGTGTGAGTGTTTCACACGTAAGATCCGATAAAGTAGGTGATCCAGGTTAAGCAGCTGGACAACATTACTCCTGCAACTATCATATCAGAAGCAACTTAATCAATATGTCATTTTGTTATGAAAATGGATGTTGGCATGTAATTAAAGAGTTACATTGTGTATGCTCTGAATATTTTGGTAAACTTATATTACCATATGTATATTATTTTATTTTTCGTAATATAAGTTCAAGTATTTTACTATTATTTGTAATGAGTTGTGTTTTAAAAGTCAATGTAATATCTCTGACTCGTATCCGGGTTGGGGGTGTTACACATGATGTACACAAACACATTAGTCACCTGAATCCCATATGATATACAGTCGACAATAGCAGCATCACAGTAAGGCTTCCACATGAACTATAAAATTAAAATTACATAACTTTGTTAACTAAAAACCTCAAATAAATTAAATTATTCTAAAATTATAAGATAAAAGTTAAAGGAAAATATTTTATTACCTGATGTCCAAACTTATCGATCAAGAGTCTGAAGTCTCGTTGATGTGTTGGCAAGTGGGCGTGAGAGGTTTCATCAGTCCACATTTCATTAATATAATACGATTGTATTATTTGTTAGTAATATTATAAAAAATACATAAAAAAATATTTTTTTTAGCTCTTAAGTAACAGAAATTCATATGAGATATGTGTTTTAAGGATTGGGTTAAAAAATGGCATTCGGATCCAGGCACACAACTACAACAACAATAAACATCCTCTAATGAAATTTTTTTCGTCGGATCTACGACTCTATAAAGAAACCGGAGCAAAAATGCTAAAACTATCGACCCCTAACTTATATTTCTTGAATCACTCAAATTTTGCAAATGATTTAACCACATTAGATGCACCTTATTTCAGGATTTGTCTGGCATTATAATCCCCTAATAAATCGTAGTATATGCACACGATTAAATTGCTTCAAAAATTAATAAAATAATAAAACTACTTAATTTTAAAAAAATTAAATAAATAAATTGAAATATTAATAAATATTCATAGATAAAAACATTTATATTTACCTCATTCACTTCATGCTCTGCATTCTAGGGTAGATTCGTAAAATTTTCATCCAAAAATTTAATTTTTTATTTTTCCACCATCGCGTCCATCATCAGGCGGATCAATTTCGGGCAATACCTCACATACATTTCTAGGGGCGCCGACGACACCTGTAATAGCTACTCCATCAATAGGCAGTCTCAGATGAAATACAACATTTTGTAGGGTAATAGTTGCCTCCCCACACGGTAAATGAAATGTATGCGTCTCCGGTCTCCATCTTTCCACCAACGCATTTATAAGTGGAGAATGCAACTTCACACGGTCACCAGTTATAATACTCATATATCCAAAAAATGTTAAATGTAAATAGTCAATAATATCCGCACCAGGTGGTGTCACTCGATTTATATGACACTATAATACACGTTCATATCCTTACGAAATATAAATATTAAAAAATTATTTAAATACCAAAACAAACAAACAAATAAATAGTAAAAATAAAAAATAATATTAATTAATTTACCTCATCATTTCACATCCGATAATCGTGATTTCGATCATGTTTTAATAGACTCACCGCCATGATATAAAATCTTTAAATCTTTGAATATATGAAAGGGATGGGTATAGTGATGAATATGAGTGGAGGACCCTATTTATAGCCCTTCTCGCACATGGGGAAATGCAATTTTAAATGCAACTCACGTCCTGCAAGATGCGAGTTACGTTGAAAACACGAGGAATTTATTATGTTCCTAGTAAGCCACAGTTTGCAAGACTCGAGATTGCTATCAGCTTTTATCTTTTAAATTTCAAAATATATTATGATTATAATATTATTAATTATTTATTATATTTAACATTTTACACATATAATTTTTCATTATTTCAAAATTTTAAAAATATATTATAATTATTTTTTATAAAACATCTATTTTAATTCCTATATTTATATATTATTATATTTTAATTATTTATTATATTTAATATTTAATAATATTAATTATTATTATTATATTTATTTATTGTATTCATTTAATTTCTATGTATCAAATTAAACTGTTATACGGAATTCGAAAGAGCCTTACACTTTGCAAGTAGCAAGGTTCCCCATAAATCCCGCGATAGTTTAGATTATAAAGGCTACCTTGTGCTTCGCAATGGATGAGGTCATTTTATCCAATTGTTTTATTAGCTTACCTGAAAAGTGCACCCCACGTCAGATGTATCTCGTGTGTTGGAGAGTGCGAGGATTTAGCACGCGATTTACAGACAGCGATGTCGTCCGATTTGGATAAATTAGGAGTTATTCTTTTAAATAATTTTTTGAGGTCATATTTATTTAAATAATTATTTATTTGAGTTTTTAATATAAAATTTCTCAATTTTTTAGGAAACAGTACAATGCTTTTATAACACTCAATCACTTCATGTAGTTGACAACTACCTATGTCAGCTAACTTAACAGCCTAACCGCACAGCTAACCACCTAACCTCTTTCATACAAACTAAACAATACATGCTTGTTAACTATTATTAATAATTATACTCAAAACTCATTAAAAACCTCCCTAGTTAGTTCTAAATGAAGGAAAATAGTACACGCAATTAGGCACAATTAAGAACATTGCAAAAAGAACCAGTACACTATAATCTCGTTTAAGAATAAAATCATACGATCCAACCAGCAGTAAAGAATCTCCTAAACACGACTATCTCCACGTCACAGACCCTTTATCAATCGCCTAACACCATCGAACTTGAAGAGCAAGGAATATCCTAACAAGGAAGAACATCGTCCCAGCAGATCAATAACAAGAAGGGACCCAAGAAAAATAACAACAATAGAAACCAGTCTTCACAATGGAGACAAACATTAGGATCGAGATGATATCAAACCATCTCCTCATGCTGAAGAATAAATCATCTTTGAAAGAAATAACCTTATAAGCGGCACCATCTCCTAAATGATCCAATCTCGACACATAAAGTCAAAACCCCAGGGATCCTACGAAGCCAAAAACCATTTAAATGCTTTGAATTGAACAAAGTTCTCGATAATATATTCTTCATTACTTTCAAAATGTATACTGATTTTCCTTCCAAAATCAATTCTTTTATTTGCCTCAGAAATAAGAATTTTTTTTCCTATTAAGGAGGTCAAATTCTGATAGTGAAGCATCTTAAATTTTACTCTTGTTCACTCTCTTACCTTTTCGCTTGTGGGTTTTTGTTTTTATTTCTGACCTTCAACAAATTCTACGCATAACTCAAGTATGATTCATAGCAATTTTGAAAGACCTCTTTATGTATCAAATCTTATCGATCCTTGTATTCCTTGATAGTCGACATATCCAAGACATTAATAATTATTATACTTATGACCCAAAAAATATGGGTATTCAGATTTTGTAACGCCTCATATTCCAGGTTAGGAATTTTGGGCTAACCCGAGATAGGCTTTGGATTAAATTTCTAGCTTGTAGGAAGCTTTGACCCAATTTGGGGTGGATTTAAGATTAAGTTAAACCCAATAGAAAGTAAAAAGGGTATTTTTTTTAGTTTGCATCTAAAATCAAAATGACACGGAGTGCAATTAGACCGTTGTTCAAATTAAAGGCTGAACACCATTAAAATTTGGTGATATCCCGTATGTGCATATCATCTTTTTCTTTACAACTCTTGTCTTCTTCTCACAAGCTCTTCTTCTTCCTCTTCATCATCCTCTTGAGAAACCTAGATTAAAGGAGGAAACTTTAGTTTGTTGCAAACATTTCATAGGAAGCCAAGGTAAGAATTAGATTTAACTCACCACAAGCTTCATTCGAAACCCACTTTTTCAAAGTTTGGCCATAGTTTTCAAGAAACGAGTTTTGTGGGGTTTAAGGAATTCAAAGATTTTGACCCATTTCCAGTAGTTTCTAGGCTTAAAAAGAGTCCTTAGGGTCTTCTAAATCATTAAACTCAGTTAGTAATCCTTGCATTGGTTTTTTTTCCCTAATGAGAGAGGTTAGAGATAGCTATCAGCAAGGGGGAAGGAAAAACTTACCTTGGGTTGAGCCTTGGACACCCTTAGCAGCTCAGAATCACCAGGTAACTCATTCTTAACTCATCTATACCACATGTAGTTCATTTAGGTGATCTTGTAGGTTGTATAAGCTTGAAGCATGTTCATGGTAATTTGCATTGTTTAAGTGTTTTCAGTATGGTCAAGACTTATTTATGACCCCTAATAAAAAATACTTAAACATCAGTTGGGGACCTCAATAGGGCATTTGGGGTAGAAAGATAGGATTTTAGTGCTAAAACAAGGTACCATGTAGTGGCAGTATCGATACTATTCTTCAATTAGGTATAAACTGGGTAGTTTTATAAGGGTAGTATTGATACTCATTCATTAGATATCGATACCAGGGCAGGAGTATCGATACTAGTATTTTTTTCAAAACATTGAACCAAAATTTGGTATTGGTACCTAGTCAAGTATGGATACCCCAGCACTAGAGTATCGATGTTGCCTTAACCAAATAGTCCACGTCATTCAGAGTGTAATACTCCAAATTTTGGTTAGTATAAAATTTTAAATTTTTTGAAAGTTAAGTGGCCAAATTATAAAATTTGGAAAAGTTTAGGGATTAAAGTGTAATTTTAAAATTTTTATGTAATCCTGCCTCGAAATGAATAGTTTACCCCCAAGAATAACGTTTTGGTGGGAATCAGATTTTTTGTACGAATTTTATATTTAAAAGCTATAAAGCGATAAAGTTTGAGAAAAATCTGGATAATCAGATCGAGTCAGATTTCTAGGAAATTTTGAAGGATGATAAATTAGGCTTAAAACTATTATTTCCACATATTAAAATGATGGAAAATAATATGGATCATTAGATTTGAAGATTTAATTACATGTTTAATTTGGATCATTGGATCAAAGTGGCAAGATTGTAATTTTTGGAAACTTGCTTGGTAATATTGGGAAAGGGTAAAATATTTGGTTTATCTTTGACTTTGGAAAGATGATAAGGTTATGTGGCTTGGTATTATTGTAAATATTAAGTTTCATTAATGGCAAAATGGACATCTCCCATTAAATGAATATTTTATTCATTTGCTTAAATAAATGTTAAATTAACATGTAATTAAATTAAAATTTCATGAAGTTGGGGTAATTTTCAGCCACCATTGCCGTGAGCCTCCTCTTAAGGTAAGAAAATTTTTCTTTTCAATTTTTGAGTAATTTCCTTTAGATTTTGGATCATGCCGTGAAATTCAAAATTGTTCTATTAGAAAAATACTATCATTTGATACCATTATTGCTTGCTAATTTGGTTTGTGTTCATATTAAGATTTATGGAATTGATGAAGGATTTTGATGTTTTTGAGTTTGTAGAATCATATACAAGCATGATTGGTGATTAAAATCACTTGTACATGGCTACATAAGCACATGTTGAATTCGGCCAAACCCTAGCTTTTGGGTAAAGAAGTGTTTTGATAAAATTTGATTTGGGCTTTGATTCTAGAGGTCTTGAAACATTGAATCGAGGTTGATTTCATGTTCGAACCTAGAGAAAATCTTGAACCCTAAACTACATACCATTCGGCCTTGAGGAAATAGGTTGGGGAAAATTGTGGAAAATTCACATGGCTTAGAAATGATATTTGGAAGGTTCTACAAGCCTTAGAAATTTCTTGGGTCATTTTATAATTTTTCAAAAGTTAAGGATCTATATGGTAATTTTGAAAAGTTATGGGATGAATATGTAATTACTCAATAATTGATGTATATTACTGTAAATTACTGTTTGAGGGCTGAAATTAAAGTTAGAATGTGAAAGTTAGCTATTTTGGAAATTTGGCAAAGTTTAAGTATAAAATGACAAATATTGGGAAAGTTAGTTACTTAAGTGGTAAACATGGCATTGTTGAGGTATTGGGATGGAAATTAAATAATGGGAAATTATTGGGCTTATTTGGGCTTGAATTGAAGAATTCATGACAATAATAACACTTTTGAGTTTTGTTTTTCTAAAATTTTTAGTAAGGATACTAACATTGTATTTTATCTTTGTATATGTGATTATGGATGCTTGTGTAGATAGTGATCAAATTTGTGATACAAGCAAACCAAAAGGTAAGGAAAAAGTTCAAGAATAGTTGAATTTCGTTAGTAAGGCATAATAATGAGACATGCCAGGTGTGTGCATTTATTATGTACTTATATGATATGAGGACAACTTGTTGTTGAATCAACATCGAATGTTTTTATAAAAGTATACTTTACCATATTTTGAAATATTTTCATAAAGTTTATGAAAATGATTTTTACGAATGATTTTAAGGTATGAACTGTCCGAAAACAAATGGATGTGTTTCATACAAATTATTATTTATTGATAGTTTGGAATAAATGTTTAACATGCGATTTGGATTTTAAAGCCTATTGTTTTCACATGGAGAGTCATAGGTGCAATAATAATACCATAAATAAGGTGGTATTGTAGTAGTACTTTGTTTACTGTAGCACTGTGTATGTAATTGGTATTCTTGGTGTGAGATGAATAACTATCAAGTTTTTTAGAAATTGCATTATTGCATTTTCGTAATAGTACTTTGTGTACTTGGAGTAGTACTTTGTGTACTATGTCACTTTGTGCGCAAGGATGGTAATCATACGGGATTACTATTCCGAAAAGGGGTTATAATTATGTTATTGTGTACCTTGCATTCTCATTTGTCATACATTGGGTTGTGAATGGATATTTTGGAATATATTGATTTATAAGTATCCTACACATACAAAATACTATTTCATAGGTTATTTGATAGGAAATTTACCTATCAAGTCAGTTTATGCGTTAATATATTTTATACGATTAAACTCGTATTTTGAAATTTTATGAAATACTTATGTTTTAATATGCCTCATTTATTATATTATGCCTCTCTAAGTGAATACTTAGCGTGTGATGATTTTCACTCGTAGGTAATAGTGTACAGTCGGAGTGAGGAGTGCAGCTGACATCATAAATCAAGGTTGCCTCATCAGTAATTGTATGACATCTTTAGATGTTTACTTTTGATATTACTAGTTGGCATGTATTAGTTATATAATGATGTTCTGGTATGTATTTGACATATGGGTTGTAGTATTATATTATATTAAAACTTAAACTATTGTTTGATGAATTTTAAATGTTATTATATATATATGTGTATTTGAATAACGTTTTATAAACTATATTATTAAATCGTTTATTTACAGAAACAAAATTTTATTGGTTTTCAGTTAGGAAAACGTTTTAAAAGTCATGTGATATATGTGACTCGTGTACGGGGACGTATACGAGAAATGGGTGTTATACAGAGGGTATTGATACCAAAGGTTTAGTGTCGATACTGAAGGGTTAATATCGGTACCCATAAATAGATTTGGATAAATAATCAAAGGATTAAGGGATCAAACCCAAGGTACCCCAAATATACTTTAATAACAACAAATAAGACTTCAAGCGAGAATAATACCAAACATCATAATAGTAGAAATAATAACAGCTAGGATTACATAAAACTAGCCTTGATTGACGCTCGGGAAATAGTCAGAATACCCGAGTTCCTCTTTAGCAGAATATGATAGTCAATGGATATCCAAGTCAGTGCTAAGGCACTTCAGTAGCCAACTGAGCGCATATGCCCTAAGACTCGACGGAGTGAGTTGGCGGGTGTACATTTTCGATACAAATTCTAGATCTTACCCTAGAGTACCGTGAGTATACCAGCAGTACTAGAGGGATGAGTGATCTCCAAGATGCAGATCCCTTAGTCATACCAATATTCCAACTGTAACATCCTCCATGCCGGGTTAGTGATTAATTTGTAAAGTTTCAGCATTTGGTGATTTAAGTAGAATGATGGAAGAGTTCAATGACTTATTTGAGTTATTTTGTGTAGGATTGAATTATAAAGAAGGAAGATTAGAAGGAAAAAATGGTCTTTTTATAGTAATATAATTATTGGGGTTAGTATTATATTAACCACGTGGATGTATAGGAAATTAAAAACAAGCTTCCAGAGTCATCTTCTTATTTCTTCTTCTTCATACGTGAGACCCAATCTAAGGTAAGATTCTCTTGTTAGTGAATTTCTTGATGAATTTATGGTTGATTCATGACCATTAGGCAATAGTTAAGCTTAAAGGAAGTTTAAATTGTTTTAAAACCTCAAGATGAGAAGTATATGAAGAATTAAAGAAAGGAAGTAGAAAAGTGAAATCTTAGATTAGAGTTCATAATAAGAATTGGAGGTGAGATTTGACTTGTCATCAAGTTAATTAAGGGATATGAAGTGTTAGAATTGGAATTAGAACACCTTGAAAATTTAGTGTGATTCTTGAATGCCATGTAAATGATGGAATTTAGGGCTTAAAGAAGTGATTATGGAATAGAAATGAGTTTAAATATGTGTATGGAAGTTAGGAATATTAAAGGAAGTAAAATATGAAGGTTTAAGCTGAAATAAAGTGAATTTCGAGCTCAAAATGGGATTTATGGGCTAGGGGAATCGATACCCATTTAAGGCGAATCGATACCCCCTCAAACGAATATGAATTTCCAGAACGCTAGAGGGGAATCGATACCCCCAGGGGGAACCGATTCCCCCATAATAAAAAAAAAGAAAAGAAAGAAGAGAGACTAAACTATCAATCCCTTAAATTGGTAGGCTATTAGAGGTTAATTTCAAGACTTAGGCATCTGATAATCATCTTGAAAATTTTGCTTATGTAGATATTGAGCCTAATCGAGTTCCGGAACCATCGACAAGTAGGATCAATCGAGGGAAAGACAAAGAAATCTAGGTGAGTTCATATGCATAGCATGAATATGTATTTTATTCAGTTCTAGACTTGTGATAAGTCTAGATTCAATATTTTGATACATGATCGTAGTTCATATGATGATATATGACATGAATCCATACCATATGCATTATGGGACATGAATATGAAAGAAAAAGTTATATGAGTTATATGATAAAGGTATGGAAATAATATGTCTACGTGATATAAATTAGATAAATTATGAAAGCTCATGTTATGTAAATGAGAACTATAGGTATAGTTGGCATGCCAAGGGTAGAGGGTCTATGTGGTCCTTCGGGACATATATGTATTCTTTGGAACATGTGTGAGGTCTAGTGAGACACCTACTTGATCCTTGGTATATGTATATGATTCTTAAAGAATGATATATGGTCCTTCGGGACATATATGTATTCTTTGGAACATGTGTGAGGTATGGTGAGACACATACTTGATCATTGGCATATGTATATGATTCTTAAGGAATGATATGTGGTCCTTATGGACATTATTATATGGCACTACGGTGCAATTCTACGCGGCACTTCGGTGCAATTCTAAGTGGCACTTAGGTGCAATTATACGAGCTGTGGTGACAGCATAGTGCACAACCTCACAATACTCACATACCTTAGGTTCTCTGTATGGTACCATGGGCTAATGAACTTACTAAGGCGAACTTATGAATGTGAATTTGCTATGTATATGTGTAAGAAACATGGTTTTGGTTATTGCATTGTTTACATACATCTTATTACTGCAACCCATCTCATTTTGGCAATTACTTTATATTTATTGATATTATTATTATATTGCCTCACTAATTCGATGACTTAGCGTGTGAGTGTTTCACACGTAGGATCCGATAAAGTAGACGATCGAGGTTAAGCAGCTAGACAACATTACTCCTGCAACTATCAGATCAGAAGCAACTTAATCAGTAGGTTATTTTGTTATGAAAATGGATGTTGGCATGTAATTAAAGAGTTAAGTTGTGTATGCTCTGAATATTTTGGTAAACTTATATTACCATATGTATATTATTGTATTTTTCATAATATAAGTTCAAGTATTTTACTATTATTTGTAATGAGTTGTGTTTTAAAAGTCAATGTAATATCTCTGACTCGTATCCGGATTGGGATACGGGTTGGTGGTGTTACATTTAATGGTATCAGAGCTATGGTTTAGCCGATTCTAGGCATAAACCAAAGTCTATAGAGTCTTTAAATGGAATACATGCCAACAAATAGTGAGAACTTCTGATCTGGTATAGTATGAGTATGTTGTTTTGCTAATAGAACAATGTGTTTATTCTTATTAGATGTCCAGACATAATAGCTCCCGAAGTGAAACGGGAGAAGATAGGCCTGCTGAAAGCAGTAATTCACCTGCCCTGGCCAGGCAAGGTGAAGAACAGGCATCTCAAGGAGTGCCTGTGCAAGATTAAGATATGTTCTTCAGAACGTTAGTCGCTATTCTAACGCGTCTTCAACCTCTTGCTCCACCAACTCAAAGGATGAATGTAGCAAAAGATTTGAAAGGTTTAGGAGCTCCCGAATTTAAGGGAGAAACCGAAGAAGGTCCGGTTGCGGCAGATCTTTGGTTAAATGATTTAAAAATCATGTTGGGTGGTCTCCACTGTTCTGAAGTGGAGAAGTTAGATGGAGCTGTCTCGTTGTTGAGGGGTCAGGCGAGAATATGGTGGACGAACGTCACCATGAGGATGCCCAGTGACCAATTGACTTGGTCTTTATTCTTAGATGAATTTAAAAATAAATACATTGGAGATCAATTTATTCGACAGATGAAGCAGGAGTTTTTGAATTTGAAACAGATGAACCGCTCTGTATATGAGTATGAATGTGAGTTCAACAAGTTGAGTAGGTTTGCATCCGAGCTTATGCCTACTGAAAAAGAGGCTTGTGAATGGTTTGTGGAGGGTTTACGCCCTAGATTAAAAGAGATGCTGATAGTATTGAATGTGTCCTCGTTCCAAGAGGTGATCAATTGTGCCAAGGCTCTTGGAAGAGCTCAGAATGAGAGATTCGGGATTTTAGAGTTCAGACATCAAAGAGAACGGGTGCTTCTTCTAGCTCAGTACTATCAAAAAGGGGAATAGACTTAGGATTTCGATCACAAGCTAGATCAGAATCAGTCGCATCGTCTGCTAGGGGAGCAAGTCAGGCAAGACCTAGATAGACGCAGTCAGTGGGATCTGGTGCTGGGAGATCTACTTCGAGTCAAGCGAGACAGTGTCAGCACTATGGGAAAAACCATTCTGGGGCTTGTCGGATGGCTGCTGGGACTTGTTTTCGATGCAGAGATGCCAGACATTTTATCCGGGATTGTCCATTGATAGTTGGTGAGCCTGCACCATCTGAAGGATTTGGTTCTTCCTCATAAAGAGGACGATGAAGAGGCAGAGGAAGGAACCCGTCTGAATTCTCTACTCAACCTGAAGTTCGATCAACCACACGGGTGTACAATCTAAAGACAAGTGAAGACCGTGATGACCCTGATATTATAGCAGGTACTTTTCAGTTGTATGATAATTTAATATTGGCACTGATTGATCTGGGTTCTAATTATTCTTATATTACAAGTAAGTTAGTAAAGGAATTGAGGATTCCATTAGAAGCTATGAGTAATGAGATTATAGTAACAACTCCGTTAGGCCATAGTGCTCGGGTGAATAAAGTCTGTAAGGGATTCCATTCCCTTCTAATCTGATGGAATTACCCTTTGACGAGTTTGAAGTGATTCTGGGAATGGATTGGTTATTCCGTTACTATAGAGATGTTAATTGTAGATTGAAAAAGGTAACCCTGAAAAGTCCAGGAGGAACAGAGATAAGTGTGAGCAGTGAAAAGTTTAATCCCTTAGCAAATGTAATGTTAGTAATGTCAGCTAAGAAGCTATTGCTACAGGGATGTCAAGGATTTCTTGCAAATGTGATAGATTTAAGAGCTATAGAGAAAGGGCTAGAGGAGATTCTAATAGTTCAAGAATTCCCTGAAGTTTTCCCGGCTGAGTTGCCAGGATTACCTCCAGATAGAGAGGTAGAATTTCAAATTGAAGTAATGCCAGGAACCGCTCCAATTGCAATGGCACCTTATCGAATGGCTCCGAAAGAATTACAAGAGTTAAAGAATCAATTGCAAGAGTTGCTAGGAAAAGGATTTATTCGACCAAGTGTGTCACCTTGAGGAGCTCCGGTGTTATTTGTTAAGAAGAATGATGGATCAATGTGTCTCTGTATTGATTATCGACAGCTTAATAAGGTGACCATCAAGAACAAGTATCCCCTTCCACGCATTGATGACTTGTTTGATCAACTAAAAGGAGCTTTGGTATTTTCGAAGATCGATCTACGTTTGGGTTATCATCAATTGAAGATTCAGGAGAAAGATATTCCGAAGACGGCTTTCAGAACGAGATATGGTCATTATAAATTCATCGTAATGCCATTCGGAGTAATGAATGCACCAGCTGCTTTCATGGATCTCATGAACATGATTTTTCAGCCCTATTTGGACCAGTTTGTTGTTGTCTTTATTGATGACATACTAGTTTACTCGAAGTCCATTGAAGAGCACAGCGCACATCTGAGGCTAGTTTTACAAATTCTCAGGGATAAAAATCTCTATGCGAAATTATCCAAATATGAATTTTGGCTAAACGAAGTAATTTTATTGGGGCATGTGATCTCGGCAGTTGGGATTAGAGTAGACCCTCAGAAGGTTAAATCTATAATGGACTGGGAAGTTCCAAGGAATGTATCTGAAGTTCGGAGTTTCCTTGGACTTGCCGGGTATTATCGAAGATTCGTTAAGAATTTTTCGATGATAGTGCTGCCTTTAACAAATATGATGAGAAAGAATGTACCGTTTGTTTGGACTTCTGAATGTCAAGAAAGTTTTGAAGCTTTAAAGAGAATTCTGACGGAAACTCCGATATTGGTTCAACCGGAATCTGGCAAGAATTTTGTAGTATACAGTGACGCATCCCATAACGGGTTGGGGTGTATATTAATGCAAGAAGGGAAGGTGGTAGTGTATGCATCGAGACAGTTGAAACCACATGAAAAAAATTACCCCACTCATGATTTAGAAATGACTGCTATAGTATTTGCTCTCAGGATTTGGCGACATTATCTTTATGGGGAGCGTTGTTACTTATATACGGATCATAAGAGCCTGAAGTACCTGATGACTCAAAAAGAGTTGAATTTGAGGTAACGTAGATGGGTAGAGTTCTTAAAAGATTATGATGTGATAATTGACTATTATCCCGGAAAAGCTAACGTGGTAGCAGATGCTTTGAGTAGAAAGACGTTTGCAGCTTTACGAGATATGGATGCAAGATTATCTTTAACGGGAGACGGTGGTCTTTGTGCAGAGTTAACCTTTAAACTAGCATGGTTGGAACGAATAGGAGAATTGCAAAGTAAAGATGAAACGTGTTTGAAAAGAATTAAGCAAGTAAAGAGCAAAGAGATTAAAGACTTTGAGATTAAGTCAGATGGAAATCTATATTGTAAAGGAAGAATTGTAATACCCGACAATGACGACTTGAAGAAAGAAATATTAACAGAGGCTCATTGCAGTCCGTTAATGATGCACCCGGGTGGAACCAAGATGTATATGGATTTGAAGGATCGATTTTGGTGGTCAGGGATGAAACGAAGCATCACCAAATTTGTGTCTAAGTGTTTGATATGTCAACAAGTCAAAGCTGAGCATCAAGTTTCGTCAGGATTATTGCAATCGATTTTCATTCCTCAATGGAAATGGGAAAATGTTACGATGGATTTTGTTTCGGGGTTACCCTTGACTCCGAACAAAAGAGAATCAATCTAGGTAATTGTTGATCGATTAACTAAGTCAGCGCATTTCCTTCCGGTTAGAACAGATTTCTCTATGGAAAAGTATGCAGAGGTGTATATTAGAGAAGTTATTAGATTGCATGGAGTGCCTGTTTCCATAGTCTATGATCGAGACCCTCGATTCACTTCTAGATTCTGGAAATCTTTGCATGGAGCGTTAGGGACTCGTTTAAACTTTAGTACAGCTTTTCATCCTCAGACTGATGGGCAATCAGAGAGAACTATTCAAATATTGGAAGATATGTTGAGAGCATGCGTAATGGAATTCAAAGGATCATGGGAAAAGTATTTGCCGCTGGCAGAGTTTGCTTACAACAATAGCTATCAGTCTAGTATAAAGATGGCCCCATATGAAGCATTATATGGAAGAAAATGTTGTACTCTATTAAATTGGTATGAACTCAAAGATCGAAGTGTTCTTGGTCCGGATTTAATTCAAGATGTAGAACAAAAAGTTTGAGAAATCCAGCATAACCTCAAAGTGGCCTCTGATCGGCAAAAGTCCTATTCTGATCTTAAAAGAAAGGAGATTGAATTTGAAGTTGGGGATAAAGTGTTTTTAAAGGTATCTCCATGGAAGAATGTGTTGAGGTTTGGTCGGAAAGGAAAGTTAAGTCCCCGGTTTATTAGACCATATGAGATTGTAAAAAGAGTGAGACTTGTAGCATACCAATTGACTTTACCACCAGAAATGGAAAAGATTCACAATGTATTCCATGTCTCAATGCTTCGAAGATATCGATCGGATCCCTCCCATATTGTAAACCCAGAAGAGATCGAGGTACAACCGGATTTGACTTATGAGGAAGAACCGATTCAAATTTTAGCTCACGAGGTTAAGCAATTGAGGAACAAGACTATCCCATTGGTTAAAGTTTTATGGAAGAACCACAAAGTAGAGAAAACAACATGGGAGCGTGAGGAGGATATGAGAAATCAGTATCCCTATCTCTTTTCTTATTGAAAATTCGAGGATGAATTTTCTTAAGGGATGGAGATTTGTAACATCCTCCATGCCGGGTTAGTGATTAATTTGTAAAGTTTCAGCATTTGGTGATTTAAGTAGAATGATGGAAGAGTTCAATGACTTATTTGAGTTATTTTGTGTAGGATTGAATTATAAAGAAAGATGATTAGAAGGACAAAATGGTCTTTTTATAGCAATATAATTATTGGGGTTAGTATTATATTAACCACGTGGATGTACATGAAATTAAAAACAAGCTTCCAGAGTCATCTTTTTCTGTCTTCTTCTTCATACGTGAGACCCAAGCTAAGGTAAGATTCTCTTGTTAGTGAATTTCTTGATGAATTTATGGTTGATTCATGACCATTAGGCAATAGTTAAGCTTAAAGGAAGTTTAAATTGTTTTAAAACCTCAAGATGAGAAGTATATGAAGAATTAAAGAAAGGAAGTAGAAAAGTGAAATCTTAGATTAGAGTTCATAATAAGAATTGGAAGTGAGATTTGACTTGTCATCAAGTTAATTAAGGGATATGAAGTGTTAGAATTGGAATTAGAACACCTTGAAAATTTAGAGTGATTCTTGAATGCCATGTAAATGATGGAATTTTGGGCTTAAAGAAGTGATTATGGAATAGAAATGAGTTTAAATATGTGTATGGAAGTTAGGAATATTAAAGGAAGTAAAATATGAAGGTTTAAGCTGAAATGAAGTGAATTTCGAGCTCAAAATAGGATTTCTGGGCTAGGGGAATCGATACCCATTCAAGGCGAATAGATACCCCCTCAAACGAATATGAATTTCCAGAACGCTAGAGGGGAATCGATACCCCCAGGGGGAACCGATTCCCCCATAATAAAAAAAAAGAAAAGAAAGAAGAGAGACTAAACTATCAATCCCTTAAATTGGTAGGCTATTAGAGGTTAATTTCAAGACTTAGGCATCTGATAATCATCTTGAAAATTTTGCTTATGTAGATATTGAGCCTAATCGAGTTCCGGAACCATCGACAAGTATGATCAATCGAGGGAAAGACAAAGAAATCTAGGTGAGTGCATATGCATAGCATGAATATGTATTTTATTCAGTTCTAGACTTGTGATAAGTCTAGATTCAATATTTTGATACATGATCGTAGTTCATATGATGATATATGACATGAATCCATACCATATGCATTATGGGACATGAATATGAAAGAAAAAGTTATATGAGTTATATGATAAAGGTATGGAAATAATATGTCTACGTGATATAAATTAGATAAATTGTGAAAGCCCATGTTATGTAAATGAGAACTATAGGTATAGTTGGCATGCCAAGGGTAGAGGGTCTATGTGGTCCTTCGGGACATATATGTATTCTTTGGAACATGTGTGAGGTCTGGTGAGACACCTACTTGATCCTTGGTATATGTATATGATTCTTAAGGAATGATATATGGTCCTTCGGAAGATATATGTATTCTTTGGAACATGTGTGAGGTCTGGTGAGACACATACTTGATCCTTGGCATATGTATATGATTCTTAAGGAATGATATGTGGTCCTTATGGACATTATTATATGGCACTACGGTGCAATTCTACGCGGCACTCCGGTGCAATTTTAAGTGGCACTTAGGTGCAATTATACGAGCTGTGGTGACAGCATAGTGCACAACCTCACAATACTCACATACCTTAGGTTCTCTGTATGGTACCATGGGCTAATGAACTTACTAAGGCGAACTTATGAATATGAATTTTATAAGTATATGTGTAAGAAACATGGTTTTGGTTATTGCATTGTTTACATACATCTTATTACTGCAACCCATCTCATTTTGGCAATTACTTTATATTTATTGATATTATTATTATATTTGCCTCACTAATTCGATGACTTAGCGTGTGAGTGTTTCACACGTAGGATCTGATAAAGTAGACGATCGAGGTTAAGCAGCTGGACAACATTACTCCTGCAACTATCAGATCAGAAGCAACTTAATCAGTAGGTCATTTTGTTATGAAAATGGATGTTGGCATGTAATTAAAGAGTTAAGTTGTGTATGCTCTGAATATTTTGGTAAACTTATATTACCATATGTATATTATTGTATTTTTCGTAATATAAGTTCAAGTATTTTACTATTATTTGTAATGAGTTATGTTTTAAAAGTCAATGTAATATCTCTGACTCGTATCCGGGTTGGGATACGGGTTGGGGGTGTTACACCAACCAAAGTTATTAGTTTAGTAGTTGCATGTTTTAGACTTGTGTCGCTAGACATTTCATTCAATGAATACTTATAGTATAACTTAGTTATTAGTGAGGCACTAAGCTCGTAAGCTCCTCATTCAGAATGTGTTTCCTTACACAGGTTCTTAGGGGCAAATCGTGGGGAGTTATAGTCACCATATATTCCAGTGCAACATACCAGATTTCGAAAGACCTTCAGAGTACGTCTTGAGTCATCTTTAGAGGGCATGTACTATTATGGACCCTTTTGTATTCAGTCGTAACTTTATTTGGTACTCAATATTTGTATTTTGTGGATGTATTTTGGGAGTTCCTAATCTATTTGTAAACACATATTATTATCACGTTTTATTTTATCACTATAGATGATTTATTTATCAGTAAATTATAAGTAGCTTTCAAGAAATTTTTGGGTTACTATTTTGGTAGTCCCATGTAACATTGTAATCTATGGATCTTCGGGTCGAACTGAATTAGGTGTTATAGATTTTATGGGTACTCGAACTTAACAGGTTAGGACATGGGCCGACATTTTAGTATCTGAATTTTCTGGATACCCAAAAATGCGGGTACCCAGATTTGAACACCCCTACCTATAATTTTGAATCATAATGCTTTGAATTTTATTAGAAAATTTTAAAATGTGACAACAAAAAATGTTGTTCTATTTGATGATGTTGAATCTGTCCAAATTTTTAAAAGACGACTCTTCTATTATTAGAGAAGACAAGGTGGATGTTACTGTCACCTTCAATACTGTCAAAGCATGGAAGCAATATGACTTTCTATGCTCTAATTACATCTTGAATGATTTGTCGAGTGCACTTTATAATGTGATTGAAAAAAAGAGAGGAATTATGAGAATTATTAGACCATAAATACAAAAATGAAGATGGTGGTGCTAAAAAAACTCAGTTGTCAAGTTTTAAAACTTTGTAATGGTTAATTCTAAAATTATTGTGAATCTGGTGCAAGAATATCAACTGATCATTCGTGATATTCTTGTAGGATGGATGATTATAAATGAATCATCAAATAGTAGTAATTATTGAAAAGCTTCCCACTGCTTGGAATAACTTCAACAACTATCTTAAGCTCAAGAGAAAGAAAATGACGGTAGAAGATTTGATTGTGAGACTAAAGATTGAAGAAGGCTATCGAAGTGCGATTAAAAAAACTAAACAAAGTTGTTAATCCTAAGATTGTCAAGGCAAACACTATAGAAGTTAAGATGACTTCAAGAAAAGAAAACAATCTCCTATTGAGTCCAAATTAGGACCAAGAGACTATGTTTTCAAAAAGTAAAAAAAAAATCTTATATAAATTCTTTAATTGAAATAAGATGGGGCATATATCATCTCATTATAAACTTTCAAAGTGGTTCAGAATAAATGATGTTAATATTATGATAAAAATTTTTAAGAAAATATCTGATTTTGATCTATATATTGTCGAAAGTTCTGTTGTGCGACGCCTAAAAACGGCTAAAAAACGTCGTGACCGGTTAAAATTTAGACCGGTTATGTTATATCATTTAACCGGAAATATTATCAAGTACAATAACATATTAGGTAGCGCTTATATAATTTAATAGGTAGCGCTTTTATAATAAAATAGGCATTTAACCAGAAATATTATCAAGTACAATAACAAATTAGGTAGTTCTTATATAATGTAATAGGTAGCGCTTATATTGACCTATTTTCTCATAAAACCGGTAAATTTAAACCGGTTACATTATAAATTGACCTATTACATTATAAATATCGGTTTCGATGTTTTCGGGATCGATACAATTTTAAATGTATCGACACTTTATGCGTGCAACTCGTTTGTGCTTTATTTTGGAAAAAAGTATCGACACATATTTAAAGAGTGTCGACACATATTTAAAGAGTGTCGATACATAATGTAGACCTATTTGCTAATTAACCGGTATATTTTAACTGGTTACATTGTAAATTTACTTGTTACATAATAATTATCGATTTCGATGTTTCGAGGATCGATACTTTTTACAAATATATCGACACTTTATGCGTACACCTCGTTTGCCATTCATTTTGGAAAAATGTATCGACACAAATTAAAAAAGTATCGATAGTTTATGTTGACCTATTCTCTCATGAACCCGGTATATTTCTACCGGTTACATTGGAAATTTACCTATTATATTATAATTATCGGTCTCTTTGATTTTGGGATCGATAATTGTTATAAATGTACCGACACAAAATCTAACAGTGTCGATACTTTATGTTAACATGTTTTATAATTAAATGATATATGTATACTGGTTACATTGTTAATTTACCTATTACATTATAATTATTTGTCATTAAAATAGTCTAATTTTACCACATACATTGTAATTTTACCTATTACTTTAAAGTTATTAAATTCTATAGTTATTGTACATACCTGAATATGTCCTACAAATTTAATGTTGTACCCACCCTTCAACTACCACCACTACCAATACCACATCCTATTGAAAGCACCACTAAAACATGTTGTTCAATGAACCTTTACTTACATACATCTCTATCAACTCCTGTTGGGACCACTGAAATTGCACAATAAAATTTTTGCCATGAAACATACTGATGCAGACAATGTTAAGCCAACCGAGGAATGCCATAAAGTACATAATGTTGATGAATCTGACATATTGGTTGGTAAGCTCTTCTCTTCATGTGATCAAGCTTGGTATTTTTATAAGGAATTCGCGTGGGAACATGGGTTTAGTGCACGTCGGGGAACAACACGGCTTGACATGGAAGGGAATGTGAAGACACAAGAATTTTGTTGTTCCAAAGAATCGTTTCGAGGATCAAAAGTCATACCGTTGATTGTCAACGTGCTAAAATGCCAATCACATGAACAGAATGCAAGGCTAGAATCGTAGTTACAACAACAAATACAAACGATCAGTGGGTTATAAGTAAGTGTTATCAGAAACATAATCATGCATTGTGCACACCTGCTATGACACCATTTATGTATTCTAATAGAGCTGTAAGTAAGGCTGATATCGATGAGGCAACAACATTGAAAGAGGTCGGTGTTGGCACATCACAAGTAATGAACTAATTAACGCAGCATGCATGGGGCTATCATAATGTTGGAGTTACACATAAAGACCTCTACAATGCGCTTCAAAGAGGCAAAGCAAAGGAAATAGTCGATGGGGATGTGAATGCGCTTATTGCTTACTTTGATTATAAGAAACATGATGATCCCGGGTTTTTTGTGACATACTCGGTAGACGAATCAGGAGCGTTGCATAATCTTATTTGGTTGGATTTTACATTGAGATCAGATTACATATGCTTCGGTGATGTAATTGCGTTCGACACAACATACAAAGATAATTTGTATGGTCGACCAATTATGCCTATTGTCGGTGTCAATCATCACCATAACACAATTGTGTTTACTACTGCCATAATCGCTGACACAATTACATAAGTGTCGATATTTTTATGTGAAGTGTCGATACTTTCGATAGGATATTTACCTATTTCTTTGAAAGTGTCGATACTTTTTTACGTTTACTTATTAAAGTACCGACACTTTCAACATAACCGGTAGCGCTTTATCGGTTTTGTCATTTCGATACCGGTTTTGTCTTATTTTTACCTATTATATTGTTATGGATCGATATATTTTCATAAAGTATCGACACTTTTTAGGCGCTATAACTTCTTCTCTTTTAAATTACGAAAGTGTCGATATTTATATTAATTTATCGATACTTTCAATATATCCGATAGCTTTTTACCGGTTTTATCATTTCGAGACTTGTTTTGTCATATTCTTACCTGTTATATTGCTATGGATCGATACATTTGTATAAAGTATCGACACTTTATAGGCGTTATAACTTCTTCTCTTTTAAATTCAAAAAGTGTCGATACTTATATTAACGTATCGACACTTTCAATATATCCGGTAGCTCTTTACCGGTTTTATCATTTCGTGACCGGTTTTGTCATACTTATACATGTTATATTGTTATAGATCGATACGTTTTTATAAAGTATCGATACTTTATAGGCGCTATTATTTCTTCTCTTTTAAATTCCAAAAGTGTCGATATTTATTTAAATCTAATCGATACTTTCGATATATCTAGTAGCGGTTTACCGGTTTTATCATAATGAAACCGGTTTTATCATATTTTTACCTGTTATATTGCTATGGAGCGATACATTTTTCATTTGTATCGACACAAACCGTTAAGCTAAGTTTGTCGATTGCTAAATTTTTTAATATTTTATTCATGATTTCCACATACAACATTGTTATTACTCGATATTTCTGGTAACGCTAAATCAAATTTATTAAATATATTATAATATATCCAATAACGTTATATATTAACCGTATATTAACTCGCCTTCCTGAAATAACCTCATATATTATGGACTCTGAAATCAATTTAGTTGACAACGACTCTTTTATAGAGTTGTTTACTAGTGAAAAAAGGAAAAAAAAACCTTTATACAAGCAACATTCCAATTTACATAAATTAAAGAATATTTATCTAATAAAATTATCCACCCACAGATCACATCACCTAATAAAGAATTTGCTATTATATATAAAATATCGATTATTAAGACCTTGTTATAATATAATAAAATCAATTCATTATTAGCTAAAATAAAATAAAGTGACCAAAGAAAGGACAAACCGAAAGACAGAGAAAGTCTTCTGATTTCTGTTCTGTTTCTTATCTGTCCCTTCCAAAGTCGTAGACGGCTAGAAGGTATTTACTATAGTCCATAGATAGTATATTTACTTTTCTTTTAAATAAAACTAGGTATAACTATGGCAGTTAACTTCAATAACAAATCTTAATGTCGTCTCGGTAAAAGGTAATAAATTAATTAATCGTTTTAATTAAACACCATCGCCTCCATCTTTCACTCGGTTTATCTCTACAGTTCCCAAAAAGACCCATTCTTCACTCTATGGTTCAGCCCCTACCCCAAAGGTATCTCTTTCTTCTTGCAATCTGTCGGCTACCCATTTCTGCAAATCATCCAACTTTCCTGCCCAGATGATCAAGTTCTGATTTTTTTTTCATGCAAGTTTTTTTTCTGGTTTCTTTTAAATAGCTTTCAGTATCTTTGTTTTCTGGGATTTTCTTTCGAAGTGTAGCTGTTCATATTCGTTCCCTTTTTTAGGGTTTCTCCTAGTCTTCTCAGCTCATCTTTTAGGGTTTTAAACAAGGAAAGTGGGTTTTAGGCTTAGCCTCCAGATTTGTGCTGACGAGTAAGTGTCTATATTTTTTGAATTTATTTGATAGCCCGGTTCTTTTGGATGCCCTCAATGTCTGAAATGGGCATATTTTCCTCAAGGTTTCTTTTTTGTATAATGACCATTTCAATGTTCCTTTTGATCCTTTCTTCCGTGTTCCTTCTGCAATTTGGCAATACATCTCTTTTACCTCGATCCGTTTTCAAATTGATTCTTGTCAATGGCACTGTTTTCTTGAAATCAAATGTTAAAAATGAGCTAAAATTACCTTTCTTCTCATCTGAGTCTGCACAAGTTGATGCTCAGGCCCCAGTGAGAAAGGGAGATTCGACATGTCATAAGCCGAATTATGGGAAGGAAATTTGCTTTTCTAGGCAGCGAAATATAGAGTCCTGCAATGCCGATCAAGCTCTTTTAAGGGTGTATATGTATGACTTGCCTTCTGAATTTCACTTTAGGTTATTGGGTTGGAAAGGAAAATCGAATCAGGTTTGGCCGGAGGTAAACGATCCGAGTAGAATTCCAGCGTACCCTGGAGGGTTGAATTTGCAGCATAGCATGGAGTACTGGCTCACCCTTGATCTTCTATCTTCGAACACACCGAGTGTGGTCAGACCTTGTGCTGCAATCAGAGTTACAAATTCGAGTCAAGCTGACATAATTTTTGTGCCATTCTTTGCATCTCTCAGTTACAATCGGCATTCCAAACTTCGAGGAAAGGAGAAAGTTAGTGTTAATAAATTGCTGCAGGATAAATTAGTTAAGTTCCTGACCGCACAGAGTGAATGGAAGCGATTCGGGGGGAAGGACCACTTAATTGTGGCCCACCATCCGAATAGCATGTTGGATGCAAGAAGGAAAGTCGGTTCTGCTATGTTTGTGCTTGCAGATTTCGGGAGATACCCTGCTGAAATAGCAAACATTGAGAAGGATGTAATTGCTCCTTACAGGCATGTCGTGAAGACAATTCCAAGTGTTGATTCGGCCCCATTTGAGAAACGCCCGACACTGGTCTTTTTCCAAGGAGCGATATACAGGAAAGATGTAAGCTTCCCTCCCCTTTATGAATTGATTTATCTACATGTTTGTTGCTTTTTGCCGCATTGCCTTGCAATTGAAACCGCTGCTATGTATCCATACATGTATGAAGTATTAAGGCACATTAAACATCAACTGCTGATAGGTGAATTTTGGCACTGTATAATATTCTTTTATCGCTTTGAAGAAAGTTGAAGTTCTCCATGTGCTATTTCTCTTCTAAGTTATATGATTTGTTCGGAGATAGGTGATTATTTACTCTTTTGTACCCAAATATTTTGAAATCTTTAAAACCATTTGTATAGAGGAGACCAATTGGATTTTGGGAAAGGACAGAGTGAGAGCAGTTAGATCGAGAATTGGGCCCAGGATTCTTGGAAGGTCAGATGATGATCGGAAGAGTATCCTAAATCAGATAGTGCAGCTTTATCTGCCAGCTCAAATGGTCATAGCAGACTTATCTGAGAAAAGCTTCCTTTGTGCCTTAGGATACATTAGTTATAGACAGGGTACTCCGTTACTCCTGTTGCTTAAAAAGATTTCGTTTCAGCTTCAGGATAATGAATTCGTAGGTACATCAAAGGTCAAGTTCAGTTCTATCGTACCCCAAAAAATTTCATATTCGTAGGCCTAATATAAGTGTATTGGAAAATATTTGAAATCTTGTGTCATTTAAACACTGAAGATGAAACTTTTAATTTTTTTTTCATGGTAAATAAAATCAAAATGCTAGCCACAAAGTGTGTGTATGTGTGTAGGGAAGAACTGCCATGGTTCTATTTATAATGATTTCCATTGCCATTTTAGTTTTTGTTTCTATTCTCCCAAATCAAACCGGTAGTAACAATTGTTGTTGCACTTTCTCACCAATTGCATTGGAGTCTGAACTTCTCATATTGAAATGTGCGTGTTATAAGTATAATTTTGGGTGTGGAATTTTTATTCAGGGAGGTGCTATTCGGCAAGAACTTTATTACCTTCTCAAAGACGAGAAAGATGTACACTTTGCATTTGGCACCATTCAAGGGAATGGAGTCAGCCAAGCCGGGCACGGGATGGCATCATCCAAATTCTGCCTCAATATTGCCGGTGATACGCCTTCTTCGAACCGTTTGTTTGATGCTATTGTCAGCCATTGCATTCCTGTTATTATAAGTGATGAGATTGAGATGCCATTTGAAGATGTTATCGACTACTCAGAAATTTGCATTTTCATTCGTGCATCTGATGCCGTGAAGAAGGGATATCTACTAAACCTTCTCAGAGGAATTACGAAAGATCAGTGGACCAAGATGTGGGAAAAACTGAAGGAGACTGTTCGACATTTTCAGTATCAGTACCCGTCCCAGCCTTGCGATGCTGTTGATATGATTTGGGAGGCAGTTGCACAGAAGGTTTCTTCTGTACGATTAAGAATTCACAGGGAGAGCAGATATTACAGATCAGAGCGGATAAACTGAGCACCTGGTCCAATGATTGAGATGTTGTTAACCTTGCATTTTATGGAAATCAACCGATTTACAGCTTGTTGTACATTTAAAAGAAAAACTTTAAAATGAAAAACGAACTTGTTTTTGTTGAATATCTATGATTCCTGCTGAGCATTGTAGTATAATTTATAGGATCCTACTGCTTCTGAGTTAGGGCTGTAATCAAGCTGAGCTGAGCACAAACGGTGAAGTTCAAACTTGAGTTTAATTTGATATTTGCTGCTCGAAATTTGGTTCGAGCTCGGTTTGAATATTATTATAGAAAGTAGAAACTTGAGTTCGTCTTTGAACTATTTGAGCTGAATTGGCTATCCAACATTGGTTATTAGAATTGCATAAGAATGTACGACATCATTACGTTTAATATTATATACAAAATGTCTCAAAACTGTAATCAAATTAAGCTGAGAAAATCCTCAGGGGAAAAAGAAAAATCTAGGGAGGAAAACAATTGTGTATTGTTCTATTGGTTAGGAGTAGGAGCCTAGATTTATACAACATGGAGAGAAAAGCATGGCCAAAGTAAAAACTTGGAAAATATGGAAGAAAATCCAACAAAAAATATCTGAGAAACCAGAAAATCCATCAACAGACAGCCTCACCATTTGTCTGAAATTCAAGAAAACAAAGCTTCAGATGTGTTTCAACATCTGTTGTGAATGGGATCCGATCCTTTCTTTACTCTTCTTTTGTTCGACTGATTCGGATCAAACACCAGTGAAGGCGCAGGTGCCAAGTTTTGTCTGGTTTTCAAAGAATCCAATGCAGCTGCCTCTAGAATCCTTGAATACTTCCCCACAAATGGTCTTACTCTTAGTGGAAGATCAATGCTCGTCAGACCAGCTACAATGGGAGTCTGAAATACCAACAAACCAGAACAATGAACCCCTTAGGAACTGCAAAAACCATGTCTGTAGCTCAAACAAGAGAGAAAAAATACAAAACACGAGATATGTTCGTGTGAGACAGTAAGTACCAAGCTAGTTCCTATACCTGATATCTGCCAACACTGAAGCTCAAGTCCATCTTTTATGGGATTCAGAAGACTGAATGCATAAAGCAGGCCAGAATGACCTCGAACTATGTTGCTTCCATTATTCATTTTTCTTAAAATATCTTTATCTGGCACATACTCGGACATGAAGTCGAGGAATATAAAGTTACAAGACAGGCTGACACTTCGGCTTGTAGGGAAGTTTTAGATTCATGCTAATCATAAGCATGCCATAGAAGCAATATGAAAAGGCTGAATTAGAAGATTCTTTGACAGGTTTGAACATAAAAAGTTATAGTTGGAAGCACTATTCTAGGGACGACAAGTATCCTTTTTCATTTTGCTTTCACTACCATTTGCCTTAAACTCCTTTTTTTTTATCAAACAAAGACCAATCTCTGCCCACTTTGCCACATCATCCGACCATTCTGGTTTGCACTTGATCCATGTCAGCAACTATGCTTGGCTAATTAAAAAAAGAACAGTAAAGAAGCATTAAAAGTAGATATGTTGGGGAAAGGGAAGGAAGGGATGAAGAAAAGCAACTACAAGAAACCAAAAAAAAAATAGAACACCATTCTCTTGCTTTATGCTAAACCTTAACTTTAGAATTCCAAGCTCTTCTCTTTATGCAACCCCAAAAAACAAAATCAGATTCTTGGTTCATTGTGCTTAATGGGTTTGCTTTATGTTTTCTTTGGCTTTCCCAACTCTCTTATCCCTCCCTCCATTCAAAATTCCAAACAATACGAGTGTTTGATCAGGTAGTACATACGATCGTATCGATTGGTAATGTTGTTATTATTCAGCAATATTAAGAGCGATCTTCTAATTTATTGAACTTTTAAAATTCAAGAAATTATGCACGAATTCAGTGGTTAACGGATTTTATATTATCCTTTAAAATTTCAGGTTCAAGCACCATCTTTATTGTTAAATGGTGGTCTTTAAACATATACTTGAGGAATTTTTATTTTAAAAAGTAATTTCTTTCTTCCTTTATTAATCTACTACATTAGTAATAAGTAAATTATTGAAACTTAAAATATTTTTTCATACATTTATAACAACATTAAACATTTCATACATATATTAAATAATTATTGAACTTAAACAGTATTTAAACCAGCAGATGATGAAAAGAAGAGCAATCAACTGCTTACTCATCTGCACATACACGATACATTAAGGAAAAACATCTCTTGGACTATGACAAGATTGAATATGTCAGACATGAACCGATAAACAAGGATATCGGAGAACGTTCAGAATCATATTTCCGTGATACCTTCAGCAATCCGACAGTTTTGAATGAAGCAATGAGTTTCAAAGATTTATGTACAAACAAAAACACCGAAATTAGAGATATCTTCAAGGGTTTCTAAATAACAATTGCAAGTACAACATAATAAATGCAAGGGACATAAACCGCATCGATTTAATTTACTGCACTTTGTTACTGACCTACCCTTTTCACCGGAGAAACAGACAGTCACATTATTGAAGTGGCTCCTGATGAGGAATTGCAGAAGGTCCTGATGCTACAGTGAAATGTGCACCCTGCCGTTGCCCTGCCTGAATCATAAATGCAACTTCAGTTGCTGCAAGAGCTGCTGCATCCTGTTTCGATACCGAAAGAATGTGTTTATTACCAAAAGAAACTAAGTGATATATAGTGTAACAAACAACTTGAACCAGTAACAACAGGATAAAACAGTTTAGTTTTTGTTTATCAAAACTACATGAACACAACTAGTAGGTAGTGACAGGATTATCATAAATGGGAAGCTTCCAAGTTTTCAACCCAAGTTTGGCTTCTAATGAATAAAATTACCTACAGCCAAATACTTTCAAGGCAATATGTATCCTATTCATATATGTCTCGAACCTTATCGAGCATGCAACGATGGACACATCTGGAAAGGCAGCCATACTCACATTTTCACTGTTTTTATTGGTGATAATGGTTCTGCACTAATCAGTTTTGGAAAACATTTAAGGTTATGTATAGTATTTTGGTTTTTGGAAAACCAAACCAACCCAAACCGAATTTCATCAGTTTGGATAATCGCTTTTTAATTCTTTAGGTAATAACTTATTAAATAGTATTTTCAGTTATACTAATATTATTATAAAATTATTTATTTTTATATTATAAAAATTATAAACTATACATAAAAAATAGAATTTGGTAACGTTAAAATAGTTGCTAGTTTTCTAACTTGTGAACCAAAAGTCGAACCAAATCGAATGCGCCTAGTTGATAGCTGAACAGAAATCAATCAGAATTTAATAAAAAACTGAACCCAAACTTAACTGAACATTAAGATTCAAATCAGTTTTTCATTTTCTCAAATTTATTGCTCAACTGTACTTATGTGAAATAGATCAGTCTCTTGTTTTCAAGAAAGCAAAAGTCATTACCTGTCTCTGCCTTCGGCGCTGCATTATGCTGATGGCCCAGGCCATTATATAACATGGGAGGAGAAAGCCGGCAGCACGAAGCAGGAAAAGCTGAGTAGCTTTAAAAGATTGAATTAAAATACAAAAGAACAAAAATCACTAAACAATTAATGGAAATCCATCCCATGCTTACGGAGAAAAATATATATGCATCATCATCCTCATCTCCATTGGTTAGGTACAAAGCATGCCTCAAGAGTAGAAGAGCCATTAGCTGCAAATTAACAGAGAGATCTAAGCAGAACTTAACAGCAACTCCAATTATCGATAAGGTAGCGAGTAAGGACTACAGGGAACAGGAAAAACATTTCATCTTATAAGGTAGAGAGTATGGGGGTACAATCCTCCAAATACCCTCTAAATCCAAAGAAAACTATTAAAAAAAGTGATCATTCCTGAGACAGACACAATGTCATATCAGACACTAATATCCAAATTGGAGTAATATAGGTTTCATCAAACTGAACCAAAAGTGAGATTCTGCAGCGGAGCCATTGATTATTTTCAATTAACATATACTAGAAAGTGAATAAACCCGTAAAATTAGGGCAGCAGAGCGGCAAAATGCAGCTCCACTAGCATTGGTATCAGCATATTCATCATAATCTGCCTCTGGAAGATGAGAATGCAGTTACTTCTCAAAGAACAGGATCTTTTTTTTTCTTGAGAAAAGAGAAGCGACGACGTTCTGCAGCTGCCATTGCTAATATTCGAGGGTCATGCAAATCCAAAGGAGCCCCGGAGAGTGTCCAACCCTCACTGTATAAATATAAAAATAGGAAAAGAAGATATCAAAGACGATGAGCATACAATAAAACCACGGTCATCAGATAGATCTTCACAAACAGAAGACTATTGGAAATATCAAAGTTAAAGCAACACTGATTTTTATCATATCTTGCAAAACAAAAGGGCACACTGGTGACACTTGCCTGATATCAATTGTAGCATCCTCCAACTGTGGTGGAGGTGGTGGCGCAGTATATCCTGGTTGGTATGGCTGCAAATGAAATATTTTTAACATGAAAAGTTAATATACTAGCTCCATAATTCAACTCACACTAAACCTATTTCAGTTACTGAAAAGCATTTATTTTTTTTTGGATAAATCGAAATTTTATTATCCAAGAAAGCTAAGTACCTATAAAAAATCACCGATCACAGAAAACAGAAAGAAAATACAGACCAAATAAAAATCGATCGGTTTTAGTCAATACCCCAAGCAATACAAAGATTTGAGTTTACATCATCAAACCTATTAATATTTTTACCCCTTAGTTTTATACCTACAAAGTCTTTGATTGTGCGGAGTAATTCTTCAATGCTTCGAGAACATCCTTTGAAGATTCTTCGATTGCGTTTCTCCCACAAAACATAGATTGTGGCGTTCCACGCTAATTTGAGGATAGTGATTAACAAGGATTTACCTTTCCAATATTTACTTGCCCATGTAATCAAGTCCTCCCGAGATAATACAGTCTTGTAAATTCCATTGAGGTGAAAGATCTGGTCTCGTAATTGAGAAGCAGTCTGGCATTCGAAGAACAGATGATTTCTGTTTTCCAATGACTCGTTGCATAAAACATAGCTTTCATTAGAAACAATACCTATGCGGTGAAGTCGATCTCTAGTAGGCAGTCTATCGATCATTGCCATCCAGGCAATGAGGCTGTGTTTAGGAATGTTCTGTGGGAACCAAATAATAGATTGCCAAGGAACTTTATCCCCCTTCGTTCTAATCTATTTCCATATTTGTCTTATCGATAGAGCTTCATTTGGAAGGATTACTTGAGCGTCGGCTCGCAGTTTAAGTAATTTATTGAAACTCCAGCTTAATGTTGAACCTGTTTCCGTTTACCAAAAGTCCTTGCCCTTTAGTAACTATGTTAGAAGTCCGAAAATAAAGTTAATGAAACATAGTTAATATATCAATCTTCCAAGCCCACAAATAAACACAGAAAGAAATGTATGGATTTGTGACTACACTTTTCTATAATTTGAATACATGCAACATCAAAATAAGCAAAGCTTGAGCATAACCCCCAATTTATTATCAGGCTAAAGTTGACTTTGAAGCAAGGACTGAAAAACCAAAGTTGAGGTTGAATACGTTGGATCTCAAGTTTCCAATTCAACCAGTCAAGCGAAAATAAATAAACGAATATTAATAAATAATTAAGAAAAAAATCAAAAATATAAAAATTCGAAAAAAATACAAAAGAATCAGAAAATTTTAAGAAAAACTATTAAAAACAAAAGATGAAAGTGAACTAGTTTCATACTCATCATCATTAGTATTATTCCCAAAATTAATAGAAATAAGGTCCAATTTTACCGGCTCCGGCTGATTCGTTAGTTTTCTTGTTCAGCCTATATGGTGAACAATTTAATTTAGAGAAAATAACCTCAGTGGCCAAAAATGCCTTATAATATACGAATTTAACCAACTTTTTTTGGATTTGCCAAAATGACCAACAAATCGCAACGCGAATTCCAATTTCGCAACCCAGTTTCCAATTTCGCAACGCGAATATGTAAATCGCATTGCGATTTTCCAAATTCGCATTGCGATATTCCAAATTCACAACGCGAAAGTCAAATTCGTAACGCGAAAGTCAAATGTTTTTACGCGAAACACAATATTAATTTCGCAACACAAATGTAAACAGTGTTATCGCAAATAATCTCTAACCTAAAACCCTAAAGCACAACTCAGTCCATCTCCATCTCTCACTCTCTACGGCGACATCCGTCCCCATCTCCGACGAAATCCATCCCCATTTCCGACGAAATCCGTCTATCTCCATCTCTCATATCAACCCTCACAACCATTCACGGTCAGAAATGGAAAATCAACCACCGAGGGTTAGTTTTTTTAATCTCTTATTTTTATTTTGAAATTTTTGTATTATTATTAGATTAATCATTTCACTGAGATTGCTAAATTCATTCGGTTGCTGCCAATACTACTAAACTGTTTAGTCTTTAACCCTGTGAAGTTAGTATTTGTCTTTGTTTTGTCTTTTTGTTGAAGAAACCCTAAATCGCAACACCAAATTCGCAACGCGAAAAATGAAAATCGCAACGCGAAACTAAAATCGCGTTGCGATTTTCATTTTCGCGTTGCGAATTTAAGTTTCAGAAACTTCTTTTATTCGCCAAATTAAAACTTGAATGAATTCTATTACTTCAACCAAAAAACAAAGACAAATACTAACTTCACAGTGTTGCTAATTTAAGTTTCAAGAATAAACTACTACTCTTTATGTTATCCTTGAACCTGCACTAAACCTATATGTTGTCCTTTTAAATGTTTATATAAGTGCTTACTTCTGGAATGTTATCTGATGCATTTTGTGAACTATGATGGAATAATTACTTGGGTGAATATCGTGCTAGTTTGAAACATATTTGGCTTTGTTTTCACTGTTTAATATCATGTCTGTTTGTAGTGTATAATTTGTAGTTTTTGGTATATCTAACTTGGTATGTTTATTGTTTTTGTAGAAATTTTTTTCGGCTCAATTGACCTTAAGGAATAAATTAAGCATAGCCACTAAAATTGCGTCGACGCTTACACCTCTACAAATAAAATTGTTTGAGGATACTTGCTTCGGGCCATGGCTGAAAGTACAACATCCGGGTGGAGATGCTATGTTGACACATTTGTTTCTTCAGACCATGACTAACGATCTACCCGAGGGGGTACAACGTGGTGATGAAGAGATATGGTTTCATTTTCCTCCGGCACCGGCGTATACTTGTTTTGGGTGGGAGGAGTTTTTCTTAATCACCGGTCTACGCTTCGGACACGATGATGTAGGTCAGTACACTAGTCATATCGCCCGCCCATTATAGTTATATCGGGTTTTTCCTGAGCTGGCAAAGTCGAAGCCGAGTATACATGTCGACGACTTGAAGAGATTATTTGATAAAGATGGTTTTACTCCGATGAATAACCATGATGTTGTCTGAGTATGTCATTTACTACTTTTGCATGCCGGCTTTTTAGGCAAAGAGGACAAACAACCAATCTCCGAGGACCTAAATGCATGGAACCTGTTTCTGTGGGGTTCATATATATGGAAAGCTACATGGAAGAAGTTGTCGTCTGCCTTCGAGGACCGAAAAAGTTTGCGGGGCGATGGTTCTAAATACCCTTTGACAGGCTTTACTTGGGCTTTTAAGGTAAGAATTTCTATATAATATTTCCAAAATTATAATTAATTATTTAATAATTACTAATGTTTGTGTATTATATTGTTTGTAGATTTGGATATTTGAGGCTTTCCCCATCATGCGAACATATGAGATAAAAAGATCAAATGATATTCCTAGGGCTATTACCTGGAAGAGGAAACACATGTTGGATTGGGAAGACTTACTCCCATATAAGACGATTAATGATGTAAGTTAACACACAAATACTACCATATATAAACAAGTTATTACTAGTACACATTTAACTTTGATTGAGCTTTTATATTGTTAGGAGGCCAACTACCCATTACAGAGGCTGATACCCTCAGATACTGAGCTTGCCACTGATTGGTGGCAAGCTAGTACGCGATTTTTTGATGGGACGGATGATGAGCACCCCCCACTTCGAGAGCCATCACCTCATCGGGCCGATTCTATAGCTCGACACCCGGAGCCATCA
The DNA here is from genome assembly GCF_006381635.1 of Hibiscus syriacus. NCBI lineage: Eukaryota > Viridiplantae > Streptophyta > Magnoliopsida > Malvales > Malvaceae > Hibiscus > Hibiscus syriacus. The sequence continues at coordinate 152,973 of NW_024062470.1, forward strand.
CCTGATCGAGCCTCTTCTCCACCTCCACCATCACCTATTCCATCACATCATCGAGCCTCTTCTCCACCATCACCTCATGATAGGCGACCGACAAAGAGGCTCCGTCTATCTCCATATCCCTGTTATCCACCTCCACGGGATGAGTTAGGGGAATTACGTGATGAGGTCGGTGTTTTGCGTTATGAGGTCGGTACTTTACGTGAAGATAATGGTGTATGGCGTGATGAGGTTCGATCTTTACGTGGTGAGGTGGATTTTTTATGCAATGACAATGGTGCGCTATGCGGTGAGGTATCTACCTTATGTGATGAGGTTGCCGCTCTACGCGAGATTGTTTCATTGTTGCAGAATGAGGTTAATACTCTACGCAATGAGGTAAATTTGTTTAATACTATACTAAAAATGCAAATAACTTTTTTTCGGCATTATTTATTTATTTATTTACTGATTTATATATTAATTTATTTTCAGCGGCCCGTTAAGGTAGATGCTTTACGTCGGGTTTTTCTTGCACGACAGGTTTCACGCATCAGACATTGTGCACGTGCCATTACATCTCCGTTCACCCCACTAGTGCCAAGACTTCGTAAGAATAAGCCTGATGCACCTATCATCATTCAAGAGGCGCCTCCTATCGTTCAAGAGGCCTATAATATCTTCGAAGAAGCCCTTCCCACCGTTCAAGAGGTTACTGTCATCATTCAAGTGGTCCCACCCGTCGTTCAAGAGCCCGATTCATTTGGCGTCATATGTCGACATATTGATAAACCACCTCCCGTGCCTGATATGATGGATGCGTGTTGGCTTTCGTATGAGTTACCGGCCAGTACCATTCCTCAGCAGGAGATGGAAACACTACCGGACACAATTACAGATAATACCCTTTGGGCTAAGACCGCAGTTGATTTTTATCTACATGAGCGGAGCAAGGGGTGTTATTCTGACCTATGCCAAATCGACGATGCTATTCATCTGTTTCTTGATCGGTCTTGGTGGGGTATTTATTAGGGGTTGAAGATAATGGCTACCTCGAAGGGGGTAAGTATTATATTCTTCTTATATTGCATTTTGATTAATTTTTTTAAAATTATTAATAAATTCACTAATATATTTATTTTTTTATAAAACAACATATTGATGCATGGGTGTCACGTCTTCTAATAATAAGGAAATTGAAGAAAAGAGGTATTCGATGGACTATTATGTCGACGTCTTTTCACGCAGCTCACTTGAAGGATCAGAGAGATGCTTCATATAAGTTGGCTAATGGAAAAGCTAAACTTTATCCTGCGTGGTGGGAGGTCGATAAGGTTAGTATTTATTTTTTGAATATTTTAAAGGTTTTCATAAATTTTATTTGATGTGCGCAATTATTTATGATTGTAGGTGTTTATCCCTATTTTGGAAAAGCGTCATTGGCTTCTCGTTGAGCTTCAGCTCCCATCCCTGAAGACAGTGGTATATGACAGCATGTTGAATTACATACCATTGTGTGATTTGAGAGATATTATTACAAAGAGATGGAGCGATCATTTGGCTAAATTCTTGAATGCAATTGATTATTGGACAAAATCTGGAAACAAGAAGCCAAAGAAGTTCAAAATTACAATGATCAGAGACGAGACTGTGCCACAACAAACGCAAGGAGCCAGAGGGGATTGTGGTCCTCTCGTATGCTTGTGCTTGGAACGTTTGAACAGGAAGTATACAATATTTACCTCCCACAGATAGAGATAGAGCTGTATTAGGCTTGTGGTTTCGATATTATATGGTCAGATCGATATATTCGAGACGCTGCCTACCTGCATCCGCGTACTGAAAGTTGTACATAAACAATTGGTAAGTTTGAGCAAGTGTTGTTAACATATATACTCTTTAATTGGTTTGAAAATATTTGGTTAAGTACCTAGAATTCAGTAATTTGATGTTTGTTGGTTTTAGATGTGTAGAAAGTGTTGTTTGAGCAAATGATTGGTTTCTGTAGGTTAATCCTGAAGTGAGCTGCGTGAAATGTATTTGTGCATAAACAACAGTCTGGGGTACACTTTTTTTCTTTGTTTAATTGAATTTTACATTGAAAGTTGATTTGTTACAATTGATGAGGAAATAAGATTTATTTTTTGATTAATTGATTTGTAAAAGTTGATTTGTTTAATTTGATTTGTAAATAAGAATTATTTTTTTGCTTGTTTAATTGATTTGTAAAAGTTGATTTGTTGTTTCTAAAAAATTCAATCTGCATTATGTTTGAAGGCAAAAAAGACATGTTGAAGATACAAATTCGCAACGCGAAATAAGTGTTGTGATAGTCAAATTCGCAACGCGAAAGTCAAATTCGCAACGCGAAATAAGCGTTGCGATAGTCAAATTCGCAACTCAAATTTGACTTTCGCGTTGATTGCAATATACAACATCAAGGTATATACAACATCAAACACATTCGAAGCTATAAATACAAGCTAAGGACACTTGAAGAAGCAAGAGAACAACTATCCAAGCAATCAACCACGAGAAAATCCCAACATGATAACAACTGAACATATCATATTAATGTTCAAACTCAAGTTACTAATGAATGTCTAACTGAAAATGTATGCATTCACACATAAAATACACATAATACACCTAAGTTAATAAGTCCCAAAAGGTGAAGCCGGTTCTGATTGAGATTTTGATTTTGATTGCGATTTTAATTTCCTTTTGCTTGGCACCATATGAGCTTTGGATTTTGATGATGATCCATTTTTTGGTAGAGGAAATGATGATTGTGATGGCACTGGTGATCCACAGGTCAACCTTGTATGACCACTCTCCATGCACTGACTACATGTCGATATCCTCTTCTCTTCACCCTTAGACGGTATACGATCGTGATTTTTTGGTCGGCCAGGTAGCCTGTTGTCCATGACTGGTGGCAAAACTGTTTGTAAGTCATCTGGTATATCCCACTCAGAAGGATGTGGACATAGGTAGACAATCTCGACATAAGTCTGTCGATATACTTCTATAGTGTAGCAATCCATAGCGTATGTGCTAGAATCATCTTGGTTTAGATGAAGAGCAACTTTTATAACATGGCCACACGGATAACCAGATGTTTGTCATTTCTTACAACTACACGTCTTTGCATTTAGATCGACAAGCCCATTTAAGTTATTATCCAATACTTCAAACAAAGTGTTTGAACATGGTTCAACTCTCTAGGACGCTGACTTCACAACACGTTTCGTTATCTTTTTTTCAGTCCATGGTGTAACCCGACGTTCCAATGTTCCTGTAAATTTAAATAAATAATACTTAGTAAAATATATGATAAGTTACGAATTTAAAGAAATAATACATGCATGGTTTCTTTTCTTGTAGTACCACTATTGAATAGAGGCTCGAAAAAACTCCATTAACATAGTAATGGGTAATTTCCGGGAATGACGACTTAGAGCGTTGATTGATTCTGCACTATTAGACGTCATGAAACCATATCTTGCTCCAAGTTGATGTACTCTTGACCATCTTTCAAACCCGACATCTTCTAGTGTTTGAGCACATTGAGGCAAAACACGTCTTAAATAATTTATATGCTTATTAAAATCCACTTCCCGATAAGCTTTTACAGCCTTTCAGTATGTCTATTTGTGATTTTTTATACCACAGACCTTGATTTTAGATTTCTTTACAAATGAAACCACAAAGTCCATGAAAAGCATATGGGAAACACCTTCTAACAACGTTTTCAATTGAGTTTGCCCTATCAGATATGATTGTCAGATTGATAATAGGACCTATGCAATCCCTAAGATGCCCCATAAACCATATCCATGAATCAGAGGTTTTAGATTTGCCAACCCCATAAGCTATTGGCAGTATCCCATTGTTAGCATCCATGGCTACTGCTAATAAGTTTACTCCAAGGTATCGACCTTTCAAATGTGCTCCATCAACTATAATAACTGGGCGCATGCAAGTAATAAACGAACGAATCTACAAAATCATATACACAAGAAATATAATCATTTAAATGTGAAATGCATGCAACTAACAAAAATGAGTCAACAATATTATAATTATTTACTAACCACAACACCAATGGCGATAAACAACAACTCAAAGCATCCATCTCTATCTGTTTTGATATGAGTTACCGACCCAGGATTTTTCAGCTTTAAATTATGACAATAAGCCGGCAGTTGGGCAAACGATGCTTCTGGCGACCCCCTCAACAATTCCAATGCATAACATTTGGCTCTCCAAGCTTGAGAATATGAGATACTAATCTTGAACTGAGCATTCATGTCAGTCATAATTTCATGTCCCCGATATACCCTTCCATTCAAAAACATTAACTCGGCCAGAAAACCACCCAACACCTTTTTGTTTGCCTGTCTATGGTGAGGAAAAACTTGGGTTCTTGAATATGTATGTTTATCAATAAAAGTCCTAACTTGAAACATTTCGCAATCTTTTATCCTCTTAGCAATCATATGCCACGTACAGTTTTTGTCAATCATACACCTTGTTTCGAAACGATCTTTGCTTGATTTGTTAACTCTTAGTTAATAGCCATCTTCCACACATTTCGTATACAAAGCTATCTTCAAGTCTTCCTTTGTATGAAAACAATCATCTTTCTTGATACGAATAACTTTTGTGTAACAATCAACTGATATCTTTACCAACTCTTCTTCCGGTATCTGAAGTAATTATGGCATATTCCAGTTATACTCCCGTGGCATTTTCTTCTTTTTCCTTTCTTCGGGGACTTCTTCTTCTTCTTTTTCTTCTTCAGGGTTATATGAATTACAGAATGGATGTTCAATATGTTCATTCACAATCGTAACTTCCTCCTTATTATCATCAACAACATCTTCCTCGGCAGCGGCTGTTTATTATCAAAATTTGGATTTTGACCAATATCAAAATCATTACATGCAGGTCTGTTTCTTCTTCCATCACATCATCAAAATCCAAGTATTGACCAAGATCAAAGTCCGGGTATTGACCAAGATCAAATTTCGAATACTGACTAGTACTCACAATTTTTTCTGTTGGCTCATAATCGTCTAACTGGTCAATACGAAAACCGAAATTTGGTACTGAAAGTTGATTGGGATTTGGATTAGAAAAGGTTGTGGGTTTTGAGATTGTGTTTGATATTGTGTTTGGTATTAGAAATGTGGTGAAACAAAATTTGCTTGGTGATGAAATTATGGTGGAACCATTAAATTTTGGGTTGAAGAACTTAGTTGATTACTACCCGTTACTGACCCAACTTCACTACTTCTAGGTTCAACAACATATAATGTAACATCATCTTCTTGCGAAACACTAATGTAAGCAATGAATAGTTCAACATCTTCATTGTCGGTTAACAAATAAACTTTACCTTTTCTTAGATAAGATAGCCTAAATCCACTTAGAGGCTCTAAATTCAATTTCTTTGCAACACATAACATTAGAGTTTCATAAGTTAACTTTTTTAATGACAGTTTTAGTTGAAGATTCATGGGTAAAGACACATATTGTAAAACACCATGAATATCCTCTCATGACCCTCCAAAACACAAATCTATCCAAACATGATCAACATTAGATGATTTCATTCTAAAAATTGTAAATTAATTTACTAAACAAACGAGCTATAAACTAGATATCATCACTAACTTAGAGAAAAACATACCTTTATTAAGTTGATAGTTGATAATTTGGGAGAGAAATCATTGAAAATTATATAGAAATAAAATTATGTAAAAAAAATAGAGATGGAGAAGGATGTCGTTGGATATAGGAACGGATGTCGCCGGAGAGAGTGATAGATGGAGATGGAATGAGTTGTGATTTAGGGATTTAGGTTATGAGTTGTTGCTGCTACGTTGTTATATACCCAAAACATTTGTGTTGTGAAACTAAAACCTGTTGCGAATTTGAAATTCAGTTGCGAATTTGAAATTCAGTTGTGAATTTGACTTTCGCGTTGCGAATTTGACTTTCGCTTTACAAATTTGACTATCGCGTTGAGAATTTGGCTATCGCGTTGCGAATTTGGAAAATCGCAACGCGATTTACATATTCGTGTTGCGAAATTTGAAACTGGGTTGCGAAATTGGAATTCGCGTTGCGAATTTGTTGGTCATTTTGGCAAATCCAAAAAAAGTTGGTTAAATTTGTATATTATAAGGCATTTTTGGTCACTGAGGTTATTTTCTCTTTAATTTAACCAACCGGAATTCAATCGGTTGAATTAACCAGTTCAATCCTGTAACATCCTCAATACCGGTTAGTGACCAAAGTGTGAAATTTTAAAATTCAATGACCAGATTAAATAAATTGAAAAGTAAAGGATTTAATTAAAAGATGTTAGTGAGGATAAATTAGCAAATAATGAGAAGTTAAGAGGGTAAATGGGTCTTTATTAAGGAAATAATTAAATATGGGTGGTGGGTATTTTATAAACCACGTGGAACCCATTTTTAGGAAACAAAAGTTTCCAGAGATTTCATATTTTCATCTTCTTCTCCCAACCGTGAAACCCAAGCCTAAGGTAAGTTTGATTTCTTTTGGTTAATACTTCAAATTAAAGTATGGGTTTGATTCATGAAGCTTTAGGAAAGATGATGGAAATGAAAAAGATCATAGAAACTCAAAGATTTGTAAGTTATGAAGGATTAAATATAGGAAGTGGATACGTGAAATTTTGAATAAGGATGTATAAATGGATTTAGAAGTTGAATTGGACTTGTCATGGGTGTGAATAATAAGTTATAAGTGTTAGAAATAAGTTTGGATTACATTGAAATTTTGGTATGATTCTTAGTTTTAAGAATTTGATGGAGATATGGGAAATTCTAAAGTGTTGGAATGATAAGAGTTAGTTAAAATGGTTGTAGTTGAGTTTAGTAGTATGAAAGGAGTTTTATATGAGGAATTTAATGAAAAGTTGTGGAATTTTCGGGTGAAATCAGTTTATTATTGACATGTGCATCGATGCACTAGGTATGAGCATCGATGCACTAAGACCAAATTTGAGTATGCATCGATGCATTAAGGGATGCATCGATGCATGTGACTTTCGAACCTAATTTGTGCACCGATGCATCCATAGTGCATCGGTACACCCCTAAAGAAAAATTGAATTTTGGGTTCATTAAATTAGTTTAAGTTATTAGTATTGAATTGTAAGGTTTAGGCTTCTTATAATGGTCTTGAAAATTATAATTCTGTAGATATCGAGCCTAAACAAGTTCGGAACAAGTGACAAGTAAGATCGATCGAGGTAAAGGCAAAGAGATATAGGTGAGTGCATATGCATAGCATGAATATAGTAGTATATTCAGTTCTAGACTTGTGATAAGTCTAAATTCAATATTTTGACACATGATCACATTCCATATTATGATACATGACATGAATTCATATTATATGTATTATGTGACATGAATATGCAGGAAAAGTTATATGAGCTATGTGATAAAGATATGGAAATGATGTGTCTATGTGATAAAAGTATGGAAATAATATGTCTACGCGATATGAACTATGTGAACTGTGAAAGCCCATGTTATGTAGATGAGAACTATAGCTATAGTTGGCATGCCAAGAGTAGAGGGTCTACGCGGTCATTCGGGACAAAATTCTACGTGGTCCTTCGGGACATATATGTATTCTTTGGAACATGTATGAGGTCTTTTGAGACACCTATATGATCCTTGGTATATATATATATGATTCTTAAGGAATTTCTATGTGGTCCTTAGGGACATATTATATGGAACTACAGTGCAATTCGACGTGGCACTTCGGTACATTTCTACGCTGTCCTTTGGGACAAAATCTACGTGGCACTTCGGTGCAAATTTATACGAGCTGTGGTGACAGCATAGTGCACAACCTCACAGTACTCACATACCTCGGGTTCTCAGTATTGTATCATGTGCTATTAAACCTATTGAATCTATTGAACTTATTATATAAATTCATGATGGTTAATTTGTTCAGATAATGGGTAAGATACATGATTATGCAAATTGCATGGATTGAATATATAATTTCATGATATTGCATTTCATTATGACATTTTCATTATATTTTATTTCACTATTATTATGCCTCACTAAGTCTATGATTTAGCGTGTAAGTGTTTTACATGTAGGTACTGAAAAGCAGAGAGATCCATTATAAGCTCAGTAGAACAACATAACTCCACTGGAAGGTCAGATCAGAAGTAGATTAAATAATATGTCCTACTATGTGAAAATAGGTTGGCATGTAAACAAAGTCGGTAAATTAAGTAGTTATGCTCTAATCGAGTTTTATAATGTTTTAAACGTATTTATGTAAAAATAAATGCAAAGTAATGAACGGTTAAATTTTACGAGTTTTATGTAAGTTTTAAGAAATCACTGTAGCAGTACTGTAGCGGTAATGTAGCAGTGCATTGATGCATAATTTGTATTCGAAATATTATGCATCGGTGCACTGTAGCATACATCGATGCACTACAGTACTGTAGCACTATAGCAGGTTACTGTTCATATAGTATTTTACTGTTCACAAAATGTATATTTTCTTAAATTGGTTATAACAAACACAATTCAACAATATATGATCGTCTTAATATGAGTTCAAACGTTTTTGAAATTTTATAAGAATATGGTTTTAAAAAGTTAATGTAACATCTCGGATTCGTATCCGGGTCGGGTACGGGTTGGGGTGTTACAAATCCATTTTTTTAATCACAATAACCAGACACGTTTTTTAAACCCCAAGACACAACCAAACTTAAGTCATGTTGAAAATACTAGAGGTAGATCACTGGCATCCAACCTTGAGAACAAGGCATTGTTGCTCAAATGCTTACATATGCTCGTCATTTTATAACATGCAACATCAAAATAAAGAGTTTTATGTAAATCCCGATGCATAAGCCCAAATTTCTTAGAAGAAAAACTCCAGTTTTAACCAACACAGTGCCAGTGGCTCAGTGGGACAAAGCGAAACCTATGTCACGCAGAACAAAAAAGAGGTAGATCAGCAACAGCCAACCTTGAACTTAAAGTACACAGAAAATTAACAATAAATGAGGTGCTTATGATACATTCTACCATACAGGTACCTTGGAATCTTTTACACGAGATATTTTAGATTAAAAAATGATTTTCAAGAAGATGTAATAATTATAACAAATTAATATTTTCCAAGTCCAATTTTAAAAAGACAAAGCATACACTCGCCTTGATAAGCTATTCAAATTCTAGCATCACATAAATCAAAAATCTCGTGACAGGTTTTCTGAACGTGTAGCAACGTTGGACGCAAATCTTGTTGACCCACAGAGTAGGGAGTTTCTTCTCCCTTCCCCTTCTTGATTGGTTGCAATCTAACTTAAACGGTATTGCAGATACGGACAATGGATCTTACAGGTGGAGGAATATGTTTGGCATCATGCTTTAGAGAATCTGGAAGCAACAATGCAACTTCATTTCCAATGGCGTGAGTTAGTCTCGGAGGTGATAATCCAGATTGCATGTGTAATGCTCCAAATTCCAGACTATTAGTTTCGGGTTTACCCGAGAGGTAATTAGACCCGTAGAATTTATAATTCAAGTCGTTGAATTTAATTGGGTTGGACTTAGGCCCAATTAGCTATAGAAAGGAGACTTATGAAATATGGAAAGATGATAAAGGATCGATAGTGCAAACTTTTCATTTTTAAAAGATAAAGGCTTTTATACCTTTCATCTCCATCTTCTCTCCATTTCTCTTATTTCCTTAGCAAAGGTAAGATATTGAGTCAATTTCATGCTTCAAATTCGTCCTTAATTTCACTAGTAGCAGTTTTATATGAATCAAAGCTTTGGGTTCTTTGGTTGCAAGAAAAAGTGATGAGTTTTCATCCAAGTCATGGTGGAGGATGATTTCTAGCTAAAGGAGTTCAATTTTGGGATTCAATCAGCAAGGTAGTGTATTTCTAATCCTTTGGAGTATTAAGTTTCCATAAATTTCAAGAAATTGCTAGGATTTGGATATTTGAGCATGTTTAGGGTTTATCTTTGATTTCATGACCAAACCATGTTTTAGGTGTTAATAATGTGTTTTAAGACACCATAAGACCCTAACCAACTTACTAAAACTTCATAACAAGATTAGAAGCTAATACAAGTCATTTAGGATGATTTTTGGGTGATTTTTTGGCCTAAAATATTAGTTTAAGGGTTCGAGTATCGATATTGGGATGAACAATATCGATACTGGTTGAATTGGGGCTAAAATTAGGGTTTTCAAAGGGGAGTATCGATACTGCTAGGGTGAGTATCGGTGATGTCCCTGCAGTATCGATAATCAGGATAGCAATATCGATAGAGGCCCTATTTTTGCAACAGAATGCATTTTTAGTACTGATACTCATAGGGGTATCGATACTTGACTCTAGGTATTGATACTACCCACCTTGTGTGGTCATATTCGACCTGGTTAGGGTTTGTAAGAGCTAAGGATAGTCCATAAGGATGAATTAGTCCGTGAAGGACGTAAATGACCGAAGGGGCCTAGTGACACTCGTAGGAGTGGGTTATAACTAATGCACCTATAGCAGGCGTAATACGTCCAAGAATCTTTAGTAAGCACGTAACAAATATTTATGGATAGAAGATCAGTGCACAAGGTGTACCGATGAGAGGTATGACCAAGTAATCAGATTATGAGACAGTAGTGTCGTAAACCGCAAGAATGACCAAGAGTGTTGGACGTGCAATTATTCCTTAAATTTGAGGGTGAATTAAGGGAAATCGTTATAATAGCGAATAGAGTATCGTCACCCAGAAATGAAATCGAGTTAGATATCGGGCTAACCAAAACTTTAGCCAGTAAACAATAAACATAAAAATTCGTCGTGAAGTCTTGAAACGCATAGAGATTTCCCCAGAGTTAAGAATGACTAAAATAAATTAAATAGTGTATAACCAGATTAGTATATTATTAGTATTAACAAATTAATAAACCCTCGTATAATGTTCTAGGCGAGAGAACGAGCGAATAACAATTAGAAGCAAAAAATAATAATAGTAACAACTAAAAATAGTAACAGCTAGGATGTCATAAAACTAGCATTTGTGTGACACTCGAGAAACAATTAGGACACCCGAGTTACCTTAGTAGTAGGGTGATTGTCTTATTTGTTAGTATGTCCATGTATATACCAGTTAGTGTCACGACACTTTTTTTGACAACTAGGTGTTGATACACCAAGACTCAACGAAGTAAGTTGGCGGGATGTACGTTTCCGATGTAGCTCTATATCTCACCCCATATATTCGAGTGGCTAGGTGTACATCTCTGATGTAGTTCTGGATCTCACCCAAGTACCCAATGGTATCTTAGGTAGGTTAGAGGGGTGTGTGAGCTCCGAGATGCAGCCGTTAGCCACACCATAATGCCTACCTCAGCTTGTGTGATGCATAGCAGTATTAGTATTGCATTTAGATAATGTATACTAGAGTTAGTATTGCATTCAGTTAATGTATAACATAGTCAATAATGCATTCAAATAATGCAAAGCAGAGTTAGTATTGCATTTAAATAATGCATATAGAGTTATTGTTTCATTCAAATAATGCATAGGAGCGTTAGTATAACATTTAAACAATGCGTAGCAGATACATTTAGTAGGGTTAGAGACCCTTTAGAGGTGTACTCATAGCTAAAACCTTAGCTGAGGTCTTAGGAATATATGAGACCCTTATTTCAGGGATAGAACATCTAAGCCTTAAGTATGTAGTACTTGATCTATATCATGCATGTACCTATTGTGATATTTAGTAGGGTTAGAGACCCTTTAGAGGTGTACTCATAGCTAAAATCTTAGCTGAGGTCTTAGAAATGCATGAGACCCTTATTTTAGGGATAGAACATCTAAGCCTTAAGTATATAGTACTTGATCTATATCACGCATGTACCTACTGTTTAGTATTATATCTTTAGTATGATTGCTTTTCTGAAATTCTTATATTTCTCTAGATTAGCGATTATATTGTTAGGCTTTGTAAGCTCAACCTTCAGATGTTTTCTGTTGGCAGGTTAGTAGCATGAGTAGTTCGTGGAGCACCGTCGCAGCTAGATTTCTAGCATATCCTTCAGAGTATTGTACCGTAGTTTAGTGGGTATATGTATTTATAAAACCTTACTTATGTATTCAGTTTATAAAACTCAAAGTTTGTATTATTTTGATTTTAAATTATGTGTAATAGAGCTCCAATTTTATAAATTGTTTTTTATAAAACTCAAAGTTGTTTATGTATTTAATTATGATACCATTCAGCATGTTTGAAAAGAAAATAAATATATTTTGAAAATCAAGGGTTGTCTTGGTATTCCAATGTGTCACTTTAAGCCCAATAAGTTTAGAGTGTTACGTTTAGTGGTATCAGAGCGTTAGATTAAGTCGGTTTTAGGACCTAGTGGTTAGTATTAGTAAGGTGTTAGTGAATACATGACCCTAGGTACTGAAAGTACTTGTATAAGTATGAAATCATGATGGTGCTTCCTTCTTTAACCTATGTCGTAGAATTACAAAGACAGATAGTTTTCAGCATAATTCAAGAATCAAATAGAGAGATGAGCTTTTCATCACGATAAAGTCAGTAAGGGATTTTTACCTTGTCCCGTCGCACAGACGTCGTAAAGGTGACCTTTTTTCAGAGGTATAACTTCCACTCTTAGAGAGGTAGTGGACGTTATTCCTAGAACTCAGGCAGTTCAGCCAACCACCATGGTATGTTAGTGCCAACAGAATCCTCAATAGAGAGGATAAGGAGGTATCAATAATTGACTTCTCTTTAGGTGTTAATGATTCGATTTCAGCCGATCAGTGGTTGAGAGAGACTATAGGACTTTCAGGCAGCTTCACCTTACCCTAGAGCTTAAGTTAGAATACGTCATTGTTTTGCTCAAGGGAGATATTATCAATTGGTGAAAGATTATAGAGATAGCCCTACAATAAGATATCCCCATATGGAATCAGTTCCTGGGCGAGTTCAAAGTAAGTATTTTAGTGAGGCGTATATGGATGATTTGAGATTTCAGTTCTCAAAGCTAGTTCAAGGATATCACCAGTGTTTGAATAGGAGAAAGAGACATTCCTTGAGTAAGGCATTATGTTTCAGAACTGATCGTGGTCAAGTCTTGATGTACAATAAGTTCCTTAGGATATTCTATTTCGATATCAGTGTGCAATTAGCGACAGATTTGCTTAGAGTGTTTCAACATAGAGCATGAGGATGAGATTATTGGATAAGTCAGACACCCCGAGTATACAGACTTACGTATCAATTGATCTATCTTAGTCAGTATAAGGAAGGACTAGGGGTCCGCGTGAGCAAAAAAATAGTGATGTCAGTTCAGTTATTCTAGTCGAGTCATAGGTCAGTGGTATGCTCTCATAGGAGACCATCAACCCTAAAATTGGTGACCTTTAGAAGCTCCGATAGAGTTTTGATTATTCAGGGTGCTAGCGTTATAGCAAAAATCAGATAGAAAGGCACTATAAACTCTCAATGAAGTGTTATGGATGTCAATCCTTAACGTTTATGGTAAATGATTGATTTAGTTCCAATTGAAGTATTCAACTCGATTGAGGGGAGCAATCCCAATATCTTAGTGTGGTTGAATACCTTATCAAGGAGGTGTTAGTTCTATGCTTAGACAAGAGAACAATAGAACAATCGATCAGTTCTTGATTCAGCTTGGAAGATTATGGAGAGAAAGGGTCAAGAAATCGATGTCATATATGAGATATCAGATAGATAATTCAAATGTACAAATCCAAGTGGCTAGTAGGTAGACCTTAGTGGATTAAACAAATTTACCCTAAAAATTTTTGATGGCTTAGATCAGACCTGATAGTCGACCTAAAGGAAGTTGTTAGCACAAGTTTGCTTGACCTCAGTATTTCGGGATTCAGAGTTATGATGATAGGTGGTTATTCTTTGTTGAGTTGAAGACTCTAAGAAATATTTAGCCGTAAAATCTCACCCTTGTGTATTCCCTATGGGAGTATACTTGCTTATGGTCCCGTCAGATATGAGACTATAAGTATGTTTTTGCATCGTTAGTAGAGGGTTCATGCTATCGACCCATAGAGAAATAGAAATCCCAGTCCAGTCTTGAAGGTAAAGATTTCCATGAGAGTGTTAAGAGTACTAAGGTTACTTTTGCTAGTATAGCGATCACCTTATTGTCAGAAATCTCATAATATGTCTCAGTAAGTGCCAAGGCACTTCAGTTGCTAATTGGGCGTAGATGCCCCAAGTACTTGCAAGAAGTAAATTAGCTCGGTGTATATTCTAATGCAACAGTTCAGGAATTTCACCCTAGATTTTAAAGGTATTATAGGTGTCATAGTGAGTTGTGATGTTTCAAGGTACAGTAAGTGTTTAGAGATCACCAGGATGTTTTCTTGCATGAAGATTAGTGAGTCAGCTAAATGAGCCAACCTCATTAGTGGTGCCTTTATGTGGTATATGAGCGCGAGCTATATATCACACCCATAATATTCAATGTACATAGTATCATAGATTTTAGGTGCTTCAAATTAAAGAAAATCAAGTTCGTTAAGCTTTGTATGACTAGCGACAACCATCATCGAATAACTATTAGGGGAAAACGATAGTGGGTGTCAGACGCAGAGTCTCAGAATCCTCAGTCAGAGTACGATTGCGATAGATCTCTATTTTGTAAGGTGTGCTCTCCAGGAGAGCCATATGTTGCTTGTTTTGTATGGTAAGCGATCGATTTCAAGTTATGGGCATCCTAGATACTCAATCAGATAAGTAAAACGTATATAAGTCGTAAGGTAAATAAGAAACAGTCAGGTACCATGCTTGAATATTAAATCAGAATTACATAGTATAAGCATAGATCTAGACGTTAGGAAGTCGAGATTTGTCATCATATCTTTAGTAGTAGGTATCAAGATAGTGATGGCAAGTGCCATAAAATCTTAATTTATAACACGATGAGTTACCTATTTTCAACAGTAAAAAAGGGTTATCGGGTTATACATAGAATTAACTTGATTTAGTAAGATTATTTAGAAAAAGATTCAGCGATAACAGTGATATTCGGAGTAGAGTCATCCTTGTGGGACGCGCTGAGAGTAAAATATCATACAGTAAGAATGTGAATTCTTTAGCTTCATGTTTCTCGAAAGTTTTCTCTTAAAGTTCAGCATTAGTAGCGCCCTCAAAAAATTGTAGACCGATTTTGTGGATACCAAGCAACATGTCAGACTGTGATGACTTCTTCCTTGAGAATCAGTTTGATAAGGTTTAAGCGCTTCAGTATCCCTCAATGTCTGAAAAAAGAGTAAGTTCTTTTAGTCAAAGTAAATTTTGAGGATGAAATTTCTTTTAAGGATGAGAGAGTTGTAACGCCCCAAATTCCAGGCTAGTAGTTTCGGGTTTACCGTTTACCCAAGAGGTAAGTAGACCCCGTAGAATTTATAATTCAAGTCGTTGGACTTGGGCCCAATTAGCCATAGAAAGAAGATTTATGAATTATAGAAAGATGATGGAGGACTAATAATGTAAATTTTCTATTTTTAAAATATGAAGGATTTTATACCTTTCATCTATATCTTCTCTTACTTCTTCTTCATTTATCCTCTACAAGTTCCTTAGCAAAGTTAAGATCTTGGGTCAATTCCATACTTTAAATTCATCCTTAATTTAACTAGTAGCATATTTTATATGAATCAAAGCTTTGGTTTCTTTGGTTGCAAGAAAAATGATGGGTTTTCATCCAAGTCGTGGTGGAGGATGATTTCTAGCTAAAAGAGCTCAATTTCGGATTCAATCAGCAAAGTAGTATATTTATAATCCTTTAGAGTGTTAAGCTTCCATAAATTTTAAGAAATTGCTATGATTTGGATATTTGAGCATGCTTAGGATTTACCTTTGATTTCATTATTAAACCATGTTTAAGGTGTTAATAATATGTTTTTAAGACACCTTAAGACCCTAAACAACTTACTAAAACTTCATATCAATATTAGAAGCTAATCCAAGTCTTTTAGGATAATTTTTAAGTGATTTTTAGCCTAAAATATCAATTTTGGGGTTTGATTATCAATATTGGGATGAACAGTATTGATATTGGTTGAATTAGGGATAAAATTAGAGTTTTTAAAGGGGAGTACTGATACTGCCAGGGTGAGTATCGATATTATCACTGCAATATCAATACTTAGGGTAGTAGTATCGATACTAGGGCCCCATTTTTGCAACATAATGCATTTTTGGTACCGATACTCATAGGGTATCGATATTTCACTCTAGGGTATCATACTACCCATTTTGTATGGTCATATTCGACCTGGTTAAGGTTCGTAAGAGCTAGGGATGGTTTGTAAGGATAAAACTTAATCTGTGAAAGACGTAAATGGACAAAGGGTTATAGTGACACTCATAGGAGTGGGTTACAACCAGTGTAACCATAGCAGGCGTAATACGTCCAAGAATCTTTAGTAAGAAAGTAATATATCTTTATGGATGGAGGATCAGTGCAGAAGGTATACCGACAAGAGGTATGACCAAGCAATCCGGTTATGACATAGCATTTCGTAAACCGCAAGAACGATCGAGAGTGTTGGACGTACAGTTATTCCTTAAATTTGAGGATGAATTGAATAAAAGCGTTATGATAGTGAATAGAGTATCGCCACTTAAAAATAAACCCAATCATATATCGGGCCAACCAGAACCTCAACCTATAAATAGTAAACACAATAATCGTCATGAAATCTCGAAAGGCATAAAGATTTCTCCAGAGTCAGAGAATAACTAAAACAACTTAAATAAAGTATAACCAGATCAGTACATATTATCAGTAATAATAAATTAATAAACCCTGACATAATATTTTAGGCGAGAGAACGAGCGAGATAACAGTTAAAAGTAGAAACAGTAACAGTAACAACTAAGATTTCATAAAACTAATCTTTGTGTGACACTTGGGAAACAGTCAGGACACCGAGTTACTTTAGTAGTTGGGCGATTGTCTTGTTTGTTAGAATGTCTAGGTATATACCAGTTAGTTCATGTCATTTCTTTTGCCAACTAGGCATCGATACACAAAGACTCGACGGAGTAAGTTGACGGGGTGTACGTTTCCGATGCAACTCTTGATCTCGCCCCATAAATCCGAGGGGCCAGGTGTACATCTCCGATGCAGTTCTGGATCTCACACATGTACCCAATGGTATTTAAACCCTAAACAATAATGCCTATCTCAGCTTATGTGATGCATAGTAGTATTAATATTGCATTACAATAATGCATAGCAGAGTCAGTATTGCATTCAGATAATGCATAAAAGAGTCAATATTATATTCAGATAATATATAGCAGAGTTAGTATTGCATTCAGATAATGCACAAAAAGTTAGTATTGCATTCAATAATGCACAACAGAGTTAGTATTGTATTCAGATAGTGCATAGGAATGTCAGTATAGCATAAGGATAGTCATGGGTCGAGTTTCGGCCAACCCGACCTGACCCAAAAATTTTATATCCTTCACCCGACCCGACCTGACCCGAAAAATATATACCCTCCACCCAACCCAAACCCGACCCAATTTTTTGATATAAAATTCAAACCCGATCTGACCTGATCCGAAATAATAAAAAATATTATTTTTATTCAATAAAAATAATGATTTAATTGAAAAAATAATATATAGAGGGGTATTATTGTAATTATTCCTAAATATATAAGGTAAAATTATATTTTTTCAGGTGGGTATTTTTCACCCTAAACTCGAATTTGACCTGACACGATCTCTTTAAAAAAACCCGACACGATCGGGTCGAAACCCATCGTGTTCGGGTCCCATACCCATCCCTAGTATAGCATTTAGACAATGCACAATACATACAGTCAGTAGGGTTAGAGACCCTTTAGAGGTGTACTTATGGCTATGCCCTTTGTCGAGGTCTTAAGAATGCATGAGACCCTTACTTCAGGGATATAACATCTAAGCCTTAAGTAGGTAGCACTTGATCTAGATCATGCATGTACCTATTGTTTAGTATCATATCTTTAGCATGCTTGCATTTATGAAATTTTTATGTTGCTCTAGATTAGCGATTATACTGTTGGCTTTTGTAAGCTCAGCCTTCGAATTTTTTTGTTGGCAGGTTAGTAGCATGAGCAGTTTATGGAGCACTGTCGTAGCAAGACAATAAGACTTCCAGCATCTCCTTCAAAGTATTGTGTTGTAGCTTATAGGCATATATATTCTTAGAACCTTACTTATGTATTCAGTTTATTAAACTCAGAGTTTGTATTATTTTGATTAAATTATGTGTCACAAAGTTTTGATTTTATAAATTATTTTTTTAATAACAGTTGTCTATGTTTTTAAATATGATACCATTTAACATGTTTGAAAAGAAAATGAACATGTTTTGAAAATCAGGGGTTGCCTCGGTAGTCCAATGTGACACTTGCCCAACCAGGTTTAGGGTGTTATAGCACGTGCTTGGGCACAATCAATATATCAAAGGGCTGCTTACAGTACATAAATCGAATGAAAACAATCAAACTTGGAGACCTCCTAACATTAGAGTGATTAAACTTAATACCGATGGTGCAGTCAAACAAAGGTTCATGGAAGCAGCTAGTGGTGACCCATTCAATACCATGATGGTGACTGGATCGTGGGATATAATCGACATGTTGGATGTTGCTCAGTGCTTCATGCTGAGCTTTGGGGACTGCTGGATGCATAGTTTTCAGAACGACCGGTCAGCGAACCGGCCGTGCTACCAGTTTTTGGTTCAACCGGTCAGACCGGTCGGAAGAACTGGACGACGTCATAATTATTTAAAAAATTAAATAACAATACCAAAAACATTTAATAAAAAACTAAAAACATTTAGGTTGAACCGGTTCCTTGCGGTTCACTAGTAGTGATTTAACCGGTGTAGAATAAACCGGACTAGACAGCGGTTCCCGGTTAAACAGGCCGGTCCGGTTTTCAAACACTGGTTGGACGGGCTCTATTTAGTCTGGAAGCACGAGGCTAGACGTATCACGGTGGAAATGGATAACATTGAAATACACTTTTAAACCCTATTTTTAGTGAAAAATATCACAGGCTTTTATTCTCTTCATATCCGACTTTAAATATTTTTAAGGCTTAATATAAAAATAAGTGTCTAAACTATACTTTGAAATACAATTTAGTGTCTAAATAATTTTAACTAAAAATATGTATATAACGTCTTCTCTATTACACTTTTAAGTGTCTACCATTATATTTTTAATTTTTTAATTTTTTAATAATAAAAATATAATTTTAAAAGGGAAAATTTTAAAAAAAATAATTTATTTATTAAAAACCAAATTTTTAAAAAAACCAATCCCCTTTTCCCACTCACTCCATTGCACATCACCACCGTCATAAACGACCACCCCCGCTCTCTACAGTCTCAAACGGAGAAAAACTTTTATCTTGGGTTGACCATTGACTACCAATGTTCCAACCAGAGAGAAACACTTTTATCCCGAAGATGGACATGAAGCTCGAAATAACCACCATAACGACGAGGAAGATGACGAAGACAAAGAAGAATAAAAAGAATACAACTTCAGTAAAAGTCACAATATAAACCATGTTCTGCATTAGTCGACCGTTGTGAACCAATTTTCGGGGATTTTAAAGTTGTGGGAAGAAAATGGTCAGGCTGGAAGAGGACGAGGATAGTGGTGTAGTAGTTATGAGAATGGAGGAAGCATACAAAAGAGTGGGAATTGTAGTGGAAATTAGGGGATTTACAGAAGAAGCTTGAGAGGATGGAAAGGAAGATAACAGAAATAATGTGAAAGGGAGAAGGGAAGAGAGAAGGTGAGGAGGAATGGGAAGGGGACGGTTGAGATTTTTTAAAAGAAAAATGTTTTTTAATAATATATTTATTTTAAAAAAATTAGAAAAATATTTAAAATTTTATATATGTGATATGTATCATATAGATACCAAATTTAATTTTGTTACGGTCCATGCACCTAAAAGTTTAACGTTGGAAACACGAGACACCTATTTTCAGTGAAAAATTCTTTAGGCAACAAATTTGAATTTCGAGGTATAATTTAGACACTTATTTTTGCATTAAGCCTTTTCTAAGAAAGAAACTTAAATCGGTGATGGAAACGTCAAAGAGTAATGTAACCAAAAGGAATAATAACAATTTCTTTACTACCGAGATCATTTAATTAGTAAATTACATACTTTTTAAATGATAGGTTGTTACTAATAAAGCTTAATTATTTCTATACATGGTTTGGAGCAAATGTGATAGTGTATTCATACAAAGAGAACAACTATTTTTTTCATATGAGAAATAAAATTATTCAACTCCTTAAATTTAAGGTGAAAATATATGTGAGTTATTATCAATGACGATACTCAACATTATTTTATGTGAAGGCCATTTAAAAATTGTAATTATTAACCTAAAATTTTTAGTGTTTTTATCAATGTAAATTATACATTCAAATATCATACTAATATATCAAAAAATAAAGAAATAAAATTCATCTAGTCTTTTTTGTTTGTTCGTGATTTCACACAACTTGTAACATCCGTTATCCGGTCTAGATATATCGACCAAATATCAGATGTCACCACATTCCACGAAGTGACTTAGAAATTTTATATGATTGAAACATATATTTCATAGTAATATAAAATAATCATTTTAACATGAGATAAAATTTGTTCAAATACTTGAAAATTATAAAAGTCTAATAATTTAAATGCAGGTTCAAAGTAATTAAAAATAAAATAAAATATCACAGTCTGCCAATTATTGATAGAAATCGTACTTGATCCTTCATATATTGATCATGTCCTAATGTCTCGAACCGTCTGAAAGGAAAGAAAGAAACGGGGTGAGCCAAAACCCAGTGTGGTTTGAAACTAATTCAACAAGTAATAAAATTTACAAGTGAAACACACAAATTTAATCATGATAGCAAAAGAAATATATAATGAACATCATATATGAGAAATTATGCATTTAATAACCATTACCAAAGCACCACATCCAAACACTTATGTAATTTAAATTTATCAATATCAGCATCTTCATAACATCTCTAATAACAACGACTCCAATAACAACGACTCCGATAATAAAAATACAATCCCTAACCTTCGATACTCCAATAACAGCGACTCCGTTAACAACGACTCCGATAATAAGAATATAATTATAATACCCCAACCAGTATTCGATCCGAATACGAGTTCGAGATGTCACATCAACTTTTCGAATCATTTTTCTTATATAAATAGATAGAAATTTAAGAAATTTCAAATATACTAAATAATTTATATATATCAATTTAAAACGTTTACAAAACTATTCAGAGCTTATACAAATTCAATCCCTGAAATACATGCCAACACTATATAATACAAAAGGGAAACCTACTGTACATTTTATGATTTGATATTCGTTGAAGTTATGTTATCTCCACTGCCTATCTTCTCTTAGCACTTCTTGGATCCTAAGTGTGAAACACTCACACGCTAAGTCATAGACTTAGTGAGACATGTAAATAAATAATGAAAATACAACTACTTAGCAAATGCATATACATATTAGACAACACCATGTTTACATATAAACATATATAATCATTAACATGTTAAACATTAATTATATTATTGTCATGAATTCTTTTTTAACATGTAAACATATACTTATCATTTCTATACACATCATAACACAAATAGCTCATTTCACAATAAAACACACATAGTATCAAACCAAGTTTATTTATATCATCACTTTAAAGCCCATGTATACTTCTGAGGACACAAGGTATGTTAGTACATAAAGGTTGTGCACATATGTTGTCACCACAGCTCATATAATCCCCACTAGGGGCACTGTAAATTTGTCCCAAAGGACCACTATATCCCGAATGATCACTATGTCCCGAAGGACCACTCATTAAGAACCATATACATAATACAATGGACCAAATAAATGTACCGAAGTACCACATATATGTTCCACGGAATTACATATATGTCCCGAAAGACTAAGTAGAACCCTCGACTCTTGGCATGCCAACTATACCCCTAGCTCTCATAACACGTAACATGGGTATTTTAATTACGTCATTTCACATATTCATATAAGCACATGGTTCGCTTACACATAGAACATTTTCATATAATTCACTTTCATATATTTTATCACATATACTTATACTTTTTTCATATCATGTCTCCTGTAACCACATATGTCCTATCCCATATCATTTATCTCTTTCGCTCATAACTTATGTCACATGTTCACATTGTATTCATATAACTCATATCATTTTACAGATATTCACATAATTAACACACATACATGTATTCACACATATCACAAACATAAGATGCACATACATCTAGACATATGATTGGTCTTATATAGCTCTAGATATCATATCACTACATGCTCACATCTGATTACTAATGTAATCTAATATCAGAATTAGACTTTTCGTAAGTCATAATTCCCTAACATAGCTACACTTCATATCATGTACTCACCTTGATTTCTTGCCAATATCAAGCTCTCGATCGCTCTCTCGAATCTTACTCTGACAATCTATCCGAACTTTGCTTTCGATCGATATCTACACGAATAAGAAATTTAATGAATGTCGAGATTCAAATTACTTGGTACAATTCATATCAATATCAACTAATTAAAACTCCAATTTCAGCTTTCCAACTTAAGTGGTATCGGTACCACCCTTAGGGTACCGATACTTCTATGATAGGGTACCGATACCCTACCCAGATACTGATACCAAATTTAGCTTCAAAGTTTCTCGGGTATCGATACCCTCCATATAGGTATCGATACCTCTACCATATGGTATCGATCATGTTCATACAGGTATCGATACCCTCTGCAACAAATCCTCATAAATGGCCTTGTAGTAACGGCACATATTCAATTGGTATCGATACCCCTTGCCCATATTTCTATTTTTAAGCCCAAAAATTTAACCATCTGCCCCCAAATTCTACTTGTTAACTTTTCCTTATGCACTAAAACTTATCTATACATATGTAAACCCTCTTAGAACACTATAACACTTCATTATCTTTCATAACTAACCATAATTCTTGAATCAAAGAATGTCATCAAATTTTCCATGTGTTCAAAATTCATTTTAATGCTTCAATCTTCTTAATCCTTCTAATGACAAGTCAAATTCATCAATAAAACTTCAAAAACCTCTTTGTATCAAAAATTTATTTCTTAACCCTTAATAAAATTTCCTTTCTAATTCTCTCTATTTGATGATTTAAGCTTATATAAGCTTTCCTTAAGCTTATATAACACCCAAATAATCAAAACTAACTAATAAATCCAAGAATTAACCATCAAAATTAAAACTCACCTATGAGGCTTAAGATTGAGCACACGGGAAGAAGAAAGGAAGAAGAATAAGAGTTTAGATAACTCTCCATAACCCACGTGTTTCACTCTTATTAAGGGGAAAAATATCTTTTAAGCTAAAATTACCATAATTCCCTAATTACAATTTAATCCAATACTGAAATATTCCTATTTAAGTCATTGAACTTTTAAATTTTCCTATATTGATCCCCAAATATCAAAAATTCTCATTTTAGCCACTGACCCAGAATTCGAGATGTTACAAATCTCCCCCTTTAAGAAAATTTGTCCTCGAATTTTCACTTCATAGTAAAATGAAACAATCCCTTTTATGATACTTAACAAATTTTGGTTTACTTTTATTATTAACCTTATACTCATATACAATCCTCTTTCGAGACTCAATACATATCTCCTCTACTCGTACTATATACAAACTCAACATAATCTATTCACTTGGATACCATATCCTATTTATCTCTAACAATTCATTACTTATTACCTCCAAATTATTTTTCAAATTTTCTTCTAATTGTCACTAGCATATAACTATATCAATCTCAAATCTATTCAAATCAAAACTACTTTACCACATTATTGAAATTTACCTTCCATAATCTCTGGATCCTCGAAAACTTCATTTGCATCCAAATTACAAACGCGTGCAATTGGATGCATACCCTGTTGAGTGGATGAATCATACTGATTTCTTCCACGACCTCTACCTCTATTTCTCTGAGATGTCGTAACAGATTTCTCTTTCTGTACATCCTCATCAATCAAGAAATGACAGTCTCGGATAAAATGTCTAACATCACTATATTTAAAATAGGGTTCTAAAATCACTCTACAGACTCCAGTATGATTCTTTCCACAATATGAACATTGCCTGGATTTACTTATATTTGATCTCTTAGTCTTAGAAGTAGCTGATTCAAACATATTCTGAGTTGGAGAATCTAAATCTCTACTTTTCTTGGATGGCGATAAACTTGACGGAGTACCAATTCTCTTAGACTTCTGAATCTTCCGCTATTTGAATCTCTCATTCTGAGCTCTTTCTAGAGCTTTAGCTCGATTAACCACTTCTTGAAACGATGACAGATTCAACATGATTAACATCTCCTTAAGCCTTGGTCGCAAACCTTCCACAAACCAATTACATGCATCCTTTTCAGTCGGAATAAGCTCAACAGTAAAACAACTTAACTTATTAAATTCACACTCATATTCATATACTGTATAATCCGATTGCTTCAAATTCAGAAATTCTTTCTTCATCTATCTAAAAAATGTTCATCAATATACTTACGCTTGAATTCTTCCAAGAAGAATAACTATGTCACTTGATCACTTTTAATCTCATGGTGACATTTATCCACCATATTCTAGCTTGACCCCTTAACAATGAAACTATTTCATCCAATTTATCAACTTCAGAGAAGTGGAGTCCCTCTAACATTATCT
This sequence comes from Hibiscus syriacus, assembly GCF_006381635.1. Taxonomy (NCBI): domain Eukaryota; kingdom Viridiplantae; phylum Streptophyta; class Magnoliopsida; order Malvales; family Malvaceae; genus Hibiscus; species Hibiscus syriacus. Next base: position 177,903 of record NW_024062470.1, read on the forward strand.
TAACATCATTCAACCAAAGATCCGCAACAACAGGATCTTCCTCAGCTTCACCTTTAAACTCGGGCGCTCCTAAACCTTTCAATTCCTTAGCTATATTCATTCGAGGAGCTAAGGAGCAGAAGGTTGAAAACGTGACAAAATAGCGTTTAGCGTCCCAAATAACAACCCTTGATCTCGTATTAGTACTTCTTGAGGTGGTTTCTCTTCACTCTGTCTGGCCAGGGCAAGTGAATTACTACTACCTCCAGGTCCACCACTTCTCCTTACATTTCGAGAACTCTCACGATCAGACATCTAAGACATAATCATATAACTCTATTAAAATACGACATACTCTTAAATCTATCAAATCAGAAACTTTCACTTTTTTGTTAGCATGTATACATATTTAAACACTTTTGACATAAGTTTAAACCTAGAATCGGCTAAACCTTACCTCTGATACCATTAAATATAACACCCCCAACCAATATTTGATCTAAATATGAGTCTGAGATGTCACATCAACTTTTTGAATCATTTTTCTTATATAAAATATATAGAAATTTAAGAAATTTCAAATATACTAAATAATTTACATATATCAATTTAAAACGTTTACAAAACTATTCAGAGTTTATACAAATTCAATCCCTGAAATACATGCCAACACTATATAATACAAAAGGGAAACCTACTGTACATTTTCTGATTTGATCTTCGTTGAAGTTATGTTGTCTCCACTGCCTATCTTCTCTTAACACTTCTTGGATCCTACGTGTGAAACACTCACATGCTAAGTCATAGACTTAGTGAGACATGTAAATAAATAATGAAACTATAACTACTTAGCAAATGCATATACATATCAGACAACACCATGCTTCCATATACACATACATCATCATTAACATGCTAAACATTAATTATATTATTGTCATGAATTCCTTTTTATCATGTAAACATATACTTATCATTTCTATATACATCATAACACAAATAGCTCATTTCACAATAAAACACACATAGTATCAAACCAATATTATTTATATAATCACTTTAAAGCCCATGTATACTTCTGAGAACATAAGGAATGTGAGTACATAGAGGTTGTGCACATATGATGTCACCACAGCTCGTATAATTCCCACTAGGGGCATTGTAAATTTATCCCGAATGACCACTATGTCCTGAAGGGTCACTATATACCGAATGACCACTCCTTAATAACCATATACATAATACAATTGACCAAATAAATGTACCGAAGTACCACATATATGTTCCACGAAATTACATATATGTCCCGAAGGACCACGTAGAACCATCGACTCTTGGCATGCCAAACCCCTAGCTCTCATAACACATAACATGGGCATTTTAATTATGTCATTTCACATATTTATATAAGCACATGGTTCGCTTACACATAGCACATTTTCATATAATTCACTTTCACATATCTTATCACATATACTTATACTTTTTTCATATCATGTCTCCTGTAACCACATATGTCCAATCTCATATCATTTATCTCTTTCGCTCATAACTTATGTCACATGTTCACATTGTATTCATATAGCTCATATCATTTTACAAATATTCACATAATTAACACACATATATATATTCACATATATCACAAACATAGAGATGCACATACATCTAGACATATGCATGGACTCATATAGCTCTAGATATCATATCACTAGATGCTCACATCTTATTACTAATGTAATCTAATATCAGAATTTGACTTCTCGCAAGTCATAATTTCCTAACATAACTACCCTTCATATCATGTACTCACCTTGATTTCTTGCCAATATCAAGCTCTCGATCGCTCTCTCGAATCTTACTCTGACAGTCTATCCGAACTTTGCTTTCGATCGATATCTACACGAATACGAAATTTAATGAATGTCGAGATTCAAATTACTTGGTACGATTCATATCAATATCAACTAATTAAAACTCCAATTTCAGCTTTCCAACTTAAGTGGTATCGGTACCACCCTTAGGGTACCGATACTTCTATGATAGGGTACCGATACCCTACCCAGATACTGATACCAAATTTAGCTTCAAAGTTTCTCGGGTATCGATACCCTCCATATAGGTATCGATACCTCTACCATATGGTATCGATATTGTTCATACAGGTATCGATACCCTCTGCAACAAATCCTCATAAATGGCCTTGTAGTAACGGTACCTATTCAATTGTTACCGATACCCCTTGCCCATATTTATATTTTTAAGCCCGGAAATTTAACCATTTGCCCCCAAATTCTACTTGTTAACTTTTCCTTATGCACTAAAACTTATCTATACATATATAAACCCTCTTAGAACACTATAGCACTTCATTATCTTTCATAACTAACCATAATTCTTGAATCAAATAATTTCATCAAATTTTACATATGTTCAAAATTCATTTCTAATGCTTCAATCTTCTTAATCCTTCTAATGACAAGTCAAATTCATCAATAAAACTTCAAAAACCTCTTTGTATCAAAAATTCATTTCTTAACCCTTAATAAAATTTCCTTTCTAATTCTCTCTACTTGATGATTTAAGCTTATATAAGTTTTCCTTAAGCTTATATAACACCCAAATAATCAAAACCAACTTATAAATCCAAGAATCAACCATCAAAATTAAAACTCACCTATGAGGCTTAAGCTTGAGCACACGGGAAGAAGAAAGGGAGAAGAAGAAGAAGAGTTCTAGATAACTATCCATAACCTACGTGTTTCACTCTTATTAAGGGGAAAAAATCTCTTTTAAGCTGAAATGAAAAAATCTCTTTTAAGCTGAAATTTCCATAATGCCCTTCACTCATTCTCTAATTACAATTTAATCCAATACTAAAATATTCCTACTTAAGTCCTTGAACTTTTAAATTTTCCTACATTGATCCCCAAATTTCAAAAATTCTCATTTTAGCCACTGACCCAAAATTCGGGATGTTACAATAATCCCCTAACCCCCGATACTCCATTAACAGCGACTCCAAAAATTAAAACGCAATTCCCCAACCCCCAAACTCCTCTATATATTTAATTATGCATTTCATGTTTCAACATATATTAATATATCCACCACAAGAAATAACATGGCTTAACATTTTACAATTTCACACAGCAACAATCAACACCACATGCTTCTACGAACATATAAATAATTTAATCATGCTTCACATTTTCACACAATCACCAAACATAACAATTATTAATTTTAAAATTTATAAATCGCTAACACAGGAAAATATACTCGTACTAAACTAAACGGACTTACGAATAATTAGTTTAACTTTAAAATAAGGGGAAAGACACACATACTAATATCTTAGTAACGTAAATTGATAATATTTATACGTCGACGAGGAAAAGACATACCTAGAAAATCTGAAATCCGCTTATTTAACGAGCAACTCTCTTTCCACGTCCCAACGAGGTACTAGGTCCAACGTAATTCGATTGATGTCGAGATTATTCAAATTCACTCACTGCATCGAAATGATCCAAGATTTAATAAATCCCAATTGATTCATAATATTTGCAATTCATATGGCAACACCAAATTTGCCACCAAATTCATTCGATTCTCTTTTATATATATATCACCCGTAAATTTCCTTAGGAACATGCATACTTTCTTTATTTTTAACGCATAGTGGATACGCAGCAGCTAAAATTGGTCCTAGTCTACTAGTCCCGTAGCAGCACGACTAAAACCCCGATTAAGCAAAGACACTCATTCCCAACCAACGTTTAGCATAATGAACAAAACAATTAAAAATAAAATTTTCAACTTATCTAAACAAGAACGTGTGCACTCTCCCTCTCTGGCGAGACCCAATCGACGCGACAAATAGTAGATAAGAACGACGTCGACACTAACGATAGAATTCGAAGAACTATTATTTATGCTCTACGGTTTTCTTTCGGATTTTGAAAGAAAAGAGTAACCATGTTTGTTTTCTTCAATCCCCTTTTAATGTATATTTCTCCTATTAATATATTAACCCCTTAAGTTCTCCTTTAGACAATGCTTTAAATTCCATTTACCCATCATAAATTAGTTGTTAATTCACTGGAAGTTGGCACGTCAAGAGTTCCTGAGGAGAGAAGTTTTGAGTTTTAGAGAAAAATGGTTAAATCACTCTATTAGTCCCTTATCTTCTTGTCATTTTCCTATAATAACTTTTATGCTTACAAATTACATATTTGGCCTAAATCTAGTATTTTCTTATATTATTTATTTATTTTTATTAAATTCTAAAACTCTATTTTAATTCTAATTATGAATCGAACAAAACTAATTAAAATTTTAATCCCTATTTCAGGGTATGACACAACTTACATATAACCATAAAAATATATCAACTTAATTTTATAAAAATTCACATAACATACAAATTTAATTAATAAATTATATATATTTATATAATCAAGATATTTAGAAGTATTTTAATATATATATATATATATATATATATATATATGTATATTCTAAACTTTTATCAATAAAATTTCATGAATCTACATAATAAAAATAGATATTTGAAAAAAAAATATAAATATAAATTGAATTAAGAATATTTTAAACTGAAATAAAATATATTATAATTTGACTGAAGTCTCAACTTAAAAAAGATAAATAACTCAAAGAAAATGAAGAACCAGATATGAAAAAATACAAAGTTTTTTTTTTGTATTTTGAAGTTAGAAATAACAAAAGTAAACGGATTTTTATTCATTTAAAAATAAAATAATAATACAAAAAATAAAAACTCATCTTAATAAATATTTTTAATTAATTTAAAAATTTTAAAATAATATACATATTTTTGGAATAATTAAATTTAATGACTTACTAATAAATATTTTTTGAGAATATCAAATCTAAAAATTATATATATTTCTACTTTTAAATATTTTTTGGTGGGGTGGGGGAGCCATGGCCCCCATTAGTCCCCATAGCCTTCCGCCATTAGTTATTATGTTGTTAATAATTTCGTTTGAGAAATTTGTAAAGATAACAGAGGATAATTACGATTATAATAGTCAAGAATGACTTGAGTTAATACTTGATGTTGACCAACTATAAATTAATTTATTAGTAGACAAGATGGACCGATGGGGCTAGAGAAGAGGTCGGATCTCGTTGGCTAAATATTTCAGGTGTTTTTTTTAAAAAAAATTGTAAGTGTTTAAGAATTAATTTAAGATTTAAGCCCTTTCTTATAATACATGTAGAGCTCGTCGTGAAAAAAGATAATGTTTTTAAATTTTATGGAAGGAGATCGGCTTCCTTAAAAAATTTAAATCATCATACAATTTTAAAAAGATTATATTTTTTAATATTCATCATTAATCTTTTAATACATTCCATTAACAAATAAAAAAATTCTTCTCATTCGGGACCCATATATTCAAGGAGCTGCCAATTGAGGTTCGTGATGCACCTCATGCAGAAGCTAGGGATGACAACCAGTAGAGCTTAGTTTCCTCTCTTTATTAATATAGGTGATTGCAAGTGGTAGTATCTATCTTAAAGACTCTCAATTATATGGTAATGAAGGCTCAAATACCCTAAAATCATTGATACTCGAACTTGAAACCTCTAAAGACAACAATCATTCTTTTAACGAATAAAGTAGTTAATTCGTAGATATTTTGATCACTTACATTATTATTTTATTATACTAATTGTTTAGTCGAGAAAATTATCAATAAAAATAATATCTAAATTATTAAAATTAATTTTAGAAATATGTGTAAGGTTTACTAGGTTCATTCTCACACTAGATAAAAATATTGAATTGGAAATATTATCAAATTTAAGTATCAAATAAGTAATTTAATAACAAATATTTAGGTAAACAAAACCTAATTTTAAGGTTAAACCGTTAAACATACCGCGTACCGCTGTCTCTTCCACAATTCAGACTCTATCGCTTCGCTTTATTTGTTTCTCTCCCCACTGTTTATTTTTTAGGGTTCCTTCGAGCTTTACTTCTCTTTCGCTTTTCTGCTTCTTTGGTACGCCCTTCGTCTCTCTTTCTCTCTTTTCTTTACATTAAATCTTTATCTTCCCAGCGATCTCGCAATTGTTTGTTCGTCTTCGATTAGGGTTTACTTAATTGCTTTTGGCTTCGGATCTGAATCATTATCGAATTGCTTTATATCGCTTTCCATTTCTATCTGTTGTTTTTTTCATTCTGTTAGCGGATTTTAAGTGTTTTAATTTTCTGTTTTTAAAGTGAATTCTTGAATTATATTCAATTGTAAACGGACTATTTTTAGGGTTTTGCGGAGAATCCCGAGTGGGCTTGCCAAACTTTTCTTTCAATCTATACAACAATACTCATATGTAATTTAGGGTTTGATCTAGATAATATAAAGAATCAGGATGACTGTATTGATAATAAATAAATGGGAAGTTTTTGCTGCTGTGTAATTTTTTTGCTGCGGATTATGAGTGGATTTGTTATATGCAGTAGCCAGTCATTTAATTTTTTTGTTACCAAATGTTTGGTACCTTTAATCGTTTCTAATTCTCACAAGTGATTTCTTTTGATTGTGTGATGTGGTTTTGTAATTGTGTGTAGTGTTTCCATCTTTTGGGTTCTGATCTTTCCAAATAAAAGATGCTGGGTATGCAAGTAAATTGATCCCTTGTGGTAGTAGAAGTTTTATCAGTCATAATTTGCTTCTATTATTTTTTGTTAATACTTTGAAATCCTCTTGCTCGATCATTTATTCATTTACATATATTTAGCATGTGGCCTACATTTCTGGATATTGATGTGGCGATGGCATGTTGATTTCAAAAACAATTCTCAAATTTGTTTGACACGTTTATGCTAGTAGATAATTTTGTATTGATATTCCTTTTCTGAAAATGCAGCTTACAGTATGACAGAAGACATAGAATACCGTTGTTTTATTGGTAACCTTTCATGGTCAACATCAGATAGGGGCCTAAAGGATGCTTTTGGAAAGTTTGGAAATCTTATTGAGGCTAAGGTATTGAATCATGAAACTCTCTCTTCATGACACCTTCTCTGTTATTTTTTTTTTCAAACTTGAGAAAACTGATTACCATCATCAAATTGAATCATTGTCAAAACATATTTTCTTTCTTGTTACTTTTACAGATGATAATAGTTTTCTTTAGTTTATAGGCTTTTTGGGTGTCTTTGTTTCACTTCTATACTGCCACCTTCTTCTGACTGTGTTGCCCATCTCCCTTTTGAAAACTATTCTTTGTACCTGTGGATGTCAGTTTATTCTTCAATTTGGAGAGAAGGAAATGAAAAACCTGAAAGGCATGATTATTTTGATAACAGGACTATATTTAATCGAACGAAACTAGTACACAATAGAATTATTTATTTAAAGCATTACAATTGATAAAGTGTTATGGAACTTTATTTTTCTTAGTACATGATGGCTTAAGTGTTTACAATTTTTTCCTGCTACCACAATTTGTCTGACAACTTTTAATTCAGGTCGCTGTCGACAAGATTTCTGGTCGGTCTCGTGGATTTGGATTTGTATCTTTCGATGAGAAAGCGGCCATGGAAGAAGCTATTGAAGCAATGAATGGTATGGATTTGGATGGGAGGAATATAACTGTTGATAGAGCTAAGCCTCAGCAAGGGTCAGGAAGAGATTATGATGGTGACCGTAACCGTGATCGTGGACGTGATCGTGACCATGACCGTAGCCGGGGTTATGATGGTGGGCGTGGATCTAATGGCGGGGAGTGTTTTAAGTGTGGGAAGCCAGGCACTTTGCTAGGGAGTGTCCAAGTGATGGGGCTAGGGGTGGAAGTATGGTGGTAGGGGTGATCGTTATGATGGTGGTGGTGGTGGTGGTGGTAGTCGTTATGGTCCTGATCGGAATGGAGATCGATTTGGTGGGCGCAGCAGGGATGCAGGCAGTCGTGGGGGGTCTGGAAGTGATAGGTATGGTCGTGATCGATCTGGGCCATATGATCGTCGTGGAACTGGAGCTCCTCGTTCTGGTTAAGCTGCTTGTGGTGTGCATATTTACTTTCGTTCTTCTTTTTGCTTGCCTTTTTCCTTCTTCCCTTTTGGAATGAAATTTGTTATTATCATTGGACCGATGGAAGCTTATTTTTATTGCAGCTGATGAACTAGGTTACTGCTTTTATGGCAAAGCATGAAGTTTCTTTCTTACAGGATGTGCTATCTTCATTGTTGTCTGGGTGGAACATTATAATAGTTCAGTCCTTTGAAGTGTGAAACTTGGCACAAATCTACAACTATTTATGTGTTCCTAAAATGCTGTGTTCGATGTTTTGGTTCGATGGAGTTTTGTGCTTTCTTGACATGCACTTTCAAATATGGTCTTATGCTCTCTGAATGCCCCATTTTTGTGACTCATGCATTATCAACAGCACTTGCCGTTACTTCTGTCCAACTTCTCGTTGACATTTTCATTGCCCAATTATGAAAGATGGCCTGGTCATTGCATGGGTATTTGGAAGGAATGATGGGAGGGGTACACCATTTGGGTTTTTTGCTTTTTCACACTTGAGGAGTAGAATATTTAGTTAGATGCCCATTTTGGCTGCCCTGTTTTCGGTATCTTAGTAAATAAACAGGAGTCAAGCTGGTAATTTATTATCCTTGTGTATTGTTTTGATCTGTGCTAGTTTTTTTACTTAATGGTTTGTGCAGTATTAATGCTGTTCACCTTTTGGCAGGATGCTTGGGCCGTTTTTGATTTTTATGGATACTTTATTGAGTTACTTGTTGCTAATTGGACATGGTTTTATAAACAACTTTAAAATGGGAATTGTTTTTGAGCGCAACAAGGCATCTGCATAGTAGTTGAATGTGAGCACACCCTATGTACATGGCGTGCTGATGAAGAGTTCCGTGTCTCTCTAAAACATCAGCAAGTGCTGCTATTTGTTACCTTGTGTCTATACCTCTGGTTGGGGTTGGGGTTCCCATTTTTGCCCAGTTTTTCTACCAGGCTTTTGTGTCTTGATCTTTTTGGCCAAGTTGGGAAAAGTGGTTGATATATAGTTCTTTCAGCTCAGATCATGCTTTTGAATCCTATTCGGTTGGTAGTGTTGAACTCTTCAATTTGAGGTTTGGCTCACCACCGGCTGTGCTAACTTCTTTTCTGAGCCCTATTTGAATTTTATCCCTGTAAGGAATTTGCTCCTTGGTTCCTCAGTCCTAAAACTGTTGTTTTCTTGGTTTTCCTGCATATATGAATTTGTTTATTGAGTTTATGGTCTCAGCATCATCAACATAATGCCTACATGTATGCTTTGATACTAGCTGTTGGTGATTAACTAGAATATCCCATCAAACAGGCTCATAGAATGAAATTGAATTTAACATGGTACGCTTTTAGCATTAGCTTTTCTTGGATTCAGACTTCCGTAGACCATTATAATTGAATCTGGTTTTGTTTGAACGGTAGGTTTTTGCTTGTCTTGGTATGCATTGTGTTCCTGGATTTATTATATAGAATATATGACATTTTCATGATATTTGTAGGAATTCATTTGAATTAGTAAAACGAAGTTATGATTTTGTCATCACTTGTCGATTTGGCATTTTTTATACAAATATTTGGACATGTTTGTAAGTTTGTTAAAATCTTCGAACATTTAGAAGAAGATTAAGAAAGTGAATAAGATTTAATCTTTTTTCTCTTTTCAACCAATTCTTAATATTTTTTTATAAGCTTTGTATATTACCCAAAGGAAAAAACAGTAAACTGCTACAAGGTACCATTACAACCAGATCCACTCTAACCTGCACTGAAAGTCTGAAACCCCCATTATGAACATAAATTAGAATCACCCCTCCATTATGTCCAGTACAACCCCTTTCTCCTGATACTGATTCTTGGACTGCCTGCAGTTTTGTTCCTCCCAGAAGCAGTAGATAATTGCACTTAAAGTCGACTTTAGAATCAGCACAAGCAAGGATTTACCTTTCAAATATGCCACCACCCTTTCCCAACACATCACTCTCTTATTCAACCCACACAATCACAAAAAAGCTACCTAAACATCCATTCCCAAAGAAATAACACTCTAAAAATAAATGACTTCCACTCTCATCAACACCTTGACATAGTATGCAAGTCTACACCGATCTCCATTCCCAGAGAAAGAACACTCAAAAAATAAATGACTGATACTCTCATCAACACTTCTACATAGTATGCAAATCTACACCCAGTCCCATTTTTAACATGTCCTTTGTGGGAAGCTTCCTCAGAATAGCCATTTATAATGGAATGTCTGGGGATGTGAAGAGGAAATCAAACCACCATATTTCTGGAAACTTTAGGTTACTTAATTCAAATCTCATTCCAAATCCATTGAACTCAGATCCTACCAGGGTTACTAGCTTCTTAACACACAGACCAGCATCAGGCTTCCCATCCTGTCAAAAATCCTCCTTTAAGAACACACGCCTTCAGTCATGTCATTACAATGAATATTGCTTGGTAGAATGTTTCTCACCAATTGTTGCAAGCATGCCTTGTTACAGCACTGTGTATCCCTAAGCCCCAGTTCTCACTTGGATTTAAGGGAACATATTCGCCTCAAATTCACCCAAGCACCACCAGCAATTGAATCTTCCCTCTTCTAGAAAAATGTGGCACACAATTGATCAATCTTGTTTACAACATTCCGAGGAAGCACCAGTTGTCTACACTAATAATTCATAACATTGAATAAAATTACATTAATGAGTTAGAGCCTACTAGCGTAGTTGAGATTCCTAACCCACCATTTCCCCAATTTTGATTTTATCTTATCAACTGTAGGATAACAAACCTTCTCAGATAGTTTTATCGTAGCCAGAAGAACTCCCAAGTACCTAACGAGAAGCTGCCCCAATAGAAACCCAATAATGTTCTGAATACAAGTGTTGTTGTTAACTCTTTGCAACGTTCAGTCTAAGGTCATAAACCCCGTAAAATTGATCTAAGATATACTGAACCTCCACAGCTAAATCAAATGATCCCTTGCAAGAAAATAAGAAGGTCATTCGCAAAGTACAAATGAGTTAATCCAATCTTCATGCATTGAGTGCATTTAGGGTAATAGTCATAAACTCCTTTAACAACAACTATATTCAGAAGATTAGAAAGAACATTCATGACTAAATCAAACAAATAGGGTGAGAGAGGATCATCCTCTCTTATTCCTATAGCCCCTCTGAAAAACTCACCAAAATTCCATTTAAGGAAATCAAGATTCTAAAGCATGTAAAACAATCCCTGATCCAAATACAAAAGATTTCAGGCCTCCAAAACAACAATAACAAAAAGTCGATTCAAAGAATCCAAAGCTTTTTACAAATCTACTTTGAGGCCACACCAAGGAGAGAGATTTTTTTAGCATAGCCCTAGATCAATTCTTACACCAAAAGAGTATTATCAACGATGCTTCACCCTTGGACAAAGACAAATTAGTTTAAAGCAACTATATCTAGGGAGAACACAAAAAAGTCTTTCCAGTAAAATATTAGCAATAGTCTTATACATCACCGACAATACGACATAGGTTTATAACACAATTCTTAATTTTGGAGACAATACTACTTTGATGTCACATATTTTAATTAAATTTACATACGACAAATATGAAATGAGTAAACTATGCCAATAGTTCCCTTTGTTTTTGGTCTAACCGAATTTGATTACCGATTTTTAATTTAAATGTGCTTGATTCTTTATCTTATCGGTCCGTTTAGTTTAAGTCCCTCGACCATTAACTTCTGTCAACCCATTAATAGAATTATGAGTTAGCAATTAAAAAAAAAACTTCTTCTTCCGTTAACCTATTAACAGAAATCTAAATTGATAATTAAAAAAAAAATCAAAAACACTTCGTGTCTTCTTCTTCTTCAATACCAAGTCTCAAATTCCCATTATCATACCCACTGTTCACATTTCTTTCTTCTTCTTCTTCTATATAAATACCAAGTCTCAAATTCCCATTATCATGTCCATTGTTTACATTCCTTTGCTATGAAACGGATGCAAATGGAAGCAAATTCCCATTATCATGTCCACTGTCTACATTCCTTTGCTATGACACGGATGCAGATGGAAGCACATACTTTGCTCAGAGATATTGTTTGCTATTAAAGACTAGCTAAGAATGATATGTTTAAACTGTTACCGTATCTGTTAGATTCGCCTGAGCATGTCCATAGATCAGCTGACATCTTTAATTTGCTCATCAAGGTGTTTGCATCCAATTCGATGCTCGAGAACGGTGTAGACGTTTTTGTGCAGGCTAAAGCAATTGGGATTGAGCTAAGTATTAAGTCATGCAACTTCTTGCTCAAGTGTTTAGTTGAAGCGAACAGAATAGAACTTGTGAGAAGTTTGTTTGGAGAAATGAAAAACTCTGGGCCATCACCTTATGTTTACACCTATACGATTAGGATGAACTTTTATTGCAAAGGATATCATGGGAGTGGTGTAGACATAGAAGAAGCAAGCATCCGAACTTATGGCGGATATGGAGGGAGATGGGATAAGCCCATCTGTTTTAATATACTGTACATATATTTATGGTGTATGTAGTGTTGGTCATGTTGAATTTGTTCTAGATTTCATTCTGTTTTTGAGATCTAGAAACCATCCTATGAATAGCTTTTGTTATAATGCTGTTATGTATGGGCTTTGCCAAAAAGGCGAGCCATATGAAGCACCAAAGGTTTTGGAAGAAATGAAGAAGATATCATCGGATTCTTAGGGGTGTTTGGTTCATGAAATGTAACATTACATTCGAGAATAAGATTACTGGAAATGTTACATTATTTGACACATTACTAAAATGTTACATTATTGTGTTTGGTTTGTTTTAAATGAATATATGATTACAGTGTTTGATTTGTTTGATAGGAATGTATGATTACAGTGTTTGGTTAAAGGAATAAAAGATTACTAGAATGTATATTTTATCAAATTGTCATTGTGATATTTTTTAACGAGTTGAATTCCAAATATTCAAAAGAAAATATTGATATAAAAATTCATAGAAAATATATTATTGTATTATTTTTAATTTATATATTTTTATTAAATTTAAATTCATAAAAATTATATAATTTTTTTTATAAAATTTAAAAGATAAATGGATAAATTAAAATAGTAAATATAACATATATTCTTTTAATCTTAATTAATATTAATTTTTGAGGTAACATAGACAATTTATTTTATAATCTTTTGGTGTATATTGAATTTGAGGTCTTACTTTTCATCTTTGTTTATAATAACAACAATAGTAGTATTAATAATGATAGTAAATAAAATGTCTATTGTGATTTTTTGATACTTTTATTTTTTTAATTTATTTCTTTATTTAAAAAGTGATGATAATAAATAAATAAAAAATAAAATGTATATAGGTTTGGCTAGCAAAACAAGGAAAAATATAGCTGTGGATTAGGAAAATAAATTTTAACAAGTTTGTGAAAATAAAAATACTATAATTTTTTAAATAAAGGTTAGGGCATTTTTGAAGTAAGTCTTTTGTTTCAAGGGTATTTTAATCCAAGTTGAAGGGAAAAAAACAAATACCTAAACAAGAGGTGGGATTGATATTGCCAGTGAAAGGCCCTTAAAATTCTACTGTTGGAAATGATTTATTACCCCATTGGGAATGCTTGCAATCCAAACATGAATATTGATTTTGGTTTATGGGTTTTGTAAAATGTTTTCCCCCACAGTAATCTTATTTTCCTCCGTACAAACACCCCCTTATAGCTATAGCATTTTGGTTGATGGGTTTTGTAAACGAGGTGATTCTGAGGAGATGGTACATAATGACATGAAGCCTTGGTTTGTTACTTATACATCGCTGTGTTTGATGGGCTCTGAGAGCGGACTGGCAGATGTTTTACTGAATATGTTCCGTAATCTTGCTACCTCCAGATATGAATATGACCTGGTTGCTTACAGTGTCTTGCTCAAGGGCTTTTGTCTTCAAGGTGATCTAGATTCAGCCATGGAACTTTTAATTGAGATGATCAACAATAGCTTAATTCCTACTGCCAACAGTTTCAACTGGTTGATTTATGGATTCTTTAAGATGGGGCTCTTGGATAAAGCCTTGGAACTCTTCAACATCTTGCCGTAAAGTGGTGTCTTACCTACCGTCTTCACTTTCAATGTAATTGTCGATGGGTATTGCAATGCAGACCATATGGAGGAAGCTTTGAAACTCGTAAATGAAATGCAAGAAGAAGAAGAAGAAACACTAAGATACAAATTCTAAAGTGACCCGAAACCACTTGCGTTGTTGAAAGTATCCCTAGTCTTGTTTCCTCCGGACTAGTTATGGGGTTGGTTTAACAAAGGAGTTGCAGAATGAAAACGGACAGAAAAGTGAAGGAAGTAGTGGAGGCTTTAGAGGAGGAGAAGAAAATGGTGGAAGAGATGATGGATTTACAATTGAAAGCTAAAACCAAGAGGCTTTGACAAGCTTGTTTCAAGGCCAATTACAAGAACAGGAAGCTGATGACGGCGACAATGATCATGGAATCTCCACAATTTCGGGTTTTAGCCGACGACGGCCATGTTCGGGTTTAGATAAAGCTCATGACATTGATAATAGTTGTGGGCTTTTTTTGAGCAATTTTTCAGTTACAACTACACAGATCTTACAAGTTTCATCATTTTCAACTTTGTGTTCCTTTATTTTCCATAAATTTACGAACCTTTAATACAAAACCAAACGGCATATTGGCTTGTCTTAGATCTGTCTGCTATATACTTGCAATGTTGATTAATACTCTTTCATGGTAGCCTCTCATTGAAGTAAAACTGTGCAATCAGGTTCAGGACATCATAACAAAAGTAGTATAGTGCAGCAGACATGTTATTTCAAAACCGTCAAAAGTACAACAAACTCGGAGAAATGATTCAGTTCTCTTCTCAACACCACCAAAATGCGCTTTTTATATGTCTGCTACACTGTCATTCCTTCCACTCTGCAAAACTGAAAGTACTGATGCAGGGTTAAACCCAGACTTAGTTATTTCTCACTCAAGCATGGTTTCAATTATGTTAGAGCTTCAAAAACTTCAGGTTTTAAGCGGTAACCAGTTGCTTCTGCACGAATGCGATTCCCTTTTCGATGCTGGCCTTTAATTCAGGCTTAAGAGCTTCCAAGGCCTTCTCTTCATACTCAGATAATCCAGAAAGGTCAGATGGAATCAAAGCTTCAACCCCTTTCGTTCCGAGCTTGATCCTAGATGTAAAAAATGGAAGATCAGTCAGATCCGACTGCACAAAACCGCACTCATAGACGTCCCCATCTCAATCCAGAGCACGAAGAGATGATTCGACGAATCTTACTGCTGCATAAGCCATGGATAGTGTGGCAGACCCTGCACTAGCCTTCGCCTCCACAACCTCAGTCCCAGCATTTTGGATCCTAACAGTTAATTGCTCCACTTCTTCATCAGTAAAGCTAACAGAGGGTTTCGTCTTTGACAGCAAGGGTAAAATGGTTATACCAGCAAGTCCCCCGACAACTGGAACATCCACATCAATGAGCTTAAGGTTCTTCTTCTCAGCAAAAAATGTGTTAGCTCTCACAACATCCAATGTGGTAACACCAAAAAGCTTCTTCGGATCGTAAACACCCTTCTGCTTCAGGACTTCAGCAGCAATCGGTACTGTGGAATTAACTGGATTGCTGATAATATGGATGAATGCATCAGGACAGTTATCAGCGACTGCATCAACCAAGGTCTTCACAATGTTGGCATTGATGTTGAAGAGATCATCACGAGTCATACCAGGCTTTCTTGGAACGCCAGCAGGAATGACCACTACATTCACACCTTTCAAACAGTTTCCTAATTCAGAAGCGCCAGTGAAATCCTGAACTTGAGGAGGAGTATACAGTGACTGAGGTCTGCAGCAACTCCCTTGACATTTTCTATATCATAGAGGTTCAAGGCTGAAACTAATGGAGACATCTTGATGAGAAGTGCTAACGGCTGACCTATCCATCCAGCAGCTCCAAGGATTGCCACTTTGTAAGATGCCACAGGCTGTAGGCCATACTGAGACCTCAGGTTTGCTATCTGTGCTTTCGGAACATACAAGCCTCTTAGAGTTGCACTTCTCTCAGTGCCGAGGAATGAGGATTCTGATTCACATTTCACGTATGTTGCTGCTTTGAGGCCACTAAAACTTGCAAGTGAATTCTGGGAGGTGAACCTAGCAGTAAAAGGTTTTGTTTGTGGAAGTGGGAACCTAGCCGTATGTGATGTTGATGAACCTTTTTTCTGCAAATTATGTTTCCGTGTTCTGTTATTGCCTTGTATGGTCAATGGTGCCATGGTGAGGAGAGATTGTCGATGCATGAATAAGTCCGAGCTCCGGCGAGTGAGCTACATGCTCGGGCTTGTCCACTTGTTCGACGATGCATGGGCTTCAACTTGGACCATTAACGGACTTTTTCTTGGACCTACATTAACAATAGTGATAAGATTAATAAATAATAATACTAGTAAATATTAACACTATTAATACTAATACTACTAATAATAATGAAACCGTTAATAATAAAAAAACTAATAATAAGTAATATTAATAAATAATATATAATGACATATAGTAAATATTATACAATAATAAGATAATAGTAATAAGTAAGTATAAAATAGATAAAAGTAAAAAGAATTTAGATTAACTCCGAACGAAAATAGGTATCTACAGTTGTCCCTCTTTGTCTATTATCGTGTAACAAAAATAGGATAAAGATAAAAAGACAAATTTTCGTTTGGTTCTTGAAGTAAAATGGATTCTGAAGCCAAGCTTACTCTTATGATGTTGAGACGTTCAATTTTTCTTTCGAAATCAGGTTGGATTTCTGCTCAATTGAAGTTAAAATCTGCAACTGATCATTTTCTAAGCCAGGTATCCTCTGTCGTGGAGTTGAAATCTTACTTTTAGAATTGGTTTTGAATGTGCTTCTAGGTCAAGTAAAGTTGAAATCTGAGTGTGAAGGTTTCAGTTAGAGACTAGTTCCTCGTTGCTAGACTGTAGTTGATTTTTAACAAATTCAACCGAAAGATAGTTTCTCGTTGCTATCATATGGTCCATGCACTCTCGAGTTGAGTGGAATCAAACTCGAAAGCTTTGATTGACGAATAGCTCTTCTCGCCTTAAGCTATATTGAAATTCGACTGGGAAGTTGGTTCTAGGGCCTTCTTCTAGACTTGAAGACCTCCGTTGGGTTCTGATCGGAAGGTAGTTCCTCATATCTACCATACGATCAATGTGCTTTCGAAACCTGACAGGGAAGTGGTTCATTTTGCCAAATCAAAGTCAACATAGGTCTTCTTCTTGGCTTAAAGACATCGGTTTGAAATTTGACTTAAATGTAGTTCCTTGCTGCTACCATGTGGTTGATGCGCTCTTGAGCTGAGTAGAATCAAACTCAAAAGCTTTGGTTGATAGATAGCCTTTCTCGACTTAAGCTATGTTGTAAATGATTTCTCCAAGTGAAGATGTCCCATTCGCGAGTTTAAGCCAAACAAGATGGCTCACCTTCGCGGTTTAAGTTGGTCTTGATTATTTGGGTGACTCCCCTTCGAGGTTCTAAATCGGTCTTGATTCTTTGGATGACTCCCCTCACAGGTCTAAGTATATTCTGGATGCTTCAAGTGCAATACATTTCGTTGTGAAGTTGAAACTGACTCGAACAATCTGCGAAATCATACACATGCATGTAAAGTCATGAATGCAATGCATGAAATTTAGAAAATTAGCTCCTTATCACGAGTTGAGTCATGTTAAGAAAATATATCAGGTGGGACAAAATTTTTTCAAGAGAAAATATCTCAAGTTAGATGAAATTTTGGTTTCGAGGAAAACTGTCTCGAGTGAGACGAAAATTTTTCAAGGAATATCTCAAGTGAGATTGAATTTTCGTTCTAAGAGGAATGTCTCGAGTGAGATAAAAAATTTCAAGAAAAATATCTCAAGGGAGATGAAATTTTTCAAGAGAAACTGTCACGTGTAAGACGGAAAGTTTTCAAGAGAAAATATCTCAAGGGAGATGAAATTTTAGTTTCAAGAGAAATTGTCTCGAGTGAGACAAAAAAATTTCAAGAGAAACTATCTCTAGTGAAACGAGAATTTTCAAGGATAAATATATCAAGTGAGATGTAATTTTTTTCCAAGGAGACTATTTCAAGTGAGACGAAATTTGTTTTTGAGGAAAGCTATCTCGAGTGAGAAAAAATTTTTGTTTGAAGAGAAGCTGTCTCGAATGAGAAATTTTTTTGAAGTGAAACGATCTTAAAGAAGATAGATTTTTTGAAAGATTTAAAAAATATCCTCAAGAGAGGAAAAATGTTTTTAAAAAAGACAATATTCATCGAAAATATTAAAGATGTCCTCAAGAGAGAAAAATGGTCTTGAGGAAGACTTTTTTGAAGGAAAAAAATTAACGAAATCGCAATAGAGGAAAATAGTCTCGTGGTATAAGAAAGACACAAATTTCTGAAGGTTTTGATGAAATCCTCAAGAGGGGAAAAGAAATTATCTTAAGAAAGACAAAACTGGAAAGTTTTCTCATGAGGGAAAATGATCTTTAGAATGAATTATGAATTCTTGATGCAAATATGTCAATGATGCAAGTGAATGCTTTCATGAATGATAATGATGCAGAAATGTGTTAGAAGTCTTCATTATCGAAATCTCCAATCTTTATTATCGTCTTGGTCGAATATGTTTGTAATTCTTGGCTTGCAAAAATTGTTCTTTAGCCCCAATAAACTCTTGCCATAATGTTTCTTCTTTTTGTCCCGATATCGATCCTAAGCTTCCATGTCTAAGCAATATTTCGATTTTCAAGATGCATTCCCTAGAGAAACTATCTTGTTTTATTTTTTCAAAATGCGAGAAATTTTTTGAAAAGATAAAATTATGCCCCTTGCTTTAGGCTCATAATTGAAGTAAATCGTAAAACATAAGTTCATTAGATATCAAAAGAATCAAATGCTCTTTTAATCTTTCAAAGTTATAGTTCTTTGACAAGTGTCAAGACTAATGGTAAAGGTTCATCCAGAAAGGGTTTAGATTGTTTTTTTATGGATTCATTATTTGATGATCACGTATACTCGTTTCATATGTTCATGTATACCTTTGAGATGCCCCTTGAGCTCGTGCAAATTGCCAGTGATTGCTTGAAATGCCCCTATGGGCCCATTCAATATTGTAGTTCTAGACATTTTAGAGAGTTTTCATATTTAAGTCATCTGAAATCTTCCATTTGTTCATATTTCGTAGACTCCTTTAGCAAAAGTAGTGAAGAAATATCGATCTAAAAGCAAAACTCCTGAGCGTTTTTATGTAGTCGACTATAACAAATGTTTATTAACTCTCTTAGTCCACCTTTCATCCAAACTCATTATCAATTCACATTTATATAGGCCTTACCGCCTTTCTTTAAATTATAATTTGTTAACTTCGATGCCCTCCCTTTAGATTTGCTAGGAGATTAATCTCTACACATAGAGACTAGTGTAATGATCTGAATGTAATCGTATTCATAAATTTGGGGCTATTGACATATCATATTACTTTAGCGGAATACCCTTAATTAAAGGATTCAAGTGTCAAAAAGTCTTCGACTTGACAACTCAAACGAAACTCACTTCATAAAGCTCAGACATTACCTCAATGGTTGCTTTAGACATTACCTCCAAAAATTAACAACTTACTACTTTTAGTGGAGTGCCCCAGTAATATTAAAATTAACTTTCATTAATATCACATTACTTTCCCATGTTTTTTATTTCAATATTTCTAAACTCATTAAGAAAAACCTATTATAGTCTGAGTGTCAGTAAAAGTCAGAAAGTTCTATTTTTAGAGCTCAATTTCCAAGCAACTAGCCTAAGTTGAATTTA
Organism: Hibiscus syriacus; assembly: GCF_006381635.1. Taxonomy (NCBI): domain Eukaryota; kingdom Viridiplantae; phylum Streptophyta; class Magnoliopsida; order Malvales; family Malvaceae; genus Hibiscus; species Hibiscus syriacus. The sequence continues at coordinate 197,863 of NW_024062470.1, forward strand.
TCTTCTCCACCATTCCAATTGTGCAGATTATGAATCATCATTGAGCGTACTAAATAGAACTGCAGTCTAAATGGTCTAGCCATACCGCATACATCGAATGCCCCATCTTACCTGTTTACGGGAAGACACATATTTCACTTAAGACTTGTATCGAAAGAAGACCTCCTTTGTGCCTAAAAAGGCTAGGGTATGGCTGAGAAAGGGTAATCGAGTGATTTTTTTTGGAATAAAATCAAGGGATTTTGTGCTGGGTGAAAGATCGAAGGGATCAATTTTAAGAGTGTAATCAAGTCAACTTGTCAAAGGTCTATAATCCAAATTCTTAAAAGATCCTTTAATTCAGTTGATATTTAAAGAACTCAAAGATTAAAGTTTACACATTGGTCATAACCTCATAAGGTAGCATTTTATTTAGTATGTTGAACGTCAAGAGATTTTTCTAAAAAAAAATAAACAATTTCGAACAAGATAGAATACAAGTGAATAATGCATCAGAAATGTCTTATTATTCTTCAAATGTCTATGCTCCTGAATCGATTAAATTCTAGACCTTGCTCTTTAGTGTCCTATAATTCTCAGTAGTATGTCCTAAACTTCCCACGTGGTAACTGCATGTGGCATTGACATTATAGCCTTTAGGATATGGGGTTTTATTGGTTTCGATTAAATAGTAGATAGAAGATTCCTCTCAACAGGCACTTGAAGTAACTCCTCGTATGTCACATGAAGTCTTTTATGAAACATGTTTATGAGATTTGTTCCAATGATTGGTTGAGCGAGACTCTACCTCATTGATCTCGACGTTATTCTTTACATCAGTGTTGTTGGTGCCCTTTATCTTACCACTCTTTATAGCTCTTTTGATCATTCCCCCACACATAACAATGTCAGAGAAACTTTTGGTTGTGGCTCCCAACATGTGGTCAATATAGGGTGACCTGAGTGTATCCATGAATAGAGTGATGAATTCTCTTTTAATCAATTATGGACGTACTTGGATTGCAATATCTTTTCATCTTTGTGCATATTGTATGAAGCTCTCATTACGCTTCATTTCCAAATTTTGCAGAGCTACTCGATCATGTCCCATGTCGCTCATGTGCTTATATTGCTCTAGGAATGAATTGACAAGATCTTTTCATGTCCTAATATGAACTTGCGAAAATGATCTCATCTCGACACGAGGAACACGGATCCGACCTCCATTTTGCGAGGAACAGTCTCCAACTTCACAAAAAAAGTCGTTAGTCGTTCAACTTTCTCCACTCCAATCTGCTGTCGTCCGCCATTAGATCATCTTGGTTTCGAAGTATGTTGCTTGTCTCACCGTAATGAAACTTCCCACCGTTCAAATTGGTGAACAAAGGCTCCGGTCGCCGGAGAACATCGTTGGTCAAAAGGGAAGGGCTCCCTTTTTTATTTTTCTATCTCGTTTTCTTCCTCTCTTGTGTAGAAACTCCTCCGTGTACTCACTTTTTTTCTCCTCTTTTACAAAGCAATCATTGGTTTATATAGCTAAAATTTTCTTCATTTTTGGTACATAAAATCATAGGAGATTTGGAGATTTCCTTCTCCAATTTGTTTCTGTTTCAAGGGATTCCAAATTTCCTCTTGCCCTTTTTGAGAAGATGATCACTCCGTATGTGCTGTTAATGAACCTTTTTTGTGCAAATTATGTTTCCATGTTTTGTTATTACCTTGTATTGCATGGTCAATGGTGCCATGTTGAGGAGAGATTGTCGATGCATGAAGAAGTATGAGCTTCGGCGAGTGAGCTACACGGTCGGGCTTGTCCACTTGTTCGACGATGCATGGGCTTCAACTTGGACCATTAACTGACTTTTTCTTAGACCTACATTAACAATAGTTATAAGATTAATACATAATAATACTAGTAAATATTAACAATACTAATAATAACTAATAATAATAATGAACTGTTAATAATAATAAAACTAATAATAGGTAATATTAATAAATAATATAATGACATATAGTAAATACTATAATAATAGGATAATAATAAAGTAAGTATAAAATAGACCAAAAGTATAAATAAATTTATATAACTCCGGACGAAAATAGATGTCTACATACCTATTTTATAAATATCAATGATAATTTTTCAGTTTTTTACCTTTCATATATAATTACAAACTACAACGTTTAACTAAATTCAAATTCATACATTTATTTGAAACATTTTTTTCAACAAAAAACATCTTTTCCTCTCAATTTTTACATTATTTTTCTTATTCTCATTCCTTTCGATGAGTCGTTTGTTGTGTCGGCTTGTTAGCTCTTCATTCTTCATTATTCTTCTTCTTCTTCTCATTCTCCTCTTCCCTTTTCAACTTCTTATGTTGATCAAGGATAAACTTTATTGATTCTTTCACCCACTCATTATCTGAAGACGGATTTTAATCCTAATCATCAATATCAAAGTAATCAGACCAAAGATGATCTTTCGAAAATTGCTTGAAATATTCTTCCCACAAGTGCATATTTTGGTTCTCCTATAACTTTATCAACTAAACCAATTCCTATTTATAAGGTGACAAGCTCCAACGGCTACCAATGACTCTTTTTTTCAAATCTAAATGGATATAAATATTTAAACAAAGGAACTCGTCATCTAGAAGTAACGAGTTCCTTTGTATTTCCCCCCCCCCAAAACTATTTTCATAATTATCTTGAAAAATATTATTATTTTAATAGAACTCGTTACTTCGAGATGATGAGTTCGATAAGATATATTAAAATATCGAGGTGAGAGTTTCTTTGCACTGTAAAAATGCCGTAGATTCCAAAATAATTTTTTGTGTGCCCTATTAAGCCAAATAATCTTATTTGGTGCGCTATTGGGCCAAAAACACCTGGGTGTTAAATGAACCCAAATATACGGGCTTGTTTATCTGAGGATGCAATTATATAACCCACTACTCAAACATCCTAGATGTTTCCATTTCCATACCATCTCCCTGTATATAAACAACCAGCGAGCCCTAAATTTCCTTCAATCCGATCTCTCTGCTATAAACCCTACATAGCTAGAGCCTCCAAACCCTCCATGGTAGCTTGAGTTAATCTTATGATTTTTCATTATCTTCTGATTTAAATGCCGGATCTTTTAGTGTATATTTTGCCTCCTTCCTTTTTCCGTTTTGCCTGTGATGGTGTTAAATATTCTTTGAGAGATGTTTTTCTCTTTGAAATAATTCAGATCTGAGGCAAAACGGCTAATTCTTTTGTGTGTTCTATGGACCTTATAATTTGTTCTTGAATCTGCATCTTTGCTTGAGTGTTCGTGTTTAATTAGCTTATGAACATGCATTTGATTACCAAGTGCTTTGCATTTTATATGAATTTGCTTATGAAATCTTAATGTTGATATTGTTTATGCAATGAAAAGGGAATCGCTTTATGTTAAAGATATATGTTATTCTTTGTTACCACTGTCAGCTTCCGAGTCTTGATTTACAATTGATTTTTCTAGTTTCCATCAAAATCTGATTTATTTGTCATAAATTTGTGCAAGTGATGATAAAACAGACAGGGACATCAGAACCCTTTATAGGATGATGAGTTGTCTATCAATGGGAATCTCTCTGATGCACAAAAATGCTTTCTTTTTATCCAGGTCTTTATCAAAATTCCTTTTATGTACGCCAATGATGGTTGCGTTAAGATGTAATACCGTGTTTTGTCTATGATGCATCAAAATGCACGTATTATCAGATCAAATAATGATGATCTGATAATTGTCACTACCTCTGAGACAGACCATGTGCATTTTTTTTATTGATTTCGGTTTAAACTATACAAATTTAAGCATTAGAATGAATCTCCTGTGAGTAGAGCGATATCAAAATACCATCTTTCGGGGCTGAATGGCTCTCTGAGCCCTGATGTTCATTGTCTAGTATTTTCGGTTTTGCCGACCTTGTTTTCATTTTCTGTTGAATATGCTGGATGCTAGCTTTGAAAAGATTTTGGGTGCATATTTGGATATCGTATTTGCATTTAAACTTGTTGTGTACATGTTATCTTTGTTCCAAGTAAATGACATTCTTAATAGGTTCATCTTGATGGCGTAAATTCGTCTACTGGGGTGTACATTTGGAGTAAACATTGTTCCAGCACGTGTATTGGTCAAGTAAACCTTTCTATCAATGGAGATGGAAGAAAATAATATATTCTATAGAGTTATAGAAAACGCTTGTGCCTGATGATTGTTAAGAAGAACGGAGATCCGATGGTGCGTTTTGTTGAACTTGATTTACGTATTGAGCTCCAAAAGGGCATCTCATATGATGATAAGATCTTCCATATCCGATATGAAGGCATATCGAGACATACAAAGTTTCATGGAGCAAAATGGGAAGGTTTTTTTCTTTTTCTTTTCTAGCAAATTAATCTACTATATAGAAGCTGGCAAGCATACATGATTGGATGTTTAAGAAAAAAAAATTAATCTAATTTGTTAGATAACACTGGGATAATACTGGTCTAAATAGTTAGATACATGCGGCGAATATAATTTGTTACTTTTGGGTTAATTATTTGAATACCATTCACCTTTGAGCTTGAACTATGATTTTCAATTTTAACAATATTAACACTAATGTTTATTTAGTTGCAATTATGGCATTCTAACGTTAGGATGTTGATACGACGTTTTAACACACTAATGCTTATATTTAGTTACATTTATGTCACATTGACGGTGATAACTTGAATGATTTCATTAAAATCATGATTTTAATCTAAGTAGGACCTTTGTTGATATTTTAATAATATTTTATTCAATAAAAAAATCTCAATTTGCAACCTAACCCTAAATCACAAAATCATTTGTTTCATTCCCCCTCTGACAGGGTTCAAAACTATGGACATGAAAAATGCAAGCAACCCAACATTTAATACTTGGAAACTTGAAATTTTCAAGCAACCCAACTTGAAATACCTGGAAATTAATAATTTGTGTTGGAACCTGGAAAAAATCTAATCAATATCTCTAATTTTTGTTTTGGAACCTGCAGGAAAATTCAAGCAACCCAAGTTTTCAGAAATGGTTTTTTTCAGGGAAACTTAGTTCATGGTCTTGGACACTCTATATTGTTCGGGAGATTCATGTCGAAATCTTTGTTTCGGGAGTGGTGGTCGGCGGTTTCTCATAACTAATATGTTGAAGAGGCGGAGAGATTTGCGAGGCCTAGTTCAGTGGCTCAAAAGAAAGCATTCTTTGAAGCTCATTAAAGACCCCTACTGCTAGGGAAGTAGTCACCATGCTCGAACAAGCTAAAAATGCTACTGAAACTGAGACCTTTTCCTAAGAAGACAAGCACTCGAGTGCAGAAAGTTTAGTGGCACAAACGAGTTTGAGCTCAAAGGCGAGTTGTATTTGAAGTAGTTTATCCTTACAAAATTAGTATTTGAACTTTACCCTCTCTCTTATCTCACTCATGTACTTTAAATCTTTTTAATTTCTTCACTGAACTTAATAATTGGGTTTTTTTAGTCACTTGACCGTTAAATAGTTAAGGTGTTAAAATGAATTGTTATATAGATGCAAACGACGTCGTTTAGTGAATTTTTTGGTTTTTTTTTAAAACGGCGTTGACTATTTTAACAGAAGATTGATCAAAATAGAAGGGGATTAAGTTTAGTGACCAAAATAATCCATATATTAAATTCGTAAGGCAATTGACACTTTTAAAATTCAATGAGCAAAATAAGATAAAGAGTAAAGTTCAGTGATAAAATTTGTAATTTACCCTTTTTTATTTTCTTAAACAAAAAATAATTATTTTATACTTAATATTGAATAAGGCTCAACAATCGTATTCTTTTATTTTAGTTCAGCCTGAAACTATTGTATATGTATACATTAAGCATATATCATTTGACCCTACTTACATTAGATTATATTCATGTTGAACGTTTCTTTTACAAAGGAATTCTTGAACTTAATATCAAATTAAAATGATCGGCTAAAGGACTGCTCTCAACATGGACCACGTTATCGATGAAAACCAAAGAAACCCTAGAAAAATATGATCGACATCCATGATAACTCCAATGGACGCCCGCCGGAAAGTGTCGCCAACCTGGGTTACCCTCCATCCTGGAACGACCAGGCTCCCCTGTTTCCAGATGAAATAAAACAGACTGCGAAAAGACTAGGACAATCGAAATCTTCGAGGCTCCATCACCCATGCAAACCGAGCCACCGACAAAGAAGATGATGGAAATAAAGGAACAAACATGGGAACCAATATGGAACCAATTAGCAATCCGGTAACAACCCACAAAGCATCGTATACTTTGATGGCGGCCAAGAATCCATATGGGAAGGACATGAAGGCTTGGTCCAAGGCTTCGAAATAGAAGAGTTGTACTGGATGAAGATTGTGTTGTGGATGAATCTGGTGCAATCCCGACAATCACTTTTTTCTGAAAGGGTCCACGACCAATCGATAAAGCATGCAAACGTTATAATAGTACGACTCTTGAGACTTACGATAGCTACAAAACCCTACTTTACAGAATTCCAGCCTCTGGCGGCCCCGAGGAGTTGCAACTCGTCGACCTTGAAACAACAACTATTTGGTTACATTCGAAGACAAAAGAGATTATATGATGTCTTAACCGAAGGGTCGGATGATCTATGAAAATTACCTGACGTTCAACCATGGAGTAAACTTCTCCATAGCGGAAAAGCATCCCTCACATGTCGTTTGTTTGGACTCGCCTGCCGGGTCTACCATACATGTACTACTGTAAAGCTTTCTTAAGGAGAAGTGCAAGGTGGTAAGGCAAGTAAAAAGTGGACTACCACCTTTTTTTTTTGAAATAAGGACTACAACACCCAAGCAGCAAAAGGGGTAAGTTTGCGAGAATAGCGGTAATGGTAGACTTGAATAAACCACTCAAACCATGTATTGACATTGATAATTTTATACAAAAAATTGGATTACGAAGGACTTCAACAAATATGCTACAATTACAGGATTTACGGTCTCACCAAAGATGTATGTGCACTTCCACAGCAGCAATGGAAATAACAACGGAAAAAGACAGACATGAACAACCGGTTACTTCAGAAACAACACTGAGGAATTTTATGGACCCTGGATGATAGTAAACAACCGACGGTGCAAAGCCAATACAAACCACAAGTTGAAAACCAAACAAAGGGTTCAAGATTTGCTGTACTAAGGGAGGAAAACACAGGAAACAACGAGGAAGATGATCATGTGATATCAACAGTAACGGGAAGTTCCCACGATGCACAAAACAGCAATCGCACATAAGGCCCAGTAACAACGAAGTACAACATAGGAAATCCTCAAAGAATGTTGCATACATAGTCTTAAACCTTGAGAAAGAATTGAGAAAGCAGACCCTTTAACCATCAGACCAAGCAAGAATGGCCGTGATCCCAACAATAGAAGGCCAAGTGGCTGAAGCAGCAACCCACAACATCCTAAAAAAAAGTAATCATACAGCAATAGCAATCAAGGAGCCGGCTTTGAACCAAGATCTCAGACCAATAACAAGTTAACCAAAACGAGAGGTTTAAGCATCAGAACACCCGTGGAGACCAAGAAAAAGGGTGTGAGGAGCCCAAAAAACGAATGAACCACAGTCCCTCTACATACCATCCCACCGGACTGGGTCAAGAATTTTTCAAAACAGCTAGATGCGTTCGCAACTAATGGAAGCAGTCTAGAAGTTGTAGATAATCATAACAGGGAATCACGGTAACAATCGGAGCTAATGACAGGAAACAAAATGAGTGACAAACGAACAAATAAAGGAATTGGTCGATGTTGACTTTCGGGATGATACCGAACATAGGTCCAAGCTCCATCTCTAGAAAACCTTTCTAGTTACAACTTTATCATGTCTTTTATATTTTGGAATTGTCAAGGCGCAGCAAGCCCAGCGTTTTCGAAGAATATTCAGATTAATGATAAAAGAGTACCAACCTAGCGTGGTCGCGCTATTTGAAACTCGGTCCCTGGCAATCAGGCAGACAAAAGACTGGGTCAAGAATTTTTCAAACAGCTAGATGCGTTCGCAACTAATGGAAGCAGTCAAGAAGTTGTAGATAATCATAACAGGGAATCACGGTAACAATCGGAGCTAATGACAGGAAACAAAATGAAGTGACAAACGAACAAATAAAGGAATTGGTCGATGTTGACTTTCGGGATGATACCGAACATAGGTCCAAGCTCTAAGTCTCTAGAAACCTTTCTAGTTTACAACTTTATCATGTCTTTTATATTTTGGAATTGTCAAGGCGCAGCAAGCCCAGCGTTTCGAAGAATATTCAGATTAATGATAAAAGAGTACCAACCTAGCGTGGTCGCGCTATTTGAAACTCGAGTCCCTGGCAATCAGGCAGACAAAATTATCTCTACATTCGGTTTTGCCAACTCCTTCCGTATCGAGGCCAACGGTTTCAAAGGAGGCATATGGATCCTATGGCGAGACTCAATTGACCTGGAAATTTTACACATATCAAATCAGTTTATAAATGGCAGGATCCGCGATCAAGCAGCTCAAACATGGGTGCATTTTACAACTGTATATGCGAGCCCCCAAAACATGACAAGGAAGCACTTATGGGTCAAACTAATTAAACTAGATCCGGTTATGATACCCCTGGGTATTAGGAGGCGACTCAACATCATAATATGCCCCGATGAAAAAACGAGAGGCTCATATCACGCGAAAGGAGCAAACAATTTGTCGATTTTATACATAATGCCGGTTTGATTGATATAGGCTTCAGCGGGCCTCCCTTCACACGGTCGCGAGGACAACTGAAACAAAGACTTGACCGGTGTCTCGTGAATCACGTCTGGAACACTAAATACCCTGAAACAACCATAGTGCACTTAGAGCGAATTGGATCTGATCATAGACCTCTTTTTCCTTCATTTGAAGGAAAACACAAGGACAAATCCAATAGACCATTTCGATTTGTAGCGGCATGGCGATCTCACAGTTCCGGAAAATATCCAAAACTTCAAAGAGGAAATCACAAATGGAATTGGGAAGTCTTCGGACACATAGGGAAGAAGAAGAAACAACTTCCCGCTCTACTACGAGGGATTGATAAAGCTTTACAACAGCGGCACTCTGAATTCTGACCAACCTGGAAAGCAACTCCGATCAGAACTATTAACCGTTCTAGAACACGAAGAAAACCTATGGAAACAAAAAGCGTGCACACAATGGGCAGCACATGGCGACAAAACACGAAGTATTACCATGCTTCGACATTGGCTCGTAGACGGACCAACACAATCTCATCTATGGTTTAAATAGCGTTCACGGTCGCGTTTTCAGTTACGTCGTATTTATCGCGGTTGCGGACATAACGGATGCTATCACGGTCACTACGGGTGTCGTGATCGTGAATATTTTTTAAAATTTCACACAATTTATCCTAAAACATATAATTATAATTATAAAGAGTCATTTAATGATTTTAGAATGTTTTCTAAGTAAAATGACATGTATATACATATATATAATTTAGTTTAACCAAATAGAGAACATTACAAACTCGATAATATGATAAGATAAAAATTAGGTTGAAATTAAATGTAATGATAATAAAAATTTATTGAATACGAAAAATGATTGTTGAAATGTTGAATGGAATTTGAATAAATTTAAAGAACATAAAATGATTAAATTAAATTGAATTAAAATAGACGTGTAAATTTTAAATTGCATAAGTTTATATTACTGAAATTAGAAAATAAATTCAAATTAAATAAATATTAAAGTTATATTCTAAACTAAGGATTAAATTATAAATTCTAAAAGTTAGAGGGAGTGAGCTAACAAATTAACATATCCAATAAATTATATTCTAGAACTTATAACAATAAAAAATTTAAAAAAAAAAATAGAATGGGTCAAAACCAAAAAACATAGCAGCAAACTATAGAACTTTCATTCTCTTAAATCTCAATCTCATCTCAGCTCGCAAAGTCTCAACCTCTCACTTTTTTCTTTTGTAAAAAGAAAAGTTCTGGATTTACTTCGACAACACAATTTCTCCTATTTTTGTTTTACCATCTTGCACAACTACAACTTAAAGGGTAGACTCCAGAAGCTATCCAAATCAAACGCTGCTGCTCTTGTAAGCCCCATCACAAACGAAGAAATTCACGCTGCTAAGGCAGCAGGATCGGATGGATTCCAAGCTGTCTTCTTCCACAAAAACAAAAAAAAAAAACTGGGACGTAGTGAGAGAAATCAATTAGTAATTACATCAAGGACATCTTTGAGAGCAAACAAACCCCCGGAGATAAACAGAACCCTCCTTGTACTCTTTCCAAAGGTTGCTGCACTGGACGAATAAACCAACTTAGGCCTATAAGCCTATGCAATACGATCTACAAAACAATCACGAAGATCATTGTAAATCGTTTGAAGCATTTACTCATGGACTAGTTATCACAAAACCAAACTAGTATTGTACCAAGCAGGACATTACCGACAACATAAATCACCCAAGATGTTATTCATACCATGCGCAGGAATGGAGATAAGCTTGGAGAGCTGGTAAAGGAAGAAAGATCGGGAGCTGATCATTGCATGAATGAAGGGATATTGGAGCAAAGTGACCAAAATCAGAAACTGACCAGTAATGAATAGTCATACAGCAATAGCAGTCTTCTCATTTCTGATTTATGATATTTCTCTTTTACCTTAGTTGGCTTCGCTACCGCATGACTCTGTTTTCTTGCTCCAATCATTTTCATTTTCTGTTTTTTGGGAGTTTTAACTCTGTATTCTGTACAGTGTTCATTTCTATTCTTAAAATACGAGGAAAAAGAAGAAAATGATAAGGCAGAGGGCCGGGGATGCTATGGAGATGGGAAAGTAGCTTCTGTTGGTGAAAAGGCATTTGTTTGAAATGATATTGTTTGAAAATATATGGGAAAAGTTCAAGAGCCATGGAACGTTGGCCTTGATGGTTTGAACTTCATTTCAAAATTGCTTATCGCCAACCTATACCTATTGAATGTATTGATTCGCCTCCTTCGTTTGAATGATATATCTAGTGAGTTTAAATGAACATGATTCCTAGGCATGCGGCAAACGTAGACTGACTGTTCCACCATCAGTGCGGTATGTGGTTCAGTTTGTTAAATACTACTCCGAGCTCGTTTCTCTGTCTAATTTTGTTTGGGGTTTATGTTGCAGGCCTATATAAACGAAGGAACAAGTGAGAATACTCCACCAATTCGTGGCTGGTTTTTTTATTGAATTGGTTCAAGTCAGGAAATTGGGTTGGCTGGCTTCATACACCCACTTTGGCTTCTTCAAACAGTTCCCAAGTTTTCAGTAGGAAATGACTTTTGGAGATGCAAGCATCATCTCGTTTTGGCCTTGCTGCTCAAAATACTATCGAATCCTTTATATATATATATAAATTTATGCTTTTGTAGTATCAAAATATTACCAATCTTTCTTAGACATTGTTAAAATGCACACCATGCTGACGCAGCTACTAGAATCTGAGACTTCTAAGGAAATAATACTCCTTTAAACTATTGAGATTGTTTAATACATTCAATTATTCTCTGAATTAAACAATAACACGCATAAACACATTATGATACAAAATATACCACAATACAGAAACCAGGCAGGATATGAGGTGTGAAGTTATCAACTCCATTAGGTGTTAAAAATTACAGAACCAGGCAGGATTAGATCTACGATAATCATTAGAAGGGGCAAATTTAGGGTCTTTGGAAGATTGGTAGACATGAGAAATCTATTTTACTTGGACTCAGGTGTGTTTTATTGTGGGACATGAGTATATACGAAAATCTAGATTTGCATGTGTAGAGGGGATTCTTGGAAGATTATTTCCCCATATCCACGTTTGAGTATGTGCCACACACACACACTGGTGCTTTAGTGAGAAAATCTTGCATGGTTTTGAAAGTTTTTATAAATTTCTTGTGGTCCACTGTTTTTCTAGATTTTGATTACATGTCAATGCATCAATCTGGGAAATGGGTTTGTACGTTTGGCTATTTTCGTTTTCAATATCTTTAACAACTATGTTGATCTCGATCTCGAGCAAGACAGACATGCACCGTATGATATATAGATGATATCTATATCTTATAAAATATTATATAAAAAATTATAATTATATAGCACTTGATAACAAGGCTCAAATTGGTTGAAATCCTTGTCTAAGATCCAACTATTGCATAACCCTAAACCATTGAACGAATTAGCACAAAAATGTTGCAAACTTGAGGGACATTTGATTTAATATAACTTTCTACAACAAAAAACTGAGGAAAACTATGCTTATAACTCACTCTCATTGTCAATAAGCTTAAGACCCCAACTCATGTCTTCACAGTGCCTTACATGAGGAACCACTGCACCTGTGCGATGCCTCTTTTGGCTTTACAATCATAAAAGGGCGGGGCATGGAAACACGGCTCCATCGACATGACTCGACGACAAGGCGGGTCTGGGGCCGTCCGGTTCTCCGGTTTGTACAGTATCCATGGCTTCAATCCTCCAAGGCTTTGAGCAACATAACCAAAAGTTGACCATGAGCTTGTTACAAGGATGTCCGTCAAGCTCAATAAAAACATTTCAGCCCATGCTTTCCGGTTGTGAAACCGCTTCTCCGTTTGCTGATGCTCTTCATGGCTCGGTTGGTAAAATCCGATGATCTCCCCGGTCACGGGTGGATGTTCCCAGTACATGTCCCTTAATCTCTCAAAGTAACCGGCACTTAAAGATGTAAACATGTTCGAATGGACCGGTCCCAGTGTCGAATACCTGATCTGGATGCCTATCCTTTCATCTGCTTTAGCTAAATAAGCTTGATAATATCGGGTTATAAGTCCCCAAACCTGGTTTGTAGGGTGGAAGAGATACCGCCCAAAAGTGAAAACCGTTTCTTTTCTTGGGAAGAGATTACCAAGTTCCTGCTCAAAAGTGGGGATCAAAGAGAGATGGGACAAAGTAGTTATCTGATTTCATGATCAACCACGGCACTTCCCGAAGAGATGTTTGTCTTCATCACAGAAAAAGAGCTTATCTTGATCATCATAATCATGTACCAGATGGAGATACGAAAGATGACGATATAGACCTTCCTGAATTCGCAAAAGTGCTATTCTTTAACATTTTTTCCATAACAATGAGGTGATTTCTGATCGAAGCTGCCAAATTGACTTGTCAGGGGAAAAATCTGGAGGAGAAACCAGGAGACCTCCGGAAACGGTTCACAAAAAGATCAACCATATCGGTTCCAGGGTCGACGAGTAGGACACGATTTGTAAGGATGGCGTAGAAATGCTGAGGCCACAGTCAGTATCCTATTTCCTAACCCGCTAAAGGAAATCCACACCAAATAATTACAATCTGTAGATTCAAGGTGATGTCCGGTCTTGAGCTTTTTCCAAAGTTTTGTTATATGATTCGGTATGGCCCACATCGTTTATGAAGATCTTCGTAACTCCTTAACTTTGAGATTAGATAAGGTGAAGCTTTATGCAGCAATTCTTTGCGGTATAAGACCGACTGATACCTGCTGGCACAGATTTTCATCAAATCTGGCTGCAAGAAGTCCACCCTGCAGTTTATCTTTAGGCACCTCAACAGGAAGGGCATTATCGTCAACTGGACCTCCGACTGAAAAGGGGGAAAATAAAGATCATTCATATCATTTAAGAAAACAGCTATCGAAATTTGAGCAAATAAAAGAAATAGGTGAGAACGAGGAAGGCCACGATTCATATGGAAGCAATTGCAATGCATCTATTCTCAGGCCAAAAGTTAACTAAGAAATCAGTTGGAATTGGGGTAATTTCCACAGTCGATGCAAATTACAAAACAAAGTAGAGGACTTCATATTGAAAGACTGAGAACTATAATCTAGACAATCATTGGGTTGAGAGAATCGAGGTTTGAACCCACAACTCCCATTGTGCACTCAAAATTAAAGCAGCAAAAGAACATAGTGCACTTGCTCAGTATCAAGTTTTGACTCGAACATTGAAATGTGTACTGAAATCTGAAATGTTTCAACCAACAACAAGGCAGATACAACAGATTCATACTTAAAAGAAAAGAACCAATAGATAAACCATGGAAGTAACAAAATGTTCGAGCAAACTACATGATACTTTCGCAATTTGACACGACAATCAGCCCTCTTGTGTGAGACAATCTGATATAGAGGGGAACTTGAGCTTGGTACTTTTCTTGCAATGGAAATACAATGTGCAGGTAAAGTAAATCTACAGGACATAATCCATGTTCAAAACATGAGTTTACATTGGATCTAGGATTAAGCCTTATTACAGTAGAGGCATGGATCCAACAGCTACGATGAGATTAAGCAACTCAATCAAGTAGCTTACCATTTTAGTCATAAACAAGTAAGCTAACAACCTATCCAGAAATAAAAATCCTTACTTCAAGCCGAAGAACTTTTTTTTTTAGTTTATCAATCATAGAAAAGAAAATGGAGTTACCTTTCTGGGGTTTGACTTGTTGCTCCTTGCTGATTCCAAGACAAGAGGAAAAACTAGCATCTTTGGCAGATTCCAAAACCCCATCACTGGGTGGGTCATGGAGCACTACTGTGACCGTGAAAACAACAGAAACAAGCATTAAAGCCACCACGACTAAACCCATAAACCTCACGGAGCCCAACCCGCATTTCCTTTCCTGTTGATCTTTCAAGAACGAGGCTTCTCCGTTGGTTTCCGGGTCATTCTCATCCGGGTTTCTCCTTAACCGCTTCATGTTGTTATCGGCCCCAAAATAATAGTAATGGTAGGCAGCCGCAGAAGAAGAGATTGAAAAGGGAAGGAGGCAGGGGTAGGATCGGATGCGGAGGGTATAGATTAGACTTTAGAGAGATCTTGAGACGAATCGCAATTAATGTGAAGTCTCACTCTCACGTGTGTTTTTCCCACCAAAATCTGTCGGTCACTGACTGGTTTTTTACATGAATTTGCGGCAATGGATCTCTGTCCTCTGCCAGCAACCACAATCGTATCGTCCTATACCTATATGAAATATATCCATGATACGCTGTCGTTTTGTTTCTAAAAGGGTAAAAATGCACCACGTATCACTAGATTATTACTAAATTACAAATGGATCATCGATTTTAAAAAATTATAAAAAAAATATTCAATTAATCAATCGTTATAAATAAGTCATTCTATAGTTAAATATGTAATGTATATTGATTTTTAGTTATAATTGAGTGATCTGATTGTTATAATCAATAAATAAAAAGACTTGATTTTAATTAAAAAATAATGTCTGTTTTAATTTTAGTGATGGGATATCATGTTGTAAAAGTTAAATAATTGGTATATATATAATTAAAATATAATATATATAATTTAATTATTTATTTAAAGTCTTACTGATAGTTAAATAAATATGATACATTTTACCCAAGATTATAATGCTACAAGAAAAAATTAACAATATGATAGTAAGAAACAAGCAAAATATGGGATGTATTAATATGAAATATTAAAAAACATGGGATGTGTTAATGAACTTTTTAAAAGGTTTACCGACGATCTAGAATGCATCGATAGGTTTACAGGGACAGTGCATGCTTAGGCTGCTTTTCTCTTGTTTTAACTCCACGACATTTTTAACTCAGTTTGGAGCTTGCTTCTGAAGTTTTGACTTTTTGTGATTTTCTAGGTAAAGGCAGTAGAAGTGGCAGGCTGCAATTGGATCCATGTTGATGTCATGGATGGCCGATTTGTTCCAAACATTACAATTGGACCTCTCGTGGTTGATGCTTTACGACCTGTAATGGATCTTCTGCTGGATGTACATTTGGTATGCTTCTCTATTTTGCAGACCTTATCATTAAGCAGCCAGTATTATTTATTTGCTAATCTCATATAGATGCGCTGCAGATGATTGTGGAACCCGAGCAACGAGTTCCAGATTTTATCAAGGCTGAAGCAGACATAGTTAGTGTTCATTGTGAACAATCTTCAACAATCCATTTGCATCGTACACTTAATCAGGTTAGATTTTTCTTTATCTGAGCCTTTCTCCTCTATATTCGAAGATAAAAATGAGGTAACAGCAGCTTATCACACCTTACTATTGATTAACCCATATTAAGTTTATATACAAGATTTGAATGAATTCTATCAAATATTATATTCAAATCAAGTAAAGCCCAAACTCGGTTGCATTCATAAAAATAAGGTCAGATAGACTAGAAAAGTAAGCCTTGTTTTCTAATGCACGGTTTCATGTGGATGTTGTCATCGAATTTATTTTAGAATCACTACATGGATGTATGCTTTAGGTTGAAAACCAGCATCGAATAAATTTTTGCGCAACCAATCTTTTATGATGTATCTGCACTTTATGCCGCATCATATGCTGATACAGAAATGTTTGGAATTCTTAGGAACCTGTATGATCCCGTAGAATTCATCCTATCAAGCTAGTTCATGTTTTGAAAGTATGTCTTAGCTATTCATCCCGTAGAATTATGCATTGATGCTTGATCAGGATGTTTGCAATGGCTGCACAATTTCTGTTCTGTTTTCGCACCCTATTTTCGGTGTTACAGCCTTTTCAGTATTAAGTTTTCCACCCCCACTCATACCTTAAATTTTTCTTGTTGTATAGATAAAAGATCTGAGTGCCAAAGCTGGAGTTGTCCTAAACCCTGCAACCCCACTTAGTCCAATAGAATATGTAATTGATGGTGAGTTTTTTGTTTTACATTTTATCTTTCTATTTCCTTCTTCAAATTCTTTTCATTTTGTCCAAGGAAGATTCCTACATGGCTTATTTCCTACTAGAGCCAAATGTCGAATCTAAACCGGGCATTGCCTATGGCAACTTGGAGTAAAAGATATAGGATTTATTTAATACACTCGACATCTGAACACTGCCAGTAATAATATCTGAATTTAATCTACTCATAGTGTCGACTTCAAGGCCTGCTCTTCTTACAACACCTCGACAATCAACTATTATGCAGATCCGTCATTGCATTGTTCTAACATCTAAAGATTTTAGGAGTTCATTGGCTAAATAGAAGGAAATTTACATGATAACCTCTCATTTGCTTTGGACAGTGGTTGATCTTGTCTTGATTATGTTGGTCAACCCTGGTTCGGTGGGCAGAGCTTTATCGAGTGTCAAAGTCAGAAAATCTCGGACTTGAGAAGAATGTGTGCAGAGATGGCATAAATAGCTCCCATCTCTGTAGGTATCATCTAATGTTTTTATGAACAATTTAACAGCTATTAGAGGAATCAAAACCAGCAAAAGAGCGAAGCAGTGGCTGTGTGGTTTATGATCTGCTTGGCTCCAACGTGTGACATCTGTATCTGCATTTCCCTAAAACTTGATAGAAATTTGCTTGATTAGCATTAACAAGTGTTAAAGCGTGCCTAGAACATATTTTACTCGGATACAAGTTCAATACCGGTGTATTCAACTTTGTTAACTATTTAACTTGTGAAAATAAAAATAGTTCGATCTGTTCGTTCTTTTGAACAATTATGCAGATCGACGAGCACATACATCAAGTCCCCAACTTTCCAGGGCCTACAAATGAATGGTCATGATCATGACTATCAGACATTCTAAGTATACTCTAACAAAAGGAATATTATCTTTTCTCTCCTATCTCTTACTCTAAAACTCACTTCTCTGATACTTGAAAAATAGATATCTGAGACTCGAAAATGAAGATAACAAATATAAGCTCTCCGTTGATTGAATTACATTTAAAAGATATGAGTTACACTAAAAATTAACTATTTTTAACGTGTTATGTTATTAAATTAATAAAAACTAATGATTCAAAGATAAAAATATAATACATAGATGATAAAAGTGGTTGAAATGTAACTTTATTAAATTAGGTATCGAAAGCCAAACAAATTTGAAACAAAGATGACCAAGTATTATTATTATTAAATGATTAAATAAGTAAAGATCTGAAGGGAGACGTGGTCTTTTCTCTTTCTCCCTTCGCTTTTTCTTTTCTCCTCCACTTGTCCCCCCAATCTGTCTATCACTCCTATTACGAAGTATAGAGTGGGCATGATATGAGTTTTTTTTTTATGTGATGTTTGGATTGTGTTTAGATTTAGAGTGAAAAATATTTTATTTAATTTAAAAAATATAATTTTACTTTATATATTTAAAAATAATTATAATAATATTTTTTATATATTATTTTTTTTAATTAAATCACTGTTTTTTATTATTTTAGTCAAATAACAATTTATTTTGGGCGTCCCTACAACGCACCCTCTCCCTCCTTCCATCCAGCGCCCCGAATCCATCTCCCAAATGCAGCGCACGTTAGTCACCCTCACTGTCCCCCGTCAACTCCCTGAAAATAAATAAAAAATATGAAACTGGCCTTTTTCCAGAATTCAGGATGAGGAAATCTCCACTTCCAGTTTGGGCGTGTTGTTTTAACGCGGGGGTTAGTTCCTTGGGGGAGCTGAAATGCTAGCCGTTCATGGTTCATCTCACCATCGATCCTCGCCGTCCGACTGGGTCCACTTGAGCTTTTCTTTGCCTTTTGTAGAAAGTCTGATTCATTTCTTTTAACAAAGTGGAAAAAGATACAACAGCTTACATGAACAATCAAGCTTAGTCTTTTATTTGGCTGGGTGTAAGGACGGGTAGTAATCAGGAAAATTGTATCCAGTTTAAATTGTTGGGAAAGAGGGCGTTTCTCCCGAAATATTACCCAAACACTATATATTTTCTTGTTAGATATTGTGCCGACTATATTTCTCGATTTAACATCTTTTGTATGAATGCGAGCCCCCTACATCACGCTTTACGCCACGTGATCGAAGGTGCGCCCCCGAGGCGCGCCATACCAAATGTGTAAAAAAATTGGATGTTTGCTTTGTAAATATTTTTAAATGGGTGTCAAATATTTCATTAATTCCTATTATGATGACATTTGTGTAAAAACATAAACATTTTATAAATATTTTGAATTGTGTAAATACGTCATTAATTCCATATTGTTAATCGGCTAGGGTTTTAATGAAGTGGACAGTGTGTAGTAGTTGAGTTTATTATTTTAGTATCACAAGTTTATTTTTTATAATAATAAATTTTTTATAATTTTAAAAATTATAAATTTTATATATTTTGAAAAAATTATTGAATAATAATTCATTTAATCCCTTAATTGTAATTAAAAATTTATTTTAATATTTTTTATATTTTTAAACAATTAATTTTAAAAGGCAATAATTTTTTTTCAAAAATATATGAAATTTATAATTTTTAAAATTATAAATATTTATCATCATCATCGTCATTTTGTAAAAGAAATACTAGTTATAAAAATTTTTATTTTTTAAAATACTTACCCTCAAAGTTTTTATATACTAGATTATATGTATTGTGTAATTTTAATACAAAAATTTAAATAATTTTATTAAAATTGAATAAACATTATTAACTGTTGTTAAAAATTAATAAATAATAATTCATTTGATCCCTCAATTGTAATTAAAAGTTTATTTTAATATTTTTTATATTTTTAAACAATTAATTTTAAAAGGTAATATTTTTTCAAAAATATATGAAATTTATAATTTTTAAAATTATAAAATATTATTATTATCATCACCATCATCATTTTGTAAAATAAATATTAGTTATAAAACTTTTATAAAATTATTCATATTTTAAAATACTTACACTCAAAATTTTCTTATACTAGATTATACGTATTGTGTAATTTTAATGCAAAAATCAAAATAATTTTATTAAAAATGAATAAACATTATTAATTGTTGTTAAAAATAAAAATTAATGAATAATAATTCATTTGATCTATTAATTTTAATTAAAAGTTTATTTTAATATTTTTTTATATTTTTAAACAATTAATTTTAAAAGAAAATATTTTTTCAAAATATATGAAATTTATAATTTTTAAAATTATAAAAAAAGTATTATTATAAAAAATAAACTTGTGACACTAAAATACTAATAAACTCAACCACTATACACACTGTCCACTTCATTAACTTGTTACAAGACCCCAGCCAATTTACAACCTGGAAATAGAACTACATTTATGGGCTTTCTTTAGTATTCCTTTTATAGTTAATAAAAAAGTTTTTTTTGGCACCCTAATAAAATTAATAACACATTTGGCACCCGTTTAAAAATATTTACAAAATTAACACTCAGAATTTTTACACAGCACAGTACAGGGACGCGTCTTTCTACAAAGAGTGTTAGATGAAAAAATATAGTCTGAACGATGTCTAACAAAAAATATTAAATGAAAAAGATACTTTTTCGAGATAAACGCCGGGAAATAGAACTACGTTTATGGGCTTTCTTTAGTATTCCTTTTATAGTTAATAAAAAAGTTTTTTTTGGGGTTTGTGAATATAGAGAGTATGGTTTTTAGAATCGAATCGGTTAACGAACCGGTCATGCTATCGGTTTATTGGTTCAATCGGTCGAATCGGTTCGATCGGTCGGAAAAATCGGACGACGTTATAATTATTTAAAAAATTAAATAAAAATACCAAAAATATTTAATAAAAAATAATTTTTTATATCATAATTCATATTCAAAGCAAGTCATAACATATATAAGTTAAAACCCATAAAATCAAGTGAAACAAAATGATTCAAATTAACTACAACATAATATTTAAGGTAAAACATATTAAATAATAAATATAATTATATAATTATAATTAAAAAATAAATTTGGGACTAAAAATCATAACAAAATGATATTGTTTGGTTTAATTTTTTTTAAAAAATAATCCCACGTGACTAAGAAAAATAGAAGATCATCCCAACTAACTTCTATAAATAATTCAAAATCATAGAGCCTTTTGGTAAGCATTGAGTAAACTATTCTTTCACTTCAATCAAGCTCGAATTTTAGACTTCAATCGAACTTCTAAATTTTTTTTGAGTTCAAGCCTTTTCGAGTTCAAGTTTCAATATTATATTTCGAGTTCGAGTTAAACTTCATAATTTTTAGCTCGTGAGTTTGAATCGAGTTGAGTTTACTTTTAAATTTTTCAAGTTCGAGTCGAGCTCAGCAATACTCGAGTTCGACTTTACTTGTTTAACAAACGACGTCGTTTGATTTAATTTAAAAAAAAAAATTGGCGATTTTTTCCAGTTTTCAGTCGATTCGGTTTAGCGGTTCTGGCCGGTTCGCTGATAACGATTTAACTGATCTAAATTGAACCGAATTAGACAACGATTTTCGATTAAACCGATCGATCCGGTCCGATTTTCAAAACAATGATGGAGAGCAAAGAGCTGAATTTTGGTAAGGAGAGTAAAGCAGGAATAGGAGGAGATAGGTTTACAGATAGGAGCAAGGATTTTGCTATGTGATAATGATACCAAGAGCTGTAAAGGGTTTTTTCTCTTCTTTTGAGACGTTCTTATCAGGGTATACTTCACTCTTTGTTGATTTTCCTTTGTCATTCTTATGGAGTTCTCAGCTATTTTATTTCCTTTTCAAAGTTTATAAGTTAATTTTTGTCTTTTATGTTAATTTCATTTGTTGTTTGGTTTTGTTTGATTTGTGTGATTTAGATGCTTGATTAAGTAAAAGGATGATAAGTGGGTTGATGCCATGATTGTTGTTGGAACTGGTTGATTTTTTTAGGCTTGAATATTGAAATACAGTTGCAAACTCGCTATTATAGTTAGATAAAAATAAATAACTACAAAATAGCTTACCCTTTTCTTGTGTGAAAAAACAGGACTTTGTAGCTTGTAAGGCTGTAACATGTATAGAACATTACTAGGAATGCTCAGATATATACTATTCTCTTTCATAATGCTTTTTATTTCCCGATTATTCTACTTTTGGTTGCTGAATCCTAGTCTTTTGACTTGATTTGCTTTGCCCCACTAGAGCTGCTCTTCTAGGAAACTTGGTAAAAAGGGTATGTTAGCTATACATGTATTTGCCTTGCCTATTTGTCTTCTAGTTCCTTGACTCTCATGCTTTGCCTGGCCAAAGTGAGAAGTTTTAGTAAGATGTGGGTAATAAAGGAAAGAAAGAAATGAACTCTCCTCTAAGGAAGCACCGGATAAAGTGCAATACAGGAAATGAGGACTTATGTGTAATTCGACATGTATAACATAGTGCCAAGTATGCTACATCCTTTTCATGCATATAGAGCAACGAGGTAGAAGTAAAATGAAAATACAACGGACGGCATTTTGAGTTGAATTGTATTCTATTTCTCAGTTACTATCCACGAAGTTGAATAATGTATTTTCGTAAAACTTTTAGAGTATGCTCACTGTGTCGCTTATTTAGGCTGCTTCTACGTTTTGTAGGAACTCAACTTTTTGTATTACTTCTATCATTATAAGTTCCACTTAGAGTTCCCTATAGTTTCATGACAGATGACACTTCCCATATGCTTCTTCTGGAAGAGAAATCAGCTTCTTGATTCTGTTGCTTTTTATTTGCAGTGACTTCAGTAAGGTCTGCTAGACAAGTTATTGATGCATTGAATGCCGAGGGAGCTGAAATTGATATCATACTCGCTGAAGTTGACCTCCCAATGTCAAAAGGAATGAAGTTGTTGAAGTATATTATGCGGAATAAAGAACTGCGTCGGATTCCTGTTATTAGTAAGTTTGCCTTTAACCTTCTTTTCTTCAGCTGTTTGACTTTCGTTGTTTTGAATTTTCCTTCTGGTGTTTGTGGTCTGATCATTACATTTTTCTTTCCTTTCAATGATAAGTGATGTCAGCCCAGGATGAGGTCTCTATTTTTGTTAAGTGTTTAAGGCTTGGTGCTGCTGAATTTGTGGACGCATATGTGGAGAAGGCGGCGCGAGGTTTGTGTTATTTAGCAGTTTTCTTTTACTAGTTGGTTTCAATTGTACTTTCTTCCGGGCTGTCCTTCGTTCCTCCCTATTGTAAAAATTGTTCCGTTGTTCCATTGCTGTTTATGCTTATAAGAGTACAATTAGGGTGAAAAATATATAGAGAGAGCTAAAAGAACCATTAACTTACATTCTTTCAGAACTTGACATGTATGCATGTATGGATGTTTAACGGGAACTTATTTATATATTCATTTGAAAAGTTTTCTCTGGCAGCTTGGTCTGGCAAAAAGGAGCATCTTGAACTATGACTTTGATCTGGTGGCATCAGACCCTAGTGATGCAAATACAAACAGTACCACTTTGTTCTCGGATGACACAGCTGACAGGTCACGGAAGATCACCAATCCAGAGATGGGAGTTCCTATCCACCAGGAAGAAGAGGTGAGTATTGAAGTTGGATAGCAAAATACGTATTTGTGTGCTTTTAAAATTAGGGGAAAAGCGTGTTTGAATGTGCATCCCGAGATCATTAACTTTTACTTTTAGGAAATGGCCGCTGGTTATAAGATATGTGATTTAACAAGTATCTATTGTTATTGCCTTCCCGTTAATATTGTTGCAGTTAATCTCCATTGCTTCTTGTGATGAGATTTTTTAGTAGGTGATTTTATACTCCTGAACTGGAATCTGTTATCTGTGGAACCGATTATCCAGGTAGTTTGCAGCCATTGTGAAGTTGTATATGATGGGTCATAAAATGCACTTTGCAGAATTTGGAATTGTAGGCATGAACGAAACAAGGTTAAAAAGTAACCCCATCCAAAACACCTTAGGCATAGGCAAGTTGTATATGAATGTGTATAATATATACCGACTCTTGCCACAAAACCTTGAGGCCATTAAGATTCTCCTCTCTTACATCTATGCTGCTGCGGATGCATGTCGTAATTTCATAATCTTTACTTGGTTTTACAAATATATGGCAAATCATTGGTTTAAAGAGTGAAATTTGTTGTTTGTGTTCAAATAAGTGTTTTTGTCTTTCAGTTCGCTGCTGCTACTGTGGAACCTCCTCAGAATGATTTCATCTGAATGTCGTCCCGGTGTTCCAGGAATAAGTGTTCGGAGAACAGGTGGACTGCTCTTCTATTGATGCATGTGATATTTTTAAGTAGAGACATGGAGTGATATATAATTTTGCCTTCTATTTTCATATTCTTTGGAGAACGTTAGTCTTCAGTATAGCGTTTAATTTTTGAATGCATGGAATATTGCTTTGTTCTATTATTAATCGAGTCAGAGAATGTTTTACGTCACCAATTTGTCAAAATTGGCGATCTTTATTAGAAGAGATATATATGAAATTCTTCAAGGGCTTGACACTGGATTTAATGTTTCTTGAAGGGTAGATATCTGTCTCCATAACATTTCTGTTTAGTTTCCAATACCACAAGGATGAGTGGCTTTGCATAGGATTAATATCATGCTAGTTTATGTGCCGAGAACTGGGACTTGTTCGGAGAGTCTGTGTCTTATATCTTATTCTTTATAATGCAAGCACCAGTTATCATGTGATAACACGGGAATTCCAGAAAACTACGGCTGTGACTCTTTTCTCTGGTTTCCAGACTTTTTCATTCATTGGTTCCCTTATTCAGTAGATGTCCTAATGTTGGTAGTCTTTTGCAGGGCAGCTTGCATGTGGTCCAAATAAGAGTGAGCTAAAGATTGGTGAGTCTTCAGCCTTCTTACTTATGTAAAGTCACCTGCAGTAAAAAGCAGCACTCAAGCGGCCACCCCTAGTGACGAAAATGCTGCTCAAAATAAGATCTTTGAGCGAATCTTCCTCAATCCGGTCAACAAGTGGTTAATGGTACCCAAGTACACGAGAACGGTGAAGCATGGGAAAACTGTTCACAAGGCGGTGACTTTCAAAGCAGCAGCAGTGTTCCGGATTCACTTTCCTTAGAAAGGTCTGCATCAATTGAGTTCTCACAACAAGAGTTTTAGGGAAGACAAGTTTCTTCAGGAACTTATGCCACCAAGAAATGAACCTCTACATGATGTATCTGGTTTCCCAACACAGAATGCTTATTCATACTATATGTAGGGAAGCATGACTCAAGTTATGATGCCACAATCGATCCAGTTGTTTCAGAACAACCTACTTGAACTCCGAAATCATGCAAGTTCCAGTGTGCTACCTCAATATAATCACCTTCGACATTGTCATTCCCATCCACATGCTAGTGGGATGGCATCATCATTTCCGTACTATCCAGTTAACATGTGCATGCAACCTGGTCCGGTGCCGACAGGTTCCTCATGGCCATCAGTCGGAAATTCATCTTCCAGTGAAGTGAAACCAAGTAAGGTTGACAGAAGAGAGGCAGCATTAGTCAAATTTAGGCAGAAAAGGAAAGAGCGCTGTTTCGATAAGAAGATTCGATATGTAAATAGAAAAAAGCTAGCTGAGAGGAGGCCTCGCTTGAGGGGGCAGTTTGTGAGGAAATCAAATAGTGTAACTGTTGATCTTAACGGGGAACCTGCTTGTGCTGATTACGAGGAGGATGAAGATGACAATGAGGAGGTATTGAGGGAGTCTTCTCCTGAAGATGATACGTAATGATTGTTGATGTTCACTCTATATTTATGGATCATCTTCTTTTTATTTTATTTTATTTTATATTATATTATTATATTTCTGTACCTCTGTGGAAGGAGTAGTAGTGTTCCATTGAAAGAAGTCCTTCTTACCGAAGAAGAGCGAGGACCACAGATCAGAGCAAACGTGCATCCTTCGGAACCAGGTGAAAAGCGGCCGGATCAAAATGTTGGACGTGCTTCCTTAGGAACCAGTGCCCATGTGGAGTGCATGTAAATGGATATTAAGCATTGTAGGTGTATTGTTTTCCATGGTTCAAATTTAAACAATAGACCCAAAAGTATTGGCAGCATTTTTGTTATAAGGAAGTTTGTGTAATGAAGAATGTAATCAAATCCTATGGAATGACAGTTGCATGTATTTACTCCTCAACCTTAGGTGCCACTCGGGTCAGATTATGTAACAATTTTACACTCTTACATTTCTCCTCATATTGTATTTAGTGACTTTGTATGTTTCAAATGTACTTACATTAAAGAATCTGCATTTTGGGTGTCTTATAAGACCTCAGAGTCGTGCAAATCCCATACTGCCCCGAGACGGGTTGCTTAAATTTAAGGGTAAACTACAGCGTTTGAGTGTTCTCACTTAACTAAAAAAAACATAAAATATGATCAATTTCGCTTCGTTTTAATTGAGATTTAGTCACTGAAGATTAACAACCGTTAAACTTTTAATGGTTTGCTAACGTGGTACGTTAAATATATAAAATTAAAATTACACCATTTCAACTTAGATAATATGTGGATTAAGTCTTTTGTTACTTTCCTTTTGTATTTGTACACTTTTGGTCATTTATGTTATCGTTTTATTATGTTTTGGTCACTTACGTTATCGTTTTATTAAGTTTTGGTCACTTGGACGTTGAATGTCATTAGTTTGATGACGTGACTCGTTAGTAAAATGATTTAATTTTTATTTTAACCCTACACTTTAGACAAAATATTGATTATGTATCTTTTTGTGAATTCAAATTAGTTTAGGGATAAAATTTCAATTTATCCATTTTAAGTAGGTTTTCTTCCTAATCCCATTATTGTTAAGCTTCTCCATGCTTCTTCAGACATCTCTACTCCGTTGTTCCATTTGCCTTCTTTCAAGGACTCGGGGTACATTTCAAGAATAATGAAAGATTTTCAACTTCCGATAATAAATAATAACACTACAAGTTCAGAGAAAAATGAGGAGTATACATCTATAGATAAAATGAAGTTGGGTAATCTCATCTATACAAACTAAAAATTCAATTTCAAAAGATTAAACTTACATAATGTCAAATCCAACAAGAAGACAAATCAATGGATCCAAATAGCGCGATAACAAGATATCACTGTTCGTGATGATTTTCCTTGAGAAAGCTCCTATGGTGAAACATAATCAACGAATCCAATAATCCATAATTGGATCCGTGAATTCATCCACTGAACTCAATCCAAAATCCATTATCTTCAACGTGAAATCTTTGTTTTTACTCAAGAATAAGCAATTTTCCGATTCTATACCTCTATGAATCACCGTTGACTCTTGTGATCTGTCGCATCACCGCCATTGATTCAGCCTCTGAGTATCTCATTTTCGAGTGACCAAAACTTAACAAAACGATAACGTAAGTAACCAAAACTTAATAAAACGATAAAGTAAATGACCAAAAGTGTACAAATATGAAAGGAAAGTGACCAAAACTTAATCAAAGTATTATCTACATGAATATGATGTAATTTTATTTTATATTCATCGTGTCACCTCAACAAACCGTTAACCTTTAGTGACCACATCTTAATTAAATAAAACGAAAATGACTAAATCTTATGTTGTTTGAATTCGGTGAGAAAAAATTATAAAACTCAAATGAAAGTAACAATTTATGTAGTTTACCTAATATTTAATGTAAGGAAGCTAAGCTAGGTTATTAGTTGAGCTTGAAAACTCAAGTGAGAGATTTGAGATTAAGAGATTAGGATCAGAGACGATCGTATGATTTTATGTTGAGAAGGAGTTTGCAGTAATAGCTTATTTTTCAGATTGTGAGTTTTATGACATTTTTATTCCACTCAACCATAAGCTTAATTAAGGATTCAAAACAAAACAAAGATAAATATTTTTTCAATTAATTAATTTAATCGTATTGTATATACATGTATACATTATTAATCACAATATTTAACTTTAAAATCTGAATTGAATTATTTTAGAGATTAATAAATTCATCACACAATATTTTTCATAATTTAGCCAAAACGTTTATTCATTTAATTTGTTAATTTTATTTAATCAAAAAAATTAAATATAAGAATTAATTTCGAAATCTAAGTAAAGTACATGGACTATTCATGGAATTTGACCCAACCTTTCGTTATCATCGTCTTTACAAATATGTGATATTTCCCAGGTTAGTTGGTGGCTCTATGAAGCTTATGAAGGATCTCCAATGGCCTCACCGTCTCATTCCTAATCCTCTTAACTTTAGGGCTTAACAACCCTTTATGTCGAAACCCATACTTTCAATCACCTGATTATCCCCAAAATTAAAAGCTCTTTGCATGCTTCTCAAGCATTTCTCCACCGGATAATCCCCATAACTCCCACAAGGCTTACACCCCACGAAATGCGTCACAAACGGCCACCGTTCGTCCCCCAGCACCGGCCGGTGCTTCTCCATCATCTCCTCGTACCGGTCGACCAATCCCACCCAGTACCCGTGCAAATAATATCGATTCTCAATGAAAACTTTCCATCCATTGCTCCTTTTGTGAAATCAACAAGTGAATCAATGCCGATGATCGTCTGCTTCAAACGCCGGTCTTCCGTTCAAACTCGCCGTCAGAACTTTACCGGCCGTCTCACGGATTTTACCCTTCGGTCCCATCGGCGCCCACGAATCCAGCAAATCCAGCGACCATTGACGGTTCCTCAACAAGAAACTCCCTGTGTTCAAAGCAACCCATGATTTCTTCTCCATCAGATCCTGGTATCCATGGACGATCAAGTTATGGTTTTCGTATTTGGAAAACGGGATTTCGAAGGCCATGTCTGTGAAGAAAGCATCACTGTCGAGCCACCAAATCCACTCAACTTCTGGGTGAGACAACATTAACTTCCTTATCAATGGCAATTTCGACCAATACCCGGAGTTGTTTATCTAAATGAGCCATGTTATAAACAATTTCCATCCCATGAAGCCGACAGTAATCGATCTTGTTCTTTATCGCCTTCAGCAAGTAGTGGTCTCCAATAGCGTTATCACATGGGTTCGGCGGCGAACCAGTAACCAGCAAGATCCGAGCTTTTCCATTAATGAAGTTTGGGAATCCCGGATTCTGGGAAAGCCAAATCTGTCGCTGTTGATCCCAGTTTGAGACGTTGGGTCCCAGGGAGAAGGTGATATTATGGTCGGTCTCATTCTCCGGAGGTTTGTCCGTGTCGGAATCCGAGCGGATATCGGCGATGATCCGGTTGGTTTCTTCGATAAGTTTTTTGGTTGTTGTTAGCTTCGACTTGGAAGCTTCCCAAACTGCCGATGCCAATGGTGCCGCGAAGTACGAGGATGGTAATGAAGCCGCAAAAGATTGTGATTTTGATGTTGCTGAAGGACTTGTTGAACTGACGGCCACGCGGCATTCGGTTTCTTCCGCCACCGACGGCGTTGTTGGTTGTGGGTAAGCCGCCGCCGCCGCCGCCGCTGAAGAATCTCTTTTGCGGAATGAAATTACGTTGACCCATGAGGGAAAAAACGGAAATATAGAAAACAGAATTTACGTATCTTTCTGTGGTCAGATCTGAGAATGAGAGATTGATGAAAAATGAATGGATTTCAGGTTTTTATTTATAAAATTGTACATGCAAAAGTAAGAGGAATTGAAATGACGAACGTGCATTCCACTCATGAAATCAAATCAAGAATTATTCAGGAAATGGGTTTGATTACGTTCAAACAACAAGCGGTATTTGAAGAGAGCATGGACTGCACGTCCCCAAATGATGTTGCTGCTTTTGCTGTACTTAACCATGACCGAGCATGTACTGCTGCATTATTTGTCAACTCCTGCAACTGCACGAATAAAGCAACATCACACAAGTACTGAATATATGCAAGTGTAAAGCTAACTTGAATACCAAGAGGCAGGTCTGTGTAAAATGACATGAACGCGTTCTAATACTAATAATAACAAATCAACGTGAAGAAAAATATCTAAACGTTTCTTCTTTTGAAGAACAAAGAGCAAAAGTAGCAAATGCATCAAGAAGTTATTAATCCTTGTAGGCTAATGATTACTTAACAGATTGATCAAGTCAAGTCTACCAATGTTTGAGGCCTTGCATCTCAAAAAGCTTTGTGAAGCAAGACTCTATCTATCCCAGGAGTAGAATACAGACGCGTCCGACATAAGTAATTTATTTCTTTTCTAGTTTTTTCCCCCTAAATACTTGAATGGTTATACGGCTGTTCATACGTCTGAGTATATGTTTGGCATAGATGTTGCATGTCAGTACTTAAGAACAAATGAAGAGTCGGAGCAATATAGCTATTGAAATTTGAATGAGAGATGAAAAGAACAAATTGCTATAATATCTATCAATCTGCTTCTATCTGTATAAGCATCATCATTCCTGGCTCTAACCCCAAATTATCCAGGAGGTGCACAACCAGAATAAACTAAGAATCCAAGATCAAAACTGTCTCACCCATGATGCTACTAAAAGAAGATGATGAACAATTGCACTGCTCTGCTACCTTACATACAAACCTACATGCCTTTGGAGGTAAAACTGGCTAATATTTTTCCTAAGATGCTTCTTTTAAGCAAAAAGAACAAACAGAAAAGAGGCAAATTCCACCACCTTGCAGTATATTGTTTCATTAATTTAATATATCTCCATTTTGTTATTTCAGAAATTAATAAGAAAAATAATATGGGTGGGAAACACGAATAGAGACAGTCGTACATCTTCTCTATCTCTTGGTGGTATGTCTTGTACCCACTCAACCTCCGCCATTCGGTATCTGCATTAAACATAACATAACAGAAGTATGATGTTCCGAAACAAATTCATGCCGACATGAATCAGTGTTGTCAAGGGTTTGAGGCACAATCTTGGCACTTAAACCCTTATATTGCCTCGAGCGCAAAGTGCTAGTTAAGTAAAGCACAATATGCATATGTGCAAGTTTTTTGTAATACACACACATATATAGGGTTAGGATCTACTTACACTCAGTGTAAAACTTTCCCATTTTAGACGGTTGGATTGAATGAAATCAAATGTTGAGATTAATTCCTTTTTACTGTAAATATCTTCTCATTTTCTATTGTTAATCTTAACGACTTAGCCTTTGATTTCTCCTCATCCGACGAGCCTAAAAAGGTATACAACTTTTTAGATTTACACAATATAATTGGATCCTAACCCATATATATATAAAGCTTAAGATATATAATAAACTCTAATATGGAGTCTAGTATATCTACAAAACATGCAATTTTTTTACTGGCCAATATGCATGATTCCCTTGCGAACAATGTTTGTTGTTGAATGTTCAATATTACGAAGTATAGAGTTTGATATTATCCTTTTCTTAGTAGTAAAGGTGTATCAAATGAAAAAAAAATTAAGGAAATTAAAGAGAAATGTGAAAAATAAAAGAAGAAGAGAAATTCAATCAAGCAGCCATTTTTTATGCGTATCACCTTACAAAAAAGCACGTGTAGGTGCACTAGGTTTGAGCTGAAAGGGTATAAGGTGCAGATGTGCCTGGGCGCACACCTTGACAACACTGGTATGAATAATGGAAATTGTGAATCTAAGCATACAATATACATGATCCAATTAAAAGACGAGGTTAAGAAAACAAAATATTCTCAAATGTAAACAATGCAGCAAAGGAATCGCATTAAAAAGAAATAAGTCTACAAACACTTACTCTGTGATCTCCACTTCACAAGCAAAATCAGCAATTGAATCTGTATCGGGATCACGGATGACCTACAAATATAATTGACAAAAGAAACATAGAAAACAGAAGGAAAAAAAAGAGAGAGGAACTACTGGCCATTCAACATGCGTAGACAGCCATAACATACCCAAATTTCTTTCATTTATAATACACAATTATGATTAGAGAGTATGAAACTCACCATAAGTCTGTAGCGTGGTTCAAATATGTGGAGTGGAAACTTATGACACGGGATGACAACATCCATGACGAAAAGCGGTATCAGATCATTACCAAAATTTATCAGACTGTCTGTTCTGGCCTTCTTTCAGCATATTCTTGAGGGAAGATCCTCTGTATGATGTTTCTTAGCGTTACTAATATTATTATTTATTTTCATATTACAGTTGGCCCAAATTACAAAGAAACAATGCAACCCACTGCACCAAAGCCCAACAACAAATCCCAACAAACAGCCAACGATCCGAGGCCCAGGAACCAAGCCCATCCAAATGACCCAAACCATTTAGGGTTGTTGGTAACTCTTCTAGCGCCTCCTCCTCCTTAGCCACCTGATATGGAACCGTTCAGCGCCGTTTCAGTCGGCCATCTACACCAATCAAAAAGAGGCAAAATTAGTCTAAATAAGCCAAAAAATTAATAACAAAAATCCCAAAACATTATCTCGAGGAGTTGTGTTTCCGGTCAACATCATCAATAAAATAAATAACTAATTGAAGAAAATTCAGATTTTAGGATGAGTACGTATTTTCGATTGAGAGAGGATAAGTAGCCTCTTGCCGGCATGCATGCATGTTTTTCAAGGTTTTAGGAGCTGTGTTCTTTGCTGTTACTTTTAATGTTTAACCAACACACTTGATGAAACCAGTGGTGTGCTCTTGAAAACAACTGATGGAAGCTGCAAGTGTTTTACATTTTAATAATATAAGTAATATGATAACAAATATAAAACATTCTTAAACAACATATTTAATATGAAAATAATCATGGAAAGAAAATGAGAAAACTCACTATGTCGAAAAAACAATACAAAAAGATTTGTGTCTAAACATAATTTAAGATTTAATTAACTTATTTTTAAACCCATATCCATAATATTTATTTATAGAAATAAATTCATAAATGAAACTTGCATAGAAAGAAGTTTATTTAAAATGAATTTCCTACTCTTCATCATCAATGCCTAAAGAGAAATGTTTTACTCGAATTAAATTGTTGCATCTACAGCAGGAGTACTTAATGAGTTGAGCAGTTTGAACTCGACTAGGTTAAAACTTAATAAAAGCTCGATTCGGGTGGACTCGACTCGAGACCTTAATGAGCCAAGTCAAGCAAAGTCCAACTCGGCTCGATAAGTTCACGAGAAACTCATTAATTTTTCATAACTTTTTAATAATTATCTTAAAAAATTACTTCATTAAAAATTACTTATTTACTAATAGATAATAAAAAAGATGATTAATTACCAATCTATTGATTTTCTAATAAATAAATTTAAATACTAAATTGTTAATTAATCATTATTATTTTATTACACCTAAAAAACAAACTTTAATTATTATTTAAATGTATTTATCGATTGTTATTTTAGTGTTCAAACTTTGAATTTATTTTATACACTCTTTTGACTTTTTTCCCTAATCCAATTTATGTTTATATTAAGTTTTATATAGTATTAATGGATTTTACTTATAATTAAAAAAAATTATGAATTTAGAGAGCAACGAGGATAGCAACAAATTTTCTTAAAGAGTACGAGTCGAGCATAATTTTAACGAGTAACGAGTCGAGTCGAACAACAAAATTTTTTAACGAACACAATTCAAACAGTGCCCAACTCGCGATCGACTCGCTCGATAAGCACCCCTATCTACCACCCCCATATCCTCGTCTTAACCTGGCCCAATCCAAGAAAAAAGGATGATACAACTCTTGGAAGCTCGTCGATGGCTGTGAACAAAGTCTGGAGGTGAATACTGTCCTGGAAGCTCAAGCTCAAGCTCTAGCAGTCAATATATACAAACATGCAATTTGTATCCATATAATATATAACACATGTCATAACCATTTTTTTGTAAAACAATTCTGTATTATTTTAAAAACGATTACGACTTTATTTTGGAAAAATTGGTGATTTGTAATTAATTTGAATTAAATTGAATAGAGTCGCCATCGACCTTTGGGTTAGGTAGGCCGAATACCTAAAAACGTCTTTTAAAACAATTTTAAGAAAGATCATTTTTAAGACAAAAATAGTCTGCGTTTACCAAAGATTCAATTAAAATGGATTCGGGAGTCGGTTACGTGTGGGGAAGGATAAACACCCCCACAACGCCCAAAATTGGTACTGTGTCGCTTACACATCGTCGTAAATGGTGGAAATTACAATTTGAATATGAAGTAAAAAATATGATCTATTTATTGAATATTTGTTAAAATTAAAATAATAGAAATACTTCACTTGGTAAGAAATCTCAAGATTTGCAATCCTCCAACGGGAAAGCTATCTCATCTATTTCTTATCTATAAAGTATGTCCTATCTTTTAATTACCCCTAAATAATATCGTCATAAGTAGAAGATACAATATGCTTAATTTATGTATCGTTAATATTAACATAACAACCATTAATACAATAAAAAATATGAAATAGAATAATAAATAAATTATGATTTATTTATTGAATATTAGTTATAAATAAATAAAAAAATCCTTTTCTCGATAAGAAATCCCGAGATTTGCAATCCTCCGCCGGGAAAGCTACCTCGTCTATTTCTTACTTGTAAAGAATATTTTCTCTTTAAATAAAAAAAATGACGAAAATTGACATAATGCATCACACTATACTTTTCCAAAGCATACATCACTCATATTAAGATTCAATGAAGAAATAATAATAAAGATTAAAATTTAAATATTAAACAATATGAACATCAAATAAATTAACAAAAAATAAAATAACAATAAAAATAATTTCTATAAGCTTGTAAAAGGAAGAATTTGCGTTTTTTATTCCGTTTGAACGTCGTATCGGATTGTACCCCTTCGATCAAGCGATACTTTCCACGCCCGTTCTATAAATTCATGTTCTTGAAAAATATTTGAATGAAATTAACAACTAAGGAAATAAAATAGAAACAAATATGATTGCCAATGACAAATAAAATATTTACAATATTAAATAAGAACACTTACTATACATGTATCAAGGATTGAAAAGCAAACGATTAAATATTACAAACCAAACTAAAATACCAAAATACATCATTTAAGGCAATAAAATGTAATTAATGGAAATTAAAAAGAGCTAAAATGACAAAAATATTAGGGACTAAACTGCAAAAATACAGGAAATTAAAGAACCAAAATAAATATACTCGAAACTTTAGAAACCAAAGTAAATAAAAATGAATTTTGGGAACTAAAACGGTAAAAACAGAATCTTCAAGGGCTAAACAGCAAAAACAGGAATTTAAAATACCAAAATCAATAACAGAAAATTAAAGGACCAAAACGCCAAAAACAGAATCTAAAGGACTAAACACCAATTACAAAACAAACAGAATCCAAATATAAAACATTAAAAATACAAATACTAGAAGCCAAAATAACTCAACAATATTATTAAGGACTAAAATAAAATGAAAGTAAAACAAGCAAGCCATATCAGCATTTAACCCAATATAAAAGTAGTGATCAAAATGCATTCAGAATCAAAATACATGGATTATAAACATGAATAAAACATGTATTTCTTTTACATAGTAAATAGTGACTAAAACAGAAGATGCATAAATCTGAGGGCCAAATTTGAACATCAGCTAAAATCCTACAACACATGCAAATAAGGACTAAAACGAATATTATATGAAACAAGCAACCAAAAATCTAAACACTTAGAAAATATAATACTTATCATATAGGATTAAAACGGAACAAGAAATAAATAAAGAGCTCAAATAGAAAGATGAAATTTCATTTAGGATCATATTACAACCATTACAAAGCTAAAGGGATTTAAAATGTAGTTTCACCCATAAATGCTAAGGACACGCGTGCAAGATTACAGAGATAAGAGGACCAAATGGGCTATTAGCCCTTAATCCCAACACTCGGCCTCAAAACGACGCCGTTCGACGTCTGAAAAATAACCCTCTTAAGGGTTATTATGAAACCCTAAAAATCATATACTCTCCCCCTCATTTCCTCAGCCGATCTCCCTCTCTCCTTCTCATTACAGAGAGCCGAAAAGGCTCTCAAGCTTCTCCTTCTCAACCCCTTTTTCCAGCAAACAGAGGACCCAAAACTCCCCGGCCACCGTGGATCGGTGGCCATGGGGAGTAAACTCATCTCTCTCTCCCTAAAAACCTAAGCGACTCAAAACCCTAAAAATCACCTCACTCCAACCCTAACCAACCTAGAAGAGGAGAAGGCTTTACCTTCAGATACGGGGCTAGCCGAGATCGGAGAAGGTCACAACGAGGTTCGCGGTGGTGGTTCGAGGAAGAGGTAAAACTTTCTTTTTTCTCTCTTTTTTTTTTTCTGTTTCGATTTTTTCTCCGTCCCCTCTGGTATTTTTTTGTTTCCTTTTTGCTTTCTTTATATTCAGTATCTGGTGAGATGATGATATCTAGAAAAAATAGGATATGGGTCTTACTGTCTTTGCATGATTACCTCCCGATTTTTCGGGATTTAATCTGTTTTTAAATGGATTCTAGGATTTAGGCTACTGTTTTTACAAGAACCGGTTACTGTTCATGCAGGAGAACAGTCGGCGGCGACGGGACACCTCGGCTTGGTGGCTCGGTGATTGGCTCACGGTTGCTCACGCGGCTCAGGCATGACTGGTGAAGATCAACGTGCGGCTGAGGGATTGGACTCTGGCTTGAGCGGCGGCTGTGCAGTTGGGGATTAGGGTTTGAAACCCTAAACTGATTTAGGGTTTGAAACCCTAAACTGATTTAGGGTTTGAAACCCTAATCTGATTTTAGGGTTTGAAGCCCTAAACTGATTTAGGGTTTGAAACCCTAATCTGGTGGGTTGTTGGGCTCCGGGATTGGGCCAATTGTAATCTGAATTGGGCTTCTAAGCCTACAAAAAAAAATGTAATATGTAAAATAATTAATAATAATAATTAATAATATAATGATAATAATAATAATAATAATAAAATAACGGAAAAAAATCCCGGACAAAAACGGGTGTTTACAGCTGCCCCTCTTTGCACATTCTTGTGTTAACAAGAATAGGGCAAAGACGACAAGAAACACGTTTTTTGTCTGGTTCTCCTTTTGGGTTTGAAAAGATGGATAATTTTGTTGGTGGGGACGACACTGCTCGTACGCAATGAAGAGGTCTGGTCGTCTAAGGGTGACATGGCTCCTACGTGATGAGGAGATCTGGTCATTTTTAGGAAGGGTGATAACTCGGTTCCTACGTGATGAGGACGGCTGGTTATCCTAATGTTGACACGGCTCTTACATGATGAAGAGATCTGGCCATCTAAAGGTGATAACACGGTTCCTACGTGATGAGGACGGCTGGTTATCTATGGTTGACACGGCTCATACGTGATGAAGAGATCTGGTCTGGGGATGACACGGTTCATACATGATGAAAAACTCTGGCCACCTTTAGGAAGGGTGATAACTCGGTTCCTACGTGATGAGGACGGCTGGTTATCCTAATGTTGACACGGCTCCTACGTGATGAGGAAGTCTGGTCAGTTGATGTTGACTGACTCATTGCTTCAATAAGTCTTGAAGATCCTGTAAAAATGGTCATATGCCATGATTTCATGTTATCAATATGCTCTAAGAATGATCTAAATGCATGTTTAAAGGGTTATGCTCGGTTCGTTCCTGGCATTGAGACTCCCTCATACTCTTTGATCGAACATGCGAAATTTATGCGTTCATCCGTGCCTGGTTACTTTCTTGACCTCTCATTAAATATTCTTTGACTTGGTCCTTCTGATCTACCCCGAGAGAGTTTATCTTGCATCTTGATTCTTGGTCATTGATTGATTTTTCAGAGACGATTCATTCAGAATGGACTCTCCTTGTTACATGCCTTTAAATTGGGACTTCTTTGCTTGGGAAAAGTATGATTATGTTGAAACTGATTTCTTTAATTTACCCTCTTTTCCCTCAATGATTTGTTTAATGACTGATGGGAGCGTGCCTTTGCATGTGTTCTCTGGTGAACACCTGTTTCAAAATCCCCATAATCTGACACTTTTCAGAGTAAAGCATAGTAACTGATGTTGTTATTGATTAGTAATTTGGTGAATATATGCGAGGACATTGAATCAAATTCAAAAATTTTACTGAAGACAGATAATGAGAAGTACAATCTTTTGGGACAAGAAAGCAAGTATATACAAAGAAAAACAATGGACAAATATAGTGAATATCAAATGCTGAGTCCTTCTATTTCTTCACCCCAAATCTTTCTCGAAAGTTGACATGTGTTTCGAAGATTCAGATCGTACAAAAGATGTGTGAGCATGAGAGTCTTTCCCTAAACCGTTAGGCTTCCGAGGGAATTTACCCTTTCAATTTCTGATTATTCGAGCCGTCCATTACGGATTTTCAACTCGAATCCTCCTTTGGTTTCAAGATGCCCATTTTGGGTTTTCATCTTGAACCCTCCTTTTTTATTTTCTTCTTTTTCATTTTCTCATTTTTTTTTTTTTTTTTTTTAGGTGTAATATCGTTTGACCGAATCTGAATTCACGGGATTAGGCAAATCTTCCCCATCCATTTCTGTTAACACCAAAGCTCCTCCTGAGAATGCCTTTTTACAACATAGGGACCTTCCCAGTTCGGCATCCACTTCCCTCGAAAGTCTTTTTGCATAGGTAAGATCTTTTTTAGTACCAAATCGCCTTCACGAAATTCTCGAGGTCTGACTTTCTTGTCATATGCTCGTATCATCCTTCTCTGGTACATTTGGCCATGGCAGATAGCTCTCAGCCTTTTCTCCTCAATCAAATTTAATTGATCAAACCTACTTTGTACCCAATCAGCCTCGTCTAGTTTCAACTCCATCAATACTCTCAAAGAAGGTATTTCCACCTCAATAGGTAAAACTGCTTCCATCCCATATACCAAAGAGAATGGTGTTGCCCCAGTAGATGTACGAACGGACGTGCGATAAGCAAGCAATGCAAAAGGTAATTTCTCATGCCAGTCTCTATATGTTTCAGTTGCTTTTGTGATGATCTCTTGATGTTTTATTCGCTGCCTCTACTGCCCCATTCATTTTTGGGCGATAAGGAGCCGAATTGTGATGTTTGATCTTTAACTTTGTGCAAACTTCCTTCATTAAATCGTTGTTCAAATTCAATGCATTATCTGTGATGATCCTTTCAGGTGTTCCATATCTACAAATGATTTCTCTTTTTAGAAATCTGCACACTGCTCCTTTTGTGACATTAGCATAAGAGGCAGCTTCAACCCATTTGGTGAAATAATCTATAGCCACTAAGATAAAACGATGTCCATTTGAGGCCTTCGGTGAAATTGCCCCAATGACATCGATGCCCCACATTGAAAATGGCCAAGGTGCGTTCATTACATGGAGTGGTGAAGGAGGAACATGTATTTGGTTATCATGAATCTGGCATTTATGACATCTTCGAGCAAATCTGATACAATCTCCTTCCATAGTGGACCAATAGTACCCAAACCTCATGATTTTTCTAACCATTGTGAATCCATTAGCATGTGTTCCACAAACTCCTTCATGGACTTCCTCAAGTATTTTCTTGGCCTCAATTCTATCCACACATCTCAAAAGCACCTGATCCTTGCCCTTTTTATACAATATATCTCCATCAAGGACATACCCCATTGCTAATCTTCTTAAGGTTCGTTTATCATTCTCAGCTGCCTCCGCCGGGTAAGCCCGATACTTCACATATTGGAGAATATCATAATACCATGGGAGATTATCATCCTCTTCTTCCTCTATGTTGCAACAATGAGCTGGCATTTCTCTATACTCATCCGAATAGGCATCATTCGAGATTGATCATCGGCCTTGAACATAGCTGCCAACGTAGCCAAGGCATCTGCCATTTGATTTTCTTCACGAGGAAGATAAGCAAAAGAAATTTCTTCAAACTCTTTGATCAACTCCATCACTAAGTTCTTGTATTCTATCAACTTGGAGTCTCGAGTCATCCATTCCCCGCGAAGCTGATAAATAACCAGAGCAGAATCGCCGAATACTTCTAGGCTTTTAACTTTGCGCTCAATTGCAGCTTGAATACCCAAGATACATGCTTCATACTCTGCCATATTGTTAGTGCATTCAAAGGCGAGCCTACTAGTACAAGGATAATGATCTCCCTCAGGTGAAACTAGTATTGCCCCAATTCCATGTCCCACAGCATTAGAAGCGCCATCGAAGTTCATTTTCCATGCTTCATTTTTCGAAGTATCTTCTTCAGTAACAAATATACTCATCAAGTCTTCATTCGGAAAATCAAATTTTACTGGCTCATAGTCTTCTAATGCTCTGCTTGCCAGGAAATCTGCAATAGCACTTCCTTTAATTGATTTCTGGTTCATGTAGACTATATCAAATTCGGACAACAACATTTGCCATCTCGCCATCCTTCCAGTTAGAGCCGTTGATTCCATCAGGTACTTTAACGGATCCAGTCTTGATATCAACCAGGTAGTATGATACAACAAATATTGTCTCAGCCTCTTAGTAGTCCATACTAAAGCACAACACAGCTTTTCAATAGAGGAATATCGAGTCTCACAGTCAGTGAATTTCTTACTGAGATAGTAAATAGCTCGTTCTCTTCTTCCAGTTTCGTCATGTTGGGCCAACACACATCCCATCGACTTCTCAAAGACAGTCAAATATAAAATCAATGGTTTGTTTGGGATTGGTGGCATCAAGACAGGAGCAGTAATTAAGTAACTCTTAATTCTATCGAAGCATTCTTGGCAACTATCATCCCATTCTCCTGGGTTTTGCTTTCTCAATAATCGGAATATTGGATCACATTTCTCGGTCAACTGAGAGATGAATCTGGCAATATAATTTAACCTTCCTAGAAAACCTCGTACTTCCTTTTGCGTTCTAGGGGGAGGTAATTCCAAAATTGCTTTGACTTTATCAGGATCTATTTCTATCCCATTCTCACTGACTACAAATCCCAATAACTTCCCTGAAGTAGCTCCAAATGTGCACTTGGCCGGGTTAAGCTTGAGCTGGTATTTCTTTAATCTTAAAAATAGTTTCTTTAAGACTTTTACATGTTCTTCTCCAGTTTGTGATTTAGCAATCATATCATCCACGTACACTTCTATATCCCTGTGCATCATATCGTGGAACAACGTAACCATGGCTCTTTGATATGTTGCCCCAGCGTTCTTAAGTCCAAAGGGCATCACCTTGTAGCAAAACGTACCCCACATTGTCACAAAAGTTGTCTTTTCCATGTCTCCTGGGTCCATCTTAATTTGATTGTAACCTGAGAAACCATCCATGAAAGAGAAAAGCATGACCAGCCGTATTGTCAACCAAAGTATCGATATGTGGGAGTGGAAAATTATCTTTGGGGCTCGCTCGATTGAGATCCCGGTAGTCAACACACATCCAACCTTGCCATCTTTCTTTGGAACTGGCACTATGTTTGCTACCCATTCAGGGTACTTGGCCACTTGTAAAAATCCAGCATCGAATTGTTTCTTCACTTCTTCCTTGATTTTTAATA
The DNA here is from genome assembly GCF_006381635.1 of Hibiscus syriacus. Lineage (NCBI taxonomy): Eukaryota > Viridiplantae > Streptophyta > Magnoliopsida > Malvales > Malvaceae > Hibiscus > Hibiscus syriacus. The sequence goes on from NW_024062470.1 coordinate 239,142, forward strand.
GCATATCTGGTCTCATTCTTCGAAGTTTTTGCTGAACAGGCTTGTATTCCGGCTTTATTGGTAGCTTGTGCATCACAATGTCGGTTTCCAACCCCGGCATATCTTGATAAGACCAAGCAAACACATCCCTATATTCCCGAAGAAGGCTTATAAGACCATCTCTTACTTTTGGTGAGAGTGAAGTGCCAATTTTAACTTCCTTTATATCCTCTTCTGTTCCCAAATTTATTGTTTCAGTTGTCTCTTTGTGGGGCAATATTTGTCTATCTTCCTGCTCCATCATTCTAACAAGCTCAGAGTTTAACTCACATTCCTCTTCATCTTTATAACCCTCAGATTCTTCGAGACACATGTCATTTTCAAAATCAATTTGTGGTTCAAAAATATCATTACTCGAACAGTTGATATCTGAAGACCTGCGAATCAAAAGGAGTATATTGGCTGTGGACAAAAATTTTATATAATATTTATCAAGAGAATAATTATCAATAAAGAATAAAGAATACTCAAGAGATGAATAAAATACTTGCTAAGATTAGAATGAAAGAAGAACACTGTTTCATTAAAGCAATGACAAATAACAATTTGTCCTTTTACAAAAGCCCTATTATATTTGGGTCAAAAGGAGACAGATTTGTTATTATGCATTACTTTGAAAAGTGCTTATAGAACACAGGGAGTTCTTCAACAGTGTAATTGTTCAAAACATAGCCAGGAGGACACGGACGAATTGATGCCAATGAACACTCTCCAGTAGAATCTTCTGTGATAACGTTGATGCTCAGGCTTCCCAATAAATTTTCAACAAATTCTGTATCTTCAATATCTCCTGACTGTTTCAGCGTGCCAATCACAAATCCTCCAGACACAAAAGATTTGGAGAGTGGTGGAATGACCATGGGTCCCCAAACAAGATCTTCTCCCTTTACTCTTGCCTTCCTTCTTTCTTTAAACTTTTGTGCATCCTTGACTTTATCATGGTACGTTGGTTTGTATCCGAGACCAAAATAATTTCTTTTAGGAACTGGAGCCGATCCTTCAGTGATTCCTTGCAATTTCTTTCCCAAGCCTTTCCCTACCTTTGCTCCTCTAGCTAAGGTCTCCTTTAATTGCATCTTTGTATTTTTTGAAAGATGAGGAATGGGAATTCTTTTGCCCTCAGAGATAAAAGTAGCATTAACAAATTCCAAGGACTGGAAGGAGGACTCTAGTGCATTTTCATCTACCCCTACATATGGTGCATCTGTAGTGATAGAGGCAATGATGTCTTCTTCCGCTTTGATGGTCACTAGAGTCCCATCAACAATGAATCGGAGCTTTTGGTGAAGGGAGGAAGGAACTGCCCCAGCCATGTGAATCCAGGGTCTCCCTAGCAAGCAACTATAACTCGGATGAATATCCATGACAACAAAATCTACTTCAAATGTTGTAGGGCCAATTCTGAGAGGAATAATCATCTTCCCCATTATCTTGCGTTCTGTCCCATCAAATGCCCTTACAGCATTGCCACAAACCCTCATTTGTGATACATCCACAGGAAGTCTATTTAGAGTGGCGAATGGCATAACATTCAAGGCCGATCCGTTGTCAATTAACACTCCTGAGACGATGACTCCTTTGCAATGAGCCGTAATGTGTAAAGCCTTGCCCCTGCCTTTTCCTTCTTCAGGTATCTCGTCATCATAAAAATAAATAAAATTATCTGCATTAATATGATTTACCATCCTGTCCACACGTTCCACTGGTATATCCTTCCCTACAAAAGTTTCATTCAGCACTTTGATCAGAGTATTTCGATGTACTTCCGAATGCAGCAGTAGAGATAACATTGAAATCCGTGCTGGGGTCTTATGAAGCTGTTCCACAATATTATACTCGCTGTGTTTCAGAAACTTTAAAAATTCCTGAGCCTCCTCAATCTTAACAGGCTCATTCAATTTATCATCAGGATCTTTAATAACCACATCTCTTGCTTTATCAGCCTTTCCAGGAGCATAGCATCTTCCACTCCTGGTGAAAAATCCAACTTCAGCCACCTCTTCCTCCTTACTCTTAGGAGTATTAATTTGGCATGTATAGTCCCAGGGAACACTCTTGTTACTCTTGTAGGCAAAAGGCGCAGGGGTTTTGATCACCACCCTAGATGTTATACTTCCACTGCTGGCCTCATAATTTGGCTTTGATATGACCAGGACAGGCTTTTTTAAATTCTTTTCAGCTTCCCTTGAATTTTCTTCAGAAGCGCAGATATATCTTTCATTTTCACTCATTCTTTCTTCATAGAACTGCAACTCCTGCTTGTTCATTAATTCTTGGACTATCTGCCTGAATTCTTGACAATCCTGAATCTGATGACCATTTTCACCATGGTATTCACAAAAGTTCTCTGTCTTTCCCGTTGAGCATTCATTTCTAGGGCTTAACAACTCTCTCCTTTATTTGAGCATATACCCATTTCAGTGGTGTTCTTATTTCTTCAATTCTCCTCTTAATTCTCTGATTTTCCTCAATAGCGTTCACTCCCTGATTCTGATGATTTGGGAGCGGGTTTGCAGCAACACAGGGTGCTTCAGAATCATTAAAGGACACCACCTTTCTCTTGATCAGATCTTCAACCACTCTTTTAAAAGCGAGACACTTTTCAATGTTATGTCCTCTGAGATTTGCATGATACTCGCATGTCTCATTTTCGTTGAACCATTTTGGATAAGGTGGTTTAATTGGATCAATGAATTTTGGTGATACTACGTGAGCTTGGACTAATCCATGGAAGAGCTCACTGTAAGTCATTGGTATGGGAGTGAACGTCATCCTTTCATTGTTATGCTCCGCTTAGTCTCTCCTTGAGATGAAGAAGAGTTTCCCGTCTTCGGCTTACTCACAGAGAAATTTACATTATTCACCTCTCCTTCTTTCCTTTTCACATAGGGTTTCTTTGCAGGAACTTGGCTACCGGCAATCTGCCCCTTCTTTAATGCTCTCTCGATCATCTCTCCACACATCACGATATCAGAGAAGCTCTTAGTTGCCACTCCTAACATATGATCAATATAAGGAGATTTTAACGTATCTATAAACATGGTTATAAACTCCCTCTCAATAAGTGGTGGGTGCACTTGAGCAGCAATATCCCTCCAGCGCTGAGCGTACTGTCGGAAGGTCTCATTATGCTTCATCTCCATATTTTGGAGAGTAACACGATCAGGCATCATATCGGTAACGTGTTGGTATTGTTCTTTAAACGCATTGGCCAAATCCTTCCAAGACCCTATTTTAGCTCGGGTTAATTGGTTATACCATCTGACAGCTGACCCCGTCAAGCTGGCCTGGAAACAGTGAATTAATAGCCCATCATCCTTCACGAATCCTGTCATTCTTCGACAAAACATGGTCAAGTGAGCAACAGGACAAGTTTTTCCATCATACTTTTCAAATTCTGGCATTTTGAACTTAGGTGGTAATACTAGGTCTGGCACAAGACTCAATTCCTCTGCATTCATTCCGTCTTGAGAACCCTGCTTTCCCATTTCTTTAAAAAACCCTTTGCACCAGTCCTTTAAATGCTCCGGTACTTCCGTTTTAGGTTTCTCCATTTCCTCAGGATCTACATCAATATACTCATAAGGACTGTTTTGAGGGTTAGTCGTGGCCATTTGAACCTTTACAGCTGAAGACCCTGCAGGATGTTCCACTAGCTTTTCAGGTGAGATAACTAGTCTCGGAGTAGACTCCTGCCTAGAAACTTCACCAGGGGCAGCGCTTGGTTCTTTAACTGTTTCAGTACGTAACCCAGACATCTTGGTCATCATCTCATTCATCATATTAGCCTGGCTTTGCAGTATTTGATCTATAATTGACTTTTGTGACTGATCCATCTTTGCCTGCCATTCTTGTTGTATTCTTAGTAAATCTTCTTGCATTTCTTTCTTTAATTGATCAAGCTTGGCCTCCATGGCTCTACTTCGCGTGTGATAAGGATTGGAGTTCTTACTTGCCAGAATCGTCTGTCACATAACCCTTCGGAAATTAATTTTATTGTTCTTTTAAATTCGAATGCATATTATTGGTAATGTGCTATAAATGATACATTTTATTGGTGATGCATTATAAATGATGAATTTACTTATGCATAATGAATGATGCAAGTATGAAATGCAAATAAAAGGCGTTGACCCAAGCAGTAACCATTCGGAAATACTTTCATTGGATAAAAAGTTTCACTCATTACAAAGGAGTTCTATTACATATAAGGCCTAGCCCTCAGACTCAGCTCTACAATTTCGTTCATAATGGCGATGATCTCCCTTGTATATTCAGAAACCGGATTTGTGCGCAGTTGGATGATCTCCGCTCTATTGGCTAATTCATTCATGTACCGAGCCACTTCACCCATTTGAGCAATAGCTTCCCCATCATGCGCTCGCGTTCTTCTACTAAGGATCGATAATGCTCGTATGTATTTTCCCATCCCTTATTGATGCGTTTGATCTCTTTCTCTAGATTGGTAATATGAATTCGACATTTCTGGAGTTCACCCTTTAATTCTCTGATTTCCTTCTGGAAGGATTTGTTTTCCTCGAGAGCAACTCTTAGGTCCACTGAAGCGGGAGGAACTTGTACTTGCAGAAGGGACTGCTCAAGGTTCGATACATGACTTTTGAGCTCATCATTCATAGCTCGAGATTGGTTCATCTCATGTTCGAATCTTATCTGTAATTCTCCCATTTCTCCCGTGAGCTCATCTACTTGCTGACTTTTTGTCGAGAATCTCTGCATCCACGATCCAATCTCTGCCTGCTTTCTATCGAGGAATCGATTCCATCCCTGTCTCTCAGACCACATCTCTTCTTTCTTTTGCTTTCTTTCTTCTTCGAGCTCTAAAATTCTTCGATCTTTGTCCTCAAAGTCCTCAATTATACTGTTCATCTCAGTTTTTAACCCTTGGACTTGATTCTTTTCTTCTTCTAATTCTTTCAGGCTGACTTCTTTTTCTTCATGGAGTTTTGAGCTCTACGAGCCTCAGCTTTATACTGCTTGATCAATTCCTTTTTATCGGCCTCTAGCTCGCATACTTTTGCTTTTCCAGCTTCTATCTTCTTGATCTGACACTTGTTCTCAATTTCCAGACTTTTGATTCGCCGTCTTGCAGCCGCTAATTCTCTGGATCCAAGTTTCTTTCTCATTTGCTGCACCCTTTGATAATCTTTTTTTAAGTCTTCTAAATCAGCTTCCACCTCCTCTTTCCGTTCTCTCATCATTATAAACTGTCTGGCATGAAATTCAGCCTCGATAGTCGACATGAAGTTTTCTCTCTCCATCTCTTCTATTTTCTTGGAATCTTTAGCCTTTTCCATTTCAAACTCAATTCCTTGGATTTCCAAATTCGAAGGGATATTTCTGATTTGTTCTTCTATTGACCTTGATCCCTCTCCAGATGTTAAAGGTATCTTATCATTTACCCTCCTGATTCTCCAGGCTTCATAATCAGGCGTCAAGATAACATCCGCTCCAATTACTTTAGTCCTAAAAGTCATCCTCCAGGAATCAGCCACATCTTTGATTTTCTTTCTATAATTGCCTTCTTTATAATCAAATTCAGCACTAGTCAACCCATGAGTCACGGGAACAAACTGTCGGGCACCGTACTGTCTCAATATCAACAAAGGAGCGTATCCCACTCCTCCCCATAGTCCCAGTAATATGATCCAGTCCAAATCTCCGCACTTGAACAAGATTTGTGTATGCATCAGCCACGGTGTTCGCCATGCTATGTTTTGACTTTGTAGATTCTGGAAGAAATCAATCCATTGATCTTTCTGAGATACTTCAGGCCACTCCTTCGTAAGGTACTCAGCGACAGGAGAATAATCTTTCAAAAAACGGTTATAGTTGACTTTTTCTTCCTTCCAGAAATGGCTTCTGATCCACACAGTAAGCAATTGAGCACAACCCATAAAACGACCTCCCCCCAACCTTCTACATATATTCAAAGATCGGAAAGTTTCAGCAAGAATTGCATGGACTGGATTCACCTCTCTTCCTAACTTCTCAACCAAATCGACTACTGCCAGCTCGATCAATCCCAAACATTTTGGAAAGATTACCAAACCATATATACCCAAAGCAAATACATCTCTACGCACGTTTTCATCTACATGTGCTTCAGCTATCTTTTGTAAGTGAGACCACGGTACTCCCTCACTTTCTCCCTTGCGTTGCAAACGATCATTCACCCATTTGTCGCTTGTGCCCGAGATCTTTGCAAGCTTTGACTTAAAAGAAGGTCCTTTTATCGACCGGGAGTAAACTTTGTCCACTTTAACGCTTGTCAAATTCAACAGAAATTGGTATTCCTCGAGGGTTGGAGTCATGTCCTCTCGGTTGAATGTGAAACAACTATAGGCCGGATTCCAAAACTGTATTATGCTTCGTATGAGAACCGGGTCTACCTTCACGTATATCAGATGAAATATATCCCCATAAGTCTGCTGAAAAGCTTGCCTCTCAATAAGATTCCAACTTTCCCAAATGGTTTTCAATCCCTGAAGCTCATTCTGTTTTAAAGAAGCTGGTGTATAATCAGACAGATCCGACGCGTAGTCCCCTGATAGACTATCTCCCTGCTCTTTCTGCTTGGCTTCGGACCAGTTCCTTACATCTGCTGGATTCACTTCTCTGTTTAGGAAACTCCTTTCCATCGTGAAAGTCTTTCCACTTTATCGCTACTCACAGATCAATCGCCTTTTCTAATGATATGTCTATGCAGTATGAAAAAAATAAACAAAACAAACAAAACAGTTAGTCAAAACAATTGCATAAATTTAACATAAAAAGATAAGTAAAACGGGAAATAAATCTATTATATTTATGTATTATCTACCCGAATAATATTCCTCAAAAAGGGTCCTACCCAAACATGCTCTCTACCCTCCTAAATTAATTAAATTCTAACTGCACCTAAATTCTTCACATGCTTTAACAGAATAAATCTATTCTACACACTCAAAAATAAATAAATAAAATAAAATAAAGAGGTTAGAGAGTTTCTCCATTGTGTACGCCTATTTTGGGTACCTATTGACGGACAGAGGTTCAGTATGACTCTACCTAGTGTGACCGTGCTATGGTTCACTATATGCATGGTCTCAGCTCTAACAGGAAAAAAGGAACTCGAATTGTCCTTGATGTCGGTGCCCCCTTGGGCTACCAAACCCTCAATCCTCACCCATTACAGGTTTCAAACGGACCGAGTTCAATTCGAGGGGATTCACTGCCTTATACCCATACGAGGAATAAATTCCTACGAAGGTATAAGGTATGTATCCCATGGGTTATTTGCTAAAACTCATACGAAGAATAAATTCTTACGAGAGTAAAGCAATCACCCTAATTAATTTGGATCGAAACTCATGTCTAGAGCTCATGTTATGCTAATGAAAGTGATGTGTGTGAGGAGAAACAAACAAACCTTTGACTCAAAAACAGGGAAAATAAAAATAAATAAAAAACACCCAACGAGAACTAAGAAATATCTGAAAAAAAATGAAAACAATTAAAATGTTAGTATATAAAAATAAAGAAATAAAAATAATACATAAAAATTCAATAAATAGATCATAGCTTTACTAAAGATTCGAACTTATAATTTCCACCATAACGACCATATATAAGCGACCGACAGCCTGACTCTCTAGACGTCCCCAGCAGAGTCGCCAAGCTGTCATAACCATTTTTTTGTAAAACAATTCTGTATTATTTTAAAAACGATTACGACTTTATTTTGGAAAAATTGGTGATTTGTAATTAATTTGAATTAAATTGAATAGAGTCGCCATCGACCTTTGGGTTAGGTAGGCCGAATACCTAAAACGTCTTTTAAAACATTTTAAGAAAGATCATTTTTAAGACAAAAATAGTCTGCGTTTACCAAAGATTCAATTAAAATGGATTCGGGAGTCGGTTACGTGTGGGGAAGGATAAACACCCCCACAACGCCCAAAATTGGTACTGTGTCGCTTACACATCGTCGTAAATGGTGGAAATTACAATTTGAATATGAAGTAAAAAATATGATCTATTTATTGAATATTGTTAAAATTAAAATAATAGAAATACTTCACTTGGTAAGAAATCTCAAGATTTGCAATCCTCCAACGGGAAAGCTATCTCATCTATTTCTTATCTATAAAGTATGTCCTATCTTTTAATTACCCCTAAATAATATCGTCATAAGTAGAAGATACAATATGCTTAATTTATGTATCGTTAATATTAACATAACAACCATTAATACAATAAAAAATATGAAAATAGAATAATAAATAAATTATGATTTATTTATTGAATATTAGTTATAAATAAATAAAAAATCCTTTTCTCGATAAGAAATCCCGAGATTTGCAATCCTCCGCCGGGAAAGCTACCTCGTCTATTTCTTACTTGTAAAGAATATTTTCTCTTTAAATAAAAAAAATGACGAAAATTGACATAATGCATCACACTATACTTTTCCAAAGCATACATCACTCATATTAAGATTCAATGAAGAAATAATAATAAAGATTAAAATTTAAATATTAAACAATATGAACATCAAATAAATTAACAAAAATAAAATAACAATAAAATAATTTCTATAAGCTTGTAAAAGGAAGAATTTGCGTTTTTTATTCCGTTTGAACGTCGTATCGGATTGTACCCCTTCGATCAAGCGATACTTTCCACGCCCGTTCTATAAATTCATGTTCTTGAAAATATTTGAATGAAATTAACAACTAAGGAAATAAATAGAAACAAATATGATTGCCAATGACAAATAAAATATTTACAATATTAAATAAGAACACTTACTATACATGTATCAAGGATTGAAAAGCAAACGATTAAATATTACAAACCAAACTAAAATACCAAAATACATCATTTAAGGCAATAAAATGTAATTAATGGAAATTAAAAAGAGCTAAAATGACAAAAAATATTAGGGACTAAACTGCAAAAATACAGGAAATTAAAGAACCAAAATAAATATACTCGAAACTTTAGAAACCAAAGTAAATAAAAATGAATTTGGGAACTAAAACGGTAAAAACAGAATCTTCAAGGGCTAAACAGCAAAAACAGGAATTTAAAATACCAAATCAATAACAGAAAATTAAAGGACCAAAACGCCAAAAACAGAATCTAAAGGACTAAACACCAATTACAAACAAACAGAATCCAAATATAAAACATTAAAATACAAATACTAGAAGCCAAAATAACTCAACAATATTATTAAGGACTAAAATAAAATGAAAGTAAAACAAGCAAGCCATATTCAGCATTTAACCCAATATATAAAAGTAGTGATCAAAATGCATTCAGAATCAAAATACATGGATTATAAACATGAATAAAACATGTATTTCTTTTACATAGTAAATAGTGACTAAAACAGAAGATGCATAAATCTGAGGGCCAAATTCGACATCAGCTAAAATCCTACAACACATGCAAATAAGGACTAAAACGAATATTATATGAAACAAGCAACCAAAAATCTAAACACTTAGAAAATATAATACTTATCATATAGGATTAAAACGGAACAAGAAATAAATAAAGAGCTCAAAATAGAAAGATGAAATTTCATTTAGGATCATATTACAACCATTACAAAGCTAAAGGGATTTAAAATGTAGTTCACCCATAAATGCTAAGGACACGCGTGCAAGATTACAGAGATAAGAGGACCAAATGGGCTATTAGCCCTTAATCCCAACACTCGGCCTCAAAACGACGTCGTTCGACGTCTGAAAAATAACCCTCTTAAGGGTTATTATGAAACCCTAAAAATCATATACTCTCCCCCTCATTTCCTCAGCCGATCTCCCTCTCTCCTTCTCATTACAGAGAGCCGAAAAGGCTCTCAAGCTTCTCCTTCTCAACCCCTTTTTCCAGCAAACAGAGGACCCAAAACTCCCCGGCCACCGTGGATCGGTGGCCATGGGGAGTAAACTCATCTCTCTCTCCCCTAAAAACCTAAGCGACTCAAAACCCTAAAAATCACCTCACTCCAACCCTAACCAACCTAGAAGAGGAGAAGGCTTTACCTTCAGATACGGGGCTAGCCGAGATCGGAGAAGGTCACAACGAGGTTCGCGGTGGTGGTTCGAGGAAGAGGTAAAACTTTCTTTTTTCTCTCTTTTTTTTTTTCTGTTTCGATTTTTTCTCCGTCCCCTCTGGTATTTTTTTGTTTCCTTTTTGCTTTCTTTATATTCAGTATCTGGTGAGATGATGATATCTAGAAAAAATAGGATATGGGTCTTACTGTCTTTGCATGATTACCTCCCGATTTTTCGGGATTTAATCTGTTTTTTAAATGGATTCTAGGATTTAGGCTACTGTTTTTACAAGAACCGGTTACTGTTCATGCAGGAGAACAGTCGGCGGCGACGGGACACCTCGGCTTGGTGGCTCGGTGATTGGCTCACGGTTGCTCACGCGGCTCAGGCATGACTGGTGAAGATCAACGTGCGGCTGAGGGATTGGACTCTGGCTTGAGCGGCGGCTGTGCAGTTGGGGATTAGGGTTTGAAACCCTAAACTGATTTAGGGTTTGAAACCCTAAACTGATTTAGGGTTTGAAACCCTAATCTGATTTTAGGGTTTGAAACCCTAAACTGATTTAGGGTTTGAAACCCTAATCTGGTGGGTTGTTGGGCTCCGGGATTGGGCCAATTGTAATCTGAATTGGGCTTCTAAGCCTACAAAAAAAATGTAATATGTAAAATAATTAATAATAATAATTAATAATATAATGATAATAATAATAATAATAATAAAATAACGGAAAAAAATCCCGGACAAAAACGGGTGTTTACAACACACGTTGCTCCTAATAATTATATAATTCGTTCATTACCAACCCTAACCCCTTTTATAGAGTTTAGATCCCATCATGTTGATTAAGTGTAATCACTTTTTAATTTATATAGTTTAGGTATAGAGTCCATGTCACGACCCAACTCTAATTACTCAACACCAATTCAATTGATAAAAAATTAAGCTATTCTTTTTCAAAATAATTCATGCATATGCATATACATTATACTACAATCTTTAAATAAAATAGCTAAAAAAATTTATTTAAAATTAAATATGAGATTAATAAATACAAATCTTTTCTATTAAATGTTTTATACGTGCATTTTTTAACATATTTTTCGTTTACTTATATTATGAATATTACAAAAATTAAATGTGTTACGAATTTATAAATAGAAAGACAATCAAAAGAGATATCAGCGTACAATAGATCATACACGAGATAAATCTTAGCTTGATTCGACCTTATCTGTTTTCGTGATGGAGAGAAATAATAATTTAAGATGTCATAAAAAGTACAACTACATAAAATTCTTTATATTTCATATCTCACATATATCTTAAAAAAATTAACTGCCACAATAAATAAATGGTTGTAAAATAATAATAAAGAAAGATAAAAACATACAGATTTAACTTTCTTTTATTAAATTAAGGGGATTACGAAGTAATCTATGTTCTAAATATTATCAATTATTGATATCTATGAACAACAACGATTCCTTTAACCACTGAGGTAAGTTAGTTAAAATGATATAAACTACAAAAGAAATACTATATAAAAAATTAATACAAAATGTATAAAAATATATATATATTTAACCAACAAAGTAGGTAGGTAGGTCACACAGAATTATTTAAAAAATGTCTCATGTTCGAGTTCTTATGTATGCATAAAATTTCTATTAGGAGACCTACCTATCAAAATCATATGTGTGATGTGGTTCGATACGAATTAGTCCGGACGAAACCCTAGAACCAAGAGAGTAATAAAAAAAAACTTAGAATTGACTTGATAACGGACTTGTGATATAATTTTGTAGTTAGGAAGTTAATACTCCCCCTTTAGTATATGAATTGCTTCCAAGTTAAACAACTACTCGTTTGAGCTTAAATCATTATTTATTATTATTGTTATTGTGAGGATATGATACTCCCCTAACAAACTAATCAATGGTCAAAACGACAGCGCACCAATCTCGTAAACAACATTATAATTATGTATCCATAGATGTCAATTGAACGTTTGTTAGAATTGTGTTTTAAGAGTTTTGAGTATTAAGTTTTATTTCTATTTTTTCAGATATTCAATTAAAAATTATTTTTTTTCTGACATGAATTTAATTAAATGAATTTATTTTCGATATAATATTTTAATTTTATAAACTAATAACCATATAACATGCTTTATGTGATTGAGAAATTGAGAATGCATGAAAAGAATGAAATATCATATGATTGAAGAACCATCAAAGATTGTGTAAATATGAAGTAGACTTGCATTAATGCCTATATTAATGATTTTTACTGTTGATTTTAATTAAGTAATAGACTCTTTTGTTTTAATCATGAGTCAAAATCAAACCATATATAAAATTATATTTAATTTCTTTTATTAAACTAATGTTATTACAAAGTATCTATTCTAAATACTCTTAATCATTTGACAATGAACGTTCAATCACCCTACTGGAAACACTGGTGCTCGAACTATAATCACAAACACCAAACACAAACTATAAAACAAACATGGAAAATATTCATTTGTATATATTATTTTTAATATGTTTAGTAATCTTTTTTTTCAGTTTAATGACTAACATGATTAGAATATAATTTAAATAACTTAAAAATATTTTTTTATTTAAATGTAATTAAAAATAAATAAATATTAGCAGAATATTTTATTTTAAATTAGAGATAATTGCATAAAATATAATTGTGATTTTTATTCTATATTGATCCTTAAACTTTAAAATATTCTATTTTAATCACCAAACCTATTCTAAATTAATTCTTAAACTTTAAAGCATTCTATATCAGTCCTCAATCTATCAATATCATTTTATTTTGATCTTTTTTGTTAATGTGGCACTAATTCTATTGGTCTTTTAAAGTAACTTGAACTAAACATGTTCTAAAAAAATTAATTTGGTTTTGAAAGTCTCGGAAAATCTTTAGAATGTCACGGGTTCACTTCTCTAGACTTTAAAAAAAATATTAATTTTTTAACCAATAAAGTTAACTCACATTAATGGAAGGATCAAGTTGGAATGACACATATAGTCTGAGTATCGATATAAAATATTTTGAAGTTTAGGGACTAATCTATAATAGAGATTATAGTTTAAGGAATGATATAAAATATTTTGAAGTTTAAGGATCAATTTGAAATAGGGATCATAGTTTGGGGATATCATGTACAATTATCTCTAAAAATAGATAATTTGAATCGGTTTGAGAATTTACAAACTCAAGCATATGACAACCCCACCTATGACTCTTCTACTAATAAAATAATAATAAAATTATATTTAATAATAATAAATATTTTATCATATTCAAGTTTGATCTTCGAGTATACATTAAGGGTAAATTATAAATTTGGTGACTGAACTTTACTCTCTTTCCTATTTCACTCAAGTTATTTTAAATCTTTTTAACTTCCTCACTGAACTTAATACATTAGATTTTTTTATCACTAAGTTGTTTCCTCACTAATGGTGTTATAAATGACTTTTATATAGATGTAAAATAACGTCATTTTGGGGAAAATTTTAATTTTTTTAAAACATCATTGTTTTAACGTCATTAACTATTTAGCTGCAGAGTGGCTAAAAACTCAATGCATTAAGTTCAGTGAAAAAAAATTGAATTTTTTTTTAAAGTTCAGTGAGCAAAATAGGAGAGAGTAGATTTTAATGATGAAATTTGTAGTTTACCCATATATTTACTATTTCTATTATTTATTTAATTTTCCATGAGTTCTTAGTTACATTAGGTAATTGGAGAATACAAAGATCGAAAAACCCAATGAATCTCATTGTTATAAACAACTTCATCTCTGCAAATTTGTTAGCATTGTAGTTGTTGCTCAATCTTTCCATTTCCTTTCCAGCAACCATTTCAAAGAAGAAGAAAAACTTGAATAAAGGGGGCATGCATCACGGCTTTGCTTGCATGTTCTTTCTCTCATCAATGGAGGATAATACCCCAAGAACTCAAATGGAGAAATCAGCCAGCATTTTGAGAAGATCGATCTTCACTTTCCTTCAAAATTACCACTTCTTCACTCTAACACCTGCGCTTCTTGCTTTCCCTTACTCTGTTTCACTTCTTCTTTCGCAAATATTCGTTCCATCTTCTTCTTTGCTTCAATCGATCCATGCCCGACTCGATGATCTTTTTCAAGCTTCTGGGTTCCCTTATTCATCAGATTTCTTCACGCTTCTCAGTTTAAAACTTTCCCAAACCATCTGTTTCTCCGTTTTCGCACTTCCTTTCACGTTCTCTTTCTTCCTCGTTGCCAAGGCCAGCGTTATCGAACTCTGTTTCCGCCAAGGGAGAACCTCGAAGAAACCTTGTCTGTTTTCATCGGTTCTTTCACTCTACAAGCCCCTCCTCGAAACCCAAATCTGTAATTTCCTGTTGATCATTTCGGCGGATGCGACTGCTCTCTCCGTTTTGTTCTTCGGGTTCAATTTGATCAATGGGTTGGGATTGTCTTCCCCCGGTTGGCTTCATTTAATGTCGGCTTTCGGTGCTGTTTTCTACTCTCTGATTCTGGCGAATGCTTTCGTGATTTCAAACATCGCGTTGGTTTCAACGGGAAAGGACAAATCCGGTGGATATCTGTCGATTCTAAAAGCTTGCGTAGTCATCAAAGGAAGAACCTCGACTGCTTTATCGTTGGCTTTGCCTTGGAATCTCGCACTGGCGGGCATTGAAGCTCTGTTTCATTATCGGGTCGTGAGATCTTACGGCAGTGATGATTTCGGCTGGTTCTCGATGGCTTCGGAAGGGATTTTAATTGCTTATTTGTACTCCATGGTTCTTGTTCTCGACACTGTCGTGAGCTGCTCGTTCTTCGACAGCTGCACGAGAGGTGGTTTGATGATGGAGCAGGAAAGTAAATATATTTACAGGGCTGAAATTGCAGAGGGGATTGAAGATCTGCCATAGAAAATTCATCACAGAGCAGAAGAAAGAGTGGTTCAATAAGTGCATTCAAAGAATGAACAACATTCATTCATGTTCCATGGAAAACCAGCCTACTTCTGGGAGATAAACACTCTTAAATTCAACTGTAAACAAATTCAATGTCAGATACTTCAATTTTTCCCTTGTAAATTCTAATATATATATTTCTTTTTGTAATGGAATTTCGAAATTACTGTTTATGTATATGTTCCAAACCAAAACAAATACTGAAAAAAGAATGAATGAAATTGCTTTGAGACTTTTTTTCGGATTGGTTTATATTTTTAATATTTACTTGTTAAAATTTTTATTGTTTAGTACCTAGTGTAAAAAGGTTGGGCAGTTCATACACAAATATAATTATTGAAATAATTTTTTTAATTATTGTTATAAATATTCATTGTGGCCAATTTAATCAATTTCGCTTTCAGACGATGGCACTACCGCGAAATAGCTACCGCTATATCGTTTTCGTTCCGCTCTTTGAATCACCAGGTCGAAGAATAAACCAGATACAGCTTCTAATTCTTTGTGGCCCATTGAAGTCCCATACGAGTTTCCACTTACTATCGGCCGCATCCCAACCATCTTCGTTAAGCAAGTTGAAGGCTGATCGACAGGAGCAGCCCCCACTCTGGTTCCACCGCCAGATTGGAAGGTCGCATCTGATGTCAACGTTAGGAGACATGCCAAGAACCTTAAGAACAAGGCTTTCAGGGAGGACTTGGGGAAGGAATTGACAGTTCCATTCACCCCTATCGGTATCAAAGTCACAAACAGTGGCATGGGGAAATGGAATTTGGTTCGTATTAATATAGGATCCCTTTACTTTGTATTTTGTCCGCATAATTTTTGCCCAGAAAGCATTCGGCCGCATAAGAAAGTTGTATCCTAATTTAACTAGGAAAGTTTCATTTTGAGCTCAGAGAGGCCGAATACCAAACCCCCATTGGTAGCGGGTTCACAACAAGTGTCCCACTTAACCAGAGCTATTTTCGGGTTGTTCCTCGAGCCTCCCGAATGAATTGATGAGCTATTTGTTCCAAACGGTCACACACACCTTTCGGGATAGCAACAGTCTGCATAAAGTAGTTTGATATAGCTAATAGAGTAGACTTTGCCAACATCACTCTACCGCGAATGAAAGATTAGCCGCCATCCAGCCATTCAACTTCTTTTGGACTTTATCGATGATGAATTGAAAGGTGCTTTTGGTGACACCACTATGGAAAAAGGGCATGCCGAGGTATTTACTAAGGTTTGTAGAATGCTAAAAGCCAAGGGAATTGCACAACGTAGACGCCAGATTATGATTCACAATTTTTAAAAAGTCCATCTCGTCTTGTTGGAATTCACTTTATGCCTGGAGAATCTGCTAAATTGGTCTAAAATAACTCCCAAGAGATTGGTTTGTTATTGACTAGCCCTGCAAAATAAGACCAAATCATCTACAACAAACAAACGGGAGGGAGGAAGGCTACCTCTTGCCATTATCATGTGTTCCCAAAGGTTGTTTCTGTTGAATATTCAAGCCAATATTGTTGAAAGGAAGCAACATGGGCGGCTAGAATCAACATGGGGTAACCACTTTGGTTGAAATAAAAATGAAGAAAATGCATTTTAGTTACAGCACACTTTAAGGTATTTACAAGATTAGTCCTTAAGCTTCAACTATAAATACCCTAATCCATTGAGCTTCAAAATTATCTCAAATCATTTCTTTCTCCCAATACTAGAGAGCTTTATTGTGAGTAGTGAGTGTTTTGTAAATACTTGTAAATTTTCTCTCTAGTAAAAGATCTGCAGCAGTCCGGAGACGTAAGCAAAATTGGCTGAACTCCGTTATCAATTTCGGGTATTATTTTTCCGCTTTCATTTCGCATTCTCACTAATTTGGTTATAGGGAAATTACTCGTTACTATTTTTATTTCCCAACAACTAGTATCAGAGCTTTTGGTGGTGAATTTTGTCAATTTTTCTGCGAGGTTACTATTTACGTGAATAGTGAATTTTGTGAATAGTGAAATTTGGTCGGCGATACGAGTTTGTCGACGGAGGTGTTCTAATACACGGTGGTTCGTAGAAATTTTCAGAAACGATCCAAACAAAGACAGATTCGAGTGGGAGCGATGGTTGCAGACGAAGGAAATGTGAAAATTAAGAAGTTGAATGGTGCGCTCAAGACTTTCTTGGAAGGACTTAGACCAGGGTCAATGCTCGAGGGAGAGCAAGGTGATGCCCAGAGACTTTCGGAGGCCATAGCTATAGCCGGAAAGCTGACTGAGCTTGCAGGTGACAAGCCAAGTAGCGATGTGTCGTCCAGGCCCATGCCAGAGATAGTGGCAACAGTGGTGGAGACCGGGAAAAGGTGCAGCAGGGAGATGGTAGAGAAAGCTCTTCGAATGGCCAAGGTAAGCCATCGACTGTTCGTAACCAAGGAAAGCCATCGAGAAAAAATGGCAAGACTAAGTCCAGTGCGAAGAAGAAGGTCAGCAAAGAAAAATTAAAGTGTTACTTCTGTGATGGTCTTCATTTGATTAGAGGATATCCCGACTCAACCCGACCTAACCCGAAAATATATATCTTCCACCCGACTTTGACCTAACTCGAATTTTTATAGTATAAATTTGATTCAATTATGTATAAAATAAGAACTTAATCAAAAATAATAATTTTTTAGAGAAATTAGATTATTATCATTGGATCGGATTATATCAATTTTTTCACCTTCCATCCAATCCGACCTGATTTCACTCCCTTAAAAAATCAACCGACCCAATTTGAACTCCATTTTTTTTTAAAATTCTAATCCTATTAGATTAGATCAAACTGAAACATATCGATTTCGAATTAAATTATCATCCCTAAATACACCTTCAATCCTTTACCAACTCATAGAACTTGAATTATTATATAGATTAAAACATCTTCACTAATAATAAAATAACTTACTCAGTTGATGTAATAATTAGACATTGACCATTGGTTCTCGTAGTATTAGTTTTGAAATCAAATCTTCAAATATCTATCCCTATTTCCTTTTAACTTTAATAAATAAGATGATGGTAGACTCCATTATTTTACTAAATGATGTTGATTAAAAAATATATACTAATGTAACATAATTAACCTCTAAAAATCTCTTTAACCAAATATTCGAAAATAATAAAAAAAAAAAACAATTGACAAAAGGCAGAACCATTTGCTGCCTTTTAATGCCGACATGATGACCCATGGGTCACTTTCCCACTCCCATCACTGCATTGATAAAGGATGGGTTTCCCTCCCCAACGCATTCAAATGCATTCCCTCAATTGCCTAATTTTTTTTAATAATAAAGGTCTAATTTAAAATTTTAAAAAAAAAATTATAATATAACATAAAATAAGATAAAAATCATAATATTTTAGATTAAACGCAATCTAAAATATTAAATATATTTTATTTTTTTAATTTTAGGAATATTTAATTTTTAAAAAAAATAATACATAAATTTTAAATTAAAACCAGCGATTTTAATATCAAAAGACATGATTGGCAGGTAGTAGTGGTTTCATACTCGCATGGTAGCTAGGGGCAATTGAAAGAGATGGAGCAGCTATCCAAGTACTCATCAATCCTTTATCTTTTAAAATGAAATAAATCTAAGGGTAAACTACACATTTAGTGTATAAAGTAAACTATCTATTTTGATTCTTTTTAGTATCTAAACTTTTTTTTTTCAAAACTATTCTTAATATTTAATTTTTATTTCATTTTAATACTCATATTTAAAACTTATCATGTTTAGTACCTAAACTATCAAATTTTAATATGTTTTAGTAGCTAAACACAAACCAAAACAAGAGGGCAACAACAACAAAGGAATTGTTGGCCTATTTTTCACCAAAGAAGAAAACCATGCACAAGGAAAAGGACTTCAGTTAACCATAGAACAACAAGAAACCAGTAATGGTCTTCTTTTTTTACTTTTCTTCTTTCAGTATCCAAACCAAGCAAAAGACACCCATTCAAACTTGCATTTATACCCACCCCCAAGTCTTGGAAAAGCAAAAGTCTTATAAAAATAATCCCATTTAAGATTGCAATAACATACTGATATTCAAGTCTCAAACTATTTCGGACCAATGTCCTTGAGAGAACAGATCTGCTCCTCCCCCATTGCCGACATAACAGACACGACCAAGTCTTTCCCCTCGGCAAACCCGTCCTTGATCTGCAGTCACCATCATGGTACAGATATCCAATCTCAGTTCCAGCATATCAAAAATGAGAAATGCAATGAATGAAGCTGTTTATACGTGTAGGCACGACTATGTTCCCCGAAAAAAAATACAGGATTCAGTCAGTATGCTTGCATCAAGTGGACAGAAAAGCAACAGTGGACCGGATTGAAATCAATAAAACTCCGCGAAAATAAAAACGAAACAACTTTAACCTCTCTCGAGCAGGTATGCTCGTGATGCCACTGCCCCTTGGGCAGGGGCAATCTGGCGGAAGGAATATGCTAAAAAGCATCCAACCTTGGGAACTCAAATATCAATTGTCAAAAGCACAAGGGAAAAAGAAAAGAAGGTAATTGACCTGTTTCAACAGGCTCTCATCAGTTGGGAGCCTCAGATCATCCTTAGTGTCTCCACTATCAGTCAGCAAACTCACCTGAGAAATATTTAATTTAACTAATAATTAAGAACACATACACAAACACAGAACCATCAAGTAAAAAAACTTACAAATCCGTCCTCAGAAATGTCGATCAGCTGGTAGTCAGTACGATTCACATGCGGAACCTGTTAAAACAGAAACAAAATCAACCAATAATGCCAAAGAAATCACATGACAAATTAAACATTAAATCTGAGAATGAGGAGAAATGAAAAACAATTTATGAACGTTCACATTTCATACATCGCAGTTATGGGACGAGGGAACGATATCTTCCAACTTCTTGCCAGTGAAGATATCGATTCCGACAAAGTGACACTTAGCGTGTCCGTGTTTCCCCGTCTTGGAGGTGGAAACTTCCACAACCTGGTGCACGCCACCACAAAAGAACAATCAAGTTAACTAAACTTGCAAATCATCATAAGCTCAAATCTAAATAGCAACCATAGGGTGCAATTCTCCAGTCCACCAATCAAACACTAACCTATCACATGCCAATAGTTTCTATAACTTTAATCAGCTTCAACATAACCAGAAGATTCATAACAAATTATTAATTTCTTAAAAATATAGACCTTGATTTACTTGTTCTTTTTGTTACTTTTTCACTTCCATTTCACTTCATCGAAAGTAAAAAGTCACATCCAATTCTCAATTCTTTTAAATTTACAACAAATATTTAAAACTACTTTCAGAATCAAAATAAAATATATAAATTAATGTAATTCAAGCATCAAAAGTTAATATCAAACGTAATATTTAGATCTCAATTTTCCAAATATGAACATTATTTAAAAAATCTGATCCGTCAAAATCTCAAATAATATCCACAAAGAAATCAAAACCATCAACACATCATTCAAAACAGAGAGAAAGAAAATATAGACTCCGATATACAAAAAAAAAACCTTGCAGGGACGGTTCTTGATGACGATGTATCCGTTCTTACGAATGGTACCAGCTTGCTGAGGGTAAGTTTTAGAGGCGCCGGCGTCGGCTTTGGATTCAAAATGGTGTTCCTCGTCAGACATTTTTGTGCTTCAAATTTCTCTCTTTTTTTCAGCAAAGATTGGGCGGCGCAGATGAGAGGATGGATTCTTATTTATAGAAATCGCTTGATGTTAAAAGAGTTTTTTTTAAGGGTTTTTCAGATTTTGATTCCTTGTTATCCAGTGAATTCAAGGAGTGAAGACGAGTCATCTGACATTGGAACCGTTGATCTTCAATGAAAATGAGTTTGAAGGGATGCGATTGGAGAAATATTCTGCGTTTTCTTAACGCTAACAATTTTAATATTGTATTTGAACTATACTCACGTTCATCTTCTTTATATTATTCTTTGAGGTAGAATCCCTAATTTATTATTTTCGTATTAATTTAATCCTTAAAATTATTTAATTACATCATTTTATAAGTTTATGTTTAACTTAAAATTTTTAATTATAATCCCTAAATCATATCTCTATTACCTCTACACACTAATTTAAGGTTTATAATTTATGATTTTAAGTTAGGAGAAGGACATGAAATGATGCAATTAAAAAAATTTTAGGTTTAAATTGATGCAAAAATATAATAGAAGCGAAAATAATAAATTGATCTACTATAGAGGCAAAGCAAATGTGATCCTTAAACTTTATTTTAATTTTATTTATAAAAAATATATTTTTATTGCCCTTCGGTTATAAGGTTTTGTCTTAATTAATCCGGATCGACCTACGTTGCAGACCTAGCTTTGGTAGGTGAGTCTCCTAGCAGGAATTTTTTGTATATACAAGGACTCAAACTCGAGACCTTGCTTAAACAATATCAAGCTGTTTACTACTTGAATCAACCTTTGTTGGTAGGACAATAGGATTATTGACAACAAATTACAAATTTAAATTAAAAAGACAATTATAATTAAAATCCATTATTATAACTATTTATATAATTTATTTATTTTTAATAAAAATAATAAATACAATTAGAATTAGAGTTAGAGATAAATAAAATCATATCTAACCTAAAAAAATTAAATTCCAAATTAATTAAATCAAATTATTTGTATTAAGAGTTTGTTGATTAGATTGCGAAGCTCTAATTTGGGCCAAGTTCGTTTTCCCCTATGCTACATCTCAGGCTCTTTAATAAGTAGTCTATTCCATTGCTACATGCTAAACTTATTACAAAATTGGAGTATTTAATATTTATGAGTCAAAAAGTCACTCGTTTGTATCATAGATTATAAATTGTATGATTTTTTTGGGTGACAAATTGTGTGATTTATTTAATTTGAGTGATGTTAGATTATCATAAGCAGAAATGGATCGAGGGAGGCGGGTGGGGCAGACGCTCTTTGAATTTTAAAATTAACTTATATTTTAAATTTTTTCTGTTTATTTTCTATCAAAAATATGTTTTCGTCCCCTATAATTTTATAAGTTCAAGTTCGCTTCCAACAAAAAAAAACTTGAGTCCGTCCCTAATCACAAGTAATGCAAAATTTTAGAATAATGCTATTTTGTTTTATCCTAACATTAGTTGATAGTTATAATGTAAGATTACTAATATTACAGACTCTATTTATGGATACCTTAATTCTAAATAAATAAGAAATAGTGGCTAGGAGAGATTTACCTTTAAACTTATGTATTGTCTAATTCAACTCCTCGTTCCATCCTCCGATCCCCTTAATAAGGCTGCACAGCCCCAAGACGGAGGCCCAACATCTCTTCGAGTAAGGACAATCGAAGAACATATGGTCTCTACTCTCCCCAGCGATATCACACAACAAACAATCCCTACTCTCGACCCTCATCCCCATACGCATCAATAGATCCTTCGTAGGGAGTTTCCCCAGAATAGCAATCCACGAGATGGTGTTATGCTTAGGGACATGGCCAGGAAACCAGACCAACCTTTGCCAGTCGATTCGATCACTTACCACCCTAATCTCATCCCAGATGTTCTTCACCTTCAGCATCTCCGGGAAAATATTAGCGACAAATAAAGGTAAAGCTTAGACCACAGCTTAAGCATTCTCTTGAAGCTTCAGCTAACATTGATTTTAATTCTCACTTGCCAGAAATCAGCCCCTTCAAAATGTAAGTACGAACCCATTCCACCCTAAGAGATCCCTCCCCAGCAAACAACTTCCGAATTAAATGGATAGAGCATGCCCTGTTCCACGAGCGAAGGTCCCTTAAGCCTAGCCTCCTTACTCACTTCAAGCAGCATATATGCCCCCAACTCACTCTGGCCCTAGTCACATAAGAATCATAGCATTTCCGGAAACATCGAGCGCACAACCGTTCCACTCTTTTAATAACCCCCTAAGGAAGCACTAATTGCCTGCGCCCCATGCTAAAAATAACATACCGAATGAATTGGAGTCTGCATGCATAGCTAAGATGCCTGCTCGCCCATTGACTCAGCCTAGCCTTGTAACTAGTATTTTTTTAACTACCTTTCAAATTTGGTCAAATTAATCAAATTTGAATGAAACTATTGATTAATTAACCATTAACATTTAACAGTCGTTGTTGATTTGACACATTCTATTTATGTTTAATTATTTACATGATATATTATAACGTTAATATATAATTTACATCTTATATGTATGTTATAATGATAATATTTGTTTTAGAAATATATATTTTTAAAGATTATTAACATGGATGTAAATGAATAAAACGTTTGATGAATTATTCATGAATCATTAGTGTAATGGCTCGTACATTCGTTTATTAAATCTTTTATAAACTTGTTTATTCAATTTTTCTTTTATTTTTTTATATTTAGGAAAATCCAAGTTACAATTTAGGAAAATCCTATTTATATATGGATATGGAAATTTACTTTTTTCAATTAAATTTAATCATGTTTTTCTCTTTTTTCAAATCTTACTCTTCAGTTTATCAAAGATTCTTTAATTTTTAGTCATCTCCATTCTCAATCTAACAATAAAATAATATACAATTCTTTTTATTTATTTATTATTCAGAATAAAGCTATGTATCATACATGCATTCTATTTTTTTATATTCATTTTCTTTTAGTTGTGGGATCGAGTCCCATGGAGGGCATTTCATAATTTGGAGGTCTCCTACGAAAGTTGCTCTCAACCTAGTGTTGGGGCAGCCTATTATCTTACCTCCCCTTATCCCATTACATATGGGAACAAGGGACAGCCATTTTTAGTTGTATTTAAGGCATTTTCTTAATAATTTAATAAAAATAATATATTTTCACAAAGTTTAATCATTTTTCTATAATTTATTTATGTAATATTGAATTAATTGTTTAAAATAATGAAATAAATTTTCATTTTGTATAAATATCTGGGACGACTCTGCACCGTTATTTATAAAGATGAAGAACTTGTCATAGATCTTTAAGGATAAAGAAGATGCCTCTTATCAACATATAATATGAATGAAATGTTTACTATAGAAAGTAAAAGCCTTTGTGAAAATGATTGAGCTTTGACCTGAATTGTGGGTCATTGCATTTAAAGGATCTATCTTAAGTTTTAATCATATTTGAAATCCTATACATTAAAATGAGTTAGTCCATATAATCACTAATTTAAGTAAAAAGATTTAAATAAAAACTAAAGTCCAATGGGATTGCCTTCAATTATTGCAGAGTGAGTGTGTTTCCAAGAGCCCTAGTGGATATCTACCTTCATTCGATCCAATAAGAACAAAAATGGTAGGATAAGTGTGATTAGTTAGAAAACCATAATTTATATCTCCATTGTCATAACCTGAATGTTTCATTCGTGCACGAACCAACTTACTTCAATGGTTAAAGGAATCGTTGTTGTTCTTTGAGGTCACGGGTTCGGACATCAGCTACTGCAGCAGGGTGATTGAGCGTTCATTGTCAAATGGTTGAGAGTATTTAAAACAGATACTACTTTGTAATCAATTTAGTTTAATAAAAAGAATGTTTCATTCGCATGTGAGGAAAGATAACTAGTTTGTGGAGGCGCCATTGATGATCTCAACTTTGCACAATTTTTCTTCATTTCCCCAACAACCCACTCCTTCAATTTCATATAGAGATGATGATATCTTTATTGAAAAAAAAAACAGTCGTAGATAAAGCACTTCTCTATGCATATTACGTGTGTATAAATGAAGACGTGTCATATATCTCGTGTATATAAACGATGATGTAGTACATATAATACGTACATAAATGATGATGTTGAACGTATAAGATTTTTGTCACGTTAATGATAATATTAATTAATTAACTAATAATTTTTATCTAATCCAAAAGTGGGATCATTCATGTTGTATCCGTACAAACATCTCATGTGGCTATGGAAAGATGGTACCAAATAAATAAATAGTCCAGGTTGGAATTGCAATTCAAGTTCAAGTTGTGAGAGTAATGATGTTTCTGCCTGTCGCCCTGGAAAATAAAGCAATTTTCCTTTGCCTTTTCGAGTACACCACGCCAAATTAGAGACCTAGGTGTTCATGCCTCGAACCAACAAAACGACTTCGGTGGTAAAATAATTATTGTTATTTTTTTAGGTGTCTCGGGTTCGAGCCTCAGGAATAGGGGTGTAAACGAGCCGAGTCGAGCTCGAGTATTGTTGAGCTTGAGTATTGCTGAGCTCGACTCGACTCGAAAACTCTGAAATGGAGGTCGACTCAAACTCAAAATCCTGAACTGAAGCTCGTGAGCAGGTCGAAATGAAAAAAAAAATCTTAAACTTAACTCAATTGAAGCCTCAAACTCAAACTCGAACATAAACCTTAAATACATAAAAATCTTATTACATTTAAAAAAATAATACATAAATATTAATATTATTAATAATTTATTTTTTAAAAATAAAATATTAATATATTATATTTTCGAGTTGCACACGAGCTTTTCGAATCGAATATCGAGTAGCTCATTTCAGCTCGTTAAGAACTCGAGTCGAGCTTGAGCTCGAGTCAAATCCATTCGATCCGAGTATTTATCGAGTCGATATCGAATAGCTCGCGATCTGTCTTGTGTCATTTACAGGCCTACTCAGGAATGCCAAGAATTTAATATCAAATAGTTGAGAGTTATATTTGAACATATAATGTATTATACTTATCCCATATTAATAAAAAAAATTAGAATATTCATAAAGATATCTTTGATTATTTCAAATTCATCTTCGAACTATGACCCTCGTTTTAAATTATTCCTCAAAATTTTGAACATTCCGACACTGTCCCCTAAATCATTCAAATGTTTGGAGTAAAATTACTCCCTAGATAGTATTTTTGTTCTAAAGACAGCGATTTTTTATCAATTTAACGATTTTATAACGACAACAATCAAATTGTTAATGTCTTAAAAATTGGTGTCTCGGTTGTAATAAATTAGGTTGCAGTGGCAAAATTACAAGCACCCTACAAATTGAATGGCCAATTAAGAGTTCCCCCTTTTTTTACTATAAGTTGATAATATTTTATTTTTTTAAAATATAAAAAAGCTATAAAATAATAATTAAATAGGTATTAGTATCTTTTTAGTCCATTTTCGTTAATCGTATAATGATCATAATAATAAATTTTATTCAAACAGTGTATCTAATACATAATAACAAACCTCTAACAATTAAGATTTACCTACATAGTCTATTTTCTTTTTAAAAAGTCACGTTTTTTTATCATTGGATTAATTGAGTTTAATTATTAAGATTACAATTTTTAAGTTGAGGGTAATTCGCTTTCCTTTATTTTCTCCCTTTCTTATTAGGGTTAATACTAAAATAAGTGTTAAAAACTATATCGTTTTTCTCGAATAAGGGCTAAACTAGTTTTTTACTCATCCTGGTGTCTAATTTTACAAACATGACCATTTTATGTGCTCGGGATGTCAACGACGTTAGTTTCCCCTGTTAAATGTCACATGTAACAATATGGTGATTTTGAAATTCATTTTTTTTTAAAATATTATTATATTTATAAAAAAATCATAATTTCTCTTAAATTATAAAAAAGCCCGAAAACCTATAAAATCCCCAAATCCTAACATTAACCCACCGCAGTCACCCTTTCCGACCACGATCACTGTCGTCGATGTAGTCTCTACTATCCTCCTAGTCATACGGCGCCGTAGTTGCCGCCGATTGGCCTTCGAAATCACGTGAGATTGCGATTTTCATCATAGAGTTTGCAAGTATAAAATGTTGATTCACCGTCAATCAGTCGTCGTCATTCGGTCACGATTTCATAGGGGTTTTGGTTCTCAGGGGATGTGAGGTCGAGTGGAGCTTTGTCAACGGCAAATGGCAATGGTCGACGTTGGTTTAGGGGTTCAAATGAAGTTTTTGAAGTTTTGGGTTATTTCAAAATGTTTATGTTTTTTAATTTATATATATATATATATATATATATATAATTTTAAATTTTAAATATAATTTTTAAAATTACAGGATTATGATACGTTCACTTAACGGTGGAAATTAATACCGTTAACTGCTCTTGCACCTAAAGTGGTAACGTTAGGCACCGGGATAAGTCAAAAAATATTTAAAGCACCTATTCGGGAAAAACGGTATAGTTTCATTACTTATTTTGGTATTAAACCTTCTTATTAATAATTAAAATCATTCATTTTCACTCATCTATCTATAAAAAAAACTTGAAAATATTTTAGAAATTGTGAACGGATCATCTCTATTTCTAGCAGATAATGTTGGAACAACTTAAGAAGGAATCATTTCAATCCCCACTAACCAAACAGTGGTTTTTGTGCGATAAGAGAGAGAGAGAGAAACAGTGGAATTTGTAGGCAGCAAGCATCCCAGCCAAATTCTGCCTATAAATTACAGCATGGCTATGAATGGCATAGTTAAGAGTGAAATGGAGAATTCTTATGACAGCAGCATTGCTCATAAATCAAAGGATGTTTCTCTCAAAGACCTCAGCAACAGGCTTGCCGAGTTTGCTCATGTTAGAGGATGGGATCAACATCATAGTCCAAGAAATCTCCTATTAGCACTAGTAAGCCCACTCCATCTTAAAAGCTTTCTCCACCTACAACGTGCATCCGTCCCTTAAATCATATATCGATACCCGTGTTGGATACGAATATATATGCGTCTTACAAAGCACTTTTTGCATATTAAGAAGATGCCTTGATGTTATAGTTCTATATCCATGCGTCATACACGAGTATTTCAACGAAAATTCCAACATAACAAATGTTATTACTGTTGCATGTCGTGTCGTGTCCCGAATAATCCGATATGTCTTGATAATTGCAGGTGGGAGAAGTAGGAGAGTTGTCGGAGATATTCCAATGGAAAGGGGAAGTCGGGAAAGGACTACCAAATTGGAGTGACGATGAGAAGGAACATTTAGAAGAAGAGCTGTCGGATGTGCTGCTTTACTTGGTTCGCCTGGCCGATGTCTGTGGCCTTGATCTCGGCCAAGCTGCTCTAACCAAGATCATCAAGAACGCTCGCAAGTACCCCGTTGCTGTTATCAATCAGAACTCTATATCTTCTTACAACTAAGGACCCCATCTTCTTTATCATATTCTACTTTATCAAGTTTTGAGACTTTTCGAGTTGATTTTTGTTTGAATCTTACAAGCCCAACATATGAGTATGTTTCTTTTCGGAGAGAATAAAGATAATACTATATATAAATAGTATACACTTGTTTGGAAAAGCATGATAGTATATATCAGGGGAATTATTAAGGGGAAAAAAAGTAAAATTTAGTATAATATGTGTTGAATAATCGGGTAAAGAAAATGGAAAGAACACATTTACAAAAATAACCTTGTATGGGGTTGCGCCTCCAACCCACATAATCGTAATCTCACTACGAGACTTTCTTTGTATTATGAGCCATACATAACAATATGTTAAAAAAATGAGAAAAATAAAATTTTTGCACCCCATTATTTTTAAGAAAATAAAATTAAAATTTTGGACCACATTTATAAATTTCTGTATCCGCCACTGATATATATATATATCAATTATATTATGATAGAATTAACCAATTCAATAAAAAAAATCTATTTAATTTTGAATTATTTTAAGAGGTTTAACTTCTTTGTTTGATTTTCTAGGTTTAATTTCGTCCCATATTTTTTTTTCAAATAACAATCACAAAACATAGTAAACTCGTTCTATCCATTTGATTTTATAATGATATTTCATTATTATTTTTCCTATATTATCCTCGGAATAACTCAATTTTTTAATAATTTTTGTTAACTTGGAGTAAAAACAAGATAATATTTATTTAAAAATAACTCACAACTAGTGACGGATATAAAAATTTAAAATTTTAGGATGAAGAGAAGAAAAGGGTTGAGAGGAAAATTTAATTATTATTGTTATTTAAATTATAATTATAATTATTATTTAAATAATTATTGTTATCATTAGTAATTTTAATATTTTATTATAAAAATATTATTGTCTTCAATATTAAATCTATGAATAATATTTTTATCATTAACAAAATTACAGTCGTTATTATTTTTATTTTTAAAAATATATTAAGTACAAATATTTGTATTAATTAAAAGTTCTAATGAATGACAGTCACAAAATTTAAAATAATTTTTAAATTATCACATATATTTTATTTATATGTAAAAAAGAAGTGAATATTCAACTTAAAAAAATAACGAAGATAAATATTATTAGTTAAGACCACGAATACCGTGACGAGTCGAATCATCTAATAATTTCTCCTATAAACTTAACTTAAGGGTTGTTTGATAAAATAAAATGATTAAACATTGAATGATTCAATGACCTAAATGATTCAAATATTCTGTATGAATTGACTCTGAATATAACATGTTGTTTGATAATAATTCTAAATGTATAACTTGAATTATGAATATTTTCATTTTTACCTTCATAATAATTTAATGGCAGAAAGAGGCGGCGGAGAGCGCGGCGCTTTCAGGCGTGGCTTCGGCGGCGGGAGATCCGATCGTGGCCCGAGAGGCTGATGCCGTGACCGCAAAGATGAGGAGGAGAAATGGGTTCCGGTGACAAAACTCGGCATTTAGACAAGAGGGAAAAATATCTTCCCTCGAACAAATCTACCTCCATTCCCTCCCCATCAAAGAGTACTAAATCATCGACCAGCTCGTTGGCCCTTCACTGAAGGACGAAGTGATGAAGATCACTCCCGTCCTGAAACAAACACGTGCCGGCCATCGCACCCGTTTCAAGGCCTTCGTCGTCGTCGGCGACGGAAACGAACACGTTGGGTTGGGAGTGAAGTGTAGCAAAGAAGCTGCGACTGCTATTAGAGGGGCCATAATATTGGCCAAGCTGTCGGTAATACTAGTGAGGAGAGGCTACTGGGGGAATAAGATCGGCAAACCTCATACGGTGCCGTGTAAGGTTACCGGAAAATGTGGGTCGGTCACTGTTAGGATGGTACCGGCTCCTAGAGGTGCGGGGATTGTGGCTGCTAGGGTGCCCAAGAAGGTGCTTCAGTTTGCTGGGATTGAAGATGTTTTCACTTCCTCGAGGGGTTCCACCAAGACTCTTGGTAACTTTGTCAAGGTATTGAGTTTTTCTTTATAAGTTTTACTTATTTGAATTCTTGTTGTTTAAATACTATTTATGGATTAAGATCAATTTGGAACTTTGGTGTTATATATTTTAGTTTCCTGCTACTGAACTTTTGGATTGATGTTCGCTATTGTTTCTTATGGTTTGTTTAATGGCTTTGGCTTGCTCAAAATTATTGTTTGGTCAGAAAAACTGTTGATACTAGTATATTTAGCTTACTACACCAACATAAACAAACAAACATGATCACAGCCTTGTTGCTGAGTGCTTGTAAATTGTTTGGAAAATTAGGGTGCCTTCATGCTTGATAGCTATGCTTATTTTCTTATTCTTGCAAATGTAAATGCAGGTCACCTTTGAGTGTCTTCTGAAAACTTATGGTTTCTTGACACCTGGTTTCTGAAAAGAGACTCAATTCACGAGGTCTTCTTTCGAAGAATATACTGATCTGTTGAGGAAGCCATCAAAGACTCTTGTACTCGAAGACGTTGAGAGGGTGGATGTATGACGAAGGGGATCGACCGGTCACTAGTTAGATGTGGCTTCAATGCCTTGGAAATAGTAATATGATGTTTACTTTTGTGGTTGTTAAGTTAAAAAAAGATGATACATCTCAACTCTTTTGCTTTCTTTGTTTTTGTCATATGAGATAATCGGTAGCTTTTCAGCAGCTGAAGACTGTTTTTCACTTTTATGGATTCTTTAGATTATTTCAGTTTACATGTGTTCCAAGTCATTTTTACTCTGTTTGGCGATTGTGCATTCACATTCTATTTACGCACACATGCTACTTTATTCGGATTGTGGTGACTACCATATATACTATGTTATTATTTATGTTGAGATTACGTGCCTGGATTAGGCGTGATAAGGGGTATTTCGGAAGGATACTACGACCCATCTACCACTGGTGTCTCAGATGATATCTCCTGCCCCTGCATTTACTGGATTGTTGATAGAACATCCATCTGAATTAAGCTTAAACCATCCAAGGGAAGGTGATACCCCTCTTACACTCACTGCACAGATGGAATAGGTTGAAACCTAGGGGGAGGAGATTAGGTCGGCGTGATTCTCGGCAGCCTTCAAAAGGGCCTTGGTTTCCTCTAAAGATTTTTTCATTCATTGCGAGACATATCTTGTGTAGGAATGAAGCAGAACATGAGTTTCCCGAGGAATTCTATGTTCATCATGCCACATCGTGGAGCTCAGCTGTGAATGCTTCCAAACCTTAAAGCTTACCCTCGGGTTTGGTTGGTTAGCATTACTAAGCCATACTCGATTCCACCAAGCTTGCGAGATGACACAAACTGATGTTGAATGATTTCAGGGTGTTACGGCACCACTCATCGAGTTGAAGTCCTCGTTAGGTCTTAGTAGGTAAGGCCTTATGTATGCATGCCTAGAGAAGTTGATTTTGGGTGGAGAATGCCTTTCCAAATAGTAATCCAGTCAAGGTACATGGTGGACTTCATATTTTACCGATGACATCTTATTTCAATTATCATTGCCACCCAACAGTAGTCTACTGTTGATTTTGTCAAGCTTTGGGCAAGTTCTTTAAGGGATTAAACCAAATAAATCCCAATGTTGGTACTGGATTTCATATTCAAGAAATGGAAAATATAATCCCAATGTTGGGCAAAACAAGTCATATTATATAATAGTTTTACATTATATAAGATAATAGATGTCGGTGTAAGTGTTGGATATAGATATACATATGACATGAAAATATTTAGTTTTTTCGAATAATAAAGTTTATTTTCATGAAGATTCTAAATAAATACTCCATATAATAAAAAAAACAAACATGCAATTATAAGACTAGAACAAATCTAGGTTTATGTTATACAAAGATTAATCTCAATCCTCTTCTACGTTGTTAGATGGCAATGGACTGCTAGCTGTCTCTGTTCGATTCGTTTGAGGCTGACACAGTGCTGCTGCCATCTTATTGTACAGCTCCATGTTCATCGACTGCATCCAAAAAAAAAACCCATATTAGTTGATATCAGAAAAAAAAAGCAGCAAAATCCCTACATTGCACGTACTTGAGTTAGGAAAGCCCAAGACGGGTCAGGCAAAGGGATGGGGGCATTAGAACTGCCACTTGCATTCGCTTGAGTTGCTGCAGCGGAGGCCACGGCTCCTGGAGGAACCATAGGCGGTGGTGCAGCTGTCGTGAAGGGCGGCGGAAGATGCAAAAGAGATTGGGAAGCGTTGCGAGCCATGGCGGCAGCGTTGATGTCTAGCAATCCCATGCCCATTCCTAAACCATGATGGTTAACTCCCATGCCTCCCATTATCCTACTTAAAACAGACATCTGCAGCTGCTGCTGCTGCTGCTGGTGCAGACCTAGATGCATCATCATCATGGGATGGATGCTTCTCATACTCATCATCTGAACTTGTGCTTGTAGTTGCTTCAAGTATTCTATCACTTCGTCAAGCATTGATGCTTTATCTGTCTATAATAATATCGTAATTGTATTGATATTCGAATCTCAAACTTGTTAGATGTATCTTAAATTTAAGCTCAGCTCGGCCCGACCCGAATTTTTATTACTATCTTACCTTGCTCGCATTTGGCACCAACTTCTGTAGGGTCTTCATCCTTTGATTAATTCTATCTCTCCGTTTCTGCTACAGCAAAATACAAAATGTGAAAAAAAACCCCACATAAATCTTGTACTGTGATTCGGGCAGATGGAGATCGGACTTCAATTTTACCCTTTCAGACAGATTATGAATAGCTGCTGCTCGACTTCGTCTCGTTGACTGAGATCGACCTGTTTCATCTCGGCTTTCCTATAAATTTTCATGGTTTGAGTTTAGATAAAATTGTAATCACTAATCAAATTGTTAAAAAAGAAAGGCTTGTTCTTTTTACCGATCCATCATGGAAACCAGAGTCGCTGCCGTCGGTGGTTTTCGTTTTCAAGCTCCGAAGAGATTCACGGGAACAAGTCAGCATCGTCGCATCGTTATCGACCTTGTGAAATGTACCACTGGCGCATGCACTGCGGTCACCTCTATCTTCTTGATGAATCCCACAACTTATTATGTGTTTCCTGCATGGATCTGATTCCGATATCGACCAAGCCCGTTTCTTCGGTAATTGACCGAGGCTTTCTCCGCCGGACGATGCACCGACTATGTTTGCTGGGGTGATCCGGTCCGAGTTTGGGTTCTGGCATGTGACTTGATGGACTATGGACTCTAGTGTGTCACTTGACCTACATGGTGGCTTTGTTGTTGGTGCAGTACGGAGGAACCCGTTGAGCCCATGCATGGCGGCTAACTGGCCATTTCGCCATGTTTGCTCTGCAACTTCGTAGTTGAACCTGAATTACAAGCAAAAATAATCATAAAGAAAAAAAAGCATTGGAAAGGACATAGTAATTTAAGGTGGTAAGAGTCCATACAAGGGGACAACGTTGTTAAACGAAGATCTGTGGACTTCTTCTCCTTCATCGTCTTCTTCGACATGTTGTTGTCTTGGTCTTTGGCGCTTTAGATTCCAATTTGGTACCAAACACTGACTCATGATGATGAGTTGATTCTTTCAAACTCGCTCTCTTGTTTTGTCTTGATTTATGGCCAATCTCCAAATCCAGTTGGGAGTTTGAACTCTCTTATTTCCTTTTCTTTGGGGTCCCATGAACATGTGGTAGCCAACAAATGTTGGATATGCTTTGCCCTTCTCCACCATTTTCTATCTATTTATTACCCATATAATCATTCCATATTTAATTTTTCTCCATCTTTAGTTAGTATGTAACGTCACTAACTTTAATATTGATCGTCGCCACCGATATTTCTTACTTTTCTTTTATTTTCTTATATCATATTTTTAATTTTTTTTTAATTTTTTAATAACTTATTCATTATGACGCGTTTTCTATTATCTTTTGTCACGTTTTCAATTTATTGATCCTTTTTATCGGTTGGATTTGGCATTGGCTAATCAAGATGACACTTATCAGTTATCATGATGATTTTTCTTGTTTTGAACCTTTAGATTAGATTTGGATACATGATTTGCTTTCGTTAATAGTTTTCTCACGTCGTTCAACTCTGATTAACTTTTTGATCTTCTTTTGTGGTTCATTTTTCAATGCGATAAGATTTGCTCGTATTTACCTTTCGTTCGATTTTTTGTTTGGTTTTTTTTAAAATGATCATTGTATGGTCCTTGTATGACCTTATGTAGCTAGTTTCTTGTGTTAACGATTATAGGAAAAATGTCTTATTATGTGTTTAGTTAATGTTATAATTGTAAACATTCATTATAATTATAGTATTTTCTATTTTTACTAAAACTAGTTGATTTTATCCGTAAAAAAATTATATGTTTAAAAGTTTGGTGACCAATTCAAAATGAGGGTCATAGTTTTGAGACATATAGTGCAATTGCATAATGACAAAATTACCATCAACATTTACACAAATGGTCACTTTTGCCCATATTCTTTTTTTAGAATTTTCTCCTCAAACGTTTCAATTTTTTGTCAGAATACCCTTTGTTAGAATGTAACCGTTAGTTGACTAACAATCAACACATAATAAGACATTTTAAACATATCAAATGTCACATCAACAATATGTATTGATCGTTAATCAATTAACAATTTTCTTCAAATAAAGGGAATTTTAAACAAAAATTAAAACGTTGAGGACTAAAATACTAAAAAATATGAGCTAAAGTGATTATTTATACAAATATTAAAAGTAATTTTATCGTTATGTCTTGTATAATTAAATCAAAGAATTGAAATTTTTTCTTTCTTATCTACATATTTGAGAGTATAAATTAAATACCCATAAATAAATTTAATTGATTGTATAAATCAGAAGAGATAAATCACAAACAATTATCTTATCTCCTTCCTCCTCAATCAATTAAACTTTTATAAATAATAATATTATCTATTACACATAAACAATATTATACTTTTAGAATAATTTTAAAATTATATTTCCTATGATTTATGATTATTAAAAAGATAATTAAAAGAACACATTTAATATAAATTTATTAATTTATTTGTCAGTTTCTTTTAAAAGAAATAAAAGTCAATTACTCTTAGCTAGCTTCTTCATTTCTTGGGACCATGGGAGGGATATTACATTATATTACATGTTATTGAGTACATTTATTTATATAAGCCATTCATATTTTTTTGGCAAGTAGACTATGAGTTCCATATAGGGACGAGCGGGTCGGGTGTGGATATCTCCTCCTCATCTCCATACCCACCTAATATTTTCAAATCCACCATCCGCCGACCACCCATGATGGGGAAAAATTTCAAATCCACACCCGCCCACGCGGGTACATTCTCAAATCCATCTCCAAACTCACTATCCAGCTGGAGACGAACCCGGCTAGACCCACCTGACAGCAACCTTAAGTTATACATAAACAACAAACATAAAACAAACACATCCATTAAGAAACATAATAAAATAAACCAAAGATTATCTGAGTTAATTGTTAACATAGATCTTAAAGTACATAAGACATCATAATAAAAGACATAATTAAAGCCTAGAAACATAAATGACAAACATATAATATTTTTGTTCTTTGGCACACATAAACAACAAACCCTAAAATTATACCTAAATTTATAATGGTCCAAAATTTAATAGATATTTAGTGGGCGGGCAGATGTGGGGCGGGCGGATGCGAGGCGAGTAAGGTCTTAAACCCATCACCTGCCCACTACCCGCGACGAGTACCACTTTCTAAATTCACGTGAATTTAGAACGAATTTAGAACGAATACGGTGCAGAATCCACAAAAATGTACCCGTTTGTCATCCTTAGTTCCATAGACTAGGACCCCGAGATTTAATCAATTTCTATTTATTCAAATAAATTTATTATATCATATGGTTGATCGGTGAGAAAGATTTTCATTGAAATTAACATCACAAAATTTAATAATATTTGTCGGAGAAATAAATTTCATCCTCATCTCACAACTCATGGTCCTTACTAATAATAAATGTCCCTTTGGTCCGTAGAAATAGACATGTTTAGGTCTTAAACAAATGTTTTTTTTAGGGTAAAGTACACAAATGGTCTCCAGGTGATGTTTTCTTGAGTCCTTCAACTATTAAAAGTTGTAAAATGATTCTTCAATTATATAATGTTGCTTTGTTAAGTCCCTTGACTATCAAAAGTTACAGAATGGTCACCCGACTATTCATTTGTTCTAAACTCGTCCTTTTCCATCAAAAAATTGGCAGTTGTCTGAGATGGACGTTAATATGATGCTGAGATATGATAGTCGTTTGAGATTCTAGGATCAAATTTTATCATATCATAGTCAATATGTTAACATTCAACTTAAAATTCCGTCAATTTTTTAATGAAAAAAGACAAGTTTGAAACATAATGAATAGTTGGGTGACCATTTTATAACTTTTAATAGTCGAGAGACTCAACAAAGCAATATTTTATAGTCAGAGGACCATTTTATAACTTTAATAGTCAAAAGACTTAATAAAGTAATACCTTATAGTCGGGTGACCATTTGTGTACATTACCCCTTGTTTATTTGGAATATATATGAGTTTTTTAATAAAGAAAAAATTGTTTGAAAACCGAATGTGATATTTAATATCAATCAAGTTTTAATCTTAAAACTAAATTTAAAATTTTATAAATTCGAGTCAATTCAATTTAATCTTAGCTTCTATATCTAATAATAAAAATATTTTTATTTAAATTTAATTTATAATATATATAAATGTAAATTAATGTTTAGCTAAAATAGTTACAATACTAACCTATACTATAATTTCTATGATACAAATGCTTTAATTATAATTCTAAAATTTGCATTATTATAATATTTGAATCAGTATAGTAGTTGGTATATTTAGTTATATTACCTTTTTTTTTAATAATAAATATTAACTATTAATTGCATTTATGCACGAACCAACTTACCTTAATGGTTAAAGTAATCATTTTTATTCTTAGAGGTTAAGGGTTGGAGCACCAACAGCTGTAGGAGGGTGATTGAGGGCTCATTGTCAAATAGTTGAGAGTATTTAAAACATATATTACTTTGTAATCACCTTAGCTTAATAAAAAATATTAACTGTATTTATTAAAAGAACTATTAATTAATTAAAGGATAAATTACGTGTTTAGTACTTAAACTATCAGTTTTGATCCGTTTTAGTATCTAAACTTTCAATTTTTTTAAACCACACCTAAAGTTTAGTTTTTGTTTCATTTTATTACCCCTATTAAAAAATTTAACGTTGATTTTTTTAAAAAAAAAATGAAAGTTTAGGTATTAAAACGGACCAAAACTGATAGTTTATGTACTAAAAACGTTAACTTGTTAACAGTGGGGTACTAAAATGAAACAAAATTAAATGTTAAGTATGGTTTTGAAAAAAATTAAAAGTTTAGATACTAAAACGGACTAAAACTGATAATTTAAGTACTAAATGCACAATTTACGCTTAATTTAAAATCAAACATATAAATTTACGCGCGATACATGATATCCAAATCTAGTTTTTTTAATTAACGAAATAAAGTATTTAAAAATAAGTATTATATTATCTATTGATAGAATTATTTATTTTAATTTTTTAAATTTAAGTAAAATAATATTTAATATCATTTGAATACTGTTCATAAATTTATTTCTTTTAATATTATTTTACAATAAATACATTAAGATCCATATTTAAGCATTTTTATTTAAATAATAAATAAGACTTTAAAGAGCTATTTTATCATTATTTTCATTTTAAGATTGAATTATGGTCTGAGAACATATCTATTAAAGGCCGTAGATTTTGATTTGTCCTCAACCAGAAATTTAAGCAAAGCCACGTGGACCTATAGCGATTGAGCCAGATATCACCCTCTTAGATGACCACCACGTGTCGTCTTCAATCATTTTCTTGCATTAGATTTGAGTAATGAATCTCAACGGTCCTCCTTTCTATGTGGACCATAAAAAATGGGAGAAAATGCATTGAAGGTCTTCATAATGCAATTTCCGTGGATTTAGTCATTTTAGTATAATTTAATTATTTTTATCTCTCAATTTTTTAAAAATGCTTACTTTTAATCACAATATTAACTTTTCGATCAATTTTGTCAAATAATTTGATATGATTTATTTTAAAAAACTTGTTATAATGCTACATATAAATATTGACCATTTTTGTATAATTAGAAGAAAAAAATATTGAACTAATAATCGATTGGTTCACTTAGATGAGACATTAAATTCTTTAGATAATGTTAGAGGTTCAAATCCTAACTTTATGAAGGGGATAAACTCTATAACAGGCATCTTCGATATTTGGTTCATATTAGTCAACCAATAACCCGATTTAAAAATCTTGCCTAAACCGATAAAAATGGAACCAAATCTATATTCAGTGGCGGAGCCACATGTAGTTCAGGATGGGTACGTATCTATCCGAAAATCTGAATTTTCTTTGATTAGTTCCTTATTTTACTAATGGTGAGAATTTTTACTTATTCAAAAATTTTGTATTATTAACTTATGTGTACTCACCCTAAAAAATATTTTTAGATCTGCCGTTGCCTACGATAATATTGATATGATAATAATCTAACTCTTTATTTCATACCTAATGCCTGAAACGTGAAACAGGAACAACTCCCGAAGCTCTGATTTGCTTTGCTTTGTCTTTGATATTTAATTCTTCGTTTCTTCTCTTCTCGTCAATCTTCGACTCGTAAAACTGATGTCCCCTTCTCGTTTTCTTCTCCAATTCTTTCTGCATATTTAAAAATTTTCATTTGAGTTTGATCAAATTTGATTTATACAAGATATAAGATTTGGTGCCTAATAAATTTTTCGATAAAAATAGGTATCTAAAATTTCAAACGTTACAATTTTAGTTGCTTGAACCGTAACGGGACCATTAAATTTGATCGTCATCTGACATGTATCACGCATATATGATTTCAATAATTATTTTGTTTAAAAAAATTAATATTATAATTAAAAAAACAAAAAAACCCAAATTTTACATTTTCATCGTCGGCCGACCACTGTCGGTCCGTGGTCATCACTGTTGACACCATCATAACCGTCTCGTCGTCGCGACCAAAACCCAATCCCCCATCCATCGTGAAACCGCGCTAATTGTCATGAAAAACGCTGCGAAGGGTCGTCGGATTTTTAGATTTTTTTGTTTTAAGTTTTCCAACGATTTCGACGACTACAACCATCCGTACATTACACGGCCGTCACCGTTGTG
This sequence comes from Hibiscus syriacus, assembly GCF_006381635.1. NCBI lineage: Eukaryota > Viridiplantae > Streptophyta > Magnoliopsida > Malvales > Malvaceae > Hibiscus > Hibiscus syriacus. The sequence continues at coordinate 278,705 of NW_024062470.1, forward strand.
TTCCTCGTCGTGTTTTAAAAAAACCCGACTGATGGTGACCGTTCATCTTCGGAGGTGGGGCGACGGGTGGGAGAGGAATGACGAGGGGAAGGGGTTTGATTTTTTTTTAACTTTTTTTTGAAAAAAAATAAAATTCTTATTATTAAAAAAATAAAAAAATATAACGTTAGACACCTAAGATTGTAAAAAAATTCTTTATGCACTACAAAGTATTTTGATGCATAGTTTATGCAAATATTTTTGATTAAGCCATATAAGAAAATAATTAAGCTAAAAGTTGAGGGCTAACCTTTCTTCTTTCCATCTTAATTTTGGCTCGCAGCTTCTTTTCCTTCTCCCATGCAAGAATTGACGCTTTCATGCTCTCATAACTAAACTTCATCATATTCATATATATTAGTAAACATTGAAACAATCAGACTAGAGATTGAAAGGTTGGGTAATGTAATTTCCAGTTCAATCAATTTTTGCTCGTCATCGTTAATTTTAATTCGAATCGGATTAACTCGAATCTAATCTGAATCGAATTTAGATGCATTGAAAACAAGAAGTGAGTACCGTTTGTTAAGTTTGTCTAACTCAGCTCTCTCCCAAACGTCTGCTTTAGTCTCCAAAGCATTGCATTGGGTATAGTTTCCCTTCAACCTTTGGTCTCCAGCTGATGAACCACCAGCTTTTCTAGTTTCCATTGGCTTTCTGCTGCAAGATTCACCTGAAAATGAAATGAAAATAGATTCTCCAAACATTGACATATATTTTTCAAGTCCAGTTTATGTTAAGTTTTAAATATAATTATTTATAATTTAAACAATTCTCTTTAATATTTTCACTATTACCTGCAGTTCTGAGTTGGTTGCTAGAGTATAGCCTGGTAACTCTATCTGGATTTGGAACCCTGGATATGGTATCTTGGCTCGATCTCTCTATCGTCATCCTATGTCGTGCTTCATCCTTTCCGATGGAGTTGACCACGTACTGCGACTCCGGAGGCAAACTCGGTCTCATACAGCCGGACCGTATTCATGTTTTCCGGCAGAGTCGAAACACCTATATGTTTTTGAGTACGTAGGTTACTGCATGATCAATGAATTGTAACGTATGCACGTAGCGTACCTGGTTTGATTGCTGAACTTTGTGGTTATGCAGAAGCTTCGATCGCATATGCGTTTCATGTTGGGAACTGTTTGGGGTTTAAATAAGAGTTGAGATCCATTGGCCGTTGATTGGGACAAGAAGCTTGGAGATTAAGAAACTGCTTTTATTCCCATGATTTCCCTCGTGCTGATGTCTAAATGAAAGCAAAGAATCCCAGTCTCTCATGAATATTTATTACGGATATAAAATAATAATAAAATATAAATTAAAAAAAATCATGAAAAAAGAAAGAAAAAATCCCACGGCACTCGACAGACAAATCACAAAAAGATTATATAAGAGTACAATAAACCCCGTCATCCTAATTATAAATAGATAAAAAAAAAAGCTTTAGTTTGTGCCATGGACGCATACAACACCATCAATCTACCATTTTGATCGTTAAGATGGTCAAAGGGATAGTTGTTAATTTTAGAGGTCTCAAATTTAAAAATTAACTATTATGAGATATTTGATTCATCGAACGACTTAAATTACTTGATAATGAACACGATCACGATTACCAATGACCTAACCTACTAACGAGTATTTACGAGTCGAGTCGGGTTATAGTGAGTCTCTCTGTGATCCGACCTATTAACAAATAAATTTCTGATGGCCCAGCGGGTGAAGACGAAATAGTGACGCTTGGCCCAACTTCGAAAAGGTCCATTAAGAGGTTCGTCTTCTGTTCCATTCGATTTGCAGGGCGGGGGGAAAGCACAAAATCCATGATCTCAACAACGAGAAAATCCTCTTAAAAAAAATAATTAAACCCTAACCCTAAATCCGTCAAAATTCACGCAAATGCACCAATCACAGCAACAACCGCAACAATCTTCGTTCACATACCTTCCCCAATCCTCAAATCCTATCCCGAATCCTCTATTATCGTATCCTCAACCACCACCTACTCATCCCTCTCATCAACAATTTCTGTACCCTCCAGGAACCGACCCCTATGCCCATCAGCCTCACTTCGCCTTGACCCAAGATGGATTTGAAGTGAACGCTCAGTTTTATGAGGACCCAAATGGGGCCTATCAGAATTGGATCTCTGCACACGCTGATCCCATTACGTGTGATCCTAATGTTACTTCTTCTTTCCCTTTGATTTGAATTTTGGATTTTTATTTGAAACTCGTTACTTTTCGTTTGATATTTCAACTATTTGAGGTCCAGCATTGAGTTCCCCCCCCCCAACTGATAATCATTCATTTTCCGTTGAATTGATGCTTTCTGGAATTTATGTAATATATGTGTGTGTGTGATCCTTAGTATCTATAGTTGATTACATGTTAACTTGTAATGGAAAGGGTGATGTTTTGTTTCGGATTAACTACTACTACCTATGTTACTCAGACTCGGATTTTGAGTATCGTATACAGACGTATCCGTAAATGTGATGGAATTGGGCGTTAGCTACGGATATTTCAACGAAAATGAAGAATCGGAGCAATATAGATGAAATTCTGTGTCTTATATTCTAAAGTGTTTGTCTTTGATGAATATACGAATGGTGTTTGGTCATTTGGATTTTTTATGCTTCATACATTTTGGGGTTTGCAGGTAGCGGCTTTGAATTCCAACGGTTGGTTGAATCAGTCCTCGGCGAATAATTTAGTAACCGCTCCAAATCAAACCGGGCTGATCCAACCAATACGATGTGATGTTTGCAACATTGAATGCAACACAAAAGATGTTTATGACAAACACATTGCGGGAAAGAAGCATCGAAGGAACTTGCAAGAAAAGATTAGCTCCAGTATTGCCTTATTCCCCGAATCTTCCAATGCATCAATACTCGGGGATTCCGGTTTGGTGAATGCTCAAGAGTTGGAGAGGAAGAAGCAAAAACTTTTAAATTCCGGGGCAGCTGTTAACTCTGTTCGAATGTGCACCATATGCAACGTTGCTTGTAACAGCTATGAAGTGTTTGCTAAACATCTTTCCGGGAGGAGGCATGCTGCTCAGGTAACATTAATTATTAAACTACGAAATCTCGAAGTAGAGTTAAATGCCAAGTGTTTTCGATTTATTTTATGTTGTTTTAAGCTTGCATATAAGCATTATTTTCCTCGAGCCCGTTGCTGCCTGCTCATGGATACATTCTCTTAACTTTTTCCAATCCAAAACCTATTTGGTTAGCCCATTTCTTATCTTTGAAAGTTCGGTTTAAATATGATTCTTTTATGTACATGTGATCATGCAGACTGGACTAATAGCTGTTGATGGCATCGGACCTTATCTCGCTGCAGTCCGAGCTAATGATCACTTTTGGAATAAAGGCAAGAAGACAACGAAGATCGTTCAATCTTCGTGGTGTGATGTCTGCCAAATTAACTGCAACAGCAACGATGCCTATGCAAAACACGTGTCCGGAAAAAAGCACCTAAAGAACTTGGAGAATTTAGAAAAATCAAAGAATCCTTCCATGGGTACACCAGCTGGAACAAATCTGATGATTAAACCAGTAGAGAACCCAGCAGTGGCAGCACAGCCCGAAGCAGCATCAAAAGAGGATTTGGAGACTAAGAAACGGAAGGTTATGGAAGGCGGAGCGGCTGCCGCTGCAGTTAGAGTATGCACCATCTGCAACGTCGTATGCAACAGTCAAAAGGTCTTTGAATTTCATCTCAGTGGACAGAAGCATGCCGCCATGGTGAAGAAGCAAGCCGATGTCTGAATAGCAACTGCCACATAAAGCCAATGCACGCAGATTTTGTATCGGACGTTGCGGTTATTACTCGGACTTGTGTGTGGCATTCGAACCGGACCGAGTCTGTTGTCTAAATTGAACTCTTGCTGTCTGCTGTGTAAAGCGTTGGCCGTTGTCAATATAAATTGGTTGAAGTTGCATAGCCTAAGAAATTGTATAAGAGATTTACAAGGACAATGTATATGCAGCATGTAACGTTTTTTAAATTGATCCTAAACTTTTGAAAAATTTTACTAAATTATGACTCATTTTAAATTGATTTCCAAACTTTTAACATTACAATTTCATCCACAAAACTATGACTCATTCTAAATTGGTCACTAAACTTTTGAATATTATAATAACATCCCCAAAATCATTAAAAAAAATTGGGGACCAATATAGAATGAGGGTCATAGTTTGGGGGATGACATTATAATGTTCAAAAGTTTAGGAACTGATTTAGAATGAGAGTCATAGTTTGAGAATGTAATTGGAATGTTCAAAAGTTTAGAATCCAATTTAGAATAAAGGTCATAAATTTGGGATATATAATGCAATTAACTAAAAGATTTATCTTTTAGTAAGGACAATGGAGGGGGACTTAGGAGATATTTTACCTTCAATTAACTCTTTTCTATAAATGGTAAAATACACAGATGGTCGTTGATTATTAAAAGTTATAAATATATTGTTTTGTTAAATCTATCAATTATTAAAAGTTAACAAACAGTTACCCGACTATTCATATGTTTCAATTTCATTTTTTTTTTCATTAAGAATTTGACGATTGTTTGGGATAGAAGTTAACTTGTCGAATGAGATATGGTAAATTCTGATCTCAGAACCGTTTGATATGTAATTTGTGGATATGCTATTTGTTTACATTTTGTCGTCAAGACAGTATTTGAAAGTAATAACGACGTCAATAGACATCATTAAAATATGATTTTATTATATTTTAATTAATAGTTTAACGTTCAACTTAAACTATCGCTAATTTTTTTAACAAAAAATAATGAGTATAAAACATATAAATAATTAAATAATCATTTTTTAACTTTTAATAATAAAAAATTTAATAAAATATTACCTATAATATAAAACTATTTTATAATTTTTAATATTAAAGATACTCAACAAAACATCATCGACTATTATATCCTCGCGCTTGTATAAATGTATTCAATAGTCCATAAACCTTAGTAAGCGGCCAATTTTCCAAATCTCTGTTGGCAAAGGTCAACACGAAGAGACAAAGTAAAAATTATTGTATAAATATATATTTTTATACAAACGGTGGTGGCCAACTGGTCGGCGGCGGATCTCCTCTGTAGCAAATGTTTTTTAATATAGTGTCCAAAATAAAACAACCACTATAGTTTAGTGGCTAAATAGGTAGTTTACCCTTAGGAAGATGAATCATATTCCAACAACTCGAAAGAGCATACCAGTACACAGGAAGAGACCCGAAAGCAGTAACAACAACTCTCCATTCAAATCCAATCTTCTACACCTATAAACCCTCAACGGTAGGCTCCGTTTTGCCTTCCTTGTCCATTTTCTGCGCGGTGATAATTACCTTCTCAGTTTTCGTTGATTGGATTTCTGAGAATTTTGCTTCGCTAATGTTGTATTTGGACATTTTCTCAATCTGGGTTGTCATTTGCATCACTTTCTTATTTTCCTTGTTACTTTCTGCATGTTTTAATGTTTCTTTTTTATCCTTCTTTCTCTTCATCTATGGTGGTGATAAATCCTTTCAGTGTTTTCCTCGATTGGGTTTCTGAGAAAATGTGAGAACTTTACTTTATTAGTGTTGTGCTTGGATATTTTTCAATCTGGATATATCTAGTTATTTGATTCTTTTGATGTTATGGGGAGATTTCTTCATTGCTGTTTTGGATGGTTGGAAACAGATAAATTATTTTGATGGAAGGATTGGTGGGTTCACGAATCATTCCGATTCGAGCTTCATATAGACGGCATTACTCTGCTTTTCTCCCTACATTTTCCTTGCACTTAAGGAAAAACTTGAATCAGGTTCAAGTTTGGATGATGGAACGTCCTAAGTCATTGGATCCGATTGCCGCTTCAATTCAACCGTTAGAACCCTCAACTTCTGGCCACATTGATAATAAGCAGCCTTCCAAAGGTTCTTGTCCTATATATTTCAAGTGGTTGGCTTCATATATTGCTTTAATTGAGTTGCCCAAAAATATTGGATGAAAACAAGAAAGGGGTTTAATTTTAAAGTTAGAATTCTTCGACTTTCTTTTTTCTAAAGTATTCGTGTCCATCACTTTGTTTAACATATGAATAAGCAAAATATATAGAAAAACTTGGGGAACTCTGATAATACTCATATCAGACACACACTATTCGATAGTCACATCCAAGTTTGAGTAATATAGATTAACTTTTCTGTGTCTTGTGATAGTAATTATGGTTTCCTTTATTGATACTCTCCTTTATTACATTCCAGAGGTTCTTGAGCAGTGGAGAAGTGCTGATGCAGTTTGCTTTGATGTGGATAGCACGGTATGCGTAGATGAGGGCATTGATGAACTTGCAGAATTTTGCGGGGCTGGAAAGGCTGTTGCAGAATGGACTGCCAGGTTCTCCTCCCACATTATTGAATTACTTCAATTCCTTCGATGTTATGGATCATAGGTGGTTGATTCTTCTTTTCTTTTTATTCTTTTTGGTAGAGCGATGGGTGGTTCTGTTCCTTTCGAGGAGGCCTTATCTGCCCGATTATCTTTATTCAAACCCTCTCTATCTCAAGTCCAGGATTATCTCGACAAAAGGCCCCCAAGGTACGAGACTCATACTTCACTGGCTTGATTATATCTTGATATGTTCATATGATCACAATGCTTCTCGGTTATGGATAGTTAGTGGTGTTAGATTAGTACGTTGTGCTTATGAGCCATAATTTGAATTAACCTTGCAATTTTTGTGCTGCTATGTTCAATATTTGCTTTAAATATCATGATATCTTGTTATATTATGTTTTAGTTGTAATGCTTGCCTTGTTACTTAATGCACGCGATGTTTCATTTGGGTCCATTATTTTAATGCTGCTACATTATAATTAGCAAAATCCCAGAGCTCATAACCATTTGTCTCTAAAATTCCAGGGCATCGACTTCACAATGAATTAACCATTTTTTATTTGTGTTTTCCATATTTTGTCTTTTATTCAACATGATGATTTAAGGGTTTAGTTCATGATTCTTATTGATCTGTAGGATTTCTCCCGACATAGAAGAACTAGTCAAGAAGCTGAAGTTTAGGAATACAGATGTTTATCTAATTTCTGGGGGCTTCCGTCAAATGATCAATGTATGAAACTATGCTTCTAAATGCTTGAAAGGCTATCTATGTTGTACTTCCTTCTGTTAAAGGCATTCATATGGTTTAATTTTATGTTTTTATGAATTTATATCTGAAATCACTTGCAATATTCCGATGGTATTGCAAATGAAAACTAAAACTAAGAACCTGAACATTAGGTCCTATGATCTTTGGAAAACAGTAAAATAATTAGATGTCGCAAATGATGCGGGGAAATGAACGAGTCTTTGTTTTGCAACCAAACAATGTAGTATCCTATGATCTGTTTTATCAGTTTAGAGTCATTATACAGCATGTAGGTTCCTTACTATTGAAAGAGCCATGTTAATTGTTATTAAATATAATCTGTGATAGTTAATTGAGAAACTCTTTCGTAGCCTGTTGCATCAATCCTCGGAATTCCACAAGAAAACATTTTTGCCAATCAGCTGCTCTTTGGAAGTTCTGGGGAGTTTCTGGGATTTGATGCTAAGGAGCCTACTTCGAGGAGTGGAGGAAAAGCTACTGCTGTTCAACAAATAAGAAAGGTGAGTTTTGTTGCTGTTTTCTGTATCTGTATCGGCTGGCTAAAAGTTCCATATCTGAGCCTGACTAAGAAACTTTCCAGGTTAAGGGATACAAAGCATTGGTCATGATCGGTGATGGTGCTACTGATCTCGAGGTTAGCAAATTCATCTGAACTTTCTCTTTATAGATTTAATCTTGAAGGTTACTATATAAAATAATTCCTCCTTCAATGCATTGAGAATCAATATGTTAACTGTCGACTATTGCATTTAATATAAGAATATCGCTATAAACAGAATGTTAACGAACCTTAAAGACTCCCCCAGGCACAGCTATCAATAAAATCCATCTTTATGCATGGGTTGGGGGAAGTTCATAGTTCCTTCTTTATTCATGCATGTTTAAGAGCAAGATCACTTCTTTTCAACATGCTTTAACAACTATATCAATTGCGTCAAAAATATCTTGTTGTTTGTTTGAGAGAGTGACGGTGAGGGTGTCTCTGAAAAATCTCGAGTTCATAATCTATTCAGGGTGTCTCAGAAGAATCCCGAGTTCATTGTCTATTCATTGATTTTATATTGTTGAGCACTAAGGGAGATTTCCGGATGTTTTTGTAACTAAATCCCTTCATTATATTCGAGCAGCATTTTGCTTTTTCAATGTGATTTTTCTAATTTGATTTTATCTTCGGTTTGCAACCTAGGCCCGTAAACCAGGAGGTGCCGACTTGTTTATTTGTTATGCCGGTGTTCAACTGCGGGAACCCGTTGCGGCGAAAGCTGATTGGCTGGTCTTCAACTTCACTGATCTTATAAATGCCTTGGAGTAACTTTCTGATTTACACGCCTTTTGTTTTTTCCGTTTTCACGTACAAGTTTCCTCCAAGTGAGCTTTAAGCATTCGTTTATGGTGTTCGTGTGTGTGTCGGATACGAGTACCTGTTCAAGATTAGTATATTCAACTGTTTCCAAGTTTTTCTATGTATTCGGAAGGCGTGTTTCGTAGCCGAATACATCGAACGAGTGTGCGAAAATACGAAGACTTTAAAACAAAATTATTGAATGAAAAGAGAAGTTGGAGCAACACAGTACATGAATTTAGCTTATGGACATGAATTGTATGAGATTTTTGTATGAATGATATTTTATAGCTAAATTGTTACAAAGGCCCCTCAACTTTGCCATTGTATTTAAAATAGCCCTTTGTACTTTTGTAAACCTAATTACCCAAGGTTCTTACTTTAATTTGTATCTAAATAGGCCTTCAATCTTCAAAGTGCATTTAAATAAGTTTCTCAACTGTTACTTTATACCTCAGTAAGCACACTTTCGATTTAAAAAGTAAAATTTACGTTTTTTCATTCAATTTGTCAACTTTTAAAAGTACAGGGACTAATGGTATATTTTAACTAAAACACAAGTCTAAAGATCTTAATGTCTTGACAATAAATTATCGTTCGATGCTTCATTTTAACGAGAATATTTGATTTAATTAATACGATTAGAATAGCACTTAACATAGAGTAATTATTTGCATTAACATTGCTTAAATGCTATGTTGTCAGTGTGTAAAATTTCTTTCTTTACATTTATTTTTATAATATACGATAATATCTAATTATAAATTTATATAATTATTCTAGAAATCGATTTTGATTTTATACTTTAAAATATAAAAGATAAACAAATTAGGGAAATTTATTTAAAATCATTTTTCCAATTAAGTATGGTAGGAATTATGGATTTGTTTTGGAAGTCAATATTACCTTGAATAACCATTTTGTAAGTTTTTGAATTTACGTGACTAAAATTAAAATTATTAATAGATTGATGACCATTTTACGTAGTTTACCCTAATATTTATTTTATTTATTGAAAAACCCTATGTTTTTAGTGTAAAGAAAAAAGCTAAAAAAAATTACTTTGATACAACAAGGGGTGCAGGTGAGTGAATGTAGCTTTGTTTAGATAACAGAGCGGCAAAGGGCTCTTCTTCTTCCAGGGAAAGATTCAACAACGAGAAATACATCTTCCTTTTAAACTTGGGTCTGCTAGATTTTGCTTCAATACTCAATCTGATCCTCAAAGAACACGAAAAGAAAAGAGGTAAATACCATTTCTTTTTGGTCCATTTTAGGTGCGAATTGTTTCTTCTGCAGTTCTTAGATTGTTTTCAAATGGGTAAAGCTTGGATTTTTACATCGTTCTCGGAACTGTGTGTTTCTTTGGAGGTTGTTTTTGTTGACGTTTAAGTTGTTTGTCTTAAGAAATGGGATTTCGTTCATTTATGGCTTTGCTTGTTATTTGCTTCCAGTTAAATGAATTTGGGTTTCTTGACAGTTAGTTAGGCTTCTTGTGTTTATGATGTAGTGTTCGATTGCCTGGAAATTAATAGTTTGAATAAGCTGATATTTGTTTGTGGTTTCAGGCATCTTAGCTTTGCACGTTGCGTTGTGTTTCATGAGAACTTGGATTCAGGAAGACAAAGGAGAAAATCTGCTTCAGTTGATTCAGGTGTCAGATTTGTAATTCAAGAAGGTTTTGATGTTTTGGTCTCTAGTTAGTTAATTGTTGTATTCGAGTGCTAAAGGCTGTATAGCCTGTGAGACCATGTTGAGCTTCATGGAAATTGTTGCTTTGAGGTTTTGGATGTCGAGGATTGATATAGAGGTCAACTTTTGTGGTGTCAAGCTCGGGTAGTTTTTGAAATTTTCATGCACGAGCACTCGAGCAGAAATGGATTTGTGGTTTGTTGCAGCTGCTGCTGCTGCTGGATATTTGGTTAAATTTTGGCAAAATCTTACGACCGATAGAAATGGATTTCCCGAGGCTTCTGCCGATTCCGGAATTGGGAAGGTTGTACCCGGGAAAGATCCGGTCCACAAATTTGCTATGATAAGGAAAATGTGGAACGATGTTTCCCCGGATGGAAGAGAGTTTTTGGATAGCAAAATTTCAGATATTTACAAACTAAATGTGGCTTCAGCTGCTGAAATGGATTCTGCTAGTGGTTTCGATAGTGAAAAGATGGGGAGTTCAGCACATCCAATAGATCACAATGAGATTTCTCGATCAGGTTTATCACCAGGATCGTTGACAAATGAAAACCTAAGAGAAGATCGATTTGGAAAAGAGCCAGGTGCCGATAGCGGTAGTGATTCTGCTACTATCACTAGAATAGACTCTTTTAACGAGTCTATGCGGAAAAGAAGCTCTCTTAAAACTAAACATTCATATGGGCATGTACTTAAACCGCTAAGCTCCTTAGATAGTTGCCTCATGGCTCAACTACATATGCAACATGTCAAAATGGAGGAGTACGTGCTTAGTTCCGTTCCGTCACCTGCAACACAGATCTTGAGACCTTTGCTGATAACCGATGGAAGCCGAGTAATCAACAGAGTAAGTGGTGATTTTTCTAATGGATCAAATAAAATTGAGGACAATAAGCTGCAAAACCAGGCCACCTTTGAAAAGAACGGATGTGTGTATGCAATTCCTCCATTGCGAAAATTCGGTTCGCCAGATCTCCTTGAGAAGTTGAAACGTAAGAGTGGAAATGATCGTGATGGAAGGCCAAACATTTCTTGCAAAATTGCTTCCGAAAAGCAGTTTCATTCACATTGGGGTAATTCTCTTACATTGTTTTTTCAATTTTTCTTCTACTATTTATATCGATACTATAAGAATCTGTTACTTATTACCGAATGCTGCTTTTCAATTTCGAAATTTGTTACCTTGCAAAATGTGTTGGAAACTGAGAGAAGTAAATGAAAAATATGTATACCGTAGCGTAGATAAAAAGTAAAAGCATGTTACCATCACATTTTGGGATATGAACACGGTTGCAGTGAAATCTCGAGTGTCACTGTTCCTTTCTTTTCTTTTGTCATTGTTTTCTGGCAGTGGAGGTGGGAAAAGCTTATTAGGGTGGTAAAATGTTTTACTGATTTGTTGGACCTCTCGGAGTACCATGAAGAAAGGGAATAAACCGTAGAATTTATTACCTTTTCTCCTTCATTATAATGAACTAAATTGCATCAGAAACAGTTTCTTATAAGTTACTCGGACTTGGGAGCGAGTATTAGATAATGATATGTGTTTGCTATAAGTGCTTTTTATTTTTTCTGAAGTTTTACCTTATAAGTGGAGGGTTGTTCCATCGGAAATTTCTAGGATATGTGTTCTTGGAGAAAAATGAAGTCTCGGTAGGATGTTTAAGCCTGCTGAACCATTTATTTGTTTTGGCATCGTATAAGTTCTTTTCAGAGATGAGCTTAAGCAAGTCTTTCAGTCGCTTGTTATCTTCGATGCATTTGTTTTAACTCTGTATTCCATTCATTGCACTTATAATTTTTCTCCTATAATCTAATCAATTGCATAGCCTAACCCTTTTATACGAAACAGGTCGTTATGATCGAGTGGTTCAGTTTTGTCTCGGGATTTCTATCGGAACAATATGTTCTTATTTAGGAAATAGAAGGGAAGTTGAGAAATTGAGAGGATTGTTAAAGCAGGCTGAGAACTTGGTTCAAGATCTTCAAGAGGAGCTCGAAATGAAAGATTCATTGACGGTGAAGGAGCTAGTCAATGAGAATTATGAATCAGAAGAAACATATCACAATTCCTTTACCGACGGGGAAACGAATTTGTCTTCCCTTGAACGTAATACAGATAATTTAACAAGGTTCAATGGTGAAGCATCATATCATCAAAAGGTAGAGGAAAGTGAGGAATCTATGAGTAAAATCGAAGCTGAACTTGAAGCCGAACTTGAGAGGTTGGGGCTAAACATGGATGTATCAAATCATGAGCGTAGACTGCCCGATCTCGTCGAGGTAAGCTTGTGTTTACCTTAGCATTTCCATGGAGCTTTACAGATGTTTTAATGAATTCATTTTATTGATAGCATTTGTGTCACCTGGTCTCGTATGGCATTTTCTCATTTTATTCAATGAATTTATTTATTTATTATAAGAATTGGAGGTCTCATTAAAAACCTTCTTCATAATTGTCGAAGCCTTAAAGGTATTCAGCAAAAAGCGGAAGGAGGAAAAGAGTACCTCATAGTTTTATTAATGAAAGGGTAAAATTCACCCCAAGCTTACAAACACCAATTATAGAACCTCATCTACCATACCCATAACAAAACAAAATACAACAATCAACTCCCCTACAGTCACCCTATCCCCTTTTTAGCTAGTTCATCCGCATCCCTATTTGCACTCCTATTAACAACCCTTAGGAGGATCTCGTCCCTACTAACTACCGAGGCGATCTCCTTATAAAAAGGACACTGAAAAAACACCCGTTAGATATGGATAAAAGAGAGAGACCAGCTCTGATAGCCTTCAGTTCAGCCAACGCCGGGGGACCTGGTCCAATGGATTCCGAGAAAGATTCATTTACCTGGCCACTAAAATTCCTCACCAAACCCCCAATACCACCTGTACTCCAATCCCTCTTCACAGCCCCATCCACATTCAACTTGAGGAAACCAACAGGGGGAGGGGACCAAGACCGTAACGCCGATAAGGTCGGAGAAAACGTCCTCAAAACAGTGCATGAATCTGCCAAAGATGGATCTCCAATCAAGGAATCAAACGGAATCATAGAATGAGGGTGTTAAGCTGAAAACCAAGATGCAAGACGAAATCTAGATAGGAAAAGTAGGGACCTTGTACTATAAGTTGAAAAGCAAATAAGTTACCTATGGGACCTTTTATACGAACATATTATTCCGATAAAATAAGATCAAAACTAAATGTACAGGGACTATCTTGTATTTTGATGGCAATCTTCAATAAGCTGGGACCTTGTATTTCCTATATACGAACATATTCTTGAAGATTGCCATCAAAATAAGTTAAACTACCTATGGGACCTTGTACTATAAGTTGAAAAGCAAATTAGTCACTTTCACCATAAAAGTGAGCAATTTAGTCCCTGTACATTTAGTTTTGAAGTAGAGGTGAAATTTGGCCCTTTACTCTAAAAGCGAGCAATATAAGGGTTTTTCTCTCTCTTTATTATGTAGTGTGCAAAAATGGTACACTTTTCAACTATGTTACTCAAATTTGGGAGTGATACGTTCGAATGTGTCAAACACGAGTACGTTAGAAAAAAAAGGTCTGAGCAACTTAAATTTTCTTTGTATGAATATGATTCCACTTGGCTGTTTGCTTCTATAATTTTTTGTGTTAACCTTCCTGCTAGCTCGTTTGAACCAGATATACTAATAATACAGCTTAAAATTCATGCAGATCGACCCAGATTTTGTAGCAGATTTTGCTGAAGGTGAATTGAGATCTGATATGGTCACCGGACATCCTCTTGTTCAATCTATATCTAATGAAGATAGAAGCGGCACCTCAACTACTCATTCTGCAAATTACGCCGTCTCTCCCCGAGAGTTGAGCTTGCGTTTGCATGAGGTGATTCAGTCAAGGCTTAAAGAACGAGTACAAGAACTTGAGACAGCCCTCGAGAACAGCCAGAGGAAGGTGAAGCTAATGGAATCAAAGCATAAGAATCCTAATAACAAATGGAAATACTCGACAGCACTGGAGACTCCACCAATAAATGAAGATCTCCATTGCACGTCAAAGCCTCAAGTCCCGAAATTATCATGGGAAACTCCAGATCATGCATACAATGAGGCTTATGAAGAGGTGACAAAAGTGGGTACACCATTTCGTATTTATCGGAATAATCATCAAGAAAAGCTGCCTTGGAGTGACCAATACGATACAAACAGATCCGATGGAACATTTTATGATCAGGTAAGAACATCGGAAGATCAAACTTCAAGGGTCCAGGAACTACTTGATGTGAGTGTGAGTGAAGATGAATGTAGTGATAATGATGATGAAATGGAGAAGCTATTGATACAGCAAATTGTGGAGAAAACCAAGAAAGGAACTCCTGTATTGCTAAATGCACAGAGAATATTGTTTTCCATGAATGAAATTTAACTTTTGAGAATCATATTGAAATCGAGAGACCGAAATTCTTGCAGTTTATACATATAGGACTTGTATTCTTTACTACAGCAATTTACACTTCGACATTTTGATTCTAAGTTCCGAACTAATACTCTTCAAACAAGGATTTTCACAAAACTATAGTTCAACACAATCTATTCGGGTGTTACTCGGAATCGAGTGTGTATCGAATATGTGCAGAAATGAAGCTTAAATAGAAATGAAGAGTCGGAACAACATACGGAACAATTTCCCTAACTTTTCCCTCAGATTTCGACCTCCTTAGTACTAAACCGAATAAGTTCATGGATAATAAAATAAGAAAAAACAATATGAACCCTAATGAATGCTTCTATAGTTGCTACTTAGTTCCCCACCTCAGTACTAAATTAGGGTTTCTCCTAAGTAAACAGAAAATTCATTTCATTTTTTTTCTTTGCAAAATATAATTAGATACCTCTTTCAAGGTTTCAACTTCACTGATAGATAAACAGAGTTCAACAAAACATTTTGCACCAACAGCATCAATGTAATGCCCAAACCAGCTACAATGGCAAGATAACATGCATACACCGTCATAAAATCATACATCGCTGCCCTACCGACTAACACCCTGTAGAAGATGAAATCCCCCAGTCCAAGCTTGATAGCACCGGATGAACCTAACCCCATACCTTCTAGCATCAAGCTTTCAGCTGACATACCGAGATCAATCAACGGCGCCCAAAGCTCAGCATCCCTTTCCCATACCTGCCCCTCTTCCACGCTGGCCATTCTTGTACCACTATGACTGGCTTGAACAACATTAACAGTAGAATTCAAATCAGAAACAACATTAACATTTCTCCTCCGAATCTAGCCTAAAGTTTTGCCTTCCTCTCCAAATCCGTCTTTGAACAGGACCCGAAGCAGGGTCATGATGCGTAACCGGCCTAGCCTCATAAACCAAGGCCGGGATATCTTCATCCCTTGACATAGCAAGCTCTACAAGGAGCCTTAAAGGTCCAACAGGCAATAGAACAGCAGCAAGATCATACAATGCCAAGGCAACCAACACCACCCAAGTAGTCCATTCAGGCAAAAGAGTACACCAATAAGCAACCAACATTCCAATTAGAACCAAGTACCCTTGTGTCACAATAATCGCCACTTTTCACATAAAAACAGCCAAAACACCAATAACAGCAAAATTAAACAAAAGCACCAAAAAGGTAACGCCATCAAAGGGGACACTGAATTTTTCAATTAAAAACAAGACAATCTCACCACCCATGAATCCCAAAACAACGAAAGAAGAAAACTCCATATAGATTTTCAAGAACTTAGTGCATCTGAGGTAAAAAAAAAAAAAAAGAGGACCAAAATGAAGGTAGCAACAGTGACAACAGCAACAAATGCTAAGGAATTCAAAAGGGCACCTAGGAATTTGTGCCAGGATGAATCGGAGCTGGTTTCTGAGTAAGCAATGGTTGCGATTGAAGTGACGGAAAGTGAAGAGCTTGAGTTGAGAATTGGGACCAAAAGGACGACTAGAAACATGCAGATTGAAACAGGGGTTAGGATTCTGATGATTTCCTGGCCTAAGGAATCAAGGAGGGTTTTGGGCCATTAGGGTGCTCAAATTTGGGATAAAGTTTGAATCTTGATGGAGTTTCTTCTATGATTTCTCGATTCTCCAGGTTTTTTTGTTACTAAAGCTTGCTGAGATTTTGCGGCTGGGCAAAGTTCTATTGATCAGGGATGGAGGAATTGGATTGTGAACCCTCGATTATTACTGCGGTGCTGAAATTTCACACATATTTTATTAAATTTTAAAATTCTTAAATTAATTATTTAATTTTTTTTTAAAAAAAAATAAAATTTTCTAGTCACTCCTTGTCTCTCTAATTTTACAATAGCATAACCTACCATAAAAGTGTCAAAAAAACATTTATTAGTAGTATTTTTTTTTATAATTTTTTATTAAATCAAATTAGGGTAAACTACGTATTTAATATCTAAACTAATCATTTTAGTTTGTTTTACTATTAAACTTTTAATTTTTTTTAAAATCATATCTAACATTTAGTTTTTGTTTCATTTTAGTATCCTACCGTTAAAAATTTAACGCGTTTAGTATATAAACTATTAATTTTGATCCGTTTTAGCACCTAAATTTTAATTTTTTCAAAACTTAAAATTAAATTTTGAACAGACTAAAATTGATAATTTAAATGCTAAACGTGTAATTTATCTATTAGATTATTCACCGATTACCTTTCGCCGCGTATCGTCCACATTCCTCTACCTAGCATCCCTAAATAACCATTAATCAAATTGGTTATATCCATAGAATTGGCTTGTGATAAGCATTTTAATATCGCTTAAACAACGTCTTCAAGTTGAATTATTGTGTATACAAAAAATTTTCTACTAGAAGACTCGTACAAAATCAAATGTGTGATACGGATCGATTTGAATTAACCAAAGCAAAATCTAAAAACCGAGAGGACAATAAAAAATACACATAAATTGGGCTACATAGCATATGTAACTAAATTAAAATTTTATGTTTATCCATACATAGTTATTAGTCTAAATGTCACATCACTAAAGATTCTAAACTAAACTCTCGACTAATATCAGTTAGTAATTAATATAACAGTAATTTATTCGAACTCAAAATTATTCCTTTCCACGAAAGAGAGATTCAAGAAAGTAAAAGAAAGTTTTACAAAGACCAAAAAGTCACATAATTTTATCGAATAAAAATAAGTTTCCAAGAAAGCAACGGCCATAACTAAATAACCAAACAATTTACTGCTACTTGAAACCGACTTGCTTCATGCCCTTTTGGCGAAATCACTTCCGTTCTCATCATTGTCGTCCCGGAAGTTCTCGTTCATTGGCTCGTTCGAGTCGTCTCCTCCCTCCTTGAAGCCATCTTCAGCACTACCGAATTGATCACCGCTATCAAATCCCGTATTCTGACTTCCATATCCAGCAGGACCACCGGTGGCAACGTCAGCATTGAAGTTCCCACCATCGAAATTGGTTGCAGCAGATTGATCGAAACCACCATAATTTCCTTGGCCTCCATAATTACCACCACCACCAAATCCAGCATTACCTCCATAATTTCCAGATGAGGGACTGGCATTTCTATTGTAGCCATCACCACCTCCATAATTACCACCACCATATCCACCACCATATCCACCACCACCACCATAGCCACCACCGCCATAGCCACCACCTCCAAAGTTACGAGGAGGTCTCTCAGCTGCATAGTTCACTCTTACTTGGCGGCCATGGAGAACCTACAAGAAGAAAGACAACCAAAAAATCCCACAAATTACTACAGCAGATAAAAGAACCAATGCTGCTATGTTAAGCATCTGCAAAATCAAACAGGGTTGGCAAAGATAAAACTACTGTTTTCACCCTTATCTATATCAGAGAGATTAACCAAGAATATTATGATGATAAAACATCTGCATGCCAAATCAATTACTTATATACACATGCAAATAAAGGCCTACATAACATATTTTTTTTCAAGTAATGAAAATTATTCGTATGTTGAGGCGATTGAGAAAATTAATGTGGATCTTGTACTTCATATTAAGAATTACTAGCAGACATGAAAGGGATCCCAATAAGTTGCCAAGGAAAAACGAGTTATAACATGAAGATTGAGGCCCTGACAGAGCAGAAGAGATTACCGTGTTTCCAGATGCTGATAGTGAACTTGAGTAGCATATACTAACATAAAATTAATTTGCCATGCAATTTGCAATTCATACAATGCAAAAGCTTTTACGATAGTTCCAGCAACATAAGAAGAGAAGACCCAATAGAATTACAATACAGAAATTGCATGCATCATATTCTGATTTTGATCTCTTCGTACAAAGATTTAACCATATATACTCGATTACTCGTCATAAAATACATTAGCATCCTATGAAGTTTACTTAAACAACAGAAACCAGCAGATATTCCAAGACCGCCAATATGAAAGGAATAAGCAAATCCTTCAAAGTTCAAAGTTCAAACAATAGATACTCAGATGCCTTATATTACCTGTCCATCCAAGGCCTGTATTGCGCTGTAAGCATCCTCGGTACTGGTGTACGTGACGAAGCCAAATCCTCTAGACCTGCCCGTTTCTCGGTCCACGATTACTCTTGCTACAATAAATATCAAATTAATCAGTTCAACTGTTTTACAAATATAAAAGCAGTGGACATTAAACAAACTTGACTGCAAACTCAAAGTTAGTACACCATAAGCACAAGTCCACACAAACTAGAAGTTAAAAACATTCGTTCATTTTGAAAACATGTCAAAGGTGGCATCTAAATCTTCATGGGACATGCCATTATACTCAAAACATGAACTGACATGACACACTCGACATGTAGAGTAAAATATTTAATCATCCCAAGATACTTCCAAATCCCTTTCATAGTGGCAGTTACAAATTGAAATAAACAAATACATTCACCGCAGCATACCTTCAACAACTTCACCATATTGGCTGAAAGCGTCTCTCAGACCTTGGTCATCAGTTTGGTATGAAATACCTGCAATAAAAGAAAATTAACAAGAAACCTACAAAAAAACAGGTAACAGAAAACAGTTTGCTCCTAAAGTATAAACGAAAGCTGGATGCACACCTCCGACAAAAACTTTCGAGCTCGGGGAGTCTGACATGCACCGGAACACTTGAAAAAGACCGGGCCTTGAAGAAGACAACTGAGAATTGATCTGTGTAGTCGATGCCTGCCTAAACATATTCCCAATTTTACTTAAGAAAGCCATTGTTACAACCTACAAAGAAAACAAAAAATTTGAACTTCACTTTCAGCAAATGAAACAGAAAAAACAGTAACAACAAAAACAGTGAAAATATCTACAGTAAAAGAAACAAACATAGTAACCTATTTTACATGATTTGAACTTTCATCCGCATTGATCTCGTATCTTTACCACTCTCAAAACCCTAACCCACAATACCCCAAATTTCTATTTTCTTTTTCATGCTCAAATGGCACAAAACCAAGCAAGAAAAGAACAAAACAACAGTTAAATATCGATTTTCAATCATCTCCCAAGAAACCCAATCCTCCATGATCTTAAGCAACAAAACAGAAAAACAAAAACAACCCAAGCAGATGATTACATAATAACACGAAATACCCAAACAGAAATCCAATACAACGAAAAGTTAGGGAAAAGATTAAAACGATACAGCAATGAAGAGAAACCCTTTCAAATGAAAAAAGATGAACAGCCAGATGAACAGATCAACGTGAGAAACGAAAAAACTAGAGAAATTTGAAAATAAAGCTTATGATTCTTTACGAAGCATAACCTTCTGATTACGGAACTGAACTACCGGGAGAATTGTATCTCTGAGAAAAAACCCTCGGGGTTTATGTAGACGGTGCGGCGTTCAGATATTTTAGCTGAAAATTTCTTTTACACGTGTGAATTTTTTATTGGGTTGTCTTTTTCAGGTCGGGAAAACTCGGAAAATATTTGATTTTTTAGTTAACAAATATTACATATATAATGTTTATAGAGAAGAAAAATTACAAATGATAAGAACATATGATTATGATTCGTTATTGCAAGATGTTAAAATATAAATACTCTTTTTTATTGTGACCTAGATTTTTATAACATCCACATTCTTTGAATAGGACTCAGCGTTCGATCGAGTATACTCAAAAAATTTTAAGTTATTCTAGTTGACGAGTCTTATTTTATATCTCGGAGTTGACTTGAAATTTTTTTGAGTCAGCCGAGTTCATAAAATTCGAGTCGAGTCAAATTTTTAAATTTCTATTTAAATTTAATTGTAAATATTTATAATATTATGACATTATTTGGTTCTAATTTAAATGTTATTTTATAACCATTGTAACATATATATTTTTCGTATTTGTTTCATATGTAATTTGCATATACCTTACAAAGTCGAGGGACTCGACTTAAACTTGAAGATCAATCTACTAATCACTAAAAATTTCGAGTTATTCGAGTTGTATTTTACAACTCAATTTGAACTTAAATTTTTTTTCGAGTCGAGTGTTTGAAATTACAACTCGAAGTCAATTCGAGTAGAGTAAAAAAAAATTGGTTTTTCGAGTTGAGTCAAGTTTTGCTCACCCGTTTTTGAAGATGAAATTAAAAGATTCAAAAGTTGAAGGACCAATTTAAAATGAGAGTTATAATTTAGGTTGAAATTGAAATATTCAAAAGTTAAAAAATAATTTAAAAATGAATATAATTGTAACTTCCTAAAATCAGTGTAAGTGACTAAATTATAAATTTTGAAAACTATGTGCTCAATTTTGAATCAAGTTAAAAGTTCAATGACTTAAATAAGAATAATTCCTTATTGGATTAGATGATAATTATGAAAATATTGAAGGGTATAATAGTAATTTCACAAGGAAGATTTTTTTCCTCCTTTACATAGGAGATAACACGTGGAAATGAAGGGAGACAAGGTTCTAGTTCCAGAGTTCTCTTCTTCTCATTTCTTCTTCACGTGTGGAAGCCAAGAGCAAAGGTAAGATTTTTTGTTGGTTAATATTTAACTGAATTTAAGATTGTGTTATGATCATTAGATGATAACTAAGCTTAAGGAAAGCTTAGATTATCTTAAAACAATAAGATGAGGAGTACATGAAGAATTAAAGAAATGAAGTAGAAAAGTGAAATCTTGGATTAGAGTTCATAATAAGAATTGTAAGTGGGATTTGACTTGTTATCAAGCTAATTAAGGAATAGGAAGTGTTAGAATTAAAATTGGAACATGTTGGAATTTGAGTGAGATTCTTAAATTCCATATGGAGAATTGGATTTCTAAGTTTTAGAAGTATTGAATGGATAATAATTAGTTTAAGTAAGTGTATGCAAGTTAGGGATATAAATGAGGTGAAATATAAAGTGTTGAGAGGATTATAAAGAGATTCTCGTGCTAAAATAACATTTCTGGGCTATGTGCATCGATGCACATTCAATGTGCACCGATGCATCAAGGATAAATCCCAGAAATTTTTCAAGGTGTATCGATGCACATAAAGTGCATCGATGCACTCTTTTAAAATACAAACATCGAATGCCATTAATGCATTGATGCATAAGGAGTGCATCGATGCACTCCCTTAAATGTAAACATCGAATAAGATTTATGCATCGATGCAGGTTGTGGTGCATCGATGCATACCTTCATTAAAAGATGAAAATGGCTTTTCTTTTAGCCCAAGGAATGATAGTTTAGAATATATTAATTAGTATACTGATATATATCAATATATTACTATGTAGATTCAGAGCTTAAACGAGTTCCGGAATCATTGACAAGTAAGATTGATCTAGGGGAAAGATAAGAGATTGATATTGACTAGTGAGGCCAGGTGAGTGCATACTATTGATATATAGTGTTGAATGGAAATAAGACTTGCGATGAGTCTATTTCCTAGAGTAATATGCATGAAGTCATGAACATGATTATGTGTTTGTCATAATTATATGTGATTATATGTATTATATTAATTGTATGTATGCATGACTAAAGATATTGATATGCTTTGTACATGCTATATGATTTGTGTACAACACTATTATGTAATAATGGAAGAACATGAAATAAGTTCTATGATAAAGACATAAAGAATGAAATGAACATGTGACATAAGCTACAAGTTAATGAATCATTGATATATGTGTGGGGGGGACATAAGAAAATCAAGTATAAGTCATATTATATGGTATAAGTGATTACACAAGAAATGTTAAGAGACTCGATGATGATAGTATAAATTCGAGGGTATATGCATAAATAAGGATACATAAGTTATATAGGGAAGATTTATATAGTTAAAGAAAACTATGGTTTATGAATTATGTAAGTAAAAGGGGAAGTGAGATAAGATAAGTAGAAATTATTTATAGGATAAATGAGATTATTTGAACATGTATTATAACTTTATAAAGGATGACTTAGGCTAAATCATTATATGATATAAATATAGGGCATTACTATGTAAATTATATTAAAGAGACATGTTTACACGATTACAAGATATGATACAGGACATTAGATATATGAAAGAGAAAGTATATGTGATATGAGAATTAACATGAACTACGTGATTACATGTATATGTGAATGAAGCTACGAGTTTATATGAATATGTGATATGTTTACATGAATACGAAAAAGGATATAAAAGATAATGCCCATGATATGTGTCATGAGAGCTAGGGGTATAGTTGGCATACCAAGAGTTGAGGGTTTACACGGTCCTTCGGGATATATATCTATTCTTTGGAACATGTATGAGGTCTCTGAGATACATATTTGGTCCTTAGCATATGTATATGATTCTTAAGGAATTTTCTACGTGGTCCTTAGGGACATCTTATATGGCACTTTGGTGCATTTCTACGCAGCACTTAGGTGCAATTCTACGTGGCACTTTGGTGCATTTATACGAGTTGTGGTAACAGCATTAGTGCACAGCCTCTATAGACTCGCATATTTATAGTTCTCACATGTGTACATGGGCTAATAAAGAAGATGATATAAAAGAACCTTGTATGATATTGTGTGCTTTGTTTGTAATCTTTATGGTGTGAAATGATATATGTGATATGATGAGATGTGTATATAGCTTGGTTAAGAAAAATAGGTACAAAACATATAACTAAAAGATAAGAAATGAAAATAAGACTATTAAAAAGATACTGAGAAATTTATTACATACGCTTTATATGCTTTGTGATAGGAAATATGTTAATAGAATTATATGATGATATGTATATTTCTTTGTGGAACAATATGTATGTATATGATATGCAAAATGCAATAAGTATATATATATATATATATATGTAAATTTATGTTTTGATGCATTTTATGGTTTATCATGATTACATGAAATGTGCATAATAGAAATTAGTTATGATATGTTATAGTCAGTTTGTTTACGCCTCACTAAGTCATCGACTTAGCGTGTGATTGTTTCACACGTAGGTTAAAGAAGCGAGAAGAGAAACGAAGAAGAGCAAAACAGGTTAGCAACTCCCTTACAAAATTTCAGATAAGAAAATAGATGATTTAAAGGTGTTTGGTTAATTTGATTATAGTTGACATGTACTAAATGATTGAGTTAAATATGCTCTGATCGATTTTGGTTATGGTGGTCAGTTTATGTAAATAAAACGCTATTATTTTAATGAAAGTTTTAAATTTTCTTTGAATTTTGTCAATAGTCAAAGTTTGAAAAGTCAATGTGACACCTCAGACTCGTATTCGGGTCGGGTACGGGTTGGGGGTGTTACAATAATCTAGAGATAAAATTAAAATTTAAAAGTTTGAAGATCAATTTAAAATGAAAATCATTTAACGACCTATATTCAATTATCGATACGCATCAGTTCCGGTAGAAAAACGATACAATATGTTCTTAGGATGATAAAAAAGAAGAAGATGAAATACAATCTATCATCAATAAAATATGAATGTAATCTATCATCTCATCCATTTTTATACGAAGAGATCAACAAACCAATTTTATCCAGCAATTTAGATGCATTACCCTTATTCGTTCCATCATTTGGTGATAGAGGCGACGTCCATTGCTGGAAATTATGGAGGCTCCCGGTGAAGTCCGTAAGCAAACCATCGCCTCCGATTTTGTTCAACCAACAATCATATTCCTGGTATGGATCTTGATGGAAGTCGAAAGTAAAAACGAGTTTTCATTGCGGTAGGTGTGTGGATTAACCTGTATCAGAAACCAATCACACATCCATGCAGTTGTTCGATATCACCAGCACTTTTGACAATTGAAGGTCATAGATATTTAGTACCTGCAGATCTCGGGCATGTGCTCGGGTCATGAGATCCGTTGTGCCGATCACATATTCCTTGATGAAGTCGAGATACTCATCCGATGTAATTTCCCAATATGACTGAAATGTCGATAGTATTTTCTTTCATTAGATTTCCGAAATTCGGAAAGAGTTTAGATCATTAGAGCGAGTTATGAAGAAACAAGATTAGTATCTTGGCTGTCCTAGAATGCATGCTGTGAAACATCTTTGAAGGACTGTCCTACGGGAAACTAAAAGGGAAAAGAACAAAGGTGCATACGGGACAAACCTGATTAGTATCCCGAGTCGGAATCGTAACGTCATTGATCAAGAAGATCTTTGGTGAGTCCGTAAGATTCGATACGTACACAAGTGAAGTTGGAGCGAAGGACTGTATAAATAAAGGTTTTTCCAACCAATCTTTTGACATGTATTTATATCCATATTTCTTAACTGTCTCCACAAACTTGTCCTCAAATATCTTTCTGTTTGGCCATTACCTGTTGAAGACATTGTTTTGAAATCGAGGGAATCGAGGTTAAAAGAAAATATCATTCGATCGACACGGTTCACCGTATTTTAAAACGGAACCTAGTTTCACATGGTTTACAAATTGGAAAATACGAAAAACCAGTCCATTCTGTTGCAAATGATCAATTATGGTCTGGAGGCAGTCTCTGGGGAATGGGCGAAAAAAGTACTTGCATGCTGGTTGATGAACACTGGATTTTTAATCTCGGGATAAATTCCAACAACTCTCGGTGCATCTAGTGCAATCGAAATGAACTCCTCAAAAGTGATAATCAGGAACATTCCTGTCGAATGCACAAAAACAACTCAAATCTACCCCGAAAATAGTCGTCTTTCACAGTTAGTCAAGTGCCATAAAGTCCATAATGGACAATGTGGATCAAGGAAATCAGAAAAATTCTTAACAGCATAACTTGATACTAATATTTAGTTGGGGAGATGTGAAACCAGCAAGCAGAAACGAGCTGCTAGTTCCATTTCGCATACAAATGAAACCTCAATCTTTTATATGCTGATTTAAATCGATCCAAACAAATAAAAATCAAAGGGGAACTAACCATTATACTGCTGATCCCCGAATTTGTACCGCTGCTTCACCCGTAGCTTCTTTAATTCCTCTAGAGTGAAGTCAACTGCGTATATGAAGAATAATTTGTCATTTTCAGATGAAATGAGAAACATATTACTTGGAAATAAATACAAAACAGTACAAATTCAGAATTTTCGGAGAACTAAGGTGTTGTACTAAACACGCTGCTCGACTACAGGATTTGGCATCTCTACAGCACCATTATAAGAGGGAAAAGGGGCTAAAAGTTGTATGCTTCCATACCAGGAAAAAAAGCCTGTGGTGTTGACCCCTTGAATATCATAGTTCCTTCTACAATTCGCAAATTCTTTGTAATCCGCAACATCAGTTGTCTCATCGAGGGTGACATCATGAAAACACATAAGGACACCATCTTTAGATGATAGGATATCTGCTTCTATGAAGTCTGCACCCTCTGCAATAGCTCTCTGCAAGAAGAGGTACACAGTCAATGTACATATATAGCGTAACGACAGATAAATTAACATAATCCAGTATCTATGATTGATTAGGACATATAAATTAAGCGGCAGAAGCATTTGAACTAACTAATTCCAACACTATGGTGCCAAATAACACGTTCCATTGCACAAACCGAAAGGGAAAGCATGTACGGTAGTAGAATGTGCACACTCAAAACATACCATGTATGCAGCAGCCGATGCTTCGGGGATCTCTCCATTTGAACCTCGGTGTGCGATATTATACGGATGCGAGGTTTGCAGAGGCTGTCTATTTCGATTGGCTATTTTACTAGGAAGTGGATAGAAAGGCCTTGCAGTACGGGCAGCAATGAGTGACAGACACAAGAAAGGGACAAAGCCTGCATCGTTTCATAGCAATTTACTGATAATTCATTAAAATTGGGGGGAAAGTGCCATAATCTAAAGAAGCAGAAGCTGCAGGCTAGTTTTTGAATCTCTATCATACAAAAGTTATGGTGGTATTGGTGGATGATCATTATCCTTAACTGATAGATTCATACACACACCCACTTCTACTAATCATTTCCCAAAACTCTCGGTTCAAATGAATAAATGCAAAGGCTAGGAATTAATCTGTGATCATGTTCAACAATGAACTGAAAACCCCAGAAAAAAGGGGAGTAATATCATCAGAAAATGGCTAAAAGGAAACAATCATATAAGCATAGAAATTATACGAAAACCCATAAACAATACAATCAAGCTAAAAAGCAGCAGCATAAACCCAGAAAAAGTTAAGCACGATCGAATCCAACATTATGAAAAAAATCAATGGATAGCTCAAAACTTACCTCTAAAACTCATTACCTAACCCCTCGAACAATAAACCCACTCCTCGAAGAAGATGAGATCCCTTGTTTTGAACTCTAATCAACTCTAAACTGTAGTTTACAAGTTCCGGGCTGAATTGATATAAAATACATATAATATTTTCATCATATAAATAACGAAATTATTATAATAATTTTTTAGATAAATGAATAATTATATTTTTGTCTTATAAAACCTATAATTAATTATTTGATTACCGAAACCTATAAAACTAATCGAATAAACCGGATTTCAATTTACTATAAAATCTAGTTAAGTTTATAGGATCAAATCGAATAGGTCGACTTTTTACACGTTATTACAAAATCCATGAAAGGCGAAAGATAACCAATCATTACATGGCACGTGGGAAATCAATCCACGATCCTCACTGTCTATCCATTCATTTCGGACAAGGTTCTCTCAAAGACTCGAGCAAACAACACATCCTCCATTGCTGTAAGAAATTCGGAAGGAAAGGGAAAATAACCAGACATGGAATCCACTGGTGTTTACATAAGCAAAGGAAGTCGATTTCTGTTTCCTTCGAGGATTCCAGCAAAAAAGCCGTCTACATCATCACCGAATTCTGCAAATTTCTCACCTCTTCTCATTCGATCCATGGCTACTCAGAAACCGTTGCCTTCTGCTGCTAGGACTGTTGGTTCCAGAAAGGTCAGCTCCTTTGGCAGTTCATCCCCTCTCTGCGTTCTTCTGTTTAATTGGCGCTGTTTCGTCTTGGTTTTCTCTTGAAGTTTTTAACTGCAAGTACTCAAATGAAACAAAAATTAAACGTCTTAAAATTAATAATAAAAATTTAAGCACTAAAATAAATAAAAACTGATAGTTTAAGTACAAATGCATGTTTTTCCCTAAAAATAATAGTTTTCGTTGGTTCTTTTTCTGCCTCTGAGTTTTGACATGTTTAATGTTGCATTGAATGAGTCCGAGTACGAGTTTTAATAGCTTCTAACTTTATGTCGTGCCATGAAAGCAATGCAGGGCTCGAACTCGACCGTCTTCCCGCTGGGCGAGCCGGCACGGAGCGGCACGGTGGCGGCACAACCGGTGAAGCTGCTAACAAACGTGGAGAAGCTGAAACTGCTAACCAAAGCAGAGAAAGCAGGGCTGCTATCGGCGGCAGAGAAGTTCGGGTTATCTCTATCGTCGATAGAGAAACTCGGACTCCTCTCCAAGGCAGAGGAGCTCGGCGTGCTGTCGGCCGCGACGGATCCCGGAACTCCGGGGGCACTGTTGACACTCAGCTTGGGTTTATTGCTTTTGGGCCCTTCATGTGTTTACCTTGTGCCTGAAGACAACCTGTGGGAAATTGTGGTGCAGGTTGTGATGGCTGTTGTTTGTGTTGGTGGTGGATCAGCAGCCTTTGCTGCATCAAACCTTGTATCAAATTTGCAGAAGTCAAGCTGAATATTTAAATAAGCAGATTTTGTATCAAATTTGCAGAAATCAAGCTTTCACAGTAAAATGTAGTGATTTTCTACTTTACTTATTGTTATATTTAAGTCCTAGTTCGTGATTAAATAATAATTGTTAATTTTATAGGTTTCAGGTTCGAGTAAGGATGGACCAAGGGGCGGGTTGTCCCTTGAAAATTTAAAATTGTCATATATTTAGATTTTTTCTATATAATTTTTATTGAAAATCTGTTTTCGCCTCCTTTTCGATTTTTGGTTCGCCTATAACATAAAATTTTGTGTTTGTCCCTGGGTTCGAGCACTACCAAGAGAATTGAAGTAAAGAAGAAAGTTAAATCAATAGATTCAAGAGGTAAGCAGTTTAATATTGTATAAGTAAATATCAAGTTCGAATTTGTATGTACGTAGAAAATCTCCACCGGGAGACTCACCCACAAAAGTCTAGTGTTTGTCCGGGTTGGTCTGAATTAGTTAAGGTAAAACTTTTAAATAATAAGGGCAACAAAAATAAAAAGAAAGTTAAAGGAAGGCATTGAAGGCAGAGAAATTTGAGGTGCCATTGGTGTTATTGTTTGATGCAGTTGGAGCACGAATGCCATGTTTTTACATATCCACTCCCTCTGTTTTCACTGACATTTATTATTCATAGCACCATGGCAGTGCATTCGAAGCTTGACCCCTCTCTCGCCATGAATATCAAAGGTTTTGTAGCAGAAGTGGCATGCATCCTTCGATGAGCTTTCATACCTTTTTGTTAGGGTTTTGGTGGCCAAGTAGAAGAATCATTATTACCTGCACCAGCAGAAAGGAAAAGAACATATAACTGAGTCAGTGAGTCCATATTCAGTAACCGAGTCGTGATGATGATAGCTGAGATCATAGCGCTGAAAGTGATAGTAGGTGTACAATACTAGAGCGTTTCTTCTCTTCTTCCGTAACTTTTAGCTTTAAGGTCTCTTCTTCAATACATATTTCATACCCCTTCATGATTATATAGCAAATACATATGTTAGATTATAATTCTTCTGCTTATATGCACATATTCTTCTGGGATTTCATGCTCATCATGTTGGAATGTTGTTTCTTTTCATTCCTGTTATATATAGAGACTAAATGTATATATACAAGTATATATATTCTCATATAGGTTGCACAATCCATGCACTCTTATATTCTTATATGGGTTTTTTTAGATATATGTGTATATATACATGCACATATATATCATGATTTTTTTTAATATTCTAGTTAGTAATTGTTCAAAATCTTTCTTAGCAATTGACAATACATACACGTTACAGGCGCAATTGCTCGAATTTAAAACTCCTATAGAGAACAACACTCACTTTTACTAATGACGTCGTTCAATGAGTTCTAAGAATTAAATGATGAGAAATGTGAAGAAGTATATGTAATAGTGGAATATTGCAACTTTGTAAATCACTAAAGTTAACGATATAATTTAAAAGTCCAACTCGTCTGGTGTAAAGAGTCTCGGTGCAGCCATGGATGTGAGTGGTCCTTGCAGTGTGCAGAAATGCTTTAAAGAACCCTAGCTATGTTTGGTCCCTCCTATTCAAACCCTAGCTATCCACTGATCTCTAATGTAACCAAATTCACCCACCATTATCTGTTTAAATTTCCCCTTTCAATATGAACCCTAATTCCTAGCTCACTTCGCTGCTAAATTAATCTTTCTAGTATCCACTGAATGGTCCCCAATATTTACATATAATATATGGAGTTAGCCTTCTACTTTGTCTAGATATATGAGTAAGGATTCACTTACACTTGGTCTGAAATTAAAAGTTTTACATTTTTTTTAGGATCGTTGGACGAAAGAAAATAAAATGCCAAGATTAACTCATTTTTTTCAATGAATATATTTTCATTTTCCATTATTATTCTCAGCTTTTGATTTCTCTTAATCTAACACTTAGGGTCAGGATAGTATGAACACCCATATTTGAATTCCATCCTACATAAATTATGTTTAAATTCTCTTCAATTTTGTTATAGTTTAAATTCTAATAAACAACTTAATTTACATGAAGTCATACTTGATTAATTAGATTAAGCTTCATGGATTTGTGGGAAAATGATTATGCATACAACATGTTAATTTTGTTATGCATATGTGATACAATACTTCAAACTTTTCATAATTCTTCAAATCCTTAAATAATAATAATTATACTTAACAACATTAATCTCATAACCTCCAAAATGTCAATTGAGTTAAGAATATGTGTACATGCATACTCTTAACCATTTGATATTGGTCGCTCAATCACCCTACTGCAGTCATTGGTGTTCGAACTCGTGACTTCTAGGAACAACAACGATTTCTTTAACCACTGAAATAAGTTGATTCGTGCAAAATCCACATTAGATAAATTTTAATGTTGTTGGGTGTTGAACCCACGTGTTGAAGCATGGGATGCCTATGCCTTAGCAGTTTAGGATAGGTTCTTTGGGTTCAAAATGGCACCTAGCTTGAATAGTTTGGTCAAACTACCCCATGCTTAACATATTAAATTTGAAACTGGAGTTTAAAACTCTCTTCCTCTACTGTTAATGCACCACATTATTTGTCCAAGGAAAAAATTAGGTACCTAACTGTACTAAATGCTAAAGTTAGATGTCAAAAGTGATATTTACCCATCATTCTTGGTTGAAATTTATTCTCTCTTTTATTTCTCATTGTAATTTCAATTTTTCTAATTTGTTTACTTTACATATTAAATTATTTTGTTTACTCTGCCGTTATCTTTATAAAGTTGTGATGATATGTCATTTTTATTATTATTTAATATGGAATAATTGAAAATATAAGGGTAAATTATATCGTTCTCACTAAAATTTACTCTTCTCCTATTTTACTCACCTAACTATAAAAAAAACAAAAGGTGGTCGGATGCCATCGTCGATCACGTTCAACCGTCGTAGATGGTGGTCGTTCCATCTCAAATTGCATGGGTCGCTTCACCTCGACACCTTGAGTTCGAGTATGACCTCCGTTTTGTCGAAACTTGCTCTGAAGTCCACAAATTGGAGATTAAAAGTGAGGTATTCTAAATGTGTTAGTCGAGATTCACGGATTTTAGGATATTTTCCGGTGAAACAACCACTAAATTTAGACTCAGGAGATCGAGACGAACCGACCCATGAATTTTGATACCAAACGACCACTATCAACGACAGTAGACGGTGGCAAGAATGAAAAATGACGTGGTGGTCGGCGGCTACAATCGATCACCTTATTTGCAAAGTAGAGAGAAAATTGGGGGGTAGAGGATTCGAAACAATGTCGTTTTGGTGTTTGTGCCATGTCATAACACTGCAGAGTGAACAAAATGATTCAATCTGTAAAGTTCAGTGAGCAAATCAGAAAAACTGAAAGTATAGGGAGTAAAATAAGAGAGAGAGTAAAGTTCAATTAGAAACAGTGTATTTTACCCTTAAAAATCTAGATGTACGGATATTATTATGGGCTGAATGTATTCGTTAAAAAACTCAAACCCAAACCCCAAAACCTTCTAAATATCACTAAAGGAGGCAAATATATATATATATAAAAACCCCGGCGAGGATCTATCTAACCCGACCTTTCGCTTACGAAGCGAACGCACTGCCGCTATGCTTCGGAGGCAGTTGTTTCGAGGTCTGACAAACGCTTTGATGATTCTTGTTCTCATATGATGCAAATTAACGTCTCCAACATCTATAAGATCGATGAATTGTAGTCCAAGCATCCACCTCGCACTCAATGGCTCTATATCTATAGTTTCATCCCATCGTTAATCCAATTCTAATGGCGTGAAGCTCAGCAGCTATGTTTGTGCCGTAACCCACGCACAAGCCGAGCTCCTCAAGATGCCACCCATTCGATATCCCGACTTGCACCATCTGTATTTAGTTTTACCCTTTCATTTCATACGTAAAGAAGGTCCCATGCAAAGTACTAGGAATGCAGTGGTTCCGAACACTTCGTGCCATGGTGCACTCTCTCAATATGTGACTCGGGTTCTCCATAGGACAACCAAATGGTTCAGCCAAACGAAGACGTAATCCCCATGAAATTACGTGAAGAACCAAATTTCAAAAATCGGAAGACCAAATGCTCAATGTTATGTAATTAATCGCAGAACTGCGATTAATCGAACATCAAGAATTGTTCGGACTTGGATGTTGTGGAGTAACCATAGCGGGTTCTTCTATGGATTCATCCTCAACAATTCTCGAAGTTGATTTCTACATTGCAAAGCAATATAAGGAAACCAAAAGAAGCAACTGAAAGAATCGTAAAGATTTACATGAATTGTCACATTTGGCAACATGAATTTCAAATATGTAACCGAATCGAGAGTTGTCGATAGAAGGAACACTGTCTCGAAGAGAAAGCCGACCCATGAAAGGCCAATTAAGGCTATGACTATCAGCAATTACCATATGAATATGAGCCAAAAGTTTCTGCTAACACAACACAAACTCTAATGTGGACCTGTCTCTGCGATAGCTAGTTGCCCGAGTGGATTTTGCTCAATGAACTTCTGAACAGCCTCTGCTTCAGCTAACCGTTCAAGATATACTCCAAGATCTCCACCAGGTGCTGTTGCATATTATTTGACAATGACAATTACGATATAATGTGCACACAAGGAATGATAAGATGGGGGAGGAATTAGGCACACTACAGATGACCGTCGATGCAAACTCAAATGGTAGATCCGTAACACGAACTGATATGATATACAGGTAATGGTCCATGTAACTGTGAGCTTTTGTCATTGTTTACATTTTCATTTTCTCCCGATGTCGTTGAAATATGAGAGTATACATCACTAGGGATATGTGCAAAGTACAAGCTAACCGAACTCAGTTATATACGTTGGTCTTGCAAAAGATTAATGAAAAATTAGCGACAGTAGATAAGGTCAGCTGAAACTGAAAGTGATTTCAACTCGATATACACAACTGAGTTGTGATCATGGCTGAAAGATCAGATTAGTACAATGACTGGATGTGCAATTACACTGTTCCATACGGTGAACGCAGCTTTATAACACGGTTATACTAAAAAGGCCTACATAATTTTGGAGTTCCTTAACAACAAGTTCATGGTTTCAATAGAGGTGGGTAGGATCTACATAACTATTAACAAGATCCACTTCTACTTTTTCTATACCGCGAAAAGGCCAAAAAGGTAAGATCAATCAAATGCCCCCTGTGAAGGCTTAGATACTATATCACGGTCAATCTGTTTGTGTACCTTTAATTCCTGGAACATGCAAGCTCATGTCTAACCTGATGAACAATCTGCAGCATCTGTGTATTGGCAAGGATATGGAAATACAGCAGAATTTGCCTACCAAGGAAAGATTGAAGCTAGCATGTGGCTTGTGTTTACATGGTATTGGAACAACATCTACAAGAATTCTATTTAAATCAAGAACAAGAAGCTTTTTCTGAGGACGGGTAATGCACAAAGATCCTTCAACTGCTTTGTTTCTTTCGTTTTCTTCCTTTCAGATCAGGTTCTGTGCCTCTGTTGTTGCCAGTGGCACTTCCAAGGCCTTAGCTGTTCGTGTAACATCTTTTGCAACAGCCAAGTTCGAAGGAGAAACATTACCTGTTAGTGTAACATCATCTTTTGTGACAGCCAAGTTCAAGGGAGAGGGGAAAACTTCATCTGTCTTGGATTCAATCTCTTCATCTTTGCACAAAGACTCCTTTTGTTTCTTTCTTTTTCTTTCTTTGAGATCAGATTCAGTGCTTGTGCTATTTCCCAATGCTACCTCCGAAACATGAACAGGCATAGCTTGCCCGACGAGTACTCCGATGGATCCATTTTCTAAATGGTCAACTGAAGTCTGTATATGTTCCAAATTAGAAGACTCTTTCCTTTTCTGTGATATTTTTTGCCTTCTTCCCTATCTCAAAGGTTTCCCTATCTCCATCAACAAGGGAATTTGAGTTTCCACCGATCCGGTACTTGCAGTTACAGGAGAATCACATTCCTTATCAGTTATCAAGAAAGTTTCTTCATATATTGTGACTCTACGGCTTCTGATATAGACATAAGATCCTCCTTGAATATTTCCATTAATGGGTTCAGAAGGCATATTGTTGTTTTCAGCTTCATTACTGTCCTTGCCATTGTTCTTTGTGCTAAAACCTTTTTCCTCAACAATACTAGGTCTTATCTTCTTTCCTTTCCCTTCTTCCTTTTCCTTCCAACTGTTCATTCAACCGAGTCCCTTCCATTGGGACTAACTAAAATTTTTGGTTTTGGACTCCAAATGAGAATCACTTGCCTCTTTTCATCCATAAAAGAATCTCCTTCCTTGTCATTCAACTATAACTGAATCCCAATCAAGCTGTCAATTCCCCAAATATACCGCCTTACTCTTCTTCTTCCTCCTCTTTTGTTTCGTATCTGAACGTGCCGATTGTTCATTCAATTCACCATCCTTCAATCGAGACCCTAAACTACAATTTTCCAGAATCCCTAAACCTGAACTTTCAGCTTTCTTCTTCAGATTCCAAACCAACACTCATTTGGATCCCAATGAGAATCACTTACCTTCTTTTCATTATCAAAGAATTGCCTTCCCCATTTTCGTCTACATTTTTGCTTCGTTTCTCAAGTGAGAGGCGGAGGATAAGGGAGAGAGGTGGAGAGCCTTTTCGGTTCTCTGTTTTCTGGAGAGAAGAGGAGATGTGAGAAATGAGAGATGTAACTGGGGAAGGGTCTTGGGTTTAGCCTTATAAACCGAGTCCGAAACGGTGCCGTTTAGGTCGAGGACTCGGTTGTAATTTCATCATGGGTAAACTGCGTAGAAGGGGCTCAAACATCACAATTCGGCTCGCTCGCGTTCTTCTACCAATGATCGATAATGCTCATATGTATTTTCCCATCCCTTATTGATGCGTTTGATTTCTTTTTCTAGATTGGTAATATGAATTCGACATTTCTGGAGTTCACCCTTCAATTCTCTGATTTCCTTCTGGAAGGATTTGTTTTCTTCGAGAGCAACTCTTAGGTCCACTGAAGCGGGAGGAACTTGCACTTGCAGGAGGGATTGCTCAAGGTTCGATACATGACTTTTGAGCTCATCATTCATAGCTCGAGATTGGTTCTCTCCTGTTCGAATCTCATCTGTAATTCTCCCATTTCTCCGTGAGCTCCTCTACTTGCTGACTTTTGTAGAGAATCTCTGCATCCACGATCCAATCTTGCCTGCTTTCTATCGAGGATTCGATTCCATCCCTGTCTCTCAGACCACATCTCTTCTTTCTTTCGCTTCTTTCTTCTTCGAGCTCTAAAATTCTTCTCTCTTGTCCTCAAAGTCCTCAATTATACTGTTCATCTCAGTTTTAACCCTGGACTTGATTCTTTTCTTCTTCTAATTCTTTCAAGCTGACTTCTCAATTCCTTTTTATCAGCCTCTAGCTCGCATACTTTTACTTTTCCAGCTTCTATCTTCTTGATCTGACACTTGTTCTCAATTTCCAGACTTTTGATTCGCCGTCTTGCAGCCGCTAATTCTCTGGATCCAAGTCTCTTTCTCGCTTGCTGCACCCTTTGATAATCTTTTTTTAAGTCTTCTAAATCGGCTTCCACCTCCTCTTTCCGTTCTCTCATCATTATAAATTTCTCTGTGAGTAAGCCGAAGATGGAAATCTTCTTCATCATCCCAATGAGAGACTAGCGCGAGCAAACAATGAAAGGATGACGTTCACTCCCATACCATGACTTACAGTGAGCTCTTCCATGGATTATCCAAGCTCACGTAGTGTCACCAAAATTCATTGATCCAATTAAACCACCTTATCCAAAATGGTTCACGAAAATGAGACATGCGAATATCATGCAAATCTCAGATAACATTGAAAAGTGTCTCGCTTTCAAAAGAGTGGTTGAAGATCTGATCAAGAGAAAGGTGGTGTCCTTTAATGATTCTGAAGCACCCTGTGTTACTGCAAACCCGCTTCCAAATCATCAGAATCAGGGAGTGAACGCTATTGAGAAAAATCAGAGAATTAAAAGGAGAATTGAAGAAGTAAACACCACTGAAGTGGGTATATGCTCAAATGAAGGAGAGAGGTTGTTGAGCCCTAGAAATGAATGCTCAAAGGAAAAGACAAAGAACTTTTGTGAATACCATGGTGAAAATGGTCATCAAATTCAGACTGTCAAGAATTCAGCAAATAGTCCAAGAATTAATGAACAAGCAGGAGTTGCAGTTCTATGAAGAAAGAATGAGTGAGAATGAAAGATATATCTGCGCTTCTGAAGAAAATTCAAGGGAAGCTGAAAAGAATTTAAAAAAGCATGTCCTGGTCATATCGAAACCAAATTACGAGGCCAGTAGTGAAAGTATAACATCTAGGGTGGTGATCAAAACCCCTGCGCCTTTTGCATACAAGAGTAACAAGAGTGTTCCCTGGGACTATACATGCCAAATTAATACTCCTGAGAGTAAGGAGGAAGAGGTTGCTGAAGTTGGATTTTTCACCAGGAGCGGAAGATGCTATGCTCCTGGAAAGGCTGATAAAGCAAGAGCTGTGGTTATTGAAGATCCTGATGATAAATTGAATGAACCTGTTAAGATTGAGGAGGCTCAGGAATTTTTAAAGTTTCTGAAACACAGCGAGTATAACATTGTGGAACAACTTCATAAGACCCCATCACGGATTTCAATGTTATCTCTACTGTTGCATTCGGAAATACATCGAAATACTCTGATCAAGGTGCTGAATGAAACTTTTGTAGGGAAGGATATACCAGTGGAACGTGTGGACAGGATGGTAAACCATATTAATGCAGATAATTTCATTTATTTTTATGATGATGAAATACCTGAAGAAGGAAAAGGCAGGGGCAGGCTTTACACATTACGGCTCATTGCAAAGGAGTCATCGTCTCAGGGGTGTTAATTGACAATGGATCGCCTTGAATGTTATGCCATTCGCCACTCTAAATAGACTTCCTGTGGATGTATCACAATGAGGGTTTGTGGCAATGCTGTAAGGGCATTTGATGGGACAGAACGCAAGATAATGGGAAGATGATTATCCCTCTCAGAATTGGCCCTACAACATTTGAAGTAGATTTTGTTGTCATGGATATTCATCCGAGTTATAGTTGCTTGCTAGGGAGACCCTGGATTCACATGGCTGGGGTAGTTCCTTCCTCCCTTCACCAAAAGCTCCGATTCATTGTTGATGGGACTCTGACCATCAAAGCGGAAGAAGACATCATTGCCTCTATCACTACAGATGCACCATATGTAGGGTAGATGAAAATGCACTAGAGTCCTCTTTCCAGTCCTTGGAATTTGTTAATGCTACTTTTATCTCTGAAGGCAAAAGAATTCCCATTCCTCATCTTTCAAAAATACAAAGATGCAATTAAAAGAGACATTAGCTAGAGGAGCAAAGGTAGGGAAAGGCTTGGGAAATAAACTGCAAGGCATCACTGAAGGCCAGCTCCAGTTCCTAAAGAATTATTTTGGTCTCGGATACAAACCAACGTACCATGATAAAGTCAAAGATGCACAAAAGCTTAAGGAAAGGAGGAAGGCAAGTAAAGGGAGAAGACCTTGTTTGGGGACCCATGGTCATTCCGCCTCTCTCCAAATCTTTTGTGTTTGGAGGATTTGTGATTAACACGCTGAAACAGTCATGGGATATTGAAGATATAGAATTTGTTGAAGATTTGTTAGGAAGCCTGAGCATCAACGTTATCACAGATGATTCTACTGGAGAATGCTCATTGGCATCAATCCGTCCGTGTCCTCCTGGCTATGTTTTGAACAATTACACTGTTGAAGAACTCCCTGTGTTCTATAAGCACTCTTCAAAGTAATGCATAATAACAAATCTGTCTCCTTTTGACCCAAATATAATAGGGCTTTTGTAAAAGACAAATTGTTATTTGTCATTGCTTTAATGAAACAGTGTTCTTCTTCATTCTAATCTTAGCAAGTATTTTATTCATTTCTTGAGTATTCTTTATTCTTTATTGATAATTATTCTCTTGGTAATATTAGATAAAATTCTTGTCCACAGCCAATATACTCCTTTTGATTCGCAGGTCTTCAGATATCAACTGTTCGAGTATGATACTTTTGAACCACAAATTGATTTTGAAAATGACATGTGTCTCGAAGAATCTGAGGGTTATAAAGATGAAGAGGAATGTGAGTTAAACTCTGAGCTTGTTAGAATGATGGAGCAAGAAGATAGACAAATATTGCCCCACAAAGAGACAACTGAAACAATAATTTTGGGAACAGAAGAGGATAAAGGAGGTTAAAATTGGCACTTCACTCTCACCAAAAATAAGAGATGGTCTTATAAGCCTTCTTCGGGAATATAGAGATGTGTTTGCTTGGTCTTATCAAGATATGTCGGGGTTGGAGACTGAAATTGTGATGCACAAGCTACCAATAAAGCCGGAATGCAAGCCTGTTCAACAAAAACTTCGAAGAATGAGACCAGATATGCTATTAAAATCAAGGAGAAGTGAAGAAACAATTCGATGCTGGATTTTTTACAAGTGGCCAAGTACCCTGAATGGGTAGCAAACATAGTGCCAGTTCCAAGAAAGATGGCAAAGTTCGGATGTGTTGATTACCGGGATCTCAATCGAGCGAGCCCCAAAGATAATTTTCCACTCCCACATATCGATACTTTGGTTGACAATACGGCTGGTCATGCTCTTTTCCTCTTTCATGGATGGTTTCTCAGGTTACAATCAAATTAAGATGGACCCAGAAGACATGGAAAAGACAACTTTTGTGACAATATGGGGTACATTTTGTTACAAGGTGATGCCCTTCGGACTTAAGAACGCCGGGGTAACATATCAAAGAGCAATGGTTACGTTGTTCCACGATATGATGCACAAGGAGATAGAAGTGTACGTGGATGATATGATTGCTAAATCACAACCGAAGAAGAACATGTAAAAGTCTTAAGGAAGCTGTTTTTAAGATTAAGAAAATACCAGCTCAAGCTTAACCCAACCAAGTGCACATTTGGAGCTACTTCAAGGAAGTTATTGGGATTTGTAGTCAGTGAGAATGGGATAGAAATAGATCCTGATAAAGTCAAAGCAATTTTGGAATTACCTCCCCCTAGAACGCAAAAAGAAGTACGAGGTTTTCTGGGGAGGTTAATTATATTGCCAGATTCATCTCTCAGTTGACCGAGAAATGTGATCCAATATTCCGATTACTGAGAAAGCGAAACCCAGGAGAATGGATGATAGTTGCCAAGATGCTTCGATAGAATTAAGGGTTACTTAATTAATGCTCCTGTCTTGATGCCACCAATCCCAAACAACCATTGATTTTATATTTGACTGTCTTTGAGAAGTCAATGGGATGTGTGTTGGCCCAACATGACGAAACTGGAAGAAGAGAACGAGCTATTTACTATCTCAGTAAGAAATTCACTGACTGTGAGACTCGATACTCCTCTATCGGAAAGTTGTGTTGTGCTTTAGTATGGACTACTAAGAGGCTGAGACAGTATTTGTTATATCATACTACCTGGTTGATATCAAGACTGGATCCGTTAAAGTACTTGATGGAATCAACGGCTCTAACTGGAAGGATGGCGAGATGGCAAATGTTGTTGTCCGAATTTGATATAGTCTACATGAACCAGAAATCAGTTAAAGGAAGTGCTATTGCAGATTTCCTGGCAAGCAGAGCATTAGAAGACTATGAGCCAGTAAAATTTGATTTTCCGAATGAGGACTTGATGAGTATATTTGTTACTGAAGAAGATACTCCGAAAAATGAAGCATGGAAAATGAACTTCGATGGCGCTTCTAATGTTGTGGGACATGGAATTGGGGCAATACTAGTTTCACCTGAGGGAGATCATTATCCTTGTACTAGTAGGCTCGCTTTTGAATGCACTAACAATATGGCAGAATATGAAGCATGTATCTTGGTATTCAAGCTGCAATTGAGCGCAAAGTTAAAGCCTGAAGTATTCGGCGATTCTGCTCTGGTTATTTATCAGCTTCGCGGGAATGGATGACTCGAGACTCCAATTGATAGAATACAAGAACTTGGTGATGGAGTTGATCAAGAGTTTGAAGAAATTTCTTTTACTTATCTTCCTCGTGAAGAAAATCAAATGGCAGATGCCTTGGCTACGTTGGCAGCTATGTTTAAGGCTGATGATCAATCTCGAATGATGCCTATTCGGATGAGTATAAGAGAAATGCCAGCTCATTGTTGCAACATAGAGGAAGAAGAGGATGATAGTCTCCCATGGTATTATGATATTCTCCAGTATGTGAAGTATCGGGCTTACCTAGCGGAGGCAACTGAGAATGATAAACGGACCTTAAGAAGATTAGTAATGGGGTATGTCCTTGATGGAGATATATTGTATAAAAAAGCAAGGATCAGGTGCTTTTGAGATGTGTGGATAGAATTGAGGCCAAGAAAATACTTGAGGAAGTCCATGAAGGAGTTTGTGGAACACATGCTAATGGATTCACAATGGTTAGAAAAATCATGAGGTTTGGGTATTATTGGTCCACTATGGAAGGAGATTGTATCAGATTTGCTCAAAGATGTCATAAATGCCAGATTCATGATAACCAAATACATGTTCCTCCTACACCACTCCATGTAATGAACGCACCTTGGCCATTTTCAATGTAGGGCATCGATGTCATTGGGGCAATTTCACCGAATGCCTCAAATGGACATCGTTTTATCTTAGTGGCTATAAACTGTCTGGCATGAAATTCAGCCTCGATAGTCAATATGAAATTTTCTCTCTCCATCTCTTCTATTTTCTTGGAATCTTTAGCCTTTTCCATTTCAAACTCAATTCTTTGGATTTCCAAATTCGAAGGGATATTTCTGATTTGTTCTTCTATCGACCTTGATCCCTCTCCAGATGTTAAAGGTATCTTATCATTTACCCTCTTGATTCTCCAGGCTTCATAATCGGGCGTCAAGATAATATCCGCTCCAACCACTTTAGTCCTGAAAGTCATCCTCCAAGAATCAGTCACATCTTTGATTTTCTTTCTATAATTGCCTTCCTTATAATCAAATTCAGCACCAGTCAACCCATGAGTCACGGGAACAAACTGTCGGGCACCGTACTGTCTCAATACCAATAAAGGAGCGTATCCCACTTCTCCCCACAGTCCCAGTAATATAATCCAGTCCAAATCTCCACACTTGAACAAGATTTGTGTATGCATCAGCCACGGTGTTCGCCATGCTATGTTTTGACTCTGTATATTCCGGAAGAAATCAATCCATTGATCTTTCTGAGATACTTCAGGCCACTCCTTCGTAAGGTACTCAGCAACAGGAGAATAATCTTTCAAAAAACGATTATAGTTGACTTTTTCCTCCTTCCAGAAATGGCTTCTGATCCACACAGTAAGCAATTGAGCACAGCCCATAAAACGACCTCCCCCTAACCTTCTACATATATTCAAAGATCGGAAAGTTTCAGCAAGAATCGCATGGACTGGATTCACCTCTCTTCCTAACTTCTCAACCAAATCGACTACTGCTAGCTCGATCAGCCCCAAACATTTTGGAAAGATTACCAAACCATATATACCCAAAGCAAATACATCTCTACGCACGTTCTCATCTATGTGTGCTTCAGCTATCTTTTGTAAGTGAGACCACGGCACTCCCTCACTTTCTCCCTTGCGTTGCAAGCGATCATTTACCCATTTGTCGCTTGTGCCCGAGATCTTTGCAAGCTTTGACTTAAAAGAAGGCCCTTTTATCGATCGGGAGTAAACTTTATCTACTTTAACGCTTGGCAAATTCAACAGAAATTGGTATTCCTCGAGGGTTGGAGTCATGTCCTCTCGGTTGAATGTGAAACAACTATAGGCCGGATTCCAAAACTGTATTATGCTTCGTATGAGAACCGGATCTACCTTCACGTATATCAGATGAAATATATCCCCATAAGTCTGCTGAAAAGCTTGCCTCTCAATAAGATTCCAACTTTCCCAAATTGTTTTCAATCCCTGAAGCTCATTCTATTTTAAAGAAGCTGGTGTATAATCAGACAGATCCGACACGTAGTTCCCTGATAGACTATCCCCCTGCTCTTTCTGCTTGGCTTCGGACCAGTTCCTTACATCTGCTGGATTCACTTCTTTGTTTAGGAAACTCCTTTCCATCGTGAAAGTCTTTCCACTTTATCGATACTCACAGATCAATCGCCTTTTCTAATGATATGTCTATGCAGTATGAAAAAAAAAACAAACAAAACAAACAAAATAGTTAGTCAAAACAATTGTATAAATTTAACATAAAAAGATAGGTAAAACGGGAAATAAATCTATTCCATTTATGCATTATCTACCCGAATAATATTCCTCAAAAAGGGTCCTACCCAAACATGCTCTCTACCCTCCTAAATTTATTTAATTAAATTCTAACTGCACCTAAATTCTATTTCACATGCTTTAAAAGAATAAATCTATTATACACACTCAAAATAAAAATAAAATAAAAATAAAAAGGTTAGAGGTTTCTCCATTGTGTACGCCTATTTTGGGTACCTATTGACGGACAGAGGTTCAGTATGACTCTACCTAGTGTGACCGTTCTATGGTTCACTATATGCATGGTTTCGGCTCTAACAGGAAAAAGGGACTCGAATTGTCCTTGATGTTAGTGCCCCATTGGGCTGCCAAACCCTCAATCCTCACCCATTACAGGTTTCAAACGGAACGAGTTCAATTCGAGGGGATTCACTGCCTTATACCCATACGAGGAATAAATTCCTACGAAGGTATAAGGTATGTATCCCATGGGTTATTTGCTAAAACTCATACGAAGAATAAATTCTTACGAGAGTAAAGCAATCACCCTAACTAATTTGGATCGAAGCTCATGTCTAGAGATCATGTTATGCCAACGAAAGTGATGTGTGTGAGGAGAAACAAACAAACCTTTGACTCAAAAACAGGGAAAATAAAAAAATAACACTCAACGAGAACAAAGAAATATCTGGAAAAAAAATGAAAACAATTAAAATGTTAGTATATAAAAATAAAGAGATAAAATAATAAATAAAAATTCAATACATAGATCATAGTTTTACTAAAGATTCGAACTTATAATTTCCACCATAACGATCATATATAAGCGACCGACAGCCTGACTCTCTAGAATCCCCAGCAGAGTCGCCAAGCTGTCATAACCATTTTTTATAAAACTATTAAATATTATTTTAAAAAACGATTATGACTTTAATTAAAAAAAATTGGTGATTATGGATTAATTAAAATTAAATTGAAAATGAGTCGCCATCGACCTTTGGGTTAGGTAGGTCAAATACCTAAAAACATCTTTTAAAAACAATTTTAAGAAAAATAGTTTTATAAGACAAACATTTGGTCTACGTTGCCAAAGATTCATTTAAAACAGGTTCGGGAGTCGGTTACGTGTGGGGAAGGGTAAACACCCCTACAACGTCCAAAATTGGTACTGTGTCGCTTACATATCGTCATTAATGGTAGAACTTAAAGTTTGACTCAGAAGTAAAAATAATATCTATTTATTGAATATTTGTTAAAATAACAGAAATACTTCACTTGGTGAGAATCCCGAGATTTGCAATCCTCCATCGGGAAAGCTATCTCGTCTATTTTTCATCTATAAAGTATATTCTATCTTTGAATTAACACCAAATTATATCGACCAT
Organism: Hibiscus syriacus; assembly: GCF_006381635.1. NCBI lineage: Eukaryota > Viridiplantae > Streptophyta > Magnoliopsida > Malvales > Malvaceae > Hibiscus > Hibiscus syriacus. The sequence continues at coordinate 322,854 of NW_024062470.1, forward strand.
AGTATAAAATAAATCATACTTAATTTATCTAAAACATGTATTGTTAATATTAACATAGAGATCATTAATACAATAAAAATTAAAAAAATAGAATGATAATCATTATGATTTATTTATTGAATATTAATTAAAATAATAGAAATACTTAACTTGGTGAGAAATCCCGAGATTTGCAATCCTCCATCGGGAAGGCTATCTCGTATATTTTTCATCTATAAAGTATATTCTATCTTTGAATTAACACCAAATTATATTGAGATGAGTATAAAGTAAATCATACTTTGTTCATCTAAAACCTATATAGTTAATTATTAAAAATACCTTAACATATTGAACGTTATAAAAATAATAAATAAAAGTAATAAAAATGAAATAAATTTTAAAGTACCTATTGAGTAAAGTGAACGTCTATAACATAATTAAGCTTAACCAAATCACAATAATATAATATAGTGACTATTAACCAATATATATATATATCTATATAAATATTTCCTAATATTAACTCATACTAAACACAAATATTAAAGAAAATATAATAAATAAGTAAAAATAAATTATACATATATTTAGCAAAAGTATCTAAATAAACCTAAACAAAATGACCATAACCAAGCAAGTAAATAACCCATACAAAATTTACACAGTGACTATAAATGTATTAAAACTTAGGGTTTACAGAAAAAGAAAAAGGAGAGAAAATAAGAAAGGGAAAAAGAACGATACCTGAAAAAAAAACCGAGCCCATACCCATCTCTTAAGAGCAGTGAGGAACCGTCCCAAAGGTAAAGCCTTTTCCTCTTCTAGGGTAGTTAGGGTTTGGAGGGCAGTGGGTTTTGGGGTTATGATTCACCTAGGATTTTTTAGGTGAGAGAGAGATGAGGTTACTCCTTGTGGCCACCGATCTACGGTGGCTGGGGAGTTTAGGGTTTAAATCCTCGGTTGAGGATGAGAGAAGGAAGGCGAAGAGGTGAGGGTCGAGAGCCATTTTGGCTCTCTGTCTCTAGAAGGAGAGGGAAGAAGGAAAGGTTTGGGGTTCTCTAGGGCTTTCATCACCGATTTACGGCGTTTGTGACCTCTGTTTTTTCTCCACGGCGGAGAGAGGCGGAGGATAAGGGAGAGAGGTGGAGAGCCTTTTCGGTTCTCTGTTTTCTGGAGAGAAGAGGATGTGCGAAATGAGAGATGTAACTGGGGAAGGGTCTTGGGTTTAGCCTTATAAACCGAGTCCGAAACGGCGGGACGGTTCCTCACTGCTCCGAAGAGATGGGTAAGGGCTCGGTTTTTTTTTCAGGTATCGTTCTTTTTCCCTTTCTTATTTTCTCTCCTTTTTCTTTTTCTGTAAACCCCAATCTTCTCTCTGTATTTTCTTTTATTTCCTCTCTCCTTTCGTTCCCTTGATTTATGTTGAGTATTTGGTGAGATGATGATACCTAGTGTAGGGCATGGCTTTTTTCTGATTTCGTGGGATAGAAATCCCGAATATTTAGGGATTTATTGGTATTTTAATTTGGAGTTTAGATTTTGTGAGATTTGAACTGTATATGATATATTTTCTTGATTGGTTTTGCTGTAGATGACAATAGTGAAACAGTTGGGTCAGACCGGAACAGTGATGGTGGCGGCGTCAGAGGAAGATGGAAAGCCAAGAGGCGGCTGGTGGCTGAGCTGTTAGGGCTCAGAACTAGGGTTAGGGTTTCAGACCTAAATGGCCTTTGATCTGGACCATTGGATGGGTCCAGATCAGACGGTCTTGATGGTGCGGCGCTGAGGCAGAGAAGGGGTAACCCTAGCGGGTTTGGGTGTTGGGCCTGGACTGGTTCAGGTGTGGCTGAGGGGTCTGTTGAATGTTGGGCTCCGGGATTGGGCCTTTGTAATTTGAATTGGGCTTCAAAGCCTGCAAAAGTGTAATATGTAAAATTAAAAATAATAATAATAATAATAGTTAATAATAATAAAATAAAAATAAATATAAACCCGGACAAAAACGGTGTCTACAGCTGCCCCTCTTTGCACATACTTGTGTTAACAAGAATAGGGAAAAGACGACAAGACAACACGTTTTTGTCTGGTTCTCCCCTTTTCCATAGAAATTGGATAATTCTGGTTGTTGGGGACGACACTGCTCATACATGATGAAGAGGTCTGGTCGTCTAAGGGAGACACGATTCCTACGTGATGAGGAAATCTGGTCAAGGGATGACACGGCTCATACGCGATGAAGAGTTCTGGTCATCTTTAAGAAGAGTGATAACTAGGTTCCTACGTAATGAGGACGGCTGATTATCTAAGGTTGACACGGCTCCTACGTGATGAGGAAGTCTGGTCGTCTAAGGGTAGATGACATGGTTGGAAGTTTGCACAAAGTTAAAGATCAAACATCACAATTCGGCTCCTTATCGCCCAAAAATGAATGGGGCAGTAGAGGCAGCGAATAAAAACATCAAGAATCATCACAAAAGCAACTGAAACATATAGACTGGCATGAGAATTACCTTTTGCGTTGCTTGCTTATCGCACGTCCGTTCGTACATCTACTGGGGCAACACCATTCTCTTTGGTATATGGGATGGAAGCAGTTTTACCTGTTGAGGTGGAAATACCTTCTTTAAGAGTATTGATGGAGTTGAAACTGGACGAGGCTGATTGGGTACAAAGTAGGTTTGATCAATTAAATTTGATTGAGGAGAAAAGGCTGAGAGCTATCTGCCATGGCCAAATGTACCAGAAAAGGATGATACGAGCATATGACAAGAAAGTTAGACCTCGAGAATTTCGTGAAGGCGATATGGTGCTAAAAAATATCCTACCTATGCAAAAAGACTTTCGAGGGAAGTGGATGCCGAACTGGGAAGGTCCCTATGTTGTAAAAAAGGCATTCTCCGGAGGAGCTTTGGTGTTAACAGAAATGGATGGAGAGGATTTGCCTAATCCCGTGAATTCCGATTCGGTTAAACGATATTACACTTAAAAAAAAGGAGGGTTCAAGATGAAAACCCAAAATGGGCATCTTGAAACCAAAGGAGGATTCGAGTTGAAAATCCGTAATGGACGGCTCGAATAATCAGAAATTGAAATGGTGGATTCCCTCGGAAGCCTAACAGTTTAGGGAAAGACTCTCATGCTCACACATATTTTGTACGATCTGAATCTTCGAAACACATGTCAACTTTCGAGAAAGATTTGGGGTGAAGAAATAGAAGGACTCAGCATTTGATATTCACTATATTTATCCTTTGTTCTTCCTTTGTATTTACTTGTTTTTTGTCCCAAAGATTGTACTTTCTCATTACCTATCTTCAGTGAAATTTTTGAATTTGATTCAATGTCCTCGCATATATTCACCAAATTACTAATCAATAACAACATCGGTTATTATGCCTTACTCTGAAAAGTGTCAGAGTATGGGGATTTTGAAACAGGTGTTCACCAGAGAACACATACAAAGACACGCTCCCATAAATCATTAAGCAAACCATTGAAAAAAGGGTTCAGATTAAAGAAATCAGTTTCAACATAATCATACTTTTCTCAAGCAAAGAAGTCACAATATAAAGACATGCAACAAGGAGGGACCATTCTGAGTGAATTTTCTCAGAAAAAAATCAATCAATGACCAAAGAATCTAAGAGGCAAGATAAACTCTCTCGGGGTAGATCAGAAGGACCAAGTCAAAGAATATTTAATGAGAGATCAAGGAAGTAACCAGGCATGGAAAAACGCATAAATATCGCATATTCCGGTCAAGAGGCAGGAGAGATTCCCAATGCTAGGATCGAGCTGAGCATAACCCTTTAAACTTGCATTAAATCCCGAGATTTGCAATCCTCCATCGGAAAGCTATCTCGTCTATTTTTCATCTATAAAGTATATTCTATCTTTGAATTAACACCAAATTATATCGACCATAGTATAAATAAATCATACTTAATTTATCTAAAACATGTATTGTTAATATTAACATAGAGATCATTAATACAATAAAAATTAAAAAAATAGAATGATAAATCAATTATGATTTATTTATTGAATATTAATTAAAATAATAGAAATACTTAACTTGGTGAGAAATCCCGAGATTTGCAATCCTCCATCGGGAAGGCTATCTCGTATATTTTTCATCTATAAGTATATTCTATCTTTGAATTAACACCAAATTATATTGAGATGAGTATAAAGTAAATCATACTTTGTTCATCTAAAACCTATATAGTTAATTATTAAAAATACCTTAACATATTGAACGTTATAAAAATAATAAATAAAAGTAATAAAAATGAAATAAAATTTTAAAGTACCTATTGAGTAAAGTGAACGTCTATAACATAATTAAGCTTAACCAAATCACACAATAATATAAATAATAGTGACTATTAACCAATATATATATATATATATCTATATAAATATTTCCTAATATTAACTCATACTAAACACAAATATTAAAGAAAATATAATAAATAAGTAAAAATAAATTATACATATATTTAGCAAAAGTATCTAAATAAACCTAAACAAAATGACCATAACCAAGCAAGTAAATAACCCATACAAAATTTACACAGTGACTATAAATTGTATTAAAAACTTAGGGTTTACAGAAAAAGAAAAAGGAGAGAAAATAAGAAAGGGAAAAAGAACGATACCTGAAAAAAAAACCGAGCCCATACCCATCTCTTAAGAGCAGTGAGGAACCGTCCCAAAGGTAAAGCCTTTTCCTCTTCTAGGGTAGTTAGGGTTTGGAGGGCAGTGGGTTTTGGGGTTATGATTCACCTAGGATTTTTTAGGTGAGAGAGAGATGAGGTTACTCTTTGTGGCCACCGATCTACGGTGGCTGGGGAGTTTAGGGTTTAAATCCTCGGTTGAGGATGAGAGAAGGAAGGCGAAGAGGTGAGGGTCGAGAGCCATTTTGGCTCTCTGTCTCTAGAAGGAGAGGGAAGAAGGAAAGGTTTGGGGTTCTCTAGGGCTTTCGTCACCGATTTACGGCGTTTGTGACCTCTGTTTTTTCTCCACGGCGGAGAGAGGCGGAGGATAAGGGAGAGAGGTGGAGAGCCTTTTCGGTTCTCTGTTTTCTGGAGAGAAGAGGAGATGTGCGAAATGAGAGATGTAACTGGGGAAGGGTCTTGGGTTTAGCCTTATAAACCGAGTCCGAAACGGCGGGACGGTTCCTCACTGCTCCGAAGAGATGGGTAAGGGCTCGGTTTTTTTTTCAGGTATCGTTCTTTTTCCCTTTCTTATTTTCTCTCCTTTTTCTTTTTCTGTAAACCCCAATCTTCTCTCTGTATTTTCTTTTATTTCCTCTCTCCTTTCGTTCCCTTGATTTATGTTGAGTATTTGGTGAGATGATGATACCTAGTGTAGGGCATGGCTTTTTTCTGATTTCGTGGGATAGAAATCCCGAATATTTAGGGATTTATTGGTATTTTAATTTGGAGTTTAGATTTTGTGAGATTTGAACTGTATATGATATATTTTCTTGATTGGTTTTGCTGTAGATGACAATAGTGAAACAGTTGGGGTCAGACCGGAACAGTGATGGTGGCGGCGTCAGAGGAAGATGGAAAGCCAAGAGGCGGCTGGTGGCTGAGCTGTTAGGGCTCAGAACTAGGGTTAGGGTTTCAGACCTAAATGGCCTTTGATCTGGACCATTGGATGGGTCCAGATCAGACGGTCTTGATGGTGCGGCGCTGAGGCAGAGAAGGGGTAACCCTAGCGGGTTTGGGTGTTGGGCCTGGACTGGTTCAAGTGTGGCTGAGGGGTCTGTTGAATGTTGGGCTCCAGGATTGGGCCTTTGTAATTTGAATTGGGCTTCAAAGCCTGCAAAAGTGTAATATGTAAAATTAAAAATAATAATAATAATAATAGTTAATAATAATAAAATAAAAAATAAATATAAAAGACCCGGACAAAAACGGGTGTCTACAGCTGCCCCTCTTTGCACATACTTGTGTTAACAAGAATAGGGCAAGACGACAAGACAACACGTTTTTGTCTGGTTCTCCCCTTTTCCATAGAAATTGGATAATGCTGGTTGTTGGGGACGACACTGCTCATACATGATGAAGAGGTCTGGTCGTCTAAGGGAGACACGATTCCTACGTGATGAGGAAATCTGGTCAAGGGATGACACGGCTCATACGCGATGAAGAGTTCTGGTTATCTTTAAGAAGAGTGATAACTAGGTTCCTACGTAATGAGGACGGCTGATTATCTAAGGTTGACACGGCTCCTACGTGATGAGGAAGTCTGGTCGTCTAAGGGTAGATGACATGGTTGGAAGTTTGCACAAAGTTAAAGATCAAACATCACAATTCGGCTCCTTATCGCCCAAAAATGAATGGGGCAGTAGAGGCAGCGAATAAAAACATCAAGAAGATCATCACAAAAGCAACTGAAACATATAGAGACTGGCATGAGAAATTACCTTTTGCGTTGCTTGCTTATCGCACGTCCGTTCGTACATCTACTGGGGCAACACCATTCTCTTTGGTATATGGGATGGAAGCAGTTTTACCTGTTGAGGTGGAAATACCTTCTTTAAGAGTATTGATGGAGTTGAAACTGGACGAGGCTGATTGGGTACAAAGTAGGTTTGATCAATTAAATTTGATTGAGGAGAAAAGGCTGAGAGCTATCTGCCATGGCCAAATGTACCAGAAAAGGATGATACGAGCATATGACAAGAAAGTTAGACCTCGAGAATTTCGTGAAGGCGATATGGTGCTAAAAAATATCCTACCTATGCAAAAAGACTTTCGAGGGAAGTGGATGCCGAACTGGGAAGGTCCCTATGTTGTAAAAAAGGCATTCTCCGGAGGAGCTTTGGTGTTAACAGAAATGGATGGAGAGGATTTGCCTAATCCCGTGAATTCCGATTCGGTTAAACGATATTACACTTAAAAAAAAGGAGGGTTCAAGATGAAAACCCAAAATGGGCATCTTGAAACCAAAGGAGGATTCGAGTTGAAAATCCGTAATGGACGGCTCGAATAATCAGAAATTGAAATGGTGGATTCCCTCGGAAGCCTAACAGTTTAGGGAAAGACTCTCATGCTCACACATCTTTTGTACGATCTGAATCTTCGAAACACATGTCAACTTTCGAGAAAGATTTGGGGTGAAGAAATAGAAGGACTCAGCATTTGATATTCACTATATTTATCCTTTGTTCTTCCTTTGTATTTACTTGTTTTCTTGTCCCAAAAGATTGTACTTTCTCATTACCTATCTTCAGTGAAATTTTTGAATTTGATTCAATGTCCTCGCATATATTCACCAAATTACTAATCAATAACAACATCGGTTATTATGCCTTACTCTGAAAAGTGTCAGAGTATGGGGATTTTGAAACAGGTGTTCACCAGAGAACACATACAAAGACACGCTCCCATAAATCATTAAGCAAACCATTGAAAAAAGGGTTCAGATTAAAGAAATCAGTTTCAACATAATCATACTTTTCTCAAGCAAAGAAGTCACAATATAAAGACATGCAACAAGGAGGGACCATTCTGAGTGAATTTTCTCAGAAAAAAATCAATCAATGACCAAAGAATCTAAGAGGCAAGATAAACTCTCTCGGGGTAGATCAGAAGGACCAAGTCAAAGAATATTTAATGAGAGATCAAGGAAGTAACCAGGCATGGAAAAACGCATAAATATCGCATATTCCGGTCAAGAGGCAGGAGAGATTCCCAATGCTAGGATCGAGCTGAGCATAACCCTTTAAACTTGCATTAAATCCCGAGATTTGCAATCCTCCATCGGGAAAGCTATCTCGTCTATTTTTCATCTATAAAGTATATTCTATCTTTGAATTAACACCAAATTATATCGACCATAGTATAAAATAAATCATACTTAATTTATCTAAAACATGTATTGTTAATATTAACATAGAGATCATTAATACAATAAAAATTAAAAAAATAGAATGATAAATCAATTATGATTTATTTATTGAATATTAATTAAAATAATAGAAATACTTAACTTGGTGAGAAATCCCGAGATTTGCAATCCTCCATCGGGAAGGCTATCTCGTATATTTTTCATCTATAAAGTATATTCTATCTTTGAATTAACACCAAATTATATTGAGATGAGTATAAAGTAAATCATACTTTGTTCATCTAAAACCTATATAGTTAATTATTAAAAATACCTTAACATATTGAACGTTATAAAAATAATAAATAAAAGTAATAAAAATGAAATAAAATTTTAAAGTACCTATTGAGTAAAGTGAACGTCTATAACATAATTAAGCTTAACCAAATCACACAATAATATAAATAATAGTGACTATTAACCAATATATATATATATATATATATCTATATAAATATTTCCTAATATTAACTCATACTAAACACAAATATTAAAGAAAATATAATAAATAAGTAAAAATAAATTATACATATATTTAGCAAAAGTATCTAAATAAACCTAAACAAAATGACCATAACCAAGCAAGTAAATAACCCATACAAAATTTACACAGTGACTATAAATTGTATTAAAAACTTAGGGTTTACAGAAAAAGAAAAAGGAGAGAAAATAAGAAAGGGAAAAAGAACGATACCTGAAAAAAGATTGAAACTAGCATGTGGCTTGTGTTTACATGGTATTGGAACAACATCTACAAGAATTCTATTTAAACCAAGAACAAGAAGCTTTTTCTGAGGACGGGTAATGCACAAAGACTCCTTCAACTGCTTTTGTTTCTTTCGTTTTCTTCCTTTCAGATCAGGTTCTGTGCCTCTGTTGTTGCCCAGTGGCACTTCCAAGGCCTTAGCTGTTCGTGTAACATCATCTTTTGCAACAGCCAAGTTCGAAGGAGAAACATTACCTGTTAGTGTAACATCATCTTTTGTGACAGCCAAGTTCAAGGGAGAGGGGAAAACTTCATCTGTCTTGGATTCAATCTCTTCATCTTTGCACAAAGACTCCTTTTGTTTCTTTCTTTTTCTTTCTTTGAGATCAGATTCAGTGCTTGTGCTATTTCCCAATGCTACCTCCGAAACATGAACAGGCATAGCTTGCCCGACGAGTACTCCGATGGATCCATTTTCTAAATGGTCAACTGAAGTCTGTATATGTTCCAAATTAGAAGACTCTTTCCTTTTCTTGTGATATGTTTTTTGCCTTCTTCCCTATCTCAAAGGTTTCCCTATCTCCATCAACAAGGGAATTTTGAGTTTCCACCGATCCGGTACTTGCAGTTACAGGAGAATCACATTCCTTATCAGTTATCAAAGAAAGTTTCTTCATATATTGTGACTCTACGGCTTCTGATATAGACATAAGATCCTCCTTGAATACTTTCCATTAATGGGTTCAGAAGGCATATTGTTGTTTTCAGCTTCATTACTGTCCTTGCCATTGTTCTTTGTGCTAATACCTTTTTCCTCAACAATACTAAGTCTTATCTTCTTTCCTTTCCCCTTCTTCCTTTTCCTCTCCAACTGTTCATTCAACTGCGTCCCTTCCATTGGAGACTAAACTAAAATTTTTGGTTTTGGACTCCAAATGAGAATCACTTGCCTTCTTTTCATCCATAAAAGAATCTCCTTCCTTGTCATTCAACTCTATAACTGAATCCCAATTCAAGCTGTCAAATTCCCCAAATATACCCGCCTTACTCTTCTTCTTCCTCCTCTTTTGTTTCGTATCTGAACGTGCCGATTGTTCATTCAATTCACCATCCTTCAATCGAGACCCTAAACTACAATTTTCCAGAATCCCTAAACCTGAACTTTCAGCTTTCTTCTTCAACCCAGATTCCAAACTAACACTCATTTTGGATCCCAATGAGAATCACTTACCTTCTTTTCATCTATCAAAGAATTGCCTTCCCCATTTTTCGTCCTACATTTTTGCTTCGTTTCTCAAAGTGTAGATTTCAGTACTGCAATGAGGCCAATTTTCAACCCTAATCCTCTAATAAAAGAAGAATATGTTTGAGTATGCTCGACTTGTTACTCGGTTTAGTCAATTATTTCCGTCAATTTTTAACTTTTAAAATTGTTACTCGAATCAACCAATAAAACTGACAAATTACTTTAAATACTTATTAAATACCCAAACACAAAAACCAATTAGTTTGACATATATACGGGAAAGTCTAACAGACGACAACCTAATTTTAAGACTAAAAAACACTAATTTTAGATTGAGACAACCGATAGAAAGATGTTACTTTTCACTATTAGTACATTTCATTAAATAGTAAGCCCCTAGTGAGGATCAAATGATCCCAGACAGAAAGAGATACAATCCAACAAAAATGAAACATCAAAAAAAAAATGCAAACGAAAGGGCAGGCAGAACATCCTCTAAATGCTTCATGTATCTGGAATCTTTGCTCTTCCCTGCAGACTTATCTACACATCACTATTAGCCATTCTCAGTGGTATGTTGGAACACCTAAGCCCCAATAAAATGTCAGTCACTTGTTACTTCCAACATTGGAATACATATTTATTTCTCGATAAACAAAAAGATGGCTCAATGCTATCAAAAAGAGGATGATGAGCCAAGCTGAAAGGAGTCTTACTGTAGGCTATATCTTTTTCTTGCTGGAGAATATCGGAAATGTGTTTGGTGTTCAATGGCTGAACAAGAGTACATGTATTTGGGTTATGAATTGAACTACTCGATCCTCCAAATGTCAACTCGGTGGGATGATGTGTCCCCAATATTTGGTGGAACTTACAAAGAAGAATCATCTTTCCACCAAGATTATAAATACCATCAGTCATAGGGTGGTATGAACTGTGTGGTGGTTGCTGCTGGGCATAGTGATAAATATATGAAGATGAGTAAGAAATCCACCTGGTTGCATTTTGTTTCCCAGCAACTGTTTTGTACAGGGCAGAAGTATGACGATGAGTGTTGCCCTGGGAAAATTTGAAGCAATAATATTCCGTATTGGAGGTTGTGTTAAGCCATCATCTCTCGACAAACTAGGAGCTCCAGGCAGGTTACAAAACAGGCAAAGAAGCCTGCAAGATAGGTTGATTAACATCCTGAATTGGTGGATAGGCTCGCTGTTGAAACCCATCAGCTTGAGAACAGGCATGCAATTCAGTAAGATAAGGTCTAGGGATAATCTGGGAACCAAAATCATTCCTCTGAGGAAAGTAACTCCGCTGAAAAAATGAAGAAATGGTGGAAGTTGCGGTTAAATCCAGTAATTGTGGTGGAGATGGAGATGAAGGTGAGTAAGTTAAAGACAAATTTGGCTGTAAGCAAAATTAGACTCTTGGCAAGGTAACATGTAAGATGGAACGCTTTCCCCAGAAGATTAAACATAGAAGATGAAGTTTGCTCCTCTTTCGTATGTGGATTATCTTTAACATGTGAGCATAGGACGGAAGGGGATATATGGAAAGGATGGTTATGGAGCTAAATTGCATGTGGATGAACAATACTTTCTGGAAGTCTATTTAGTGGGGAAGTTGAAGATTTACATGGTAATGAATCAGACATGGTTATCTGATTGTGGAGGTTGGCAATTAGCATTTTGACACACTGGATCTAAAGGATTGGAGAAAGAAATAAGTACTTCCTGAGAAGCATTACCACATGGCTTTAGCGTATCCATATTGCCAACTGAGGAGCTATCAATAGTTGATAGATTTTGAGATTTTGCAGCTGCTTCTTGAAAATTCTCATAACTGACAGGTTTAGGTGATTCCAGCTTGTTTTCTAACAAGTGTGTTTCAAATAAAGAGGCCGGGATGCCTCTTGATCTATCAGACTTAACCATGAGATACTCATTAGATTGATTATCTTGAAAATGAACACCTACATCACCAAAATCTTCTCTTTTCTCAGAACTCTGTCTGATCTCTTCACGAGCATTATTAGTCCTAGAAGCATGAGGCAACTCCAGATGCTGCTGTTTGCTCCTTTGCCACCTCGATTCATAGCTCTTTCCGGAATAATGGTGCAGATAACGACAAGACACTCCACGGTAGCACTTGCCTCGACTGAAGTCAAAACAGAATGGCATCTGTCCCTTCACCTGTCCCTTATTTTCACCACTGAATTCATCTGTACACTTAAAACTAGGACATCTGCCCCTGCTTCTCAGACAATTCTCATAACCGAAAGGATTAGGCGTTTCCTGCTTATTTTCTAACAAATGTGTTTCAAATAAAGAGGTCGGGGTGTCTCTAGATCTAGCAGACTTAACCATGTGATACTCATTCGATTGATTATCTTGAAAATGGGCACCTACATCACCAGAATCTTCTCTTTTCTCAGAACTCTGCCTGATCTCTTCACAAGCATTGTTAGTCCTAGAAGTATGAGGCAACTCCAGATACTGCTGTTTGCTCCTTTCCCACCTTGATTCGTAACTCTTGCCTGAATCATGGTGCAAATAACGACAAGACATTCCACGGTAGCACTTGCCTCGACGGAAGTGAAAACAGAATGGCATCTGTCCCTTCACCAATCTCTTATTTTCACCACTGAATTCATCTGTATGCTTAAAATGGGGAGATCTGCTCCTGCTTCTCCGATTTCTGGGAGACCTGCTCCTGCTCCTCAGACTTCTGGGAGACCTGCTCTTGCTCCTCAGACTTCTGGGAGACCTGCTCCTGCTTCTCTGATTTCCGGGAGACCTGCTCCTGCTACTCCGGTTTCCGGGAAACCTGCTCCTGCTTCTTCGGTTTCTGGGAGACCTGCTCCTGCTACTCTGTTTTCCGGGAGACCTGCTCCTGCTACTCTGGTTTCCAGGAGACCTGCTCCTGTTACTCTGGTTTCCGGGAGATCTGCTCCTGCTTCTTCGGTTTCTGGGAGACCAGCTCCTGCTTCTTCGGTTTCTGGGAGACCTGCTCCTGCTTCTCTGATTTCTGGGAGACCAACTAAAACAACAAGAAATTTAAAATTTTCCACAGGTCATAAACAAGAATTGCAAGGTAAGGAATACAAAATTCTTATGAAGTCAAAATTCTTAAAGATCATTAGAAAATAAGATAAACTCCAAACCACAAACAAACAACCTGCAAAAATATTTATCACACATTACATCAAAAATATTTAAGTGAATAGAGAGTTATCTATAGAAGGAATGCCATCTCAAAGAGAAAGCCGACCCATGAAAGGCCAATTAAGGTTCTATGATCATCAGCAATTACCAAATGAATGAGCCAAAAGTTTCTGCTAACAACAGAACACAAACTCTAAATACAGTTCAGGTAATATAATTTTCAAAAGATGCTATTTCGAGACTTAAATGTAAAGAAGCGAAACGGGAAATTACCGAGCTTGCAATGTCTCATTTTCTATAATTTGAGAATAGAAATCCCAATGTGGATCTGCCTCTGTAATAGCTGGTTGCCCGAATGGATTTTGCTCAATGAACTTCTGCACATTATCTGCTTCAGCTAACCGTTCAAGATATATTCGAAGATCTCCTCCAGGTTCTATTGAATACATTATTTAAAAATGAAGATTATGAAAAAATGTGCACACAAGGAATAATAAGATGGGGGAGGAATTAGGTACACTACAGATGACCGTCAATGCAAACTTAAAAGGTAAATCTGTAACGTGAACCAATATTATTTACGTTGGGAATGACTGGTAACTGGTTGTGCAATTACAGTGCTCCATATGAGCGCAGCTTTATAACACAGTTCCCTAACAAGAAAGAAGGTATTTTCACCCAACAAGTTCATGGTTTCAATAGAGGTAAGGGTAAGATCTACAGAATCTATTTAACAAGATCAGCCATTACTTTTTCTATATTGTGAAAGGGCCAAAAAGATAAGATAAAAACAATGTCCCTGTGAAGGCTTAGATACTATATCGTGGTCAACCTGTTTGTGTACCTTAAATTCCCTAAAACATGCAAGTTCATGTCTCACCTAATGAACAATCTGCAGCATCTGTGTATTGATAAGGATATGGAAATATAGCAGTATTTGCCTACCAATGAAAAAATTGAAGCTAGCATTAGAGCATTATTTGAGTTTCAACATTCTGAAGTGAAATATAAGCGATAAGCAAATACAGAAAACAGTTAAAAACTCACAGGATTTCGCAAAGCCTTATATGGAGAATCATCCAACAAAAGTGTGTTTGATTCATCATACTCTCCCTTCTTCCATGGAATGTTAGGTAATTGCTTATCCCATAATTTTCTAAGTTCCTTCAAAACAAGTGGTTTGTCCTCATTCTCAAGGGTTTTGAATTTTGTCATTGTACACAGATTTCGGCCCTGCATTCAACCCACATCTTGAGATGAATAAATCATACACAGCACTTAAACCCATTGGTGTAGTTACAAAAGAGCGAAGCAGCATTCAGTTGATCAAACCTCTACCAAAGATGATAAACAAGAATATTTATATCACATAGGATAGGCTATGAGGTCCATTTGTCAGGCAGAACCCTTAATGGCAAGGTAGCAGAAAATTATTTCAGCCTATGCTTGTATAACAGCAGACATTGCATTTCAAGTTGTCAGCAGACTTTGGTGTACCCTAAAGTCAAATCTTTAAGCTTGTTCTAGAAATATGCATTTTATATATATTTCTCAAATAATGGCTACAATAGCTAGATAACATAGTATTGCAGCTAAAAAAAACAATAGTATACCATGAGAAATTCCAGAGAGTAGAATCTAACAGTTCCATGACTAATTTGCCTAGAACATGACTTTCAATTACTTAGTAATTGCACTAACAAAGCAGTCATCTAGGGGAAACCTTGAGGATTTAACAGTAGAAAAATCAGCTTTAGGTTGGATGCTAAGCAAAGACACTGAAAAGGAGAAAGAATTCCAATGAGGAAGTCACTAATATCAGGCAACCCCATAAGCAGATGTTGATAGAACAACAATGCCTACTATGATGTTGATGAAACGTATATTTGTTTTAGAACAAGCCAAAAGAAACATATATTATTAGTTTAAAACACAATATGGAAAGGTCACCAAGCTAGATTACTTAAATCTTGGGCATTCTTACTTTTCATTCAATTGGCTAAATTGGATGGGTTTAAAGCTATTGGGTATTACTTTTATGTGTTTTAGTATATATTTTATGTTCATAAATATAGATGTATTAGTATTTAAGAAGACATACGAGTACATAGAATTCTAATTAGAATAATATACAACTTGTATAGTCTACAGTTCAGTATCAGTATGTCATTTATATCTTAAAAAACCACAAACTAATCATTATCAGTTACAAAATATCAACGGAACGGAAATTACCAAAAGATAAAACCTCCTTACTTGATTAACTAATCATGAAAATGTAGTTCATTGATTGAAGGCCATATAGACAATAAAAAGACAAGGAAATGATACGATCACTAATTAGCTAAACAAAACTTTGGCAATTACCCCATCTATCAGTAATAGTTAAATACCACAAGGAATACACTTACATAACAGAAAACCAGTTCACGTCTCTGTTCTTCATTCATAAGAAGATCAAGCACCCCCGTCACATTTTTACTGCAACAACAATTAATAGTAAAATGGTCAAGGCATAATGTCAATAATGTCATTTATGAAGCAATACTGCATTCTATGGTTCACTTATCTAACTCAGCAATGCTCAAAGAAAAAAAAACAGTTAACCATGGAATACAATTCTCAAGCAAAGGCAGGAGCATACTGAACTCTTGATGACCAGATTCCGACATTAAATGTCATAAAGCAAAAGTCGAGAAATTCATCACAAAAAGGTCTCCTGAAAACTGGTAAAAAAAAATGGACCCTGGTTAAAGTTAGATTAATAGAAGGCAAACAGAAATTCCAGATCTACTTTAATGACCGTATATTACCTCCTTTCCCATTCACTATGGCATGTGGCTCGAGTTTACATGGTATTTGAACAACATCTACAAGAATTCCATTCAAATCAAGAACAAGAAGCTTTTTCTTAGGACGGCTAATACAATTTCTTTGAAATGAAGGGTGCAACGTTGGTGAGAAATTGTTCTCTTTGACATTAGCTCTTGGTGTAGCATCATCTTCAGCGACAGCCAAGTTCAAAAGAGAAACATTAGATTCTAGTGTAACATCATCTTTTGCAAAAGCTGTGCTGTTGCCCAATGTTACCTCTGAAACCTTAGCTGTTGGTATAACATCGTCTGTTGTGACTGCCAAGTTCAAAGGAAAAGCATTAGCTGTTAGTGTAACATTGTGTTTTGTGACAGCCAAATTCAAGGGTGAGGGAACAAGTTCTTCCATCTTGGTTTCTATCTCAACATCCTCCCTCTTTTGTTTCGAATCGGAATGGGCGAATTGTTCATTCAATTGACTCTCCTTCAGCCGAGACCCTAAACTGCAACTTTCCAGAATCTCTAAGCCTGAGCTTTCCCCTTTCTTCTTCAGCCCAGACTCTAAACTAACACTCATTTTGGATTCCAAACAAGAAAAGCTTACCTTCTTTTCATCTATCAAAGAGTTCCCTTCCCCATCTTTTGCATTCAAGTCCTCCAATTCCCCATATTTAGCCATTTTACTCTTTGGATTCGTTTCTGAAAGAGCCGATTGTTCATTCAATGGACTCTCCGGGGTCCGCACGCTTGAATCTCTTTCCGAAATTGTATCCTTCATTAATGGGTTGGCTTCAGATTCAACGAGAGAATCACTTTGCTTTTCATCAACGGAGGAAATGTCATTCCTCTTCTCCTTCCTACGCGAACCACTTGATTGCTCCGTTCCTAAACCGACATCTTCCCTTATGGAATCTGTTTCTAAACAAACTTCTTTCTCAGCATTCCCGTTCTCGGTATCCGGTTCCATCCTTAGTTTCTTCTCGGAACGACTCGATTTGACATCGGAGATCGATGAGTGCGTAACATTTTTCACATCTGACACTTGTTTTCCCGTGCGAAGGCCGCTCCTCCTGCTTTCAAAAGACAAATACCAACAAATCTAAGATGAGATAATCAAAGGGTTTTTTCAAAAAGTAGGAAAAGGGGGAAATGTTTTGAAGAAAATCTCAAAATGTTTAGCAGCCGCTACTGCAATGGAGGGTTTCTTTTCTCCCTAACCCTAACCCTAACCCTAACCCCTAATAAAAAGAAGAATGTGCTTAAGCCTAGCCCAACAGGATTGATAATAGAAAATGAGTAAATCATATCATATGTCACTTAATTATATTTAAATGATTACTTTTATTAATAAATTTTAAAATCTATAAAATAATAATTAAATTTATCGATATATTATAATTATTATAAGGCTTAATACCAAATAATTGTACAAACCATACATCTTTTCCCAAATAGGTTTTTAAACTATTTTTTGACTCTTCTCGGTACTTAACGTTACAAACGTTATCACTTTAGGTGTTCAGGCTGTCAACAGTGTTAATTTTTCTCGTTAAGTGACATGTGTCACAATCTGGTAATTTGAAAATTTTATTTAAAATTAAAAAATTAGAATTATATAATTTAAAAAAACACAAAATATTTGAAATAAACCTAAGACTTTGAAAACCTTCATTTCAACCCATACACCCATGTCGAACGTCGCCCCAACAAATCGATGTTTTATACCTTGCAAAACTTAGAAAGAACATCGTGGTCCCACGCGATTCCGACAGCCAATCGGCGACAACTACGACGGCGTATAACTAGGAGTATGACATGGACTATGTTGACGACAGTGGTCGTAGTCAGAAAGGGTGGTTTTGACAAAAGAGATAAGGGGGTTTAGGGGGGTTTTCCTATTATGGGGTGTTTGGTTCAGGTAATATGAGATTATCCGGTGAATGGAATTTATTATCTAAATTATTAGTTTTGATATGTTTTAGTACCTAAACTGTTAATTTTTTCAAAATCATATCTAACGTTTAGTTTTCATTTCATTTTAAAAAAATTAAAACTTGAAATTAAATTTTGAATGGGTACTAAAATGAAATAAAAAAACTAAAGTTTTTAACGATGGGTATTAAAATGAAACAAAAACTAAATTTTATGTATGATTTTGAAAATATTGAAAATTTAGATATTAAATCATACCAAAATTGATAATATATGTACTAAACATGTAATTTACTCAATAAAATAATAGAACCCATGAATTTATTAAGGTGTAAATTATATTTATTGAATTTTATATTGACGTTAATAAAATGTTCTTCCATAAAATTCTAATTTAATATTTATTTCTCAAAATTTAAAAAAAAAATCAATTGAACTCTTTAGTTTTGGTCTTTCTAAATTTACACTATCAATTCACCAAATCTCTTTTTTCGATTTTTCATATCAATGAAAAAAAATATTAACGTTATTTTTTTTCAAAACTTAACGAGAGAAAAAGAAATTAAGTATAATTAGCATGCTTATTTTTTCTTTCATGTTTCACGATTCATCTGAAAATTATTATTTTCATTTTTTAATTTATCATATTTCTCTCACACATAAAGTCACACTTGTTTATTATCAATTATGGTGCTTGAATCATATTGAAGATTATTCTTAAAATAATAGGTAAATCACGTTTTCAAATTCTTTTTTTTAATTTTATATATTTTTTAATTATAGATAAGGTCGTTCTTTCATTTTCAAATGCTATGTTATATATTGAGAAAAATATGTTAAAAACATCGATATTGAAACTATTATCAATGATTTTACATAAAAAAATGATTGAATGTAATATTTTTTTATAAGTATTTATATTCTTAAATATATTTTTTTGACATCTTTTATATTGTAATTAATTACTATTTTTTAATTTAATAAAAAAATCTAATAAAATTTTTAAATTACATATTTCTTAATTTTTTATATTAAGGATCTATTTTTTTATTTTTACCCCGAGCCTAAAACTAGCCACGATTAGGGATGACAAAAAAACTCGAATCCGACGAGGAAAACCGAAAATCGAATTAAACGGGTCAGGTTCGGGGATGATAAACGGGGACGGGGACGGGGAAAACCCATTTATTTTAAACGGGGACGGGGACGGGTTTGGTAATCCCCGCCCCGATTACCCGATTACCCTCCCCGATTACCCGCCCCGATACCCAACCCGATAAATATTAAAAATAATTATTTATATATATATATATATAATATTAATAAATTTAATTTAAATAAAAATATATATTTATATATTTAATTTAAATATATATATATATATACCCGGCCCGATTCCCGACCCAATACCCGACCTTATACCCGTTTAAATAACCGTTTATGCTAAACGGAGATACCCGTTCCCACACGATTTTCCCCGATTACCCGACGGGGATCCCCGTTTAAATCTCCGCAATTTTTTAAACGGGGACAGATATCAATTTTTTAAATAGGGACGGGAACGAGAGACCAATATCCGGCCCGAATCCGACCCGTTGCCATCCCTAGCCACTATGGACATGGTTTGAAGGCTTTAACCATATAGCATTTTTAACTGCCCCTTTAATTTATATTTGAAGTCTTCTATGATGTGATATTTTAAAATCACATCGCATTATTATCGAAAATTTTTAAACATATATAAATTTTATTTTACTGAATAATATCATGCTTGTAATATTTTAAATACCCATCTTGATATACTGCTTCGTAATATTATTTTTAATCGACGGTCGAGAGATTTTTACACCAAATCAATTATTAAAAATTAGAAATTGATGTGATATTTTCAAATACGGTTGTTAGTTAAGTACGTGGAGTAATTTTACGGGATCGCATGTTTCATATCGTTCGTTGTACATGGACTTAGCCCTTGAGGATCTAGTTCGAGGAGGAAAAATTATTAGATGATCTCGACTCATTATGTTATTAATAGTTCTAATTAATAAAAAAAATTATTTCATTTTTTGAGGTTAATATTCACCTATTTCTACATGTACATAAAAAGTGTACATTTATTTGAAATTTATTTTAAAATTTACAACTCTTATTTACTAAAATCATAGATAATATAGTGAGCCGAAATCATAAAATAACTTCTCCTTGAGGTAGGAGTGAGGAATTATGGAGTAACACATAAGGGTTGACTCGAGACGTACATGGATCGTGGATCGTGTGGTGTTGACAATTATATTCTTTAGGTCAAATTTTGGGCCTAATTAGATGCAATTATAATCTAGTTTGACATATATTATTCATAAAATCATTATTAAGTGGTTTCATTTTGTAAAGAAATTTCGAGTTATTATCGATGTTTTGAAGAACTATTTTATCTAGGCTTAATATAAAATAAATGTATAAGCTATACTTAAAATTTATTATCGGTGCATAATTTTTTTGTTAAAATATGTCTACTGTTTTTTCTATTACACTTTTAGATGTATATTGTTTAAAAAAATCGTCAAATTACACGTCACGTTTATATTTTTTATTTTTTAAAAATATCACACATGTCACGTTTATATTTTTAAAAATGATATTTTTAAAAAATATATAATAGTTTTTAAAAAATATATAATTTTCATATTTATTTTTATATTAAACATTTATAAAACTGGTTTTTTTACATTGGGGGATTACAATAACGACTGTGGCAGGCGTTTAAGCCAATGGCAAATCGACAACTCTTTTGACGAAACCACCCTAGTTTCTGAAAACCACCCATTATCCTCTTTGCATCCCAAATCTCAACTCCTCTCTCTTTCCACGTATGTATAAAAGCATAAAACGCTTGCACCGATTCTCCTACTGCTTGAACACCTTGAGCCGCATCCGAAAGCGATAACAAAGGAACAACATGCGTTTTTACCGAAATATCATTGTACCATTAATAATTACCTATCAGCCACCTTACCCCTTTTATTACTGATATAACACCTTTTCTGATACTATGGTAATAAAGCATGGATCACTATTCGCGTCTTCAAGGGGTTCTGTTCGAGCTGGCACCACATAAGAAAAGGTGTGAATCGTCATCCACGCTTTCGTGGGATTCTGTCCGAGCTGACGCCACGTAAGGAAAGATGCAGATGGCGATTCGCGCTTTCGTGGGGTTTTTGACACGTACGGAAGGCGTGGATCATGATCCGCACCTTTCCTTCAATACCCCAATCGTCTGTCTCCCACATTTATGGGAGCCCGTCTCCCCTCTTCCTATAAATACCACACAAACACAACCTCCAAACTACACTCAAACCACACTAAAATATTAAATTCTCTTATTCTTCTGGGCATCAATCTTTCTATTAAGAAGGTAAAATATTTTTATTTTATTATAATTAATCAATAATTTATTATTTTATTCAATTTTATTATACTAATTTTTATTACTTTTTGCAGTTATAAAATGAAAGGCGGTTTGCTATGTTTAGATGAGAATCATATCTCGTAACAATTTTTCTAATACGATAACAATTTTAAATTATGTTATAATTTTAATTATTGTGAATGTTTTATTTATCTAATTTTTTAGTATTATTTTATATTTTAATTTGTATAATATTTATAAAATTAGGAGAGAGAGAGAGACCGTATATTAGATTCATTTATTCGTAACCTTAAGTTAGAGATACCTACTCATGTATGGTCATATTTAGTTGAGGCTGGATTCATTTATATCGTAAAGGCGATTTGCTATTTCATATGGCACTGTAGTCGGGTCAGACGCCAACACTTCCATACCAAATGCCACCACTTCTGTATAGTTTTATAACCCCTCATGGCAGATATTATACTTACATGCTTGTAGATCCAGCTTGGGGGTTTATGTGCTGGTTATTTGGCAAGTGAAGGTTCACAACATACACAGACACATCCGGTGTAGTTTTCGCACTCATCAATGTCGGTGTTTTCATAGTTTCATGTGAGCGGTGAGATAGTCAATCATACACCTCTAGGGTCCTTATTCTATGGAGGTGCTACATCGTCATTCGTCCATTATTAACGAAATGTATATGCTCCTAATGATGATGATGATGATGAGAGCGGGGAGAAAGAATAAGTTATACGAAGAAATCCTCATCGACACAGATATCCTTCGCCCTACGGAACACATTCAAGACGCAAACATCGACAGAGTTGTTTAGTTCGTCATGTTTTTATTTAATTTTGTTTGTTAACCACAATTGTAAAGTTTTTTATTTAATTATGGACTTTTTATTTATTTGGTTTGTTAATCTTTTTTGTTATTTAATTGTTTGAATTGTTTTTATTATTTAGTTATTTTTATTGTTTGAGTTGTATCGTTTTCTTGTATTTAGTTTGTTATATGTTTTTATTTAAATTTCACTTGAGTAGCCCATTACTTGATGATGCTCAAATGAAAATAACTGAAAGTAAATGAAAATTAAATAACAGAAACTTAGATTTCATAAACAACAACTACATCATCACAACATCAACGGTTACTTGATGACAAAAGAGATGGACATTTTTTCCTATTGTGTACTAGGTTTCTACAATGCTTATGTTAGGATCTAAGAGGCTCAATTTGAACAATCGAAAAAGTTGCAAGAGGGTGAATTGGCAGTAATTTGTTTAGGAAGTAAGGAGAGTAAAAGATAGAGAAATTTGACTTAAGAATTAATGGTTCGACTTATCAACCAAGTCTACTTCCACTACCTTAGCTCCTCACTAAGGATTTTCTAATAAATTCACTAATTTGTTCTTTTTTTTTCAATGACAAAGATAACATTTACACTCCATAGTTTTTCACTTGGCTAAACTAGAACCAAACCCCTTTTACAAAAGGAAAGATAGTATAAACAAGAAAACTCTTATAATGTAGGTGTTTACAAATTTAAGCTCACTAAAACACAATATTTACAAGAGAAAAGAAAAATAAGAATGAAAAATTCTTCTCTTGTGTTTGATTGCTTGGATAGGTGTTCTAACCCTTCTTCAAGTGTCTTAATCTTGTATTTATATGTTGGAATGTTGTTGTGGCCGTTTCTAGCCGTTAGAAGCGTTTTGGAGCCGTTGGGGATCAATTTTCGTGTAAAATAAAACTGCCCAGTACAGAGGGTATAAGTACTCCTAAAGGGAGTATAGATACTACTTTTGTTATTTTTAAATCAACTAGCCATTACTAGCCATTGGGGCCTGATGGTATTGATACTATGCCTATGGTATCGATACTACTATACAAAGTAGTATCGGTACCCCTTTAGATATCTGTACCATTTTTGCATTATGAAATTTGAGCAATACTGGTAGTATCGATACTACCTAGTGAGTATCGATATTTCCCTTACCTTTGGTATCAGTACCATATGAACAATATGGTATTGTTCATGAGGTATAGATATTGTAAGAACATTATCGGTACTTCGTGTACGTAAAACACTGTTTTGTGCTCAAATTCACTTTTAAGGACTTTGAATTATTTTTAAAAACTTTGAATAAATTCAATTCAAGTCTGAAAACATTTTCGCTTAATTTTTATATCAAAATATAGTTCAACAATCTCCCCATTTTTATATAACAAAACATTTGAAAAAATGTTTTTTGCAAAACTCCCCCTTAATAAAATATTTAATGAAAAAAATATCAATTGTTGGAAAAAGTATGAAAATGTTCAGCTCCCCCTTTTTTATTAAGAAATTGAATTTTTCAAACCATACTTCTCCCTCTTTTTGTTATATAAAAAATAATTCAACTTTAAAGTGCTAAAATAACATTGGAGAGTAAGTGATAAACTTGTCATTAAAAACATTTGAAAAATCAAAGCTCCCCCTCAAAAAGTGTATTCCAAACAAAATTTCGACTTTTAAGAGCTTGACACTTAAACATAATTGAATTTCAACAAAGAATAACAAACATGTTAGTAACACATGAAATTCATTATATCAAAGTCTAAAATACTTTATGCAATACCAAATGTTGAAATTAAGTGCATATGCATAAAGCTTTCAAAAAATGTTATGCATTTGAAAATTTGGATATCAATTGTTAGAGAGATATCATTTGTGTTTTTAAATTACATGCATAAACATTTAAATTTAGGTCAAAAACTTAAAAATGTTTAAAATTAAAGCATTTTGAAAATTGACATCAATTGTTAGAGATATATCATTAGCATTTAAACCCAATTTTGACCAAAATTCATTATGATGAACTAAAAATTATGAAAAATTATTAAAAACTTTAAAATGTTCATCATGACACCTTTTTTACATACATGAGATATAAAATCAACATAAAATCATTTAAGTTAAAAAAACTCATGCATGCATAAATCAAATTAGCAACCAATTATGCAAAAAAAAAAAAACCTTTAAGCTTAAAGGTTACCCATTCATTTTAGAGTATGGCTAGAGCATCTGGATTTCTTCATTTTCATCATCATTACTCCCACACAACTACAAGAGACATTTAAGTATATTTCGATATCCAAATTACTTTGGATCTTTGAACGTTAGTTTCAATGCCCCTTGTTCCCTTAAGAACCCCATACTTGTCTAATTTTAAAAGATTTTCTTTTCTTTATAGGACAAGCATGTTCCATATGACCATGAAAATGACAATGTGAATATTTTGACATTTTTAAACATAATGAGTTGTTTCTAGAAATTAATTCTTTTTCTTTTGTTAAGTTATAAATCTTAACTTTCAAATCAAAATTTTCTTTTTCTAAATCATTGATTTTGACTTTTGAAAATTCTAAATCATTTTTCAAAATTTCATTTTGACTTTCAAAATCAATTTTTGCTTTCAAAATCAAATCGTTTTCAACTTTAAATTTTGAAATTAATTTCTTATATTTTGAATTCATGGTCTCAAGTTCCAAATACAACTCATTATAAACATCTTGTAACTCATCAAAAGAATGTGAATTTAAATCATTTGAGTTAGAAGATACCATTGATTCTTCTTCGATGGCCATGAGTCATAGGTTGGCTACTTCATCTTCATCATTGAAGTCATCTTCATCACTCCAAGCTGCCACAAATACCTTTTTCTTGGATGATCATTTCTTCTTTAGGAGGGGACATTTATACTTGACATGCCCCGTTATTTGATAATTGAAGCACACAAGAAGACTCTTCTTCTTGCTCGATTCATGCTTCACTTCCTTGGAAGTCATGAATCTGATGAATCTTTTGAAGAGATTGTCCATCTCTTTTTCTTCATCATCATCTTCATCCACCTCTTCATTTGAATCTTCATAGCTCTCATTAGTGGATTTGAAGGCAATGCCTACCTTTTTCTTCTTTTCTTCATTCTTCATTCTTCTTGTCATTCTTTTCTTCATCATCTTTCTCTTCTTTCAATATCAACTCATGAGTGATAAGAGAACCAATCAACTTATTGAGAGTGAGAGACTTTATATTCTTAGCCTCAATGATCACCGTCTTCTTCGATTGCCAAGACTTTGAAAGAGAGTATATTATCTTTCTCACAAGCTTCTCGTTAGGGATTACTTCTCAAAATCTCTTTATATTTTGTCAATCACAAAAAATCTATCCGCCATACCTTTGATGTCTTCATCGGGTTTCATCTTGAAATTATTGTAGCTATTATTGAGAAGATTTATCTTGGTTTTCCTCACTTTATCGATTTTTTCATGAGTGGCCTTGAGCTTATCCCATATCTTATTGGCATTGGAACAAGAAGAGACTCTTCCATATTCATCTGAGCCTAATGCACAAAAGAGAATGTGCATAGCTTTAGCATTGAGTTAGAACTTTTTCTTCTCTTCATTACTCCAATCATCCATCTCGGCGGTTGGAATGGTGTATCCTTTCATGATATAGTTCCAAGATCCTAGATCGTTGGATTAAATGAAGAGCATCATTTTATTCTTTCAATAGACATAATTTGCTCCATTGAATTATGGTAGCTTGTTGACCGATTGTGAAACTTTAATGTAGTAGGCACCAGAGGTTGAAGCCATCTATTTATAGGTTGCGTCGGGAATTAGTAGAGCTTCTTCTAGGATTGTCTCAAGGATGTGATACCTTCTAACAAGTCAAGCTCTTATACCAATTGTTATGATCGAAAAGGCTCAAGTTGAATAACCGAAAAATTTGATAGAGGGTGAATTGGTAATAATTTGTTTAGGGAGTAAGGAAAGTAAAAGATAGAGAAATTTGACTCAAGGATTTATAGTGGTTCGACTTATCAACCAAGTCTACTTCCACTACCTTAGCTCATCACTAAGGATTTTCTAACAAATTCACTAATTTGTTCTTTCTTGTTCAAGAACAAAGAGATAACTTTTACACTCCCTAGTTTTCACTTGGCTAAACTAGAACCAAACCCCTTTTACAAAAGGAAAGATAGTGTAAACAAGAAAATCCTTACAAGGTAGGTGTTTATAAATTTAAGCTCACTAAAACACAATATTTACAAGAGAATAGAAAAATAAGAATGTAAAATTCTTCTCTTGTGTTTGATTTATTGGATATGTGTTCCTCTTGTGTTTGATTTATTGGATAGGTGTTCTAACCCTTCTTCAAGTGTCTTGAACTTGTATTTATATGTCAGAATGTTGTTGTGACTATTTCTAGCCGTTAGAAGCGTTCTGGAGCTGTTGGAGATAAATTTTCGTGCACAATAAAACTGCCCAGTACAGAGGGTATTAGTACTCCTAAAGGGAGTATCAATACTCCTAAAGGGAGTATCAGTATTACGTTTGTTATTTTTAAATCAACTAGTCGTTACTAGCTGTTGGGGCCTGATGGTATCGACACTATGTCTATGGTATCGATACTACTATATAAAGTAATATCGGTACCCCTTTGGATATCGGTACCATTTTTATATTCTGGAATTTGAGCAATGCTGGTAGTATTGATACTACCTAGTGAGTATTGATACTTCCCTTACCTTTGATATCGATACCATATGAATAGTATTGGTATTGTTCATGAGGTATCGATACTGTAAGAACAATATCGGTACTTCGTGTACTTGAAACTGTTTTGTGCTCAAATTCACTTTTCAGGACTTCGAATTATTTTTGAAAACTTTGAATAAATTCAATTTAAGTCTAAAAATAGTTTGCCTTAATTGTTATATCAAAATATAGTTCAACGGCCTACATCTTTTGTTTTTTCTGGACGTTTCCCTAATATCTATATCACAATGAATTCGAGTGGGTTTTGGATGACGGGTCTCCTCAGTAGGACATATATGGTACAATCAAAAGCTAATTCTGAACCTCATAATGATCTTTCTCATTACCTATGGGGGAAATCAAATTCATATACCTTAAACATTTTTGGAAGTTGGTATACGAGATCCACAAAATGGTTATAGTCTTAACTGGTATGAGAGCAAGTTTCTATGATATGAGAGAATGGATACTTCAGAGCTTTAAAAAACCCAAAATCACATCATTTGTCTCATAGATTAACTCTGAATGGATTAGCTTGAATCCCTTGAATAGGTTGCGATATCTCTGTGACAAGAAATAACTTGGGGTTCTAGAGAATATTGTTACAAACATTTCATTTGATGCAACAATTCTTTTTTCTATATCTGTAACTAGTCTTCGGTGATAAACATTACCGTTTTGCATATAAGTTTGAGCATGTCCCCCGAGCTTAACAAAAACTGCTCCCAAACAAAAAAAAAGTCATTTTAACCAAAGTCGTTACTGGTAAATGGCGTGCCCCTTTAAGGTCGAATTGTCAGCCTCAGCCAAGTTGTTCGTCATGTGCCCATATCAATATCCACTATCATATACATTTGTCCACATTTCTTTATTGATGAGATTGATGTAATTGTATCATTCCTCGTTATTTCCTCGCAAATCTTGAAGCAACCTCAGCATCAAATGTAGAACTTACTGTTATGTTTCCATAAAAAATGAAAAATGATTGAGAAATAAAAAACATCATTTTAACATACATATGCGCACAAGTAACTGGTGATCATCATTCTTCTTGAACGTTTCATTGATAGTTAGCAACAATGTGTCAGATACGGTACCAATGTTGAACATAGGGTGGTTGCCACATTGGACCCAAAGAATTCATTTCTACTTTGATCCCAGCTTTGCGATATGAAATGACATAGATTTTTTCCCTCATGACAACATGTAAGCGTAAGTTAGAAAAAAGCTCAAGAATCTGTATCTTCTCATTCAACAAGGGATAAAACAACTCGAAGAATATTGTGATTACAATATTGGACAACTAATACTAATAAAACTTG
Organism: Hibiscus syriacus; assembly: GCF_006381635.1. Lineage (NCBI taxonomy): Eukaryota > Viridiplantae > Streptophyta > Magnoliopsida > Malvales > Malvaceae > Hibiscus > Hibiscus syriacus. The sequence goes on from NW_024062470.1 coordinate 350,919, forward strand.
CTTGTATTGAATGTCCTATCAATTTGGACCACGAGTTTATAGTATTTCACAACATTAATGCACTGATATCGATCGGGAAGCACTCGATCATTGTGGTATACATGGCAAGTTTCGAAGTCGACAATTGTCTCAGGATTTAATCTACGCACCACTGTAAACCAACTTGGTAGTTCGTTGTACGATGCATTCTACTCGTCGTGAAGTTTTTTAATGGCATTCTGCTTTGCCATCCATGTTTTTTAGTATGAGATGGTATACCCATATTGCGATTGTATAGCTGAAATCAATACTGTAATAGCTATATAAGAGCTTGCTTTGACCATGGGCATGATGGGATGATCCAAGTTGGGATGATCCTGGTTGGTCCCTCTAGTACAACATGTGTGAGGACTGTTGTATATATTAGTTCCCATATATTGTTTTTCCTCTTCCTTTTCGATATGTAAACTATCTAATTGCATCCGTTATCACGTTGGACACAGTGACAGACATACTTTTCGGTGGTAAAACGGTTCACTCTGGACTGAACATAATTACGAATGTTGTAACTCTTAATTTCCATCATCACTTCTTCTTTGCATGGAAACTCCATTACTTTATATAACTTTCCATCATTGACTGATGAGTTAAATTTGTAGTCACCGACATTAGGCATATCCATAAATTCTGGCATGTACATTGCACTATAGTCAGCTTCATACATGAGTGCTAGAGTTTCGGTGTCTACCGTATTTGTTGAAATTTCATCTACATCATCATCATCGAGTCTATGTTGAATTACAATGATTCTGGTTGAACGAATATTTCAATCTCAGCACCATTCACACTTGGCTCCCGAAGAGGTTCTTTTGGTAGAGATGAGGGTTCCTTCATGATGTCGACATTTATGTCGAACAAGCTGGTAGTTGAATGTCTTCCCCTTGAACTTGAAGGCATTTGGACATTGAGTTCGAATAAGCTCACAGTTGAATGTTTTCCCCTTGAACTTGAATGCATCGTCTCAAATGAGTATTTCACATATTACTGTGTCAAGGGCATCTCCATATTCAGGTCAAAGAAATTGGCAGATGAAAGTCTTTCCCTTGAATTGGAAGCGATGTTGCCATGCGAATTGTTTGTGGAGCCACCTTGGTATAGATCGTAACAAGTTATGATGAATGTCTCCCTATTGAACTTGATAAGATTGGACCATGATGTGGATTTCCCATTAACGAGTTTAAATCATTACACATTACTTAAGTTAGGTTGTCAACTTGATCAACTTGTTGAGCCAACCCAGAATGGGAGCATAATGACATACCATGAACATGAACAAATGTCCCATATATTTGTGTATCAATGCCTGAATATTGATTCTAAGAATCAACCATCATAACAACATCGTCATCGTTGGAGAGTTCAAATGATGTATAAGTTAACATAAATACTGCAGTTGAAAATCTATATTGAAGTGAAGACAGTCTTCTAGTACTTCCAATATGAACCTTCCTTGAAATTTTAGTTATCAACTCCTTAAGAGTGATATTTCTCTTGAAGGATATTCTGATAGAATGATTTGATGCGAAGATAAATCTAGTTTCATCTTCCTGAATTTCTCCGTCATAGTAAACAATAGCTGAAATACGCATCATTTTGAGAGTTTTAAAGACTGAAAGTCTTATATATGCAAAAACAATAAATGAAATACACCTAATTAAATAAATAATATATGAATTAAAATATAAACTAATCCAAATAATTTAAAAAAATTTACAATAATTTAAATAACATAATTTCATATTGTTTCTGTATCGGTAAAATATCTCGAGGTATTAACCCGTTTTTTAATTTTACAACTGCAAAAAATTATACAGAATAATTAGTAAAATACAATTTGTTCAAATAATTAAATATAAAATGATTATAATATAATAAAATATAATTTTACCTTATAAAAACAATAATAAAATATACTTAGCTTGATAGAATGAATTGATGGAAACGAAAATAAGCAAGTAATTTTGGTTTGGCAATGTTTGCATTCAGAGGAGTTCTTATTTATAGGGGAGAGAGAGGGTTTAAAAGCCGAACTTTCAGGCTCGGGTAATTATGGAGTATCAATAATTCAACGTGCATAATGAAATGCACGAATCATGATCTGCGCCTTCCATACGTGTCAGAAACTCCGCGAAAACGATTATCGCCATCCGCCCCTTTCCTTACGTGGAGCCAGCTCGGACAGAACCCGCGAAGGCGCGTATTACGATCCATGTCTTTCATTACGTGACGTTAACTCGGACAGAACCCCTCAAAGCGCAAATGACTATCTACACTTTATTATCACGGTGTTATAAAGAGTGCTAGATCGATAATATTAAAGGTGAGTGTGTCTGATAGATAATTATTTATGGTACAGGTGATATTTCCGTAAAACGCCGATTAAAAGATACCTAGAGCAAAAAAGAAAGCCATATATTCCATACCCAATCATCCTCTTTTTTTTCTGGCTTATTCTTTTTGCCCTTGTAATTGAAGTTTTCTGGGTTCTCAGCATGGGGAGGGGTAGGGTTCAGCTGAAGAGGATCGAGAACAAGATCAACAGGCAAGTCACTTTCTCCAAGAGAAGGTCTGGGTTGTTGAAGAAAGCCCATGAAATCTCTGTTCTTTGCGATGCGGAGGTCGCTTTGATTGTCTTCTCCACCAAGGGGAAGCTCTTTGAATACTCTTCTGGTTCCTGGTACCCCTTCGGATCCCCCCTTTATTTCCCCACTGATTTTTTTCATCTGAACCTAATTCAATTACTGTTAGATTCTACTGCATGCGATGACTAGGCTGCTTGAACCTCAAAGCATGCATCATTTTAGGGAAAGTTTGGGGATTGTTGTTAGGAAACTTATGGCTATTAACCTTTGGGTACTATTTTTAGAAAGTAGAAATGGGTAACTCCACTGCCAACCCTTTCAGGAGCCTAGTGTTTTTATCCAATCTAAGACATCTTTTTACAAGGTTCTTACGAGGAAGATGAAATATTTTACACGTGAAAATGATGGACATTCACCTGGTTGGTTTATTATTACTCCCTTGATGCCATGGGTGGAGTGGGAAGTGAATAGGGTTCGTCCTTCATAGCCCTACAATTTTTGACTTCTCTCGAGAATTCTGTGTGAATCAGATTGAATCTGAGATTTTCTCCTTTGAAGGTGAACAGTGGGATGTGATGGATGGGACAGTGTCAGTTTTATGGAAATAAATGTCTTATTGTGAGAGCTGAATCATCCAATGTAATGTTAATGATAACTTTGTCTATCGAATCATATGCGTGGTATGCAGATTTATGTCGTGTTTGCCGATAAATCCGCTGCTTAAAGAAAATAAAATACAATAATAATAGTAAATTTAACGCTCACTTCATAAAATAATTTGAGTGAATTAGTAGAAATTTATATTTATTTATAGAATAAAATAGGAGACTAAAAGTGTTATATTAAGTGGGATTGTTGAAAATTTTCAATTTCCATGGATTAAAAAATGTAAGAAAAAAATCATCCTTCAATGTATTTTTAAAATTTTATCTAAAAATACAGTGGAAAATAGAGGAAAATCAAAAGAATTATGATTTGAGAAATAAAAATAATATTAAAAACGAAAATCTAAGAAAAAGACCAAGTTGTGCGCGTGTGTATATATAAATTATATCTTATTAATGTTTTATCAGTTACTCCGATAAATGAATCGAATGTTCAACGAATGTTTCGTGAGAAGTTCGTTTATTTATTAAACGGACAAGAACAAAAGGCTCGCTCATTCATTTACGTTCGTGAACGTTCGGTAATCCGTTTGTTTATGTTCGTTCGTTTATGTTCGTTTATATTCAATCTAATCCCCAAACAAGTTTAAAATATTCAGACCTAATAAATTTTAACCTTAAATCCATTAATATTTTAAAATCTAATTAATTTTAAACCCAAGTTACTCCGATAAATGAATCGAACGTTCAACGAATTTTTCGTGAGAAGTTCGTTTATTTATTAAACGGACAAGAACAAAATGCTCGCTCATTCATTTACGTTCGCGAACGTTCGGTAATCCGTTTGTTTATGTTCGTTCATTTATGTTCGTTCGTTTACTTTCATTTATATTCAACCCAATCCCCAAACATGTTTAAAATATTCAGACCTAATAAATTTTAACCTTAAATCCATTAATATTTTAAAATCTAATTAATTTTAAACCCAAATAAAAATACCCAAATCAATTAAAGAAAATATAAACCCTAAACTTATTTGAAAATAAAAAACTCTTCTCAAATATAAATCCGATTAATTTTATATTCGTTTGCGTTTGTTTATGTTCATTCGTTTGTGTTTCGTTCATTTGTGCTCGTTAATGAACGAACATAAATGAACATGAACAAATTACGCTTCTTAATGAACGAACAAGAACAAAATATTTTGTTTGTTTAGTTGTTCATGTTCGTTCGGTTGTTCGGCTAAGCTAAACGAACGAACATGAACACGCCTTCGTTCGTGTTCATTTACACGCCTATTATTAATTTTGAAGCTTTTACTTGTATGAGAAGTTAATATTTTAGAAAATACATTTAAATTCACATATTTGTGGTCTATGTTTATGAAAATTTAAGTTGTATAAATAAAATTTATATTTTGAGAATATCAATATAATTTATAAATATATATTAATATGTAATTTTAACACTTTTAGATGATAAAATGTTTTTTCTAAATATTTTGAAGGGGTAAAATAATTTATCTATAATTTCGCTTTCCTACAATTAAGAGATTTTCAGCTTTCTCCCACGTTGACATCACCGACAATTAAGAGAGATTCAACCTTTCAAAAGTTTTGAGGTAAATTGCTGCCTTAGTCATTCCCCTTTTTGCCTTAATTCAAAAATACCCTTTTTAATATCTTATGCGATTTTCTAAATGTCCAATCCTCTTCATTTTGATCCAATTGATTAAATTAGTCTTATATAAGCACTCTAAGTTCAATGATAATACCCGAAACTATTAACCCGATTTTCGGGGTGTTATAGGCTAACCGAAGCACACAATGACCATTAAAAGTTTTGTTTAACCTATACCAATTTAATCATTGTTTACATCATAGGAAAAAATTGGGATGAGATACCCCCCATAGTGAATGTACATTGTATGCAATTAGTTTGTCCCTTTTAATCTTGATATTGAGATCTTCAGTCAACAAGGTAGGGTTTTCCTTCACATAACGCCTTTAAATTTCATGGGTTTTATCTAATTCCTTTAGATATTTTTTTCAACTTGATCTCGATTTAACCCATTGGTTAGTGAATCCGTAATATTATCATTTGATCTTACAAAATTGATAGAGATAACTTCATTTGGGATCGAATGTCTATTGTATTATGTCGACAACACATATGTTTCGACTTACCATTGTACTTGAAATTCTATGATAGTCACAATATATGCACACTGTAGGCACATATTTCAACCATTTAAAAATATCATCCAAGAAATTCTGAAGTCGTTTGGTTTATTTTTCAGACTTATCTAAAGCTACGAACTCAAACTCCATTATGAATATGATTATAACTGTTTTTAAACATTTCCATGACACAACTTCTCCTCTCATTGTGAAACATATTCACTTTGTGCCATTGATATCTTGAATATCAAATTTCAACTAGCATTGATTTATCATCCTGAGATGGTAAGATGGTAAAAATATATAATCCATCGTTTAGGACTTATTTTTATTTTGGTAATATGAACATTACCTTATTAAGACACCCCACAATTTCAAGTGTTTGTATTACGCAAGTTTTCAACATTTTCATAACTCATATGGTGCTATGTCCTTTTTTCGTGGGAACCTTATTTAAAAAGTAATTAGTTTACAGAAGTTCTCCTCTCCACCACATGTTTTGTGACAACTCAGAACTTCGTAGTGTTTCGTTCATCATTTTTTTATTGTTCAATTCTTTCTCTTTGCTACTCAATTTATTTTAGGATAATATAATGATGTCACTTCATGAATAATATCATGTTGTGCAAAATGGTTTAACATATTCACTACCACTATCACTTCTTATCATCTTATTCTATTTATTACGTTGGTTTTCAACTTCATGTTTATAGAAAATAAATTTCTCTATAATTTTGCTTTTTCTCTTTTAGTAAATACATATAACAATACTTTTGTTATCATCAATGGAGGTGATAAAATATTTATTCCTCTCATCTGTGTCCTTATTACGAATTTTAAGAATTTAGCCAGTAAAATTTTCTTAGTGTCAGCATCTTTTGTTTCGTATTTATGATCTACTGTCATCCATAATTAATTTTTTTTCATCTTATGGATATTATACAAATTATATTATGTTTTTGACAATCTATTTAGGATGTAGTTATAACATAAAAGTTAGAATCCTCCCTAATAACAGGAGGATCGTCCGATATATGATCAAATTTAACATGACCAAATAAAACATCTTATGTTGTCATATCTTGAAATTATATCCATAGAGTTTTATAAGTTTCTCTTCGTGACTCATGACCACCGACAATCATGATTTTGTTAAACAAGAAACTAGAATTAATAATAATTCCAACAATAAACCAAAATTAAATTCTGATTTATTCCACCGGCAAAATTTAGTTAGAAACTAAGTTAGTAACAAAGTCGTTACTTTCAAAAGATTTCTATTATAAATAGTAATCAGATAATTTTGTTAAGGGATAGAATTACAATCCCAATTGATTCCAAATACGAAATCAAAAATTCTAATAAAAAATTAATTCTCAATTATTTTCTATTTTGTTGTCGGACACAATCAAAGTTTTGTAACAAAATCAGTAACCATAGTTATTTTCACAACAATTTCGTTGAAACAAATTTTTTCGCTATGAGATTCTAACGAACCCGTTAAAACGGCTGGATAAATCCTGAAATAAATTTATTTGCTATATCGATTTTCTCACAATTTCCGAATCATCTCGAATTAATAAAGGTAGAATAATGAGATAATATTCTGTCTTAAGATTGTTATGCAATATAACAATTCGAGACAAAAAATTAAAGTAAAATAAATACAAAATATACTTTTCTATTTTGATATTTTGAACGGAAATGGTTGGGGCTTGTAGCTTTAAGATAAATTTTCAGTTACTCATTTGGTGCTCGCGATTGTTAGTCGTATGTTTCCCAAAATAAAATAACAAGATGATCAGCTATAATAGCACAACAATAGAGATCTCAAACTATCATTGTCTTCGTCTATCACCGAAAAGTTAATAGAGAATTTTTCTTCTTCTTTTAAAACTTATAAAAAAAATTGTTGAAACTTAAAAGGATTTTAATTTAAAATATTCAAAAATATATAATTATCTTTAATATTTAAAGTTAAATAAATAATAAATATCTTTCAATTTGACATATTAAAAGAATGATTATCCTACTAATATCCAGATTAAAAATATATTTTAATTTATAATGTTCAAAAAACAATATGAATTTAATTTATGAAATTCACTTTTTTTTTTCCAGCACAATTGTATAAAATAACACTTGTTTTATTATTATTATATTTTTATAATCAATATTTTATTATTATATTAATAGTAAAATACTATTAATGATATTACTTGTCTATCTATGGCTAACATGTCTTTGGTCCCACTAGGCACATCTGTGCATGAAATGCATGCATGGCAAGTGTTGTTGATACGTTGCTCTCTGCCATTTTACTCTGTTCTTACTGTTTCTCTCTCTCTTTCCCTTTTTCAAATGAATTTTGGAGTCCATATTTCAATCGTGTTTAGATATGTTTTTAGAGACGTAACAGTCTCCCATCAAGGGCGGACCCAGGATAAAAATTTAGGAATTGTTCGGACTACCCCTAGCTACCGGGGTCCGCCCCTGGAGACAGGGCACTGCTCTGTGCAGGGCCAGGTGCATTCACCATTTCCGATGGTGAGTTTGCAGGAGACGAACTCAAAGTAGAAGGGTTAGGACTTGCGGCTGGGCCTTTGGATGACGGTTTAACCAACACATCGACTTTCTGGCCGGCTTGACAGTGTCCTGGGACGCCGCAAAGGAAATAAAAATGGCCGGGTCTTTTGAGGGTATTTTTATTTCTCACAATTTGAGGGGTTGCCCGGGCAACCCCTGGCTACCCCCTGGGTCCGCCCCTGTCTCCCATTGAGAGAGAATCATTCTCAACCATTTTCATCAATTTTAATTTTTGATAATTGTTTATGGTCGAGGGTTCCATAAATCATCATTTGATCTGTTGTGCAGTATGGAGAGGATCCTTGAGCGGCATGAAAGGTTTTCTTATGCAGAGAGGCAACTTGCTGCACATGAAACTGAACAAAATGTAAACCCCACCCCACCACATCATTTCACAAATTTCCTGGAAAGTTTCATGCTTGTTATATTAGAGTCGATATGAACATATTCGTATCGAATGAAGCATGTTTAAGGTGCATAATTTCAAGGTGTTTATACAGGGGAGCTGGACCCTGGAGCATGCAAAACTCAAAGCCAGGATGGAGGTCTTACAAAGAAACCAAAGGTGTCGAATTGATTCCAAAACTTCTAGTATTTGGTTATTTTTCACCATGCAAAGTAGAAATCAAGTTTGTTTGTAATACTTTTAAAGGCATTGTATGGGGCAAGATCTTGAGAATTTGAGCCTTAAGGAGCTTCAAAACTTGGAGCAACAGCTTGATTCTGCCCTTAAGCACACTCTCAAAAAGGGTAAAAAACACTTGCACAATATATATATATAGTATTAAATAAGCACTTGGCCCTTTATGATTTGGCCTTGAAAATCTTTGATTTGCAGAATCAGTTCATGTTTGAATCAATCTCCGAGTTTCAGAAAAAGGTATGGATTTGCATGGAATCATATGTATTTTCGGATAGAGACTGCTTGATTGACATGTTCCATGTATGCAGGATAAAGCATTGCAAGCGCAGAATAATATCCTTGCCAAGAAGGTAAAGGAGGAGGAGGAGAAGGAGAAGGAGAAGGTCACTGTCCAGCAGGCACTACAAAACAATTCGCAGGATTCTTCCTCCATGCTTCTGCCACAGCCAATGCACTCCCTGAACATCAGGTTTTAACGATCCGATGGATCCGAACACGATTCCTATGACCATATCTAAATATTCATCCCTGATGTCATATATCAATAACATGGTTCTAATTCACGTCAAACCATTGTGCAGAGGCACGTGTGAAGCAAGGAGCAATGAAAGAGAAGAGGAAGGTAATCCAAGTCCACCACATCGTGACTCCAATGTGCTATTCCCACCATGTATGATTCGCCCATCTTGAATATCTAAAAGCAAGTAAAAATATATACCTTCTTTAGCATGAGAATTTAATGCATTTATATATATATATATATATATATATATATAAACATATGTATGTATGTATGTATATGTTTATTATACATGCATGCATGGCACAAACCGATATGTGACTTGTACTAAGTGTAATCTGGTGATGTAATATGCATGCATCCATAGCGCAAACCGATATGCGACTTGTATTTATGTGTAATCTGAAGATGTAATAAACATACATGCATGTCACATACTGTGATGTGACTTGCATGTGCAAACCGGGGATGTAACTATTAAGTAGCGTTGTTTTGATATATGAAAGGATAAAATATTATAAAATATAAAATTAACTACTGTGCATTTGAGGGGCATGTGCTATGCAACAAATGCAGCTATTTTGTCTAGTACACGTAGCACAACTATTTACCACTAATAAATAGGGATAACAAAGGGGCGGGTAAGGTGCGGATACCCCTCTCTCATCCCCATACCCATTTAATATTTTCAAATTCACCACTCGCCCACCACCTATGATAGATAATTTTTTTTAAATCCACACCCGTCCATGCGGGTACATTCTCAAATCTATCCCCACACCTACTACCCAACTGGAGACGTATTCGACTAGACCCGCTTGACAACAACTTTAAGTTATACATAAGCAACAAACATAAAACAAACACGTCCATTAAGAAGTATAATAAAATAAATCAAGGATTATCTGAGTTAAATGTTAACATAGATCTTAAAGTACATAAATTATAAGTTATATCTTATACAATATTAAGATTTATAAATTAGTCTCTAAAATTATACCTAAATTCATAATGGTCCAAAATTTAATGAGTATTTAGTAGGCGGACAGATGAGGGGCGGGTAAGGTCTCAAACCCATCACCCTCCTAATACCCACGATGGCAGGGCCGATTTTGGGCCTGTGCGGGCTGCCCAACCGCACAGGGCCCAATTTTTGTAAGGGCCTCCAATTTTTTTTAAGTCTTTTGTATATAAGCGTATTTAGGATATTTGGCCAAAGAATTTTCAAATTCAATGCCCACACTAAATAATATTTTAGTTTTAAAAGGTCTATTTTACTGTTATGGTATAGGGCCACCAAAATTTACAAGACGGCCCTGCACGATGGTTACCACTTTCTAAATCCACACCGGCCCACTACCTACTAAAGCTATACCCATTACCGCTCCAATTGAAGCGGGTACAGTACGAAATCTACGAAATTGTACCCGTTTGCCATCCTACTAATAAACCCTTATACCACAGTTAAAAAAACAATTATTATTCCCAACGATCCGGTAATTTTAGACACGATTATTTGATAGATGATCAAATTAATTTTAATTCATAATCGAATAAAGTTTTTTGGAAAATCAATTTATTGATTAATTTTAAACTTTTTTTTAATATTTTAGGCCGATCAGTCGTCAATCTTTTAACTCAATATTAGATCCAACTAAAAAATATAAATTTAAATAAATATTTTGATATTTTATCTTGTTTGATTCAAAATGAAAAAAAAATGTTAAAATATTTTATTAATTTTAAAAACAAATCTCCACTACTGATGGCGTTTGTGATTTCTTTTGCATCCAAAGCTATTAATAAGTTTCCAAAACCTATTTCTTTTGCTATGGTTAAACCTTGTTTGACTCCCCAAATTTTGGTCAATAAACTGTTCGTTTGACCGATGTTCATTGCAAACCCTTTTATCATTTCTGACGAGTCCTCCTGCAGCAACCGTACCTGAAGAACTATTGTATGTATCATCGGTGTTCGTTTGACGTTGAATGCTCGCATCACTGATATTGATGGTATTTAAATCCAGGATATCAAAGAATAATAACAATTATTTTACTATCGAGGTCGCTAGTTTATTGCATACTAAATTTAAAACCATTCATGTTTATGTTAGTTGGGATAATTAATAAATGTTAATTATGTTCCACTCTTCATTTGTTTATAAATTTGTTGGTAATTTAAGATTAAAAAATATATATGTTGATGGGTGTAATTGTACACCTAAAATTAAATTATTCGATAGTGCAAAATACATGAGCTTGCGGGTCACAGTCATAAGGTGTAACTTATCTGCCCTCTTTTTAATGCTTTTGTAGTAATTCTTATTACTTCTACTTTTTAGGTTTCTTTCATTGGATTTTATGAACGCTTAGAACTAAGGTAGCGAAGTGATGTTGTCTTAATTTAGGTTTTAACCCATTTAACTTTATTCCTTTTTGTAACTTGCTATCGTTGACTTCTGTGTATCATTCTTGTAGGGATTACTCCCCATCACAGACGCGCATATGAAGACTGCATATGAAAAATATTCAACTATGTATTTATTTATTTATTTATTTATACATGCATTGCATTTTATCTTTATTTTTAATTTTTCTGACTGTTGGAGGTCTTCCACGGAAGCTGCTCTTAACCTTGCGTTTAGGGCCAGCCTACTACCCTACCTCCCCTTACCCTATTATATATGAGAATAGGGTTTTGTTGTTGTATTGTAATTAAATTATGTGTTTTATTTTATTTAAATTAATTCATAGCATAATTTACGTTGAGATATAATCTTATATTTTAATTTCTACATCTTTTAATTAAAGGTTATTATTCTATATGTAAGGGGTCTATTTTAATCATAAACCTTAAATTTTATCGTCCTAAATCCTAAAACTTAAATCATAAACATTATATATTTTTTATTAAATAATTTGAGATAATTATAAGGTAGTATATTATTATTTGATACATAAATTATATTGAATTTATTTTATACAACCTTTATATTTTAATCTAAAATCTTAAAATCTAAAATTTTAACTCTAATTCTTAAAACTTAAACCTAAAATTAAATCCTAAACCGGCACGACCTGGCTGAAGGCCCTGTCTTTCGCCATCGTCTAGAGAACCACCGCCGCCTCGAACCCTTTCCATTTCAAGCTGCCGCATGGATGTCTCCCCCTCTTGGAGTTCAACATAACTAGCCGTGATCCCAATAATAGCCACCCATATCCCCTTCTCCTCCCTGCTGGAATCCGCCTCCGGTTGTCGACTCGTTTAAGTCTGTCGAGACCCAAAGGACACCGTCTCGATGTACCATTTCCAGGAAAAACTCGCAACATCGAGAAACATGGAACCGATCTATTTCGACAAGGCATTCGAGCTGTTCTGCAACGGGGAATCATTCTACGGACCTTACTGAGATCGTGTTTTAGGGTATTGGAACGCAAGCTTGGAACAGGCAGACAGGATCTTGTTCTTGAAATACGAAGACATGATGGAAGATGCTTGGTTTTACACCAAGAATTTGGCCGAGTTCATTGGACATGGATTCAGCTTGGAGGAAGAGAAGAAAGGGATGGTTGAGAAGATCGTGAAGATGTGTAGCTTCGACAGTTTAAGGAATCTGGAAGTGAACAAGAATGGAAAGGTTTTGAAGAACAGGCCATGGGAAATGCCGAATGATGTCTTCTTCCGCAACGGAAGAATTGGAGAGTGGGAAAATCATTTGACAACGGAGATGGCTAAACGCATCGATTTCCTTGCTCACTACAACAAAATAGATATATAACGGCGTCGCGGCGTTTTGGGAACAAACACCCCTAAATATCAAAATATTTAGCGGCATCTTTAGGAACAAATTTCACAAAAGAAAAGATAATTAGCGGCATTTTAAAAAAACCTGCTAAATATTATAATTTCTAGCGGCTTTTGTAAAAAAGATGCCGCTAAAAGCTAAAACCTTTAGTTGCATTTGTTTTAGCGGCGTTTGTTTTTTAGCCATAAAATTTTTAACGACGCTTAAAAACACCGCTAAAAATTTATTTTGACTGGGCATAAGTTAAGTGGTTCGAGTCTAAACTCAGTCCACCATAAAATATAAAAAAATAAAAAATTATAGGCATAATACAAAAGTTAGACCACAACATTTACTAAAACAGTCGCTTTAGTCCATATTATTTTTTCCAACATTTTGATTCTTTAACATTTTATTTTAGGGGAAAAAACTCTTCTATGGATGAAAATCATTAGTTAATACACAATAAATGTTACAAAATAAGATTTTTTTTATCTTAAAATGATACGTTGAGGACAAAAATGCTTTAAAAAAGAATAAGAGTCAAAGTAATCATTTGGTCGAATACTAAGAACTCTTTTGCCTAAAATAAAATAATAGAGATCAAAATACTAAAAAAGGATTAAAATAACCACTTTAATAGATGTTAGGGCCTAACTTTTATATCATGCCAAAATTTATAATTATGGATGGAAGGATAAAGAGGGGCGTCAAGGAAAATTTTAAAATTTTGTTTAATTTAAATATTTTCTTTATATTTATTTTTGACAATTAAATTCAAAAACAAAATGTCATACTTCCTAAAATTTTGTGTATTCACATTTATAGATTTTTAATATAACTTTCTTAAAATTTACATCACTAACGTAAAATCTTTTATCATCGTTAAATAATTAATATTATCCATTAAAAATATAAATATAATAATTTAACCATATCTTGTACTTAATTTGAGCTCCTTGAACTAGGGGTGTTCAATCGGTTAAAATGATGGCCGATCGAACCAAATTATCATTAACCGAATTAATCAAACTTTTTTTTTCTTTAACCGTTAACCGAATCGAACTTTTTTTTTTGAAAATATTAACCGAACCGAATAAATTTCGGTTAATTCGATTAATTTTCGAATTAACCGATTATTTTTAAAATTTCCTAATTTATATAAAAATTGAATATTTTTTAATTCAAAAAACAATTTACAATTAATTTAAATAATATATAATTATAAAATAAAAATTTTATATGGATTTTTTAATTAATTAATGTTGATTTAGGTTTAAAAGTTATTGGATCTTAAATTATTAATTGAGTTTTAAATGGTTTGGGCTGAGCCCATATGTTATATATTTAATATTTAAAATTTAAAATTTAATTTCGGCTAATTCGATTAATTCAGTTAATTAACCGATTTTGAACCGAATTAACCGTTAACCAAATTCTAAAAAAATTATTAACCGTTCCCCGACCGAACAAATTCGGTGACCGACTGAATTAACCGAACTAATTCTATTCGGTCGATTAATTCGGTTAAAACCAAAAAATGAACACCCCTACCTTGAACCCGTTCATTTACCATCTCTAAGAGTCCTTATAAATTTTATTGAATATGCAATATTACTTTATTTTATATGTCACATTATGATAAACAAATTAAGTGAAAATTATATATATATATATATATATATATATATATATATATATTGACATAGAAAATTTTATATATTTAATAATACAAAATCAAATTCATATCTTATATTACATATTTGATTAAATTTTATATGTATTTTCAATATTTATCCTTAATCTTTCAAAAGGGTAAGTTAATCAATATTTATCCTTTTTATAGGTAAGTGGAACCAACTAGCTGGTATATCTCCACAATAACAAAATAGTATTTTGCAGAATAATCCCCCAGATTATGATGACACCCAAATCTTTTAAAAACCTTTTCTATCTCCAACTCAACAAATCACATATATCTAATATGGAAAGTGACCTAGTTTCCTTATATATATATGTGTGTAAAATTGTAAATTATAGTATTCATTTAACAAGTTTAGATTCGAATTATACTATTTTTAATAGTCTAAGATGATTATAAGATAGTATCTGATTAGAATTTAAAACAATCACATGTAGTACTTACAGACACAAATGTTCAAATCCAAAAATGCTAGATAAAACAACACTCGATTTTACCAGTAGGTCAAAATTTCATCTTTTTCATTTATGGAAAGATCATCATACCCTTTGTAACGTTGTTCATATGAAGAGAAATGACAAAACGTTTATGTTTACAAATTGGAAGTTTATGGTTACTGAGTTTGAATTTATGGTCTTATTGATATTTAATGTTCTGAGCTGTCCATTTATTTCTCAACCTTTTTGCTTTTTCTTCTCGTTCTTGGACTGCCTCTTTCCTTTTAAACATCCATTTGGCTCAATTGTATGTTTCTCTTTCACAGCTCTCTCTCCATATATTTGTTTTTAATGTTCATACATATTTCTTTGATTAATGACTTGTTTTCATGAATATTTGCAGAAGAAAATGCAGAAAACCAGTCTGGGTTTTTCCTTGGCTGATTCAAGGTAGGATTGTTTTCATCATGTAGGACAAACTGTTTGATTAATTTCCTAAGAGAACATTGCATTTGGTCCACATGCATTTGCTGAATCCTTGAGTTTTATTTGACAACTGCAGAAAATTTGCAGAATTTTTATGTGATGTGATTTGTTTGTTGTCATCTATGTGTTTTTCTCTCCATTGGGTTTTCTTTTAAGTTTTCTGATTCATTCCTGTTCAGTGAATACCCAAATTCAGCTACTTTTCCCCATTTTCGTTCATATGATGTGTTTTTCTTTTTTGGCTCATGATTGTTGAGTCTTTTCGTCTTTGATTATTGTGAAAAGCAACTTGTAGTCTCTTAGCAATTGGTATAGTGGCCTCACTTGAATATAGAAACCACTGGCGATCCTCGATTTAACCCGATGCCTATATTCGATTGCCGATACGATATGTATGCCGAGAATGTAGAGTACGAGGAACTGAATTCTCTGTTTCTCATGGTTCATTTTGGCTTCTTTGATTTCAGGCGACTTTGGACGTTTAAGTGAACAATTTGTTTTGGCTAAGAATTAGTACCAGCAGAAGCAAATTTTTGCATTCCTTTTACCTTGTTTGATTGCCTTGTGAACTCTACGTAGGTGCGATATGAGTTCTTGAATACTCGGATAATTATTACAGCAATGGATGGTCCTCATTGATGGATTGATGATGATTTCTTCATGTTGATACACTATTGAAATCTCTGCAGGGATGAGAACATATAATGTAGAGACCAATTCAGAAGTTAATGGGGAAGTAGAGAAGGATGGAGTTGGCCATTTCACGTCTTGGAAGAATCCGATACAAAGAGCATCATATACTGCCAGTCCTAGTGAAGCAGAAACAAAGGCAGTAAACTTAGTTCATGATATGAGTGAGACCTTTCCCGCATCTGATGCACCGGAGCTGGTTGTTTTTATTCAAGAGAGTGATTATCAGTCAATCAAGGATATCTTCGTTGACAGGGAAGTTTCTTCATGGAGTCGATTGAATAGAAGTGAAAAACCTGGAAAACCTCCAGGGATAATGTCCTCTATTTCCAATGAGATTGAACATGATTTTCAGAAATACGTAAGGAAAAGACATGCTCTCGAGGACTTAATGAAGGATGGTGAAGAAGATTCCGGTGGAAGAGACGATCACTTGCATGATAAGTCCATCAGAAATATGGCATCCTGGACGTGGCACGTGAAAGAGGTAAGAAGCTACATGCTCCAATGATGGATATTTCAATTATTCTTTGGAGTATTCCTCACATAAAAATATTCAGAATTTGATTCATTGAACGCATATGCAGCTCCAAATAGGAGATTCAGCTACATTGAAGCCAATGGAACCATCTGTGACTAAAACAACGGAAGACCGAGGAGTGGAAGCCGAGAGTGGAAGCACCATTCATCTTTCTGATCCATCTTTAAATACCATGAGTAGCCTTGAGGAATTTATGCAAGGTTCAGGGTGTCAACAGCCACATAAAACCGAGGGTTTATCAAGGACCGAGGATAGGATGTCAAGAAGCCTAACAGGTTCTGGACAAAGCATTGTCAACGAAATTGCTCATGACGATTGTTGTCCGTTTACAACAAGTCCTCTTTCAGGACAGATACCATGTTCCAGCAGCGATTCTCTGCGATCAAGTAGTAGCACTACCAGCTCTCATTCGTTTGCTTTCCCCATGTAAATTGTTCCCTTTCCATGAATTCTCGTTGTGCTTTCCTCAGTTATCCTGGAAAAAAAAACATCGGTGGCTCATTGTTTGGTGTTTATGAAACAGACTGCCATCGGAATGGAGTGGCAGTCCAGTAAGAATGGCAGAACCTGACCCGAAACGGCCGAGGAAGCACCAAAGTTGGAGAACATGTTTTCTCTGCTGTATGTGAACCTCCACTTGCTTCTTTTGCACAATAGTAACTCTAGTTCCTCTTATCTGATGCAATTTTCATGTGTATACCATGCAGGATTCCAAAAGCATCATGCTTTTCAACAATGGTGTGATACTAAATGATAAATCTATAAATGATGCTCTTCAATTGTCATACAAAGAGTTCTTTTACCTTCCAACAAATAAGACAAAGATTGTCTTTTGTCTCTTTATACTGTCAATGACACGAGTTCAAATTTATACAAATCATCTGCTGTTCCAGATTTGTATTGTTTTATGAAAGTTTTACCAGAGAATCAGTAATGTCCTTGATTTTTGTCAAGGGATTGATGACCCAGTTTCTGCCGAGTGAATATGTAGGTAGTAGGAGAATCATACTCCATAATGCTCATGTCCGAATATGTATCGGATATGGACACTCTTGTACTAGGTAATCAGGTTTTCATCAATGGTGCTTTTGAGTCCATAGGTGGCTTAAGAAAACGGGCAGCAGTCGTCCTCGATTTCGACGGAAATGCACATAGACAGAGACCTTCACAGCTAAGGCTGAAAGTCTCTTGCTGCTTACGGCATTACACAGCTAAGATGTAGTCATTTTTGTCGCCTTTGATGAGCAAATCAACGCTGGCTCTTCAGTTTCAGACATTTTTAAGCATCGTCTTCTCATTTACGGATGGCAATTTGGAAGGACGGTTTCACATTTGCACCAGTAAAGATTGAATTGAGTGAAATGCATTAAGATGTTGATATCTCGAGTTTGAGTCGAGTTGAACTTTTACAATTCGAATGTCTAAAAAATAGATTAACAATTTTTCAACTCAACTCGGCTTGAAAAAAGTTTAAATAGAATCTAAATGATAAAACATATGATGTTAATTTCTATAAAATTAAAAGTATATTGTATATCACAATATGGTCCATTACCAATGAAATCTTGAAATGATCCTTCCATTTGGCTATCAAGGCAAAGTCCATGACCACCAGCTCCCAACCATCAATGTCGCTCTATGACCTTGTGAAAAAGCAATGATTTCAAAGAGTAACAAACCCCGGATTCTGACTATTCTAGAGTCGAGTCAGGTAGGAACTCGATGGGGATAATCTCTGCCTTTTGGTCCAGCTCAAGGAAGTCCATATCCTGCTGGTTGGGGCATGTGGTTAAAACAAAAAAATGGAAGATTGGAAACGGCAGCTCACAAGATTATAACCAGTCATGCATGCCTAAACCGATAGACTGATCTAGTATGCATGGGTGGTTTTCAGCTTTAAGATTTGACAGACCACAGGGCTCCATGAGCAGCAACATTTGGCCAAACTATAAGGACAGCAGAGGAGCAGGTCCAGGACCAATGATGGTCCGGCCTAACTCCTCCTAGCCAAGTTGATGAATGATAATCACCCCTAAGTTTAGACTCTTTACCAAAGGCAATCTCCCTATCATTGTTTTGGCAAAGAGCAAAACTCAACACATATGTCCTGCAAAGATGTCAATTTGGGACCACACCAGAAATCCTCACCTCCAATGGTTCAAAACCACACATTTAATGCAAAGAAACCACTCAAATCCATTCCATTTCATCATCAATCATCAACAACACATTTAATTATAATTAAGATACAATGTGCAATGTGACATGGGAAGTTCACTTTCCCATAATAAACTCTACTTAAAACTCAAAGGGCATTCAAAAATGGTGTGGGGGATAACTCATCACAGTTGAGAACACAAAACTGGTTATGGTGGTGGGTGGAGTGAGACTTGAGATCACTTCTCCACATGCCCTGACCACTTCACCCAATATCCACCCTCATCATGAACATATTGAATAACAAAACTACTCAAATTTCTAATAACTGTATCAATGAGAGGGAAGGACAATTAAATGTACGGACATAAGATTTTATGTCGATTGAAATTATAAAATTTTAGAGAGTGAATTTATAAAATTTTAAGAGACGAAAATATATTATTAATAGAAAATACACAGACAAAATCTAAATATATAAGAGAATTTGAAAACGTCCCACCGGTCCCGCCTCGATCCATCTGTGAGGACAAACTGACCCTATGCTCGACGGGGGTCGAAACGGTCAACCTACCCCTCGGTTCTACGCATTAAGGCTGTTTCCGGTGTCTCATCACAGCCAATGGTAGAGTCATGATCACGCATGGGACAAGTCACTAACTCTCCCAGGACCTACCAAAACAACTTCTATCTTTCAATAATTCAAGGACTATAGGAGTACTCGTATGCCCTCAACAGTTTCCTATCCTGTCCTATCCCTTCCTCTCCATCAAAATCAAGCCAAAGGCGTTGCCCTTTTTATTCTCATATTATTTAAACTAAATATACTTAATTAATTAACACTAAGATTAGTGATGATGATGCTGATGATGATAATAAGTAGCACTATTACCTTGAACAAACCTACAAACAAACCCATCAAATAGAAAACAAAAAAGAAACACTAATTTTCTCTCAAACTAATAGTCTAATATACATATCATACACAGATAATAAATAAAATTCTTCAATAATAAGAGAGAGAGAGAGAGAGAGAGAGAGAGAGAACTAACATGAAATTAGCTGACGAAAACACGAGAAAGAGTCAAACTGGTTCAAAAAGTCACCAAAATAAAACTTCAATACTATAAGAATGGAGGAAAATATTTAAAATTTACAAAATAAGAAACAGTAGCAGCCATAAACCCATATATATAACTCTATAAATTGCACACTTTGACGATATATATTATCACAATTAACAACGAAAATGGTTAAATCCTGCCGTAAACTTTGAGGCTCTCTTTGATTTTCTTTCTACTCATTCAAATTTGTAGTCAAAGAAAACAAAAGAAAGAAGAGTGAAAGATAATTTACGGGAGAAAGAGGGTTGGGTGATCCTGATCAATCCACTGAGATTGACTCCAATATGTCTTATCAACACCGCTAGGGAGATCAAACAACGATTGATCTCCATTCTCTTGTCAATCCAACGCTCCAAATCCATTCTCTGATCTACTAGACATATTTGATAGCTCAACCTGCACCGTCTGATCAAGCAATCCCCCGGTGATTTCTTCCCTTACCATATTCATCATCTTTTGCTCTTCCACCTGCTGCTGCTGTTGCTGCCGCCACTGTCCATTTAATACCTTGTCGAAACTGAACGACGTCGTTTCATTGTTTGATAATGTAATCAGGCTCGTAAAACTCCCAATTCCCGAAAATATCCCACAGTCCGATCCTTGTTCCAGCAATCCTGTCCCGGACCCTAAATTGTTACGGTTTCCGCGAAACTTAGGCTCGCTCAAGCTTATCAAGTTCGCACGAGAGGTTACTGCCGACACCGCCTCCGCTGCGCTACCGGCATAACTGTTTTTGTTTGTCACCGCAACGTTAGAATTTGTTACAGTGAGACTCGAACTCTCGCTGCTAGAACACGAATTCGCTTTAGCTCGATCGCGGTGTTGTTGCTGCTTCGGGTGCGGCATAGCAGTGGCCGCAGCCGCGGTGGCGTCGGATGAAGTTTTGCTTTTCGTGCGCTTGGCCTTGCAGCAACCACGGCCGAAAGGGACGTTACGGAGGACGCCGCCTTTAGTCCAGTAACGACGGCAGCCCTTGCAGAAATGGCGTGGCTGAGAGAGGTTGTAGTTGTTGTAGTAACAGAATTTTGTGTTGAGAGAGTCGCAACGTGGACACTTGAGGGCTTGGTTGTGGTGGTGGTGGTGCAGTCGTAGCCTTCTATCTCCTCCTCCTCCTCCACCGCCGCCGTTGCCGCCGAATATGCAGCCACCTTCGATCGAGTTGATTTCTTGCATTACTCGCACCAATTTCCGCTCCAAAACTAAAAAAAAAGCAGAATAACACAAAATCAAAGAAAAATTTATCCGAAAATCAGAGATAAATCCGTGAAATAATACGAACACAAAGATTCCAGCAAAATTTTCGCAGTAGAATGAAAGAGTACGTGTGTTTGTTTTGAGAAAAGAAATGAAGACTCGCAAATGTCGCTTCGTGTATCCCTTAGTAACGAAATTATATTCCAACTACCATACTACAAATTTATTTATTTATTTTCAATACATTTTTCATATTACTTTGAAATACTCATTTCGTTAATAATATATTTTGAAGTTATTTATTTATTTTTAATACATTTTCATTTTACTTCGAAATAAAATTTCGTTAATAATACATTTTAAAATTTTAAGATTCATATAAAGAATGATAATTTAAGTATTTTCGATATTGATGTATATGATTTTAGATTTTTAATTTATTTCATATATATTTTTTTAATTTTTTTACAAATTTTAAAATTTAGAAAAAATACATGAATTCTCATTCTAGCAGCAAAATCTCGTATCTGATTATAACAAATTCTTATAAGAACTTGCATACGCACGGTGATTGAGAAAACTAATTTAAAAGATTATTTTACGAAAATACATTAAAATATTATAGTAAAGAAATTGATTTTTTAAAAAAATATAGATTTTTCTTGATCGAGAGGTGCATCATAATAAATATAACATGAAACGTTAAATTATTATAATAATAGAACATATTGTATCATAATATCAAAGGAACAATTGATTTTAATTTAGATAAATACAATCAATAAAATAAATAATTATATAAAAAAATTATAAATTTTAATGTCTACTCAATTTTAATGTTTAATCATAATGTATGCATGTTATCCGGAAATATCTATGCCCCGATCACCAGGAAAGTCTCACGTGCGGCAGTCTAATATATGGTTAAAGAAAGATTTTACCGGAAATGTTATTATTTTTTTAATATTTTCGATAAAAAATTACCTAAAATATTATTATTTTTATATGAAATATTATTATTGGGTGCTTTACCGGGTTTGTTAACATATTCGATAAAGTGCTACATAAAACATAATTTTTTTCTATCGGAAATGTTAATATTATGCACTTTACCATAAATGTTAAAAAACATTAATGTTTTAGATAAAAAAAATAATGTTTTAGGTAAATTTTTTACCGAAAATATTAAAAAATAATAGCATTTTCAGTAGCACATTTCCTTAACCGTATATTAAGGTTGTCGTACGGCAGAACTTGCCCCTATCACCATCTTTTTCAACCATTGCAATAATCAAATAATAATAATAAGGGTAAACAAAATCAATAGTCATCAATATTTGAATAAATTTTCATTTTTTATAAAGTTTCAAAAGTGATACATTAGTCACTAATATTAACGATTTATAACAAAATGATCACTCCACCGTTCTCTGATGACATGGCACCATTAATAAAAATATTAATATTTAATTTTATCACTAAACTATTACTAAAATATAAATAGTCATCAAAATATTATGTACCTAATTTATCCCCCAAAAAAATTTAATTTTCAATTTTTTTAAACACTTTATCATCTCAATTATATTCTAACAACATTCCTTTCAAAATGAAAATCATCTCAAAAGTATTATATTTTAAATTAAAATTAATTGAATACATGACTTTAAAAAATATTTGTGCATTTGTATTTAATGAAAAACCTCCATTTATATACGTAGTGTATTTTTGTTTTATAAGGAAAGTGGTTCGAATAGTGTATTTTTATTTTAGAAGGAATGTGGTTCGAATATAATTTTGACGATAGAATATTTGAGAAAACTATAAAATTAAAAAGCTTTTTTGTATAAATTAAATATAAAATCATTGTTTAAAAACATATTTGACGTTTCAACAAATTTTTAAGGTAAAATTGAATATTAACATTTTTATATGAACGGTACCACGAAATTAATTTTAACAAAGATAACGGTGAAATGACAATTTTATTATAAATCGATGACATTAGTAGTCATTTTATTACAAATTAACAATGTTAGCAACCAGGGCGGATGCACTAAGCCCCCTAGAAGGTCAAGTGCATCCCCATTATTTGGAAGAATGGTGAAATTTAGTTTAATGTTAGGGAAAAAAGAAAAAAAATATATAAGTGTCGGAACCGCCTTTCGGTTTGGGCCCCGAATTTGGGCTTCGACTTGGATTAAATGAATTGAAGTCGCCACCGATCATTTATTTTAAAAACAAATGGGTTGATCGGATACCCTATTTCTTACCTGATCTGCGTTGTACCAGAAACGCGTCAGGTTTGGGAGTCGGTTACGTCAAGGAAGGATTAGCACCCTTGAACCGCCCTTTCGGTACCAATTAATTTATCGGTTGTCTTAATTGCGAAAATTAAAAAGTTTAAATTTAAATTTAGAAACCCGATTCAAATTACTTATCTTTGATCAGTTGGAAATCTTCTAAAAAGGTCGAAAAGGTTAGATAAAAAAATAAATATTAAATAAAAATAATAATAAAATTATCTAAAATAATAAATCAAATGGGGAAAAAATAAATAAATAATGCATAAAAACAAAAGCAAAAATAATGAAATAATAAATTTGAAGGACATAAGATAAAAAACAAAAAAAGAAAATATAATAGTAAAAAATATAATAATAATAATAAAAGAAAATGTTAAATAAAATAAAAATAATACGAAAAAATAGTTTAAAAATGAAAAGAAAAATATTAAAATAGGAAAACCAATAAAAAAGGATAAAAAAGAAATGAAATAAAAAGCTAAAAAAATAACAATAATAAAATAAGGGTCAGGGACTGAATGATAATTAAACCTAAATGAGACAGTGGCTAAAATGGAATATTTACAAATAACATATCAGAATTCAAATAACATCAAACACACATCATATGTTAAATTAATGACTAAAAATGAAATCAATAAAACATTACGACCAAAATAAAAGAAAATAAAACTATTTAAATGGTTTTACACAAAAGCTGCAAAGTGCGAGGGGTCTAAGGTGTAGTTATACCACACATCAAAATGCTGAACCCTTCCCCAATAATACGACGTCGTTCTAATTTTCCAAATAAATGGCCAAATACACGGCTACAAAGAAACCCCTGTGTGCAGAGATTACATTTGAAACAAACCTTTTCTTCTTCTTGTGCAATAGGTGGAGTCAGTTTCACGGCTTGGTTTTCAAGTAGCAAGTGCTCGCTTTCGTTCTAAGTTTCTATTTAATATCTTTGCCGAAGCCCACCACCACGCCTCGTTCGATTCTTCTTTTCTCAAGGCAGGTATTTCAAACTTTACCTGGAACTGTTCGAACGACACTCCGATTTTTTGCTCTTGATGGTTTCTTTTTTGCTGTTCGAATCTGTTTGGGTTTGAATCCTTGATCTTTTCTCTAGTTTTCCTCGTTCCCGTATTTTCCAGTGTTCACAGGTACATCTCTCTGGTATTTATTTGCTTGATTTTTTGCCTCCCCTCTATGGGTTTCCTTCGTCCTTATTATACTTGCTTGCCTCTAGATATAGTGGTAAATTAAATCCTGGATTATCCGGGATTTACTCTGTTATTTTATGCTTAGTGGTTAGAGTGGGATTTGCTTTGTTTTGATTTGGCCGGTGGAGGATGACTCGACGTTTGGTACGGCTAAAACGTGCAGTGACTGGATGCTACCGGGTTGGGTCTCATTCGGGTCGGACGAAATTACGTGTCTACAGCTGCCCCTCTTTGCACATTTTTGTGTAACAAAAATAGAGCAAAGATTACAAGACACAAATTTCGTCCATATTGAATATTCGATGCCATTATTGATTTGTCATAACCCATTCGGATTGAATCACGAAATGACTCCCTCGTTGCGAGGTTGAGTTGAATTGGGAAATTCTGAGCACGATATCCTTCGTCGTGAAGCTGAAATCAAACTTAACACTTTGGCAAGTAGCTCATGGATTGTCTTCTAGCCCAAGATAATTCGTCATGAAGCCTGAAACTTGTCATGAAGACTTCGTTGTTGTTGTTTTACTGATGACTCCTTTGTGGTGAAGTTGGGTCAATCTTTAGGTACGATATCCTTCTTTGTGAAGTTGAAATTGTAGCAAAATCAAATAGTGGCTTCTGGTTGCCAAATGGTAGTCAACTTCGATCTTCTTCTCGGTTTAAAGACCTTGGTTTAAAAAAATTTAACTGGGAAATAGTTCATTGACTCCACCATATTATTGATAAGCCCTTGAGTTGAACGAAATCGAACTCAAAAGTCTTCGTTGACAGATAGCTTTTCTCGAATTAAGCTATGTTGCCGGAAAAATGACTTATTGTCACTAAGGCACGGTTAACCCAGGTCTTCTTCTCGACTTGAAAACCTCGATTGCAGCCGGACAATAGTGTGATTGAGGTGCTGAATGGAACCGAACTCGACAAATTTATTGACAGATAGCCCTTCTTGCCTTGAGCTATGTTGTAAATGATGTTCCTTGGAGCTGAGAGAAGTCGAACTCGAAGGTCTTTGGCAGATAGCTCTTCTAGCCTTGAGCTATACCGCAAATGATGTGTCGTTGAGCTGAGCGTAATCGAACTCAAATGTCTGTGTTGGCAGATAACCCTTCTAACCTTGAGTTATACTGCAAATGATGTGCCCTCGAAGCTGAGTGTAGTCGAACTTGAGGGTCTTTGGCAGATAGCCCTTCTCGACTTAAGTTATGCTGCAAATGATATGCCTTGGAGCTGAGTGTAGTCGAACTCGAAGGTCTTTGGTTGGCAGATAACCCTTCTCGATTTAAGTTATGCTGCAAATGATATGCCTTGGAGCTGAGCATAGTCGAACTCGAAGGTATTTGGTGACATATAACTCTTCTAGCCTTGAGTTATGTTGTAAATGATGTGCCCTCGAAGTTGAGCGTAGTCAAACTCGAAGGTATTTGGCAGATAGCCCTTCTTGACTTAAGCTATGATGCAAATGATATGCCTTGGAGCTGAGCGTAGTCGACCTCGAAGGTCTTTGGTTGGCAGATAACCCTTCTCGATTTAAGTTATGCTGCAAATGATATGCCTTGGAGCTAAGCGTAGTCGAACTCGAAGGTCTTTGGTGACAAATAACTCTTCTAGCCTTGAGTTATGTTGTAAATGATGTGCCTCGAAGCTGAGCGTAGTCGAACTCGAAGGTCTTTGGCAGATAGCCCTTCTCTACTTAAGCTATGCTGCAAATGATATGCCTTGGAGCTGAGCGTAGTCGAACTTGAAGGTCTTTGGTTGGCAGATAACCCTTCTCGATTTAAGTTATGTTGCAAATGATATGCCTTGGAGCTGAGTGTAGTCGAACTCGAAGGTCTTTGGTGACAGATAACCCTTCTAGCCTTGAGTTATGCTGTAAATGATGTGCCTTCGAAGCTGAGTGTAATTGAACTCGAGGGTCTTTGGCAGATAGCCCTTCTCGACTTAAGCTATACTACAAATGATGTGCCTTGGAGCTAAGCGTTTGGAGCTAAGCGTAGTCGAACTCAAAGGTCTTTGGTTGGCAGATAACCCTTCTCGATTTAATTTATGCTGCAAATGATGTGCCCTCGAAGCTGAGTGTAATCGAACTCGGTGGTCTTTTGGATGGTAGATAGCCCTTCTCGATTTAAGCTATACTACAAATGATGTGCCTTGGAGCTGAGCGTAGTCGAACTCAAAGGTTTTTGGTTGGCAGATAACACTTCTCGACTTAAGTTATGTTGCAAATGATGTGCCCTCAAAGCTGAGTGTAATCGAACTCGGGGGTATTTTGGATGGCAGATAGCCCTTCTCGACTTAAGCTATACTGCAAATGATGCGCCTTAGAGCTGAGCGTAGTCGAACTCGAAGGTCTTTGTTGGCAGATAACCCTTCTAGCCCTGAGTTATGCTGTAAATGTTGTAAAAAAATGGCTTCCCTTCACAGGTCTAAGTCGGTCATAGTTCTTCAGGTGGTTCCTCTGAGCGGATCTGAACCAAGTAATATGATTTTTGGGATGACTCCTCTTCACGGGAAAGTCCACTGATAAATTCTGTCCGCCGGATATCTTCCGTCGTGGAATTGAAATATGGCTTGAAAGTGTTAACTGGAAACCTGCTACTCATTGTTGAGCTTAGCCAAAATGAATTTCTTCCAAATAAGTTCTCGAACTCATCTGAAGTTGATTGTCAATCTTACAATCTGCCGAGTTAGTTGAGGGGTAGCTTCTCGCTACTGAGTTAAGCAACCACCATCGATCTTTAAAGGCGCTTACGAATTGAATATCCTTCATCATGAAGTCGAAACTTGATTCTAAAAGCTGCAAAAATCATGTATGCTAACATGATGAATGTGATGCACCTAATAATGTCTAAGATGCATGCAACATGAATGTATTATGTGTTATCTCTTGGATGGAGTCTCGTGCTTTTTCTGTCGATCTGGTCCTTGGAATCGATCGTGCCCCATTCTCTTTTCAAGCTTTGGCTTTATAGACATTTCAAATCTGAGAATGTTCTGTTTGAAAACGTTTTTCTCATTTTTCTTGTTTTAGGAGGGAAAATGATAAAAATGTTGTAAAATATTGTTCGCAATTGAATTAAATTGTAAACGTGAGTTCAAAGAATATCAAAGGAATCAAGAGCTCTTTTAATGCTTTCAGAGTTACAGCTCTTTGACAAATGTTTAAATGGATGAGTTGACTTTAGGTTGGCATTCTTTCTAAGGTTTTGGTAACCCAAAATGTCATTTTTTTGAAATATCACAATATGCTTTGGCATTTCAATTGGGTGCAGACAAAATGACGCAACTAGCATGATTAATTACTAGACCTTTTATTTCGGTTCTCTGAAACCTTCCATTTGTTCAGGCTTCGTAGGCTCCTCTAACAAAGGCAGCGCACAAAATATCAGTCTAAAAATGAAATTTCTGAGTGCTAGTGTGAAGTTGACTATAGCAGGTGTTCCTTAACTCCCTTAGTCCATTTTACTGAAAATTGCTTAGATAAATTTGATTTAATTTGCCATTATCTGGCTAGCTGAATCCATAAAGCCGAGGCGTTTAACCAATTACTTTAGAGGGACAACTTAACATTATAATCAGTTTTATCAAGTTCACTGAAGGGTTCATCTCATCACAAAGTCTTCGGCCGGACAATAGCAGTGGAGCAAACACCGAATTGCCAAGTGTTCGAGCAATGTCATGGTTTGAACGTAATCTATTCATAAGGCCAGGGCTTTCAAGTTTCCTCTATAACCAATTGCCTTAGTGGAATAGCTCAGCTTTACAGATTTAATTTCTTAAGATTGTCAAGAAGAACCTGTTATAGTATAGGTGTTGTTGAAAGTAAAAAAATTTCATCTTTAGAGTTCAATTTTCAAGCAACTGACCTAAACTAGATTTACCTACTCGACTATTTCATCTGTGAAGATCATGATCATCACTGAACGTCTTAAATAAAAACATAGAAATTGTCATATGCAAATAATGCCCCCATGTTGTCCGCACCTTATGAAAGTAAAATGTAGTATTGGTTAATTGTAAGAGCAGGGTACGGTGTTTGAGGATATATTCTGGGTAAGGTCAAGATCCTTGTTTTAAATCATGTTACTTTGTCAAAGATCCGTAACTTTGAACCATTCACAGAGTTTCTTAATTCAAATGATATTCAAAGAATTGAAAGTTTACAAATGTGATTCATTGCTCGTCATCATTAAAGTAACATAAATTTATTCAAATGTTTTTACAAAAACTTGAAAAAGTGAAAAAAAAAACAAGTTCAAACATAATGCCTCAAATGATGAAATGATCTTCCTCACTTGGATGCCCCCAAGTTGTTGAAGTCGATCCAGTTCTGGTTACGCATCTTCTATATGACTCTTTTGAATGCGTAACAGTTCTCAATTGTGTGCCCTGGGACACCGCCGTGATATTCACAATGCGTATTCTCATCATACCACTTGGGGGCTTCATGGGTTCCACCGGGTATGGTGACACTACATGGGTGTCAAGAAGTTGATGGTAAAGCTCTTTGTAGGTCATGAGAATAGGGTCGAAATGTTCCCTTTCCCTCATTGGTTCTCTGGAATCTTGTTTTGAAGTACCTGACGGTACAACTGTAGTTGATTTTGGTTTGGAGATCGTAACACCTTTACTGGCATGGTTGATGTTGTTAATCTCTCCATCCCGCTCTTGCATAGGAGGTTTCCTACTGGCCTCCCCATCCTTAATTTTGCCTTGCTTTATGGCCGACTCAATCATTTCTACGGCCATAACCAAGTCTGAAAAGCTTTCTGATGTGATCGCAACCAGGTGCCCGAAGTGTGGAGCCTTCAGGGTCTGCACGAAGAGTTTTCGGTTTCCTTTTCATCCAACGGTGGATGAACTTGCAAAGCCAAATCCCTCTATTTTTATGCGTATTGCCTGAAATTCTCGTTATGCTTCTTTTCCATGCTTTGTAGCATAACTCGATCTGGCCTTATGTCATTGATATGCTTGTATTGTTCCAGAAATAACTTGGCCAGGTCCTTCCAGGTCTTGATATTTGATCGGCTTAACTGGTTGTACCACCGAATGGCTGAGCCCGACAGACTCTCCTGGAAGCAGTGGATCAGAAGTTGGTCATTTCCTCCATATCCTGTCATTTTTCGACAGAACATGGTGATGTGAGAGGATGTACAACTGTTCCCATCAAATTTCTCGAATTTCGGGGACTTAAATTTCGGAGGAAGAACCAAGTTGTTGAGTTAATCGAATGACGAAATTGGCCAAGAGGGGGGTGAATTGGCAATAAAAATTTTGTGGAAGCTTTTGCAGAAAATTGAAAGCAATTGCACAGCGATTTACAGTGGTTCGACTTTCTCAAACAAAGTCTACGTCCACTACCTTAGCTATCCACACTAAGGATTTTCCAACAAATTCACTAATTTGTTCTTTCTTTTGAGGCCAAAGAGATAACCTTACAATTCCCTCAAGAGTATACCCCAACTCTTGAGAACACTCTTTTCTCAAAGAGAAGATTACAAATTTGCAAACTTACAAGAAAACCTCACAAGGTAAGATGTTTGCACAATTCTAGAACAAAGAAAAGAACACTCAAAGATGAATACAATTGAGCACAAAAAGTGTTCTTGAAAGCAAAATGAATATTGAATGAAAATGGGCTTGAAATGCTCAAACTTGAGGTTTGATGCTTTCTCTTTGATTCTCTCTTGATTCTAGTTGCTTGATGTTTCTTGTTGTTGATCAATGGCTTCTAAGCTTGCTTAAATACACCTTGAATCACTTCTGAACGTTGGGGATAATTAGAGAAGATATTATAGCCGTTTTAGTGTGAAAACATTTAATAAAACAGCTTGGACAGGGGGGAATCGGTTCCCTATTATAGGGAATCGGTTCCCTAAGTGTAAAATTCAAATATTTCGACCGTTGAACAGGGGGGAATCGGTACCCCTTGGGGGGAATCGGTTCCCTCCGAGCATTCTGGAAATCTCGGAGCCAAACCATTCAGGGGGGAATCGGTTCCTCCTATGGGGGGAATCGGTTCCCTCTGAGTATTCTGGAATTTTTGGCTTTGAATTGGTTCGAAATACTTTGTAAAATATTTTGAAATTGTTTTATGATTAAAACTTAATTTTACACTTAAGTAAGGATCAAAAATGATTTTTGAAATATTTGGAGTAATGTTTTGATATTCGAATAGTTATATCGAATATACTTAGAAAATCATTTGGAAAATCTTAAAATCCATTTAACTTAATTTGTTATATCGAAATATTAAAATGTTTCAACAATCTCCCCCTTTTTGATATAACAAAACATTTTAGTAATTTTAAGATTTTTGAAATCAAGTTTTGAAATTAGAAAATTAAAATTAGAAATTACTAATTACTCCCCCTTACTTAACACTTATTCTTCTCCCCCTTTTTGTTAAATCAAAAAGACATTGTAAAACAAGGTTTTGTAAATCATTTAGCCAATTGATTTATTAATTATAAGCTTAAGCTGCTAAGATCATAATCAAAAGAGAGGTTAGCCATTAGTTTCATAAATCAATATTCATAAATAATGTGATATGGCAAAATTGGTCATATTGCTAATGATAATGTAAATGATGCAAAAATGAATAAAACACACCAAACATATAAGTTCACACCATTCATATATCCAAAATCCAACAATCCACAAAATCAAACATATCAAAATGTTGAAACAATATTCATTTTGTTCAAAGTTTTAAAGCTAAACATAAAATCAAGCATCCGGATCGGTAGGAGGAAAATGGGCTCGCATAGCGGCCATCTCGTGTGTGAGTTCATTGATACGAGCGTTGGTTGATTCATTGTTTGCACGCATCTCCCGAAGAATCTCTAACTGTTGAGCTCCCATTGTGGATAAATGAGACTCTATAGAGGAAAAACGCGAGTCCATGGTAGCGTATCGGTAATCGAATGTCTCCATAAAGGATTGAAAATATGGAGGCATTTGATGCGTTTGTTGTGCTTGCTCCTCGGGCTGCTCTTCGGGCTGATCAGGTTCTTCTTCAACTTCATCAATATCCCTCATTAATTGTTCAAACTCGGGATCTTCGTCAGCTTCGGGTGGAGCTTGTGAAGAACTAGCTCCCGGAGTAGAAGAACGAACCCATTCACCGGTTTCTTTGTCCTTTACCCATCCCGCTCTCGTTAAGGAAAGAAGATTTATTTGTTTCTTAAGAGGAAAAACGACATCTAGACCGACTCTAAGCCCAGCTTTGGAAAACAGATTACTCAAAAAGCAACCGTAAACTAGAGATGAACAGTGTTTCTTGTTAGGAACAAGATTTACGGTTTCAACAATTTCAGCAAAAATAATCTGAGGTAGGTTAATTTTAATACGGTTTTCAAAACAATGTAACCACCAAAGATCCAAAGCTCTAAGAGTAGAATAACGACCTCCGGATGGTCGAAACCACCAAGAAATCATTAGATGAAGAAAACGCTCATGTAGGTCTAAGACACTCGCACTATCCCTTCTTTTATAACGAGAACTAAGATTTGTTTTTCATTCGAAATACCATCATTATCTAATCCAAAAGTATGGCTATATATGCCGGGTCAATATATAAGAATTGTCCTAGAAGGTAGGAACGAATTCCTATGGTTTCGGTTTCAGCTTGGTTTTTAACACATACGGCATTAGAGTAGAATATACGAACAAGTTGATGGTAAACGATGGGTTCAAGATCAAATAGTTTATCAAATTTCCATTCTTGTAAAATGGGAAGATATTTAAAATTGATAGCTAACATAGCTTGACGAGAAGGAATACGTTCTTCCCGGATTTTGTAAGAATCGAAATACTGATAATACCAATATCGGTGATTTCTAGACCAGGATGATTGAAACACGAATTTTGGATAGTCAAGTTAGGATCAGTGGGATTGGGATTAGAAATTGGAATAGAAGGAGGATTTGAGGTGGATTTGGTTGACGACTAGAACGACTAGATGAAGACCTAGGACGTTTAGGATTTGACATGGTGAAGAAAATCGGAATAGATATAATAACCTGCAATTTTAAAACAAGTGTATGCAATTCAATTAATCCCAAAACTCAAATGAGTCCTCAATATTCAAGATTCTCTAAAACAATCCTAATGGGAAAAGTTTTTGAAAAACTTTTGAAAAATATGGTTTGAGAAACAATATATGTATAGTTTTTCATAATAACAATATATTTGATCAAAACACAATAATTTGAAAAATAACATTTTTTTTTTTATTTCGAAAATTTTAAAAAATTTGAAAAATTCTTGTGTTTTGATGAAATTAGTTGTAACATCTAGTTTCTAATCACTAAATAACCAATGCCCGATCACTATTTCAACCTAGAACTAATTGAAACTAATCCTATGTTCAAAAATAATGAAATAAAGAGTTTAGAAAAATTTACCTTGAAATATGAAGATTGAGGGGATTTAGATGTTGTTTGCACGATTTTAATGATTCCAACAGGTTTGGAAGATGATTTATGAAGCAAAATCCGATTATTATCGTTGATTTGAGGCAAAAATGGAGATTTGAGGGGTTTAGAGAGTGAGAACGGCGGAGAGAGAGAGAGGAAGAGGGTTTTTGGAGAGTTTAGGTTATTCTGCCCGATTTTAGCAGAACCCCAGGGGGGTATCGATTCCCCTGTGGGGGGAATCGGTTCCCCTTCAAAGGGGGAATCGGTTCCCTCAGGGGGGGATCGATTCCCTCTGCACAAAATGCTAAAATCCGAATTTTTAAGCACAAAATGCTAAATTAATCTTTTCTAGTGGTTTTGGCAACTCATATATCAAACTTTAATTATGTTCAAATAATTAATTAATCTTTAATTGATTTTGAGCATAAAATTAATTTTCATTAAGAATCACAAACTCCCCCTAACTAATAGCAAGAATGCAATCAAAAAATATAAGCATTTTCAAGATTTATTAAAAGTGCTAAAATTTTTTAAACACTAAGTGAAGATAGATTGGTCAAACCTAATTCTCTCCTAAGTGTCCAAATCTTTCCTTGTCTAAGGGTTTTGTAAAGATATCCGCTAATTGGTGCAAAGTATCACACAAATTCTAGAACTACATCTTCCTTAGTGACATGGTCTCTAATGAAGTGATGTCTTATTTCAATGTGCTTAGTTCTAGAGTGTTGGATGGGATTTTTAGTGAGACAATAGCACTAGTATTGTCACACTTGATAGGAATAGTACCTACTTCAATTCCATAATCAAAAAGTTGTTGTTTCATCCATAAAACTTGTGCACAGCAACTACCGGCTGAAATGTATTCCGCTTCAGTGGTAGATAATGCAACACAATTTTGTTTCTTTGAAAACCAAGAAATCAGCATATTTCCAAGGAATTGGCAAGTACCGGAGGTGCTTTTCCTATCTAATTTGCATCCTCCATAATCCGCATCAGAAAAAGCATGCAAGCTAAACTAGAGTCTCTAGGATACCAAGTCCTAAACTAGGAGTGTCCTTAGGTATCTAAAGATTCTCTTAACAGCTAGTAAATGTGATTCCTTAGGACATGATTGAAATCTAGCACATAAGCAAACACTAAACATAATGTCCGGTCTACTTGCAGTTAGATAAAGCAAAGAGCCAATCATTGACCTATATAATTTAACATCTACACTTACCTCCTTCATCTAAGTCAAGCTTTGTTGAAGAGCTCATTGGAGTGTTATGAGGTTTCCCATTTTCCAGTCCAAACTTCTTGAGCATATCTTTGACGTACTTAGCTTGATTAATGAAGATGCCATCTTTTCTTTGCTTGATTTGGAGTCCCAAGAAAAATGAGAGCTCCCCCATCATGCTCATCTCAAACTCACTTTGCATTAGCTTAGAAAATTCTTGGCAAAGAACATCATTAGTAGAACCAAATATTATATCATCAACATAAATTTGAACTACTAATAAATCTTTACCTTTCTTTTTAAAAACAATGTAGTGTCAACCTTTCCTTTTAAAAAATCTTTTTCAATTAAAAATTTGACAATCTTTCATACCAAGCTCTAGGAGCTTGTTTTAAACCATAAAGAGCTTTTGTCAATTTTAAAACATGATCCGGAAATTTGAATCTTCAAAACCTGGAGGTTGTTCCACGTACACTTCTTCTTTATAAAACCATTTAAAAATGCACTTTTAATCCATTTGATATAATTTAAATTCATTGAAACATGCAAATGCTAATAACATTCTAATTGCTTCCATCCTAGCTACGGGAGCGTATGTTTCATCATAGTCTATGCCTTCTTCTTGAGTATAGCCTTGAGCAACAAGTCTAGCCTTGTTCCTCACTATATTACCACTTTCATCAAGTTTATTTCTAAAACCCATCTAGTACCTACAGTAGATTTATCACTAGGCCTTTCAACTAATGTCCATACTTTACTTCTCTCAAATTGATTTAATTCTTCTTGCATAGCCATAATCCAATGTTCATCTTTTAATGCTTCTTTGATGTTCTTAGGCTCTATGCATGAAATAAATGCAACATAATTACAGATATTTCTAAGAGAAGATCGAGTAGTTACCCCTTTTGATGGATCACCTATAATTTCACCATCTTTGACATAGTTGTACTCTCTTGGAAAATACTTCCCTTCTTCAATGGTTGGATTCTCGAGGGGATCATGAGTTTCCTCATCTTTGTTTCTTCCTTTGATGATGATTCTCCAACGTCATATCTAACGTCATTTGCTTGTACAATACCTACATCATCATTAACAGAAGAATCCTTCCTCGGAAGGGGATTATCATCGAAAACAACATGTATAGACTCTTCTACAACTAAAGTTCTTTTATTAAATACACGATAAGCTTTAGAGTTTAAGGAATAACCCAGAAAAATTCCTTCATCACTTTTAGCATCAAATTTACCAAGATTTCTTTACCGTTGTTTAAAACAAAACATTTACATCCAAAAGGATGAAAATAGCTAATGTTAGGCTTTTTATTTTTGAGAATTTCATATGGAGTTTTCTTTAAAATTGGCCTAATCATACTCGATTTATAACATAACAAGCGGTATTTGTGGCTTCCGCCCAAAATATTTTGGCAAATTATTTTCACAAAGCATGGTTCTAGCCATTTCTTCTAAAGTTCGATTTTTCCTCTCAACAACTCCATTTTGAGGGGTTCTAGGTGCTGAAAAATTGTGGCTAATACCATTAGAATTACAAAACTCAATAAATCCAAGATTTTCAAATTCAGTTCCATGATCACTTCTAACACTAGTGATAGAGTAACCTTTTTCATTTTGGATTATTTTGAAAATGTGATGAAATTTTCTAATGCTTCATCTTTAGTACTTAAGAATAGAACCCAAGTGTATCTAGAATAGTCATCTACCAAGACAAATGCATATTGTTTTCCTCCCAAGCTAGTAGTTCTAGTTGGCCCAAAAGATCTAAATGGATCAATTGTAATACTCTACTAGTTGATACATCATTAATAGATTTAAAGAAACTCGTTTTTGTTTTCCTTTAGCACAAGCATCACAGATTTTATCATTATCAAATTTAAGCTTAGGCAACCCTCGAACTAAATCACCTTGAATTAGTCGTTGCAAAACACTCATACTAGCATGACCTAGTCCCTATGCCATAACCAACTATCATGCTCATCCTTAGCAACTAGGCATAAATTAGTCATATCAATAGAATCTAAATGCACCATGTAAATGTTTCCTATTCTATGACCAACAAGCATAATCCGATTAGATGCATGTCAATGACTTTACAACCATTAATTTCAAATAAGACATTGAATCCTTTATCGCATAATTGACTAATACTCAATAGATTATGCTTTAATCCATTCACATATAAAACATTTTTAATTTGTATGGAAGAGGTATACCTATTGTACCAATACCTTCAATGTGACCTTTTGAATTGTCTCCAAAAGTCACTTCTCCTCCATTTTTGGCGTTAAGCTCAATGAACCGGCTTTTGTCTCCGGTCATATGTCTTGAGCACTATCAAGGTACCATGAGTTTGAATTTGTTTCCCGTGCCTTGTAGCAATGCCCTTTCCCTACAACATAGATTAATTTTTGATTTTTGGTACCCAAATTCTTTTGGGTCCATATTCATTAGTTTCCAAAATCCTAGTTCCCTTAGGTATCCATTTTTTGTAGGATATCTTTATCTTTAGTAGTAATGAGTCCTTTAGGAACCCATATACTTCTAAATATTTTACCATTTAAGGTTCGTTGAGGATTTCTATGATTGTAGTTTCTAAAATCTTTTCTAACAAAGTTGGATTTTGAATTTTCTCCTTTTTCAAAACGTTTTGTTCCAACTTTTTCAAAAGAGATTTAAGATCATCATTTTCTTTTGATGATCATCATTGACCTTTGAAAGTAAATTTGCAAATCTAAATTTTTCTTTTCAAACTCTTCTAGTTTGATTTGCAAATCTTTAATTTTACTTTCAAGATCATTGTTGGTTTTGGATATGAGTTTATTTTCATTTTTCAATTTTGAAACATCATTTTATATTTTAAAAATAATTTCTCATAATCCGAAGCCAACCCATTATTCCTCTAATAGCTCATAAGATAAATCATCAAAATCAGATGAGTTAGAGGTTACCTTAGAATCTTCCCCGAATGCCATCAAGCACAAGTTTGCTACTTCTTGTTCCTCTTCATCGGAACCTTCTTCATCGCTCCATGTAGCCACATGAGCCTTGTGCTTATTCTTTGATTGACCCTTTTTCTTCAATTGTGGGCAATCATATTTGACATGCCCCGGCTTTTGCATTCATAGCAAATAATTGGGTCCTTCTCTTTTGGTTCATTTTTGAGGCCTTCGTTTCGTTTGAATTTTCTTCCTTGGTAAGGTCTCATCATTTTTCTGAACCGTTTGGCAAACATGCCATTTCCTCGTCATCATCATCATTAGAATCACTCATCTTTTGTGGATTTGAGAGCAACTCCAATGTTTTTCTTCTCTCCTTCTCCTTTGGTGTCTCTTCAACTTTATCAAGGTCCACCTCATCTTCAAGCATCATCTCATGAGTGAGGAGTGAACCGATAAGTTCTTCAAGAGTTAAAGACGATAGGTCCTTAGACTCGATGATTGCCGTCTTCTTTGATTGCCATGATTTTGGGAGGGAGTAGACTAACTTCCTCACAAGCTTTTCATTTGAGATGATCTCTCCATATGATTTGAGACCATTGACAATCGTTGAAAATCTATCCGTCATAGCTTTGATGTCTTCATTTGGTTTCATCCTGAAATTTTCATAGCTATGCGTTAGAATACTAATTTTTGATTTCTTTACCTCATCTGTACCTTCATGTGTGACTTGAAGTTTGTCCCATATTTCTTTGGCGGTTGTACACGATGAAACTCTTCCGTATTCATCTGGTCCAAGAGCACAAAAAATAATATGGATGGCTTTGGAGTTGAGCTGGAACATTCTTGTCTCTCCTTCACTCCACAACCTTGGATGAGTGAGAGGTTTGATGTATCCTTCTTCTACAGCATTCCATGCTCCCATGTCACTTGCTTGAATGAAGTACATCATTCTATTTTTCCAATAGGCATAGTTAGCTCCATTGAAGAAGGAGGCTTGTTGACGGGCATCGAATCAAGACCGGAGTCGAAGTTTGAAGTGGAGGCCATTGATGACTTTGTAATCGATGTAACTCTTCCCGGATCGACTCAAGAGGCGATTAAACCTTCAAATGAGTTAGGCTCTGATACCAATTGTTGAGTTAATCGAATGACGAAATTGGCCAAGAGGGGGGTGAATTGGCAATAAAAATTTTGTGGAAGCTTTTGCAGAAAATTGAAAGCAATTGCACAGCGATTTACAGTGGTTCGACTTTCTCAAACAAAGTCTACGTCCACTACCTTAGCTATCCACACTAAGGATTTTCCAACAAATTCACTAATTTGTTCTTTCTTTTGAGGCCAAAGAGATAACCTTACAATTCCCTCAAGAGTATACCCCAACTCTTGAGAACACTCTTTCTCAAAGAGAAGATTACAAATTTGCAAACTTACAAGAAAACCTCACAAGGTAAGATGTTTGCACAATTCTAGAACAAAGAAAAGAACACTCAAAGATGAATACAATTGAGCACAAAAAGTGTTCTTGAAAGCAAAATGAATATTGAATGAAATGGGCTTGAAATGCTCAAACTTGAGGTTTGATGCTTTCTCTTTGATTCTCTCTTGATTCTAGTTGCTTGATGTTTCTTGTTGTTGATCAAGGCTTCTAAGCTTGCTTAAATACACCTTGAATCACTTCTGAACGTTGGGGATAATTAGAGAGATATTATAGCCGTTTTAGTGTGAAAACATTTAATAAAACAGCTTGGACAGTGGGGGGAATCGGTTCCCTATTATAGGGAATCGGTTCCCTAAGTGTAAAATTCAAATATTTCGACCGTTGAACAGGGGGAATCGGTACCCCTTGGGGGAATCGGTTCCCTCCGAGCATTCTGGAAATCTCGGAGCCAAACCATTCAGGGGGGAATCGGTTCCTCCTATGGGGGGGAATCGGTTCCCTCTGAGTATCTGGAATTTTTGGCTTTGAATTGGTTCGAAATACTTTGTAAAATATTTGAAATTGTTTTATGATTAAAACTTAATTTTACACTTAAGTAAGGATCAAAAATGATTTTTGAAATATTTGGAGTAATGTTTTGATATTCGAATAGTTATATCGAATATACTTAGAAAATCATTTGGAAAATCTTAAAATCCATTTAACTTAATTTGTTATATCGAAATATTAAAATGTTTCAACACAAGTCCGGGACTAGACTGAGTTTCGCGGCATCGATTTCATGATAGTCATGGTCTCCTTTGACTACCTTCATTTTGTCCTCCAATTGTTTGATTTTTTCCTCCATCTTCTTCGCTTTGTCCTCTTCGTCCAAATCCGATACATGGTAATAATCCTGATTGTTCTTAGGGTTAAATACAGAGGACGAGGGCTTCGCTTTTGCAGCAGATGAGTCCCCTCGAAGTTCTGGTTTGATTTCAGGTGAGATAACCACTTGCGGGGTAGGTTGTATAGTTACCCCTTCCGTGAACCTTCCCCAGGCGCACTGGTCTGTTGTATGCCAACTAACTTGGCAACAATCTGATCAACCAAGGACTCTTGGTTCTTTGAGATTGTTTCCAGAGTATTTCGACTGTTCTGGTTTATCTTGTCTTCTAGCTCTTTCTGTAGTTTCAACATATTCTCCTCGATTTGTGTAATTCTGGCTTTCATCATCTTCTTCTTAAAACAAGTGTTATGCGGATAGGGTATGTCCAACGCTTGAGGCGGTGTATCCAGTATTTGCTCCTTTTGATGAGACGTGTATATATTAGTTAATGTGAATGCAAAGAAAATAACAAAATGCCAAATATCTAAATGCATGATGCATGAAATGTCCGAGGCATTGATCCAAAAAATGTGCCTGTTATTCTGAATAACCCTTATTGGGGACAAAAGTGTTCTATCTTTTAAGAGACAAAAAATATTCTGACAGCTTCTGACATGTTGACTAGTCTTCCGCCTTCATCCGTCACCGGTTGAATAACCTGTCGAACCGATCTAGCTTCTCTGGATGAACCGTGCAAATGACGAGTTGTTTGCCCAGAAAAAATCTCGAAGGACTGCACATCCGGCATTTATCTTTTGTTGAGCCTGTTCCCAACGAATACGTCATTGGAGCCCTTAATTGATAGGAACTATGTGAAGTCAATTTGTCTGTTTCTTGAATTCGTCAGCAATGGTCTCCAATTTCAGTTATCGTTTTGTCATTGTCGTCTTTGAAGTGACTCCTAAGATCAGTGGTATTCATCTTGCCCCTGCAACTTCTGCCAGTCAGTTCTTCAAAGATAGACTTTCATTGTGCTTGATGTAGACCCGGTTCATTGAGTCTTTTATAATGCAGTATAGTGATATACTCTTCAATTGTGGGCACCACATCTTCTAGATTAAATGTGACACATAGTCTCCTTGTAGTCTGTCCTCTGCATTTTCATCTCTTGTATTACAACCCCTTTGTCCATTAATGTAGATTATTCATGTTTATCAAACACGTTTTTGGTATATCAACACCTCTTTTAAATGATGCAAGTGATGAAAATAAAATAAAAGAAAATAAAAATGAAAAGAGAGAGTGAGGTGAAGATAAAAAAATAATCATGAAAAATAAAAGTCATACCCCACATGATGTCTACCCAAACATGCTTAATATTCCTACCCGGACATGATCTCTATCCCACATGCTAATTTCAAACAAATCCTAACTGCATATTTGTCTAGTTCGCATGCTTTGAACAGAAAATAAAGTCGGAAACAAAGTAGCCTAGGGTTTGGAATGAGGTTTTGGGGCGGGCCCTAATTCTCTGCACTCTCCCGATTTAGGTTCTAAAAAGGTACTCGAGTTCTTCTTGCCGGTGCCCCCTTGGGCTTCCATACCCTCAGTCCTAAGCCCATTACAAGCTTACGTGGACTAAGTTAAACTCGAGAGGACACATTCCCTTATGTCTGTGCGATTAATAAATTCACACGAAGACGTAAGGTATATGAATCCTGAAGGCTAATTGCTAGGCATATGCGGTGAATAAATTCACACGAATGCGTCGCTTTCACCCCCACTTAAAACGGGTTCGGAGCTCGGGTTTAGAGCTTAGAGATGACAATTTTGAAAAACTCTGAAATCATTAAAAACGACAGTACAACTATTTATTTGAAAAATAATCAAAGATAAATAATTGGAATCGAATAAATAAATTAAAATTTAAACTTACCATTTTCGCATAAAAAGACAACCGAAAATTAATTTCGGACTGACTCACTTACATGTCCCCAGCGGAGTCGCCAAGCTGTCAGAACCGCCTTTCGGTTTGGGCCCCGAATTTGGGCTTCGACTTGGATTAAATGAATTGAAGTCGCCACCGATCATTTATTTTAAAACAAATGGGTTGATCGGATACCCTATTTCTTACCTGATCTGCGTTGTACCAGAAACGCGTCGGGTTTGGGAGTCGGTTACGGTCAAGGAAGGATTAGCACCCTTGAACCGCCCTTTCGGTACCAATTAATTTATCGGTTGTCTTAATTGCGAAAATTAAAAAGTTTAAATTTAAATTTAGAAACCCGATTCAAATTACTTATCTTTGATCAGTTGGAAATCTTCTAAAAAGGTCGAAAAGGTTAGATAAAAAAATAAATATTAAATAAAAATAATAATAAAATTATCTAAAATAATAAATCAAATGGGGAAAAATAAATAAATAATGCATAAAAACAAAAGCAAAAATAATGAAATAATAAATTTGAAGGACATAAGATAAAAAACAAAAAAAGAAAATATAATAGTAAAAAATATAATAATAATAATAATAAAAGAAAAATGTTAAATAAAATAAAAATAATACGAAAAAATAGTTTAAAAATGAAAAGAAAAATATTAAAATAGGAAAACCAATAAAAAAGGATAAAAAAGAAATGAAATAAAAAGCTAAAAAAATAACAATAATAAAATAAGGGTCAGGGACTGAATGATAATTAAACCTAAATGAGATAGTGGCTAAAATGGAATATTTACAAATAACATATCAGAATTCAAATAACATCAAACACACATCATATGTTAAATTAATGACTAAAAATGAAATCAATAAAACATTACGACCAAATAAAAGAAAATAAAACTATTTAAATGGTTTTACACAAAAGCTGCAAAGTGCGAGGGGTCTAAGGTGTAGTTATACCACACGTCAAAATGCTGAACCCTTCCCCAATAATACGACGTCGTTCTAATTTGCCAAATAAATGGCCAAATACACGGCTACAAAGAAACCCCTGTGTGCAGAGATTACATTTGAAACAAACCTTTTCTTCTTCTTGTGCAATAGGTGGAGTCAGTTTCACGGCTTGGTTTTCAAGTAGCAAGTGCTCGCTTTCGTTCTAAGTTTCTATTTAATATCTTTGCCGAAGCCCACCACCACGCCTCGTTCGATTCTTCTTTTCTCAAGGCAGGTATTTCAAACTTTACCCGGAACTGTTCGAACGACACTCCGATTTTTTGCTCTTGATGGTTTCTTTTTTGCTGTTCGAATCTGTTTGGGTTTGAATCCTTGATCTTTTCTCTAGTTTTCCTCGTTCCGTATTTCCAGTGTTCACAGGTACATCTCTCTGGTATTTATTTGCTTGATTTTTTGCCTCCCCTCTATGGGTTTCCTTCGTCCTTATTATACTTGCTTGCCTCTAGATATAGTGGTAAATTAAATCCTGGATTATCCGGGATTTACTCTGTTATTTTATGCTTAGTGGTTAGAGTGGGAT
Organism: Hibiscus syriacus; assembly: GCF_006381635.1. Classification (NCBI taxonomy): domain Eukaryota; kingdom Viridiplantae; phylum Streptophyta; class Magnoliopsida; order Malvales; family Malvaceae; genus Hibiscus; species Hibiscus syriacus. The sequence continues at coordinate 394,008 of NW_024062470.1, forward strand.
TTGCTTTGTTTTGATTTGGCCGGTGGAGGATGACTCGACGTTTGGTACGGCTCAAACGTGCAGTGACTGGATGCTACCGGGTTGGGTCTCATTCGGGTCGGACGAAATTACGTGTCTACAATAAGAATTTTACATACCCATTATTTGTATTTATTTTTATACGAAAAATGTAATAATAATGGTCTTATTTGTATTTATTTTACGTGTCTAAACATGGGTCGAATACGGGTGTCGATGAACTTAAAAAGAATTTAGAGTTAGAACATAGGGCAATACTTATGCTACTCAAATAGAGTTAGAACATAAGGCAATACCTACGTTACCCATACTCGTGCTGGGCATAGGCATGTATCGGTACATACGAGTATGTTCGAATTTTCTAAGCTTTTTCATACATATGGAAAGTCGTTGGAGGTCACACTCGTACCCATTTTTAAACATGGGTCGAACATGGGTGTCAATGTACTTAAAAGAATATATGAGTTAGAACATAGGGCAATACCTACATTACTCATACTCGTGCCGGGCATAGGTATGTATCGGTTCTAAGCTTTTTCATACATATGGAAAGTCATTGGAGGTCACACTCTCGTACCCATTCCTGAACATGGGTCGAATATGGGTGTCAATGTACTTAAAAAAATATATAAGAATTTTACGTACCCATTATTTGTATTTATTTTTATACGAAAAATGTAATAATAATGGTACGGAACAAGGACGAAGTTAAGATCAAACATTAAGAGAGAGATGAAGCTAAGATCAAACATTGTAAGAGTCTAAGAAGCAAAACGGGTTACGAAAATCTAAAGCACAAGTAAAGCAATGAATTGGCAATACCCGTATTACTCGTACTCATATCGAATATGGGTATGTATCGGTACATGTGAGTATGTTCGAGTTTTCCAAGCTTTTTTGTACAGTTGGGAAGTCATTGGAGGTCATACCCTCGTACCCATTTTTGAACATGGGTCGGATACGGGTGTCGATGTACTTAAAAGAATAGATAGTTGGAACAAAGAGCAATACCTATGTCAATATAGAGTTAGAACATAGGGCAATACCTATGTTACTCATACTCGTGCCAGGCATAGGTATGTATCGGTACATAAGAGTATGTTCGAATTTTCTAAGCTTTTTCGTACATATGGGAAGTCGTTGGAGGCCACAGTACCCATTTCTAAACATGGGTTGAATACGGGTGTCGATGTACTTAAAAAGAATTTAGTGTTAGAACATAGGGTAATACTTATGTTACTCAAATAGAGTAGAACATAGGGCAATACTTATGTTACTCAAATAGAGTTAGAACATAAGGCAATACCTACGTTACCCATACTCGTGCTGGGCATAGGCATGTATCGGTACATACGAGTATGTTCGAATTTTCTAAGCTTTTTCATACATATGGAAAGTCGTTGGAGGTCACACTCGTACCCATTTTTAAACATGGGTCGAACATGGGTGTCAATGTACTTAAAAGAATATATGAGTTAGAACATAGGGCAATACCTACTGTAGACACCCATTTTCGTCTCATTTTTTTATATACATATATATAATATAGTTTTGAAAACATATTTGAAACATTTATATATTATATAGTTTTTAAAACACTTTGAAAATAAATATAATATATAGTTTTTAAAACGTTTTAAAAATATATATATTATACGGTTTTAAAAAACATTTTTAAAATAAATATAATTTTTAAAAAGAAACATTTTGAAAACATATATATATTATATAGTTTTGAAATCATTTTAAAAACTTATAATATATAGTTTTAAAAACATTTTTGAAAACTATATAATTTTGAAAGTGTTTTTAAAAAAAAATATATAATATATAATTTTAAAATACTTTTGAAAATATATATTATATAGTTTGTAGAAAATATTTTATATTATTATTATTATCGTTGTTATTTATTTTTATTTATTTATTTTTATTAATTTTATTTTCATTTTAATTGTCCAGGTCCATTTTTGGGTCCAAGTGAGCCAAGTCGGGCCTGACCCAGCCCAGTTTCTGAGCTAGGGTTTCTCAACTTAGTCCCAGCGCCGCATGGCTTATAGCCGTTAGATCGAGCAGTGATCAACGGCTCAAATCGCGTGATAGCTAGGGTTCTGAAGCCCTAAAAGTTTCATCAAATGTGCAGTCAGATCTGGACCGTTGGATCTGACCCAATCCAACGGTCGAGATCAAAGGTTCCAGAAGATCTAAAGTCACCGGTCAGCCGAGGATTCCGGCCACGTGCAGCACCAAAATCGGAGCTACTCAGACTGAACCATCCGAGATCACCGAAAACCACCCCGGAATATCCGGGATCAACTCCAACCACGACCGGAAATGGCCCCAACGGGAGCCTATAAAATCAAGGCATCAACACTGCCACGGGAGATCGGTCACAAACACCCACAAATAGCATCATCAACAGAAGGGAGAACCCCCGAGAAACACAAAAACCAACGGCAGAATCACGACCACAAAGAACCAAACATCAACACAAAACAGAGAACACAGATCTACACCAAATGTCAACCACATACAGAACCATAGTACACCGAGAGCCATAACCAAACACAAGTCCAAACGAAACACAACCAGAACGCAAAATAAACCAAAACAACAGCAAAAAAACAAAAACAAAAGCAGACAGCCCCGATCTAAGCCACGAAGGGCCATCGGAAGCGGAAAGGTCGCCGGAGAAGGGTAGGTGCCGAACGGTTTTTGTAGATCTACGGTTATTTGGGTGTGTTTTAAAGATTTGGAGCTCAGATTCGGGTGCACGACGTTGAGGGAGTTATTTTGGTAGGTTTGGGTTTCCTACGGCCGCCGCTACCGGCGGCCGGCACGGCGTTGGCACGATGGGGAGACCACCGGAGCTGTGGCCTGATATCTCCCATTTGAGAGAGTTTGAGAGACGAGAGAGAGCGCAGAGAGAGAGGAAAAATGGCCAAATGAGAGAAATGAAAAAACAAAACCCTATTTTCGGCTTTAAATACGAGATTCAAAACGGCGTCGTTTTACGAAGGATTGGTTTGCAAATAGAGGATTTTTAAATCCTCTCCGCAGTCCCTGGTATTTTGGACCAGTTTTCATTTTGGTCACTATTTGAAATTTTGACCCCGAATTTACAATTCAATTAATTTGGTCTCGGTTTATATTTCTTTTATCTTTGTGAATTGGCTCCTAACTTTTTCATTTTTTTGCAGTCCATTTTAATGTCAATTTGGCCCGTTAATTCTATTTTTTTTAATTTGGTCCCCCTACGTCTTACTGCATTTTATCGCTGTCATTATTATTATTATTCCTTCATATTTTTTGTTACTATTAAACTTTACTTTTTTTTCTTTTTTCTTTTTCCTTTTTTAATTTTATTTTTATCTATCATATTTTTCTTTCCTCTTTGACTTATTTCTGTTTATTTCTTTGTCACTTATTAATTTTTTTTTCCTTTTGACTTGTTATTATTATTACTATTTTTGTTTTCGATTCAATTAATATTTGTTTATTGTTTTTTATCTAACATTTTTGATTTTTCTTTTAGAAGAATTTCAACCGATCAAAGGTAAGTAATTCGAATCGGATTTCTAAATTTCAATTTAAATTTTCTAATTTTCGTAATTAAAGACAACCGGCAAATTAATTGGTACCGAAAGGGCGGTTCAAGGGTGCTAATCATTCCTTGACCGTAACCGACTCCCGAACCCGATTCACTTCTGATAAAACGCAGATCAGGTAAGATAGTGTCCGACTTACCTAAATTCGTTTTAAAATGGTTGGTGGCAACTCCAATCCACATTTTTCAAGTCGAAGCCCAATTCCGGGCCCAACCGAAAGACGGTTCCGACACCTACATTACTCATACTCGTGCCGGGCATAGGTATGTATCGGTTCTAAGCTTTTTCATACATATGGAAAGTCATTGGAGGTCACACTCTCGTACCCATTCCTGAACATGGGTCGAATACGGGTTTCGAAGTACTTAAAAGAATGAAAAGTTAGAACATAGGGAAATACCTAATGAGAGCATAGCATTTCTCCTTATTGGCTCTACTTGAACACATGGAAAGAGGAAAAGAAAAGGACCAATGGAATGGTAAAGGAACACATTACCTGAGGAAAAAGATCGAGGGTTAACAATGCGGTACGATCGGAGGAAAGGCACTGTCAAACCGACATGTAAAATCTCCGCAAACACCTTTCCAGGCAATAAACAATACAGGTATCCTTCTTCCAAGATCAAGCACAATATAGTACAGAAAAGAGCTAAAACAACAACATGGAAACCTACCCATATAAGATTAAACAACAACATGTACGTAGATACGGTTCTTAAGAATATATGAGTTAGAACATAGGGCAATACCTACATTACTCATACTCGTGCCGGGCATAGGTATGTATCGGTTCTAAGCTTTTTCATACATATGGAAAGTCATTGGAGGTCACACTCTCGTACCCATTCCTGAACATGGGTCGAATACGGGTTTCGAAGTACTTAAAAGAATGAAAAGTTAGAACATAGGGAAATACCTAATGAGAGCATAGCATTTCTCCTTATTGGCTCTACTTGAACACAGGGAAAGAGGAAAAGAAAAGGACCAATGGAATGGTAAAGGAACACATTACCTGAGGAAAAAGATCGAGGGTTAACAATGCGGTACGATCGCAATGTCAAACCGACATGTAAAATCTCCGCATACACCTTTCCAGGCAATAAACAATACAGGTATCCTTCTTCCAAGATCAAGCACAATATAGTACAGAAAAGAGCTAAAACAACAACATGGAAACCTACCCATATAAGATTAAACTGCAGATGCTAAATGCTCAAAGCTGTAAACAATTAGCAATTATGACAATTCATAAGCATATTCTAAAGAAAGGACAAGCAGCAAAACCACGTAGATACGGTTCTTAAGAAACTAGGTACGTCTCAGTCAGATTACGAAAGTAAATATAATGTCTCGTTCAATATTTGAAGTAAAGGTCGTGACAATGGGGCTAGCATTAAACATAAAAATTGTACCTAAGCTTTGAACGAATTGATGCCAAGCAGAACCAGTTTCATACCATTCCGGTCGTCGCTGAACTATATGTAAGCTATGCAGAATCATACTGATACTTCATAATGAGACAGGCGGAAACTTAAGCACGATTATCGAACTGAATTATATGCCTAAATAAGAAGCAAGTTACCATTTGTACACAAACTACATGCACCGGTAACTATAGAAAAGAAGGCTATCAATAAAGCTCTCACTTACGAAAGAATAAAGCACTGCCGTTAAGATTTTCGCGTAACTTGCATTCTAATTTAGACCCAATACTGTTGTTACTTAACAGAAACAAAAGCAACCGTTAAGTTCACATAATGTACATACATAGTTACCATAAGATGTACAAAAGTATGACCCAGCAAAGCTTATTTCATTGACAATGCCAGGAAAAAACCATGTCAGAAACTCCGAGAGTTTACAAACATGTCTGACACTTTTTCCCTGCACGAAAGAGGAAGCGAAGTACTAAAAAGAAAAGGACTACCTACAATTTATTCAAAGTTTTTAGGAAGAAACATCGCCTTCTCTTAGTTGTTGTATTGCGGTGTACAATTTCCGTCGATGTCCAGCAGCAAATACACCCATCTCCTTGAGATCGTCTAGAGTAAGCAGAGGCAGGGCTTCCTCATCAACCTCGTGCATCTCGAAAATACTGGCATACCTACCAAACCTCAGCTCCTCCAACCATCTTTTGACACTAGTTCCGTCATTAGATGTGTATCCTGTTCGGTCCCAATCGTCACTGGATCTAAGAAGCACATTATCTCCTTGATAACAATCATCCTTCCAACAATCATCAGCATTTCCTTGTTGCAAACTTTCATACCTGGTTTCATCGCCATTGTATTCACAAGCATCTTTGCTGGTAGCCGGTGCATCATGATCCGATATGTCCTGAAAGTCATTAACCAGGTAATGATCCACACAATCATTTGATTTGATTCCCATAAACTGTTTCTCCTCACCATACTCCTTCCGTTCATCACTGCTAAATTCAGGGCTAACTTCAGAACTCTGAGTCCAAGCACTGCAAAGAAACACGGAATTATTGGCTTCCTGGCTCCGCCCTCGCCGCTTCATGACCCTACTCTTCCTCGTTACCGTGCCAAAACTTATAGTAGCTTTCATCATGTCGATTTCACCGGCAGTAATCAAATCAAAACCCAATTTCGACGAATTGGGGTTCTTATTCCCTATGTTCTGCTGCAAATCGGCTGATATCGAAGTCGAGATTCCGGGGTTGGAATTCAAGAAACCTGAAGACATCCCTTTAGAATAATCAACCGTAGAAGCAAGTTCATGTTCATGAGAGTTGGGAAAATCAGGTTTCCATCTTTTTTTAACCAAAATTTCCCTAGTGTTTTGAGAAAACCCACATGCAAAAGCAGCAGATGCATCTCCTATCTCCCCCAACCTAACATTAGGCCGCCTTTGTCTTTTGTTATTCATGCTTAAAACCAACATTTTACACCAAACCCTAATTTCTATCAAACCCTATCATCACAAAATCAAACCTCAAAATCAGCACACAGGTTAGAACCAAAATTTGCAGCAAACAAGCAAAACCAAAGTCAAATATCACCTTACACAACCATTAATTACCATAAAATGATGTAAAGAGTCATCACGACTACCATAGTTTACTGCATATTCAGTAAATTGAAAGTGAAGAAGTGAACCTGGTAAGCAGGTAACTATTATTGAAGAGCCTCAATTGCTGGATTGCTGAAGCAGGCAACTCAAACATATTAAGAAAAGGAGAGTGAAAGTGTTGGTTTTGGTTTCTTTTTATGAACAAACAAAGCAAACCCAAAGCGCAAAACTTGAAAAAGAAAAGGATAAAAATATTAAAAACCGGAGCTTTGCTATTGTTTTGGTCAAACTTTTGGATTTTCAGACATAGATAGATACACGAAGACATGCAGTAAGGGAAGTCAAATTAAAGAATTATCCTCTTTTTTTCTCTAACAAACTAAGGATAAGGCAAGAAGCCATGGACATTGACTTATGGAGTGGTAATTTTGGAACTGCATACGAACTTGTCTTTATCTCTTACACGTCGACATGGTAAATTTTAATAAAATATAATTTTTATTAAGTTTTATTATGTTAAGAAATTTATTATGTGATGAGTTTCAAATCATAATAAAAAATATTATAAATCTCAAAATAAAATATATAATATCTTATTTGACTAAATAATTAACTTACCTACTATAGTAGGTCAAAATTGCCGAGCAAGTGAGGATAGACATTGGCGTTTAGCCCAAGGTTTTGGTGGTCTAGCAGTAAACTAAGCTATCTATGGGTGCTTTGGTAAAGACTCACAGTTTAATGACGATTAAATATAGAAATATATGCGGCTGCTAAGTAAAATAATGGTTGTCCTTTGTTCCATATGTAATGGGGTAAGGGGAAGGTAAGATAGTAGGCTGCCCCCAACACCAGGTTGAGAGTAGTTTCCGTAGAAGACCTCTGAATTATGAAATACCCTCCGTAGGACTCGATCCCACGACCTCAAGGTTAAGAACGTTTGAATTATACTCTAAATTAATTTTTTGATTTCTAAAGAATTTTATGTTAAAATTTGATGTTTAATATTTCTTCAGTTTTCGTTTTAGGTGCCTGTGCAGTAATTGTCTTTAAAAAATATTGTTAATTAACACGTGTTATGTTTTTGTTAATTTAGAGAATTTTTTATTTAAAATAAAAATTTTAAAATATTATTATATTAAAAGATTATAATTTTTCTAAAATTTCAATAAAAAAAACTCAAACCCCTACAAATCCTTAAGATAAACCCTAAAATCCGTAACCCTAATTTTACCTTCTACCATACCGAACACGGCTAACGACATCGATGACGCCATTGTCATCTCCCTTATCTTTCCATGTCAGCCTTGTTATTGATATCGTCGTCGGAGTTGTAGTGTATCTTGAATTTCATTCGTTTTCAAAGTTCATTATTCATCAGGCTTATCGTCGATTTTATCGTCATGGCGTGCTTTTAGGGTGGTTGTTTAGGGGGTAAATGCTCATCGGGCAGAGGCGCATTCGGATGTAGGCCCGGACGAAGGTAACGACGAAAAAAGCGACAACAGATGTGGCTATAGGATTGAAATTAGGATTTTCAAAGTTTTGGGGTCTTTCTAATATTTCTAAAAATTTTGGGCTTTTTTAAATAAAAATATTTTTTAATATTTTTATTTTTAAATAATTTGTTGAAAATTATCATATCGTGACACATATTACTTAACGAAATTTTTAATGGTTGGTTAACGTCCGGGCACCTAAAACAGTAGCGGATAAAACATTATAATTCTTTAGGTACCAAAAGTCAAATTGAGATATAATTTAGATATATTTTTGTATTAAGCCTTGTTTTTAGAATTTTAAATTTAAACAACTACATTTATGGGTTTGTTTGTTTCTTTGTAATTGATTTTTCGAAAAATATTTTCTAATTTTCTGATGTTTGGTTGACAGAAAACATAGTGTAAATGTAATTCATTTTTTCGGTCAACTGAATTTCCTTTGCATTTTCTAAAAAATGACTTATCATCTGATTTTCGTAAATCATTTTACAAACTTTTCACTTCAAAACATTAACACTCAAAACATTATTATTTTACGATCCACCATATTTTAGGGTAGCTTTTTTTTTATTGATCGGTTTTACTTTAACTCCAAGTCTGGAAGCAAGGATAAATGTTTGAGCTTTTGCATTGCAACTGATTATTTTGATTGTGAGTTATCCACACTCTAGAAGGTCTAGTGTATCGCCCTTCATGTCGAGATCGAATTGTCACAAGTAGGGATGACGTATGATTTTATGTTGAGAGACGAATTTGAATTTGTAAAATTTCAAAATGAATAAACTTAAATTTATAAAATTTGACGAAACATAATTTTAATAAAAAACATGAGAAATTAAAATATATAATAATTTTAAATTTTTATGGAAGACGACTACACCCACCGATCCATCTGTCCGTCCTAACCATGGTTTTCAGAACCGGACCGGTCAGCGAACCGGTCGTGCTACCGATTCACTGGTTCAACCGGTCGAACCGTCGTAAGAACCGAACAACGTCATAATTATTTAAAAAATTAAATAAAAATACTAAAAATATTTAATAAAAAATAATAAAAATTAGGTTGAACCGGTTCACGGTTCGATCCGATTCGAGCAGTTCAAAGCCGGTTCAAGCGGTTCCTTGCGATTCACTAGAATCAGTTCAACCGGGATAGAATAGACCGAACAAAATAGCGATTCCCGATTAAACCTACCGGTCTGATTTTCAAAACACTAGTCCTAACATACTAGATTGTGCATCCTTCGTGATGGGCTTAAATTAAAACAATAGTAAAAATAAGTGAGATCAACAGTTATATTAAATAAGAATTCATTTGAGTTATTAGTTATAATATAATAGCATTTTAATTGAATTCGATTAATCCAAAAATTTTGGAACACGACCATCTCCATAAATTTATCATTATATCGTTAATTAATTGGTGGGTAAAGTACATAAATAATTCCGACTATAATATGCCGCTTTGTTGAGTCTTCGACTATTAAAAGTTATAAATAGTCATTCAACTATTCCATATGTTCCAAACTCATCATTTTTCGTTAAAAATTGGCGACCTTTTGAACCAGACTTTAACATGTTCACTGGGATATGATAAAATATAATACTAGAATTGTTTGAGTTATGTTTTTTGGATCGATTATCTGCTTATATTATGCCATCAAACTAATATTTAAAACATTATGTTGTCGAGTCAGTGTTTCAAAAGTAACAACGATGCCAAAAAATCATTAAAATACTCATTTTTTCATATCACAGTTAACAAGTTAATGTTAGCTCAGACGATCGTCTATGTTTAACGAAAAAGGACGTGTTTAGAACATATGAATAGTCGAGTGATCATTTTATAACCTTTAATAGTCAGAGGACTCAACAAAGTAATATCTTATAGTTAGGGGATCATTTTAAAACTTTTAATAGTCATATAATTCAAAAAAATGGTTTCTTATAATCAGAGGATCATTTATATAATTTACCCTTAATTAATCATCTTCTATTTAAAAACTGAGATAACTCAAATATAATATTAATTTTAAAATTATATATAAAAATATATAAACTTAGTAAACCTAACCGAACCGGACCGTTTATGATTAGCCAGCCAAAGCATTACATTTTCTGTTTTTAATATAAAAAATATTATATTCTCTCTCATTGATGGAGCTTACCTTTGAAGGCAGGCTCGGGTTGCAACGGCCACTGCTTGATAATTCCTCGCTGGGGAACTGATTAGATCTGCTAAAGAGAGATATCATTCATTTGGTTTCCAAAATCTGTTTGTTTATTTTCCAGATCGGAATTTGTTGATTCGTTTGTGATAAGAGGGGAATCGGATCTCTTTGATTGATTTTTTAAGGATTCTTTTGGTTCTTTGGAGGTGGTTAATTGGGTGAGAATTTTATGAGAATCAACCTACATTGGCCGATTTCCCGGGGTGGGGGGTGGGGAGATGTGGATGAGGGAGGAGATTGAGTTTAGTGCTGGAAATGTGCAGTGTTGAAGGGAAAGGGAAGAAGGAAGGGATGAGAACGGGGATAATGAAAGGCGGCGGTGGCGGAGGGGAGAGAGTGGAGAAGCTCAAGAGCTCGGGAATGAAGCTGTGGATGATACGCGCCACCACATCGGTGTTGCTTTGGACTTGCATCGTACAATTAACGGCCGTAGGGGAGATGTGGGGACCACGCGTCCTTAAGGGCTGGCCTTCCTGTTTCAGTCACCAGGATTCATCCTTCTCCGTTATTGAAGACGCAGTCCCTTCCGTTCCCGCTAGTGTACTTCCTCCCAAAAGTAAGTTTCTCTGCTCTTAATCTTTCTTTTTCTTAAAAAAAATATTAGTTTCGGAAAGCTGAAACTACGGAAACTGTTAATTTTCTCTAATTCTTATTTGTGGAGACGAAAGCAATAAAAACTGTAAGATTTTCGTGGGAATTTCGCTCGAGTAGTCTAGTGCATTTCATTCGATATAATTACGCGGATTGGATTTATATAAACTTTATGCTCCCAAGTGCATACATCGTATGTCTCAGTTTTAGTCTTGTTGAGGATCTTTTGTTTTTAGTTTTTCAGTTGAAGTTTAAGGAATCATTGGTACTTTTTTGCGTATATATTCTTTTGGTTATGGAATTTGGATTCGAATTGACATGAATTTTTTGACATCAGGAATATATAAAAACAATGGTTACTTGATGGTTTCATGTAATGGAGGTCTCAATCAAATGCGAGCAGCTGTGAGTGCTCTATCACATCGCACTATATATATTCTTTGAAATTCTTTCTGGATTATGTAAGTTCATGAGTTGTTTTGTTGTATAATCCAATGTGGAAACTGACGCTATGTTGTTTTGTTTTGGGGTTTGCTTGACAGATTTGTGATATGGTTACCATTGCAAGATATTTGAATGTCACACTTATAGTTCCGGAGCTCGATAAAACGTCTTTCTGGGCTGACCCCAGGTGTGCTAACTAAGCTCTGCTCACATTTATAGACATGGAAAGTGCGGTCTAAAATATATTCCTGGTGAACAGGGATTTCCCCCCCCCTACATATCTCTAAATATACTGTATTGAAATGGCAGTGAATTTCAAGATATATTTGATGTCCGTCATTTTATTACATCATTGAGAGATGAGGTTCGTATATTGAAGGAGCTGCCTCCAAGGCTTAAGAGGAAAGTCCAAATGGGGATGGTGTATTCCATGCCACCAATTAGCTGGTCTCATATATCCTACTACCGGAACCAGGTTAATTCATTGTCATTACAACCTAGAGCAATTTAGACTTTAGTGTAATGTGACTTGTTTCTTTATTCCCTTTTTCAAGAATGTTATACACTTTCCCAGTTGTTTTCCTTCATCCAAGAGTCCTCTTAAAGAAGCGTGTTTGTTCTCTGTTAACTGCAGATTCTTCCTCTGATACACAAGTATAAAGTTGTACATTTGAATAGAACTGATACTAGACTTGCCAACAATGGGCAACCTTTAGATGTTCAGAAGCTGCGATGTCGCGTAAATTTTAGTGCTTTGAGATTCACTTCTCAGATAGAGGACTTAGGCAAAAGAGTTATTAAGCTTCTGAGGCAAAACGGTCCTTTTATAGTACTTCATCTTAGATATGAAATGGACATGTTGGCATTTTCGGGCTGTACCCAAGGTTGCAACAATGAGGAGGTGGAGGAGTTGACAAGAATGAGGTGAGTTTCACATGCATCTTTAACAATTAAATGATCAGCAGGCCTAATTTTTTAAGGTTTAATCTCAGTCTCTAGAACTTATTTTGCAGATATGCTTATCCCTGGTGGAAAGAAAAGATAATAAATTCTGACTTGAAAAGGAAAGATGGTTTGTGCCCTTTGACACCCGAGGAAACTGCCCTCATATTGAGGGCGCTGGACATTGATAATAGTTTTCAAATCTATATTGCAGCTGGTGAAATATATGGTGGAACTCGGAGAATGGAAAGTCTTGCTGCTGCTTATCCCAGATTGGTAGGTTTCGATTTCAGGGAATGAATTCATGAAATGTAATGATCTTTGAATTCTTTTCTCTGGTATCAGTAATTGACCTTTTTTCTGCTAAAACAGGTTAGAAAAGAAACTCTATTGGAGCCATCAGACCTTGGGTTTTTTCAAAACCATTCGTCCCAGATGGCGGCCTTAGATTATCTTGTTTCATTGGAGAGTGATATTTTTATTCCTACATACGATGGAAACATGGCTAAAGTTGTTGAAGGCCATCGCAGGTACTTAATGTACTGATAATTTTGTACTAATATGTTCAGAAGATTTCTTGCTAAAACTAAAATAATTCTGTGGTTCTTTTTTCTTTAGATGGGATGAATAGTTTAGAAAGTTGAACTTCACTCACGTTCTATTATCTCCATTTTTATCTCCACCATTAAGAGGACAATAGTTTGTCTTGTTCTGACTACTAAACTTTTCTTTCTTTTTCCACTCATTGAATTTCAATGGTTGCAACATGAGCCAAGGAATGTTACAACTACTCTCTTTCGTAAATGCTTTTCATATTGTTTCTTCCCAATTGATTTTTCTAGCGCATTTTATCTTTTTTCATTGTTAAAGCTAGTTGACATAAATGTAACAATTGGTTTTTTAAATGCTCATTCAGATTTCTGGGATATAAGCAAACAGTTTTATTGGACAGAAGTCTTTTGGTTGATCTGATAGACCAGTACAATAGTGGATCCCTAAGTTGGAATGAGTTCTCAAATGCTGTGAAAGAATCTCATGCAAGTCGCAAGGGGCAACCAACACGAAGATCGGTGATTCCCGACAAACCTAAAGAAGAGGATTACTTCTATGCGAACCCAGAAGAATGCTTGCAACCATCACATGGTCAACTGAGTAGCACATGATCTTTTTTGTCTGGGAATCATAATGAGTATCAGTGCTTTTCTCTAGCCTGCTAGGGCATCATACTTGAAACCTAACGATAGTTTCTCTACACAGTATGACTACAATGAAGGTTTTTCTTCCTAGGATTGAGTTCCGTAGATCATTGGAGATTGTAGAACCTGAAGAAAGCCTGAGAGGGTCTGGTGAAGTAACCAGTGGACACAACATTTAATATATGCAAATAACAAGAATCATGTATGGAAGAGCTGCCCCGCGATTATAGGTTAATATCAGATCAAAACGTGTTGTACACGAGGGATGCAAGTATGAATTTGGGATTATCGAGGCTGGATTGGAAGGTTAATCCCTTACCCTTTTGTCTTGCATTTTTTTAGATTGCTGTACGATCTGGTTAGTATTCTTCCACGTATACATTCTAGAATTCATTATGTCACAACCTACAGAGACACGCTTGTACTTGTTTCTAGCATTGTCTCATTAATGCAAGGAACGGTTGAAAGCATTGAATATCTTCACTACACTTATCGTGTAAAATTAAAGGGCTGGCACTCGACATTTCGTGTCAGAGTATGGTCCCCTTTCTTATCAATTTAGGCTATTTGTCAATTCTGGTTTGTCCATTACTGAGGTTGTTGGACTTAGTCTTGTTTCTTGGGACAGTCAAAAGCTCACATAAGAAAGTGACATCCTAACCAATCAAACCAAGTTAAACATGTCCCTCTGCATTATTGGGGGAGTTTTGGCTCCGTTTACTATGACACTTACGTATTAAAGGTGTTGTGTGAATTGGTTGAAACTGTAAACATAAATATCTGTAGGAGTGATTGCACAGTGCAACTGCCATGCTTCCCCTTTTATTTTTTTGGGGTGTTTTTTTTCATCATTGTGAATGTTTTGTTCCCCCATTTTTGTGTGGGGCTCAGCTGCCTCATTACCTCTGGTGTGGTCCATTGTGTTTTAGTTTTGAGAGGACAATAATTAGAGGCAAAGTTTGTTTCATAAGGTTTAGATTTATAGTATTGCATAATCAAACTAATAGAATTAGGAATGTTCATGGGTCAGGTTGAGCTGAATTTTGACCCACATGAATCTATCCCGTGTATAACATCCCTCTGCCCGTCATCCGACTCATGCTTGGTATAAAAATTTGCACCCGACCTGAAACAAATATATATATAAATTATTATTTTTATTAGGTAAAATAGGAATTTAATTGAAAAAAATTATATATATATATATATATAAGTATTATATAATTATCCCTGAATATAAAAATTAATTATATTATTATTTTTGGATCGAGTATCGAAACCTGACTCGACCGTATACAACCCAAAGACTAATGAAAGATCATTTCTATGGTTTGGGTTTAACTCATTGAACGATTTCTGAAATAAACGACAGCGCTTCTATATAATCGTACACCGATTCATTTGAATAAACGTTTTGGCTGTCATTATAGATTTAACTGCTGAACTATTAGAAGTCAAATAAACGAGAGCTCTCCTACTTAATTTTACGCCTATTAATAATCTAACAGTTGAATTCATCAATAAGTACACTAATAAATTAATCGAGTGAATCGATGACAGGCAGAGGTCCAACGTCCTCATGAATTAAAATAAACAAAAGATAAAAATGATGTTGAATATCAAAAGATTCATGATTGATGTCCTCCCAAAGTTTCTCCAAATTTATAGAATTTTTAAAAATTTAAAACGACATTTATTCGATTATAAATGGAGTAAATTAGGTTAGAACAATCACCTTCACCTCTACAGTACTCGATACGAATTAATTAATCAATATATCGGATACCAGTGGTTAAACAAAAAAAAACTATATCTATTTTACACCATGAATCAACATTATAAATTATAACATCAGTACCATAACAGTCAATGATGAAAAATTTTAGTCAAAAAATCACATTAAAGGTTTTTTTTCTTCTAAGTTTAAGAGTTACATTAAGCGCAAAAATAGTTAGAAGGTCGCCGTTTTATTATTTTTTTGGTTGAAAAAATTTAAGAGCCTCAACTACCATTAAGCCAAAAATAATACTCTTTAAATTTTTACCACTAATATCACTCAATAAATTTTCGGATGAAAAGAAAAACAAAGAAATACGGGAACAAATTGTTGGTCAAAAGGTAAACAGTCGTCTTCATTGGTCAAGACTTTGGTTATACGCTCAAATAGGGGTGTAAACGAGCCGGGTCGAGCTCGAGTATTGCTGAGCTCGACTCGACTCGAAAACTTTAAAATGAAGCTCGACTCGACTCGAAAACTCGCGAGCATAAAATTTTCAAGCTCGACTCGAACTCGAAATCCTAAACTGAAGCTCGTGAGCAGCTCGAAAAGGCTCGAAATGAAAAAAATTATTAAACTTAACTCGATTGAAGCCTCAAACTCAAACTCAAACATAACTTAAATACAAGAAATCTTACTGTATTTTTTTTATAAAAAAATCAATACATAAATATTAATATTATTAATAATTTATTTCTAAAAAAATAAAATCTTAATATATTATATTTTTGAGCTGCTCACGAGCTTTTCGAATCGAATATCGAGTAGCTCGTTAATAACTCGAGTCGAGTCCATTCGATCCGAGTATTTCGAGCCTTGATCGAGTCAATCTCGAGTAGCTCGTGATCTGTCTCGTCTCATTTACAGCCCTACGCTCAAACCAGAGAGATTGGAATGAAACTACTTTTAAGTTTAATAATTAAATTTTAATGGTTTAAGTATATTGGTTGAAATGATATGGACTGTTCTAAAATTTAATTAGAATATTTGAAGTTTGATGATCAATTGTTACCGGTGATGAAATCGTCAGCAAACTGCAAACATTGATTTTGCTATCTCTCTCAACTCTGCCCTTATGCAAAGGGCAGTACCATGGCAATGGAAAATCGAATCCTGCTAGGACGCGACGTGTCTTTGTGCAGACTACCGAGTATTGAAGTCCGAGTGGATGAAGGGCCTCTTAGGGCCAGGGTTCCAGGTAGGTGCGAAGACAACTCGAGTCTGAAAGGTTTGCACTGCCATGTTCTAAAACCTGAAACGACTTGTATTGCAGGCGACTCATCTAGGATGAGAAGAACTGCAAATGAACGGCTTCCGACCTTCATGAAGTTTGCTGACATGAACGAGGAATGGAAATCT
Organism: Hibiscus syriacus; assembly: GCF_006381635.1. NCBI lineage: Eukaryota > Viridiplantae > Streptophyta > Magnoliopsida > Malvales > Malvaceae > Hibiscus > Hibiscus syriacus. Next base: position 410,712 of record NW_024062470.1, read on the forward strand.
CTTCATTGTAAAGTTCAACGAGCTCCTTCACCCCGGCTTTAAGGTCTCGAATGATTGGACGGAGACAGATGCTTGGGGCACCATGTCAGCTTTGAGTAGGATACTCTGGATCAGAGTGTATTTGAGTTTCAGCTAAAACATTCCCAATCATTCATGTCACCAATAACTACAGTCGGTAAGTAAGAGCTTGGATATGGCGTGAAATAAAACAAGCCATTCTACTTTGCTACTTTATCTACATGATTCCGAACTCGGTTCTTCGAAATAATTAGAGTCGATCAATTAGTTACCAAGAACGACACACATTTGTTATACGGGGAAATTACGAGCAGTTCGATGATAGCAGACTCGGCTTTTGAATGGATGTGGTACGATAAACAATATATCCCATTTAGATACGCGAGTAACATACGGCTAGGTTATGATGATCTACCCTGACCCTTCTCAACCATAATGATCGAACAACATTTTTTACGAAAACATAAAAACACTCTCGGCAAGGATTCGGTATCAAAGTAGACTTATGTTGCAGTTTAAAATCATCGGTATGGCTACATACCGGGCTCGGAAAAGAGTGGACACAGGATTTTGAGTGCTGGAAACCGCATGCTGCCAAGATTGTATGGGTGGCATTCCTAGCAATCTCTCTGAATGCATCAACTCCTGCAGACACAATGCGTAATACATTTGATTAAACCAAAAAACGGCTAAGACGTGATAAACATGATTTCATAAGGGCAATGCAAAAATCAAATATCTATCTTTCGCGCAGAGTGTTAAAAAACTTTAGATAATACAGTTTGAAGTCAGTAATCATACCTAATCGTTTGTCTTCGCTTAGGAGCTTTAAATTAAGTTTAACAAGGGCTTGGATCTCACTTTTGACATTATCATAATTTTTATCCTTGCTTTTGGAACAACTCTGGTCCAACCTGTTCTCCTCTCCGGTATATCTAATTTATTTACGCACCTCCAAGTTCGAATCCAATGGATTTGTAGATCCTCTTAAACTGAACCAACCAGGCTACTTGAACCAGATCTGCCCTCTGTGTTTATCGAAGATGATGATTCTCGACATCTACTTTGCGTATTTTTCACAAATGGCCCAGCATCATTTACACGACAGCAACCATTCTGAAATTGAACCTTTGCAGATGACAAAGGTTGGAGAAATCGAGGTGAACGAGAAGAAGAACATTATCACTTGGTCCAATATTCATAACTATCCTCTTTTGCTTTTCCATATCTGGAGATTTTTGCTTTCCCTGTTCCCTCTCACGATATTGATACCCTTACTGCTTCTGTTTTCCTGTTCTTTCCTCATTCCTAGTTTCATTCTGCTGCACTTTAGATATATGAAGACCTGTACTGCCGATTGCCTCTTTCGAAGTACTTCCGAGGCAAGGGAGTTTTGTTGAGTTCTGGTTAGGACTACTAGTTGTCTTACAATTCTTTTGCATTGGCTTTGCAATATTCATCATTTTCCATGCCTTATCAATATCATACAAATCTTCCTTCGGCAGAATAGAATTGTCTCGAGAAGTTGATTGTTGACTTGTTGAAGTCGATGATTGCGATTCATTTGATCCATGATGAAACACTGCAGCAACCTTATCTTTCCCACGACCTCCAACACCCGGTTCAGCCACACCAGAAGAGAAACTCAAAGATCCGTTTTGCAGTGAACACCAGTTTTCACGAAGAACTTGTACCCGGCTACGTATATGGCGCAATGTTCTTGCAACTGGTTCGGTTGAATTACCCACAGTATTCCTACTAGGATGACTTGCTTCATCTGCCCCCACTGCTTTCCCTTCCAGGAATTATACCAGGAGGCGAATAATTAGAACATGACGAAACACACACATTATGTCCACTGAACCCAGGCATATTTGATTCTCGAACTATATAAAAAATCGAAACATCCATCTCAGATGGCAATTTTACATTACAGTTAGCATAGAACATTTGATCATCGGTTTCAGTATCAACTTCGGTTTTGTCATGTTCGGACCTAGAAAGAGCACAATCATGACAAAACCAGTCACCGTCGGGTACGGTTGCCCCCAAGCCAACACAATACGTATGGGCAGCGGAATCACAGAGATCGCAAAGCAGTAGAAGACTTTCATCAGTCATACCATGGCACACGCATCTAACTTCTGCATAGGGATCACTTGGCCCTGATGTTGCATTTTCAGATAGATGGTAAACCTGAAAAGGTAGCAGAAAAAAATTAACAAATCCAATGCTTTGGGAGCTGACCTTTCTGCACTGCAAATTAACCACAACTTGACGGGATTATAAACCTACGAATCTATTTCGATTCAACTCTTCACTCCGACACAAATTCGGATATATGGATCAATATATTATCCTTGAAAGACACTCTAGGGGTGTTCATTGTTCGGTTTTAACCGAATTAACCGATCGAACCGAAATTTAGTTCGAGCAATCAATCAAGTAACTAGATGTTGGACCGGTTAACTATTAATAATTTTTTCAAAGTTCGATTATTAGTTAATTCAGTTTGAGATCAGTTAATTAACCGAAAATATTTAATATTTAATGTATTAAAAATATTAAATATATATTTTAAGGTCGACTTCGTTAAGAATCATGATCCAACTATCTTTTAACCACACTAGGCACATTAAACTTTCAAGACCAATTGAATATTAACTCAAATAATACCTATAGTAAATCCAAATTAATCTAACTAAAAGTAATTCATATCAAATTTGGTTAAATTTAAAACCAACTGAAATAGACTAATTTGTTCGATTCAATTAATATTTTTTTTGAAAAAATCGGTAAGGTTATAGGTTTGAGAAAATAATTCGATTAATTCAATTTTTACTAATTTGATTCGGACACCGACCGAATTAACGATTAAACATACTGGTGTCTGATACTCACCCAAATTCATATGAAATTCACATGAACTTTCTGAGAACATCGATTTTATAGGCAAAATTAGCAGAGCAAGCAAAAGCAAACTAAAAGAATAAAGCAATTAACTTCAATAATTATACAAAAGAAGGAAATCTAATAGGGAAACAATACCTGATCTCGTTCAGGATGTTAACGAGTCGTCCGGAAGCAAAGACACCTTCATTAGCCGGTCTGTTAATGGCGGTGAACCTGCGCTTGCACATAGGGCAACGCGACTCCACCTTGGCCCTTTCCATGATACAAACGAAGCAGAATAAATGATCACAGCTGTTGATTTTGCCCTGATCGCTCCTCTTCCACCGTTGGGTAAGCATATCCCGCACACCTCCGGATCGGAATCATCTTCTTCAACTGATTGTTGCTGATCTGGAGGATGACTATCACTGGATTCGCATTGGATGATTGATTTGGTTAAGGTTTTGAGGCGTTTGTTTGGGGAATCGATCGTCGAGTCACCCGCCATATTTTTTTACCAACTCACCCGTCTGGGTTCCTCGAGTTCGCCCATGGATTAAGGAAATCCGACCTGAATTGCGTCTATTGAGTTTTCATTCCCTCCAAAACTCACTGGGCCACCTTTTTTCCATCCAAAGCCCATTACGCTGCGTATCTCCCAACCAACTTAACGTCTGATCATTTTTTGTCAGTTAATCTATTTAATTTTTTTAATCGTTGAGTGCTTACTATATATTATTTATTCATAAACTTTTTTAATTATAGACATTGCACATATAATCTACAAACGTAACTAATCGATAATTGAATAATATGAATTTATCGGTTAACATAAATAATTTTATCAACCATCGATCGAATTTAAATAATATGATTTTATAAGAATCTAATTTTCTTCATGTTTGTTGTTAATTTTACTGATGGTGTCTATCTTAAAATTTTATTTGTGATAGTCCATACAATTTCTTTTTGTTATTAGTACATATGTCTTCAATCTGAAAAATATTTCTCAATCCGCTAGTGAGTACACGAGAAAAAGAATTTCTCACCTCATTATCTTGGCAATTTTGGTAGGATAATACTAACTAATTGCTAGGGATTCAAATCGCGGCCGCGGTTACGTTTTCGGTTATGTCGAGTTTATCGCGATTGTGGCTATAACAGGTGTATCGAACGGCAACGCTACCGCTATTTCACGGCGCGGTCGCGGACCGCTATTTAAAACCCTTCTAGTTGGTATTCGATTGAACTAAAAACAAACCCAGTGTGAACATTCAGCAGAAGCCTCAAAGCTTTTGGTTGCATTACAAAGTGATGAAATTCATTCAAAACATATTCAATTGTATTTCATACATATACAAATATGTTAGTCCCTATCACAAGTAACAAAAATGAGTCGCGAACCAAAACGGTAAGGTTTCGACCAAGAAACCTTCTCCATTTCTCTCAGTTATGATTAGGCGGGTGGGGTTTTGGGACATGATAATCACCACTAAAAGCTGCAAAACCACCCATCTCGCCCTTCCCATGGCCATGATGACTTCGTTCTCGCTTCAAAATTGCTTTCTATGATGATGATTGGCCACTTTTTCCTGCAGATTGATCTGAATAAACTGCCCCCGGTGTTTGTCGACGTGCACTTGAGTTCCCTACAAGAACCAAGATGGACACAAGTGCAAAGGTACAAGCTCTCATGGACGCCATTTTCTTCTGGTTTAATTTTCCAGTTAGAGCAGAAGAGGAGAACTCAAAGAATATGTTAATCCAAGCAACATTTTTTCTTCTTCTTCCCAGCTTTGCTGGAAATCTAGTCGGAAAAGGCAAAAAGAATGGCGTGCTTGTCTGCCGCCATGCATGCTACGAGGAGAGAGAGGTTGTTTGGTGGCCAAGCTTTGTCAAACACTAAAATCAAAGGCTCATTCAATTTTTGACTGGTTTGGAATTTGGTCCCCATATACATATAATATAAAAAGATGAGATATAGGGCGGATGCCAAGGTTCTGGATCGATTTTAATCAATTAGGGTTAATTATTGGTTATATATGATTATACGTGAATCTAAAATATTTTTTAAGATGAGTACACATATATAATATTAAAATTTTTCGTATTAAGGACACAAATAAAATTCAAAAGATGGCATACCATACCACCCTAAGTATACTTTGCATGTCACTGTGAATATATATATATATATATATATATATAAGGTTATATATACTCTTATATAATTATATTTTATAATCTTTCCGTAATTTTTTTTTAAAAATTTTAACCTAAATTTATGTGTTTTTTTTTATTTTGCGATGTTTTTGTTATTATTTGTAACGTATATGTTAGAATCAAAAGAACACGGTATATCTTTCTATTTATAATAAAATCATTTTTTGAGAAAAAAATGTAGAAATATACCAATCCATTGATACAATGAAATCCTTAAGGTTTTTTTTGTTATCTTTGGTTTCCAAGGCTTCGCTGGATTAATCCGGACTGATTCAAATCGTATACATGATTTTGGTAGGTGAGTCTCCATCGAGGATTTTCTGCATACTCAAAAATTCGAACTTAAGTTTTGTTTTTAATCTTTCAAGTTAATCTATTTTTTGAAGATCATTATCTCCTTATATAAATAATTATTAAATCAATTTTTAAATATTTATAATCTTCTCCCTTATCAAATTATAAATATAAATTATAATATTTCTATTCTCTATTTTCATGATACTTTTAATACACACATGTAATATAATTTATCACTTTATAATAGCATATTATATATATATATATATATATATATACTCACAATTACGAGTTTTAATCTAACATTATATACTATCGATTTATCAAATGAATTCATTAGATAAAATAATTAAAAAATTATTATTTAAAAATTCATTACTTGCAAAATATTTAATTGTTATTTTACTAAATTAAATAATCGTAGGCAGTTATTTCTCAAAATATGTGCAAGTTAAATAGGTACAGGGAATCACTATTAACCTAGCTGTCTCATGATTAACTGCGTTAATCTTGGATTATTTTATAAGCATAGTGGTTAACAAGTGTGGAACACGAGGATATGCTATTCCCCCCCCCCAATGCTATTCGGCTTTTCTTTTTAATTTATTCTCATGATTTCGAAAAGTATCATTTTGATAATTTATGTCATAATTTTTATTATATTTTAATTGCAAGATTGTTAATTTTCGTTAATTTGATGACGTGACACTTAAAGAACGTTATTTTAGAAGTGACACTTAAAGAACGTTATTTTAGAATTAACCTCTAAATTTTCAAAATATTTTTTTCATCCTCTTCGTAAAAAATCCTAAAAATCTCTTTTTTCCTCATAAAAGAAAAAAATCTTCCTTAACCCTAACTCTAACCCTTGTTGTTATTACTGTCGTCTGTTGTCGTCGTCGTCTTTAACGATAACGACAGTTCAACCTCCTTGTATTTTCCCAGATTGAGAGAGTCAATTGAAGCTCAATTAACAAATGCACCTTTGAAGTAACATCTAGAAAATTACTGGACTTTGTTGTCAGTATAAAAGGGGATTGAAATCGACCCATATAAAATTAAAGCCATCCAAAATCTATTATCCCTGTGTACTCATAAAGAGGTTCGTGAATTTTTGAAAGATTAAACTATATCGCTCGATTCATCTTATAGTTGTAGACAACAAATTTTCTTATGAATAGTTTTTTTCAACTAACATCACCAAAACCAAAATTGATAAATAATTCCTAGCCTTAGTCTTGATTGAGTCATAGAAGTACATGCAATAACATCAGGTGGATCATAATCTTCTCAATGTCTTGCTGCATAAACCAATATCGGTTACCTAGCATTAGTCTTGATTGAACCATGTCCCGGTGCTCGTTGATCTCGACCATCGACGCCAAATACGACTCCGAAACCACCAGCCCCAAAACTTGACCTCGTAGAGGTTCCTTAACTGAACCTTGAGTTTGTATCAGAGTCTGAATCTAACTAATATCATTACTTTAATTTAGGCAAGAAGGTATCGAAGGTCCCTGTACTTTTGAAAATAATTGATGTGGCCCTCTAACTCAGAAATCAAATCTAATGTGACCCTTTGAACAACGTTTTTTGTAGTTGACCGTTACAGTACTAGCGTTCTAGTTCACGGTGCTGATGTGGTGGTCCACGGTACTGACGTGACATTCCATCTGCCGTGTTTGAGTTACCCGTTTAGCCAATCTATCATGTCATCCGTCATGTTAATCTACCATCATGGACTGTCATGTTAGCACCGTAGATTGCCACGTCAGCATCACGATGAAAAAACGTTGGTAAAAGGGTCACATTGGATTTATTTTCTGAGTTGGAGGGCCGCATCGAGAAAAAAAATAATACGAGGGTCACATTTTTTTTTCTTCAAAAGTACTGGGACTTATGATGCCTTTTTACCAATTTATTAAAAAGTAACAGAAATACCGAAGGAAGCTCTAGAATTTATAACAACAAGATCATCGTTCCTATGGCACGGTTTATTAGAAATAAAAGGAAAAAAAGATTAGTTAATTAGCATTGAATTATTTGATCTATGAAGCTCGAAGCCATTGTTGCAGCTAATTTACTCTTTTCCCTGCATGAACGCCAATGATCATGAATACGAATGTCTGTACCATCTTTCTAGTGATCATTACATCGTCGTTTTATGTCGACGCCGAAACGACGGACTATCCATTATTTGTGAATGAATGGCCCGAATTCCTGGAGAAACACACAAGCACATTACTCTAGTTTCTGGGGGTATGCCGATGTGAGGCCAATCCTTGTTAATGGGATGTTTGTATGTGGTTTCCACTGCAGCAACCTGGATGAACATCATTTTGTATGTGCAGAATTCTGCAATTTCAGAGACTCCTAATGCAAATAATATTTCCTCATCATTGAATTTCACTCGAAGGAAAAAACAGAACACGATAGTTATTGTGGGATCAATTCTTGGAGCTATCTCTTTTGTGTTTCTCATTTGCATTCTCATTTTTCTGTGTTCCCAGTAGTCGAGGAGCATTATCTCGACAACGTGTTGGGAGCGCCTACTAGATTCTCATACGAAGATTTGAAGAACATTACCAAGAATTTTAGCAACAAGCTTGGTGAAGGCGGATTTAGGTATGTTTTCATGGAATCCTACCTTCTTCTTCTGAAGTTGCAGTGAAGAATCTTGTTGGCTTCGGTCCGGTTAACAAGTCCTTCATAGCTTAAGTTCAGACAATTGGAAGCATTCACCACTGCAATTTGGTTACTTTGGTTGGATTTTGTGCTGAAAAACTCAACAGGCTTTTAGTTTACGAGTACATGGCCAACGGATCGCTGGATCGTTGGATCTTCAACAAAAACCGGGAACTTCTCTCGGTTGGCAAATCAGAAAGAAGATCATTTTAGATATAGCAAGAGGACTAGCCTATCTTTATGAAGGTTGCAACCAGAAGATAATTCACTTAGACATCAAACCTCAAAATATCCTCTTAGATGAGAATTTCAATGCCAAAGTTTCAGATTTTGGGTTATCTAAGATACTTGGAAAAGAGCAGCGTCGAGTCATTACGACTATGAGGGGAACCCCTAGTTATATGGTTCCTGAATGGTTAAGCTCAGTCATAACCGAGAAAGTAGATGTCTACAGCTTTGGGATTGTGGTCTTAGAATTCTGTGCGGGCGGCCAAATCTGGATGGATCTCAACAGGAAGAAGAAGATCGGCATTTGCTGGGACATTTTAGGACAAAGCAAGAAGAAGGGAAACTCATGGATTTAGTTGATAAGTGCAGCGATGATATGCAGTCGAATTCGGCTGAAGTTGTGGAGATGATGAAGGTTGCTGCATGGTGCTTGCAGGCTGAATATGCAAGGAGACCTCCCATGTCTAATCTGGTGAAGTTTTTTGAGGGATCAGTTGATGTAGAAGGTAACATGAATGAAGAATTTCTAAATGGATTAACACCAGAAGAAATGGAGGCATATTCTTCAACCATTTTACCCTCTCTGTTATCTGGGCCAAGGTGATGATCATGGACTTCACGCAGATGTAGACATGGGGTGCAACTTGTATGCCATAAGGTATGTTCCCGAACTGTAATAACAGTTGATTGTTACAATTGACTGCCATTGGATTTGAATGTTTACCATTTTAACGTTGGTAGTAGGAAATTGTCTCTTTCAAAACTAAGTACAGTACACGTTCTGCATGGCATCTCTATTTCCCAGCCCTCCCCAGGCTTTTACTTTTAGCCATTCATTTTAGTCTTTCACGAGCTTGACATTATTAATTACATAATAAAAATCAAAATTTCATGTACAGAATTGAATAAAGACTTAAATCAACAAAATAATATATACTTAAACTCAAACCTCGAAACAGTTCATGGCAGTAGCATGAAACTCAAACTGTAACATTGTGCCACTTGCAATTTTCACAACCATGGCTTCCTCAGGTTCAGCCTCTATAAGGATTATGTAACACTAACATCCATGCAGTTACATTGCCATAATTACATTAATATTGTATTATTTTATAAAGTGTATAGGACATTTATTATTGGTTTACATAGCGAATGAAAACGGCATCCAAACGGTTCAAATACATGGCATTCCATCAACCAGGGAGGATAAGATGTTATACTTCCAGAGAATCTCTCCGGAAGCCACCAAATCGAAAAACTATTAGATGAATTCGGCTCAGCACGTCATTCGTGGTTTCAATTAATAACATTCTTTCGTCTTATTTTTTTCCAAGGTGAATATTCAACTCTTTCCTACGTGTAAATAAGAGCTGACAGTTATTTGGAAGTAATTTTAAAATTATTGGATGTGATTCACTGAGATCATGAATGACGTGATGAGCCGAATCTATAAAATAATTTATCCACCAAATCTCTACCAACAAAAATCCTAAAAAAACTCCGCCCTTTGAGTGGAACCTCCGAAAACTCCTAGGGGACACCACATCAATATCGTTGGAGTACAGACTACTCTGTCTAAATCGCTCTCTATCTCAATTTATTGCATATTTATATTAATTTTATGTTTAATACTAATTATTTAAAATAATTTCAGAGATATAAGACATTTTTTCTTTACAATAGGCGTTGCTTGCCCATAGTCCAAGTTCGAAATCAAAGGATTAAAAGGTTTTCAAAGGTCAATCCCCCATCCCCCAAGGACACGGCGTGGCTTCTACTTTAGCCCTATATTTGACCTGATCAACTGAGGAATGCTTTTGGCAGCTCTAAATTGCCATTGGCCATCCCATAGAACATTGGTCAATTATCATTTAATTGAATGTTTATATTACTCGAGATGGGTTAATTTATTATAATATTCATGCATGTTTAACATGATGTTATATGAAACAAAGCCAACTCCTCTTAAGGTTTATTTGTGGGAATTATTATCAATATTATGTGAGACCGGGTTCCTTATTATAGTTCATGTATGATTGCTATCATATAGCAACATGATACTTACGTGACATGAATCATTATCGATGTTATGTAAAATCAAGATTTTCTATCTTATTTCCAAGTGGTATCATATGCCAATGTTGTTTATTTATATGTACTTATTGTGTGAATTATATGATAACTAAGAATAGATGAAACCAATATATGTACGAGAACTTTATCATGCAGATTATACATTTTGTGCTTAAATGTTCTTTGATTGTTCATGTTTACTACTAAATTGGATGTTTTTCATGTGCTTTCTGTGCAAGGCAATGATTTTTGGAAAATGTGCTTAAAAGGACCGATAATTACAATTTTTTGTTATGGAATTAAGGCTGGAATAGTGGGCATGTAATGTTGACGTGGCAGTTAGTCAGCAGCGTCCAGTCAGCAGCTTCCAGAAGGTGGACGGACGGCTTAGCATTTCAAGCAACTCAAAATTCAAGATTTTTGTATTATCATTAGGAATTTATTCAAACTATTTTCAGAATTATCTTATGCTTAATCTAGGGTTTTATAAGGCTATAAATACCCTCTAAGGGTAAGCCTTTATCATCATCCATTCAATAATCAAACATTTATTTCTTGTTCTTTCTTTTCGCTTTATAAAATTTCTCTTTTTCTTTACTTTGTTTATTTTCTTTTAAGCTTTGTTTTTAAAACGCTAAGTATAACTTTGGTCAAGATTAGTTAATTTTCTTCTAAGTTGAGAGCTAAGAGATGGCTCAATTCTAATGTGAGAATTGAAAAACACTTAAGTAACTTCGGATACATTTCTCAATTTCTTTTGCAATTATTTCAAATCAAAACAATTTTTCAAAACCAAAGATAGTCGATGTTCGAAATATTGTTGCGATTAAACATTTGGGAAGAAGGACCAACTAATTGATAGCAAATGAACTTCATGGGAACACAAACTAGCAAATTGTTACTAAAGTGAGAATTAAGATCGGAAACGGTTTGTATAGAAAAACTATCCGAGTCGGTTTTTATACGCTTAGCGATTCTTTATCTACAACAATTAATGTTGATTAGATCAATTTCCAAATCCTAGATCTAAGTGTTGCACTTGGGTATTCGGTATACAAGTTAGTCGCAAGAATATGCCCTTATAGACAAAATAATCGACGTGAATCCTAAAGGGTAAATCTATTTCGATGATCTGAAGAATTGAGTCAAAGTGAATGCCTAAGACTGATTTAATCCATTGAATTCTCAAGATTCTACATTTCTCTATTTTCTTTAAATCAATTTTCCTTGTTTTTATGCAACCACAATACCCCCATTTCTTTCTTTCTATTTTACGCCTAAAGGTCAGAGTCAAAAGATAAAGAATTTTATCTATGTCCTTAGTCCCTGTGGGTTCGACCCTACTTCTCATATATTACGTTAATCTCCTTATTTATTTATTCGACAATAAGTAATTTATTTTGATGTGTAAAACGACACCCGTTAAATTGGCGTAGTTGCTGGGGACTAACGACAGTTACTGATTATTGTTCTTTAGTTTTTTTATGACCAAAAACAACCCAGGAGAATAACTAGATTTTGACCCGGAGATCGAAGCAAGAGAATGAAGACTCCACACACAAACGGTTCTAGAAAAAATAAAAAGACAAGAAGAACAAGAGCAAAGTTCGAAAACCAATCCAAATCTAGAAACAAAATCCGAAATTGACGCCTTCACCAAATCAAACAATGAAGATCAGATCCTGATGGCAGAAGAACAAACGATCCGAGAGCTAGCCATATCTCCTACTACTCAATCGCCACTTTGCGTAGCCTTTCCACAAGGCGAAGTTCCATTTCAATTGAAGATTGACCTTATTCATCTCCTGCCTACTTTCCGCGATCTTCCCAATGAAAATTTGCACAAGCACTTGATGAAATTCTAGATGGGTTGCTCTAGCATGAAACCATAGGAAGTTTTCGAAAATCAAATAAAATTGAGAGAATTTTCCGATTTGGATAAGGAGTGACTATTTTATTTATCTCCAAACTCAGTTAATTCTTGGGCTGACATATGCCAAATTTTTCTTGATATGTACTTTTCGACGGCCAAAGCAAGTGAGTTACGAAGGAGCATTCTTTCAATCCAATAGAATCCAGAAGAAAATATTTTCGTTTATTGAGAAAGATTAAAAAAGCTTTGCACAAGTTGTCCGTAACACGGATTAAGCGAACTAACATTACTCTAATATTTTATGAATGATTGTCACCTGTAGAAATGAAGATGATCGATGACGCAAGCGGAGGAGCCTTAGTTAAATGTCACCAACAACTGTAAGAGAATTAATTTCTACCATGACAGCCAATTCTCAAAAGTTTTCAAGTGAACCCAGCTGACGGGTTCACGAGATAAGTACATTTTCCATTAAAAATAAATTAATTGAAGTGCTTAATTAATTGGTTGCAGGAAAATCTAGAGCAACAAGAGTCTGTGGGATATACATGAAGTCATATTATCCGACGACTACTTTTTGATGCTACAAAAAAGGCGCAAGTCAACGCCATAGGAAACTTTCCAGGACCTCCTCAAGGAGCATACAATCCATATGGGAATACTTATAATCCGAGATGGCGAGACCATTCAGACTTCAGTTACGGATACAATTCAAAGCTAAATTATCAAATAAGACCACATCCACAACCATAAATGCAAAAGACATCATTAGAGGCGATGGTGGAGAAGTTGGTAATTTCCCAGAAATAATTCATCGCTTCCCAAGACAAATTCCAAGGTAGAACTGAAGCACATATGCAAGAGTTGAATAAACAAGTTAGCTAATTAGCCTAAAATATGGGAAGACTTGAGTCGCAGGGAAGATTACCTTCTCAAAAGGAGTCAAATCTATGAGACAATGTTAGTTTTATTACTCTTCAAAGTGGAACCATTATTAATCCATAAGTATCAGGAGAAGAAGAAGATGCCCCACATTCCAAAAAAAGGGGGAGCTACGCCACAATCCGACGATCAAAGTATGATTTATTTACCTTCTCCTTTTATTTCTTCTCAAAAATTTCCCCTCATTCTTTTTTTCTTCACGTGAAACTGCACCGCCCTTCCTCTCAAGACTATTGAGGCGTGACAAGAGAGCTGATGAGAAGGAAATTATAGAGATTTTTCAAAAAGTGCAAGTCAATATTCCTCTCCTTGATGTAATCCAACAAGTCCCGATGTATGCTCAATTTTTTAATGAACTTTGTACCACAAAGAGAAAATTACACAACCATAAAAAGGTAAATTTGGAAGAACATGTTTCAGTAGTTTTGACCCGAAAATTGCCACAAAAAATAAATAATCAAGGTATGTTCGTCATACCTTGTAAAATAGGTAATTTTTCAATTAAGCATGCAATGTGTGATTTAGGAGCTTCGATTAACGTTATGCCACTTTCTGTTTATAAGATGATTACTAACGAGCCTTTGAATAAAACACAAGTGACTATACAGTTGGCATATCGCTCAGTTATTCACCCAGTGGGAGTGCTCGAAAACATTTTAGTGAGACTTGACGTTTTTATTTTTCCTGCCGATTTTTATATAGTCGACATGGAAAATGAAAGGACAAATACTTGTTCTGAAGTTCTATTAGGTCAACCATTCTTAAGCACAATGAATATGAAAATCAATGTAAGAAGTGGTATATTTTCCATTGAATTTGATGGTGAGGTCGTCGAATTTGATGTTTATAAGGCTATGAAATATTCAGAATGGGTTCAAAGGCTTAATTCTGTTGATATTGTCGACCCTTTAATTGATGAGTTTGTTAAGACTAATCTTTCTAATAATTTTTTGCAGAGATTTAGAGCCTTGTCGTAATGAGAAAGAAAGGGAGTTTGAAAAAGCATTCTCAATTAATTCTAATTTAATTTTACTTTCCTCTAGAACTAAAATATTTCCCTCCATTTTCAAGGCTCCTGAGTTGGAATTAAAACAATTGTCGGAGCACTTGAAATATGTCTTTCTAGGCAAGAATGGGACCTTATCGGTAATCATCTCAAATAAGTTGTATGAAGAAGAAGAAGCATTGGTGAAGGTTTTGTGCACACATAAGGAAGCTATAGGATGTACTATTGTCGATATAAAAGGACTTAACCCCTCGACTTGCATGCACAAAATTAAGACTGAAGAATGAGCAAAGTCATCACAAGAAGGACAACGCCGATTAAATTCATCGATGATGGAAGTGGTAAAGAAGAAAATTCAGAAACTCCTTGATACCAACGTGATCTATCCGATTTCAAATAGTAATTGGGTAAGTATGATTCATGTAGTTTCCAAGAAAAAAATAGTTACAGTGATCGAAAATCAAGAAGGGGAATTAGTTCCTACAAGAGCTCAAAACAGGTGGCGAGTCTGCTTTGATTACAGGAAGTTGAATTCTCTCACTATAAAAGACCATTTTCCTCTTCTATTTATAGATCAAATGATTGAGAGATTATCCGGGAAAACTCATTATTGTTGTCTTGATAGCTTTTCAGTTTGTTTTCAAATCCTATTGGTGCCAAAAGATCAAGAAAAAATGGCTTTTACCTATCCATTCGACACGTTTACATATTGTCAGATGCCCTTTAGCCTTTTCAACTTACCAACTACCTTCCAGGGATGTATGTTGAGCATCTTTTCTGATTATGTGGAGAAGGGCATTAAAGTCTTCATGGATGACTTCACGATTTATGGTAATTCTTTTAGTGAGTGCTTTGACAATTTAATCAAAATGCTTAAAACATGCTTAGATTTTAATCTCGTTTTGAACTATGAAAAATGCCATTTTGTGGTTGATAAGGAATTATTCTAGGGCATATTATTTCATATGATGGTATTGTTGTTGATAAAGCCAAAACATGTATTATAAGCTCACTACCTTACCCCATAATTGTGAGAGTAGTTCGTTCTTTTCTTGGCCATGCAGGTTCCTACCAGAGATTTATTAAAGATTTTTCAAAATTGGCACGACCATTGTGTGAGTTATTACAAAAAGATGAAATCTTTGACTTTAATCCTGAGTGCAAAGATTCATTCAATGTACTTAAATAAAAGTTAATCACGACACCAATCGTCAAATAACCAAATTGGGAATACGATTTTGAGCTTATATGTGATGCATCGAATGCAAGCGTTGAAGCAGTTCTTGGTCAAAGAATCGACAAGAAACCACATGTTATTGCATACGCTGCACGAACCTTGGATTCAGCTCAGATAAATTACTCCACGACAGAAAAATAATTACTTAATATTGTCTTTGCTTTAGATAAATTTAGATCTTATTTATTGGAAACTAAAGCAATTGTTTTTTCTGATCATGCAACCTTAAAGTACCTGATGAGAAAAAAACGAGGCGAACTTATTCGATGGATCCCACTCTTACAAGAGTTCAATTTGGAGATAAAGGACAAGAAGGGATGCAAGAATCTTGTTACATATCATTTGAGTAGCATTCTGCTTTCCTTAACAGATCCACCACTTCGAGAATAATTCCCAGATGAGCATCTGATGTTGGCGCAAAAATCAATCCCTTGATATGTGGACATGGTAAAATTATCTGGCCACATGTAAATTACCCTTAGATTTACCTAAGTCTGAAATTAATTGATTAAAGTAAGAATCTTGATATTACATTTGAGATGATCCCTATTTGTGGAAACAATGCTCGAATCATGTTATTAGAGGTTGCGTCGCTAAGGAAGAGGTAAATTCTATACTTAATTTCTGTCACTCATATTCATGTGGTGTCACTTTGGACCAAAACATATTGCTCGTAAGATTCTGGAATATGGTTTCTTTTGGCCTACACAATTTCGTGACATTTATTTATTTTGTAAATCTTGTGAGAAGTGTCAACGTGCAGGAAATTTAAGCTGAATGAATGAATTACCTTAAAATCCAATTCATGTCTGTGAAATTTTTTATGTGTGGGGACTCGATAACATGGGCCCTTTTGCTTCTTCATTTGGAAATGTTTATATCATATTGGTTGTTGATTACGTTTCTAAGTGGGTAGAAGCTAAGGCTACCCGAAATAATGATGTCCGAACTACTATTAATTTTTTGAAAAAATATATTTTTTCTAGGTTTGGGACACCACGAGCAATAATATGCAATTGAGGAACCCACTTCATCAATAAAGTGATTGACGCCCTCATGAAAATTTTGGGATAACGCAGTAGATTGCCACTGCTTACCATCCTCAGATGAACGGGCAAGTTGAAGTGTCGAACCACAAGATTAAAATGATTCTTGAAAAATCGCGAAGCCAGATCAGAAGAATTGGAGCCTGAAGCTTTACGCGTTATGGGCGTATCGGACTGCGTATAAAGGTCCCATTGGGATGTCACTGTATCGACTCATTTTTGGTAAGTCGTGCCATTTTCCAGTTGAATTGGAACATCTAGCCTATTGGGTGGTTAAGCATTGCAACATGGATTTGGAAGCAAACGGGGAAGCACGAAAATTAGACATTTAGGAGTTGGAAGAAATCTGAAGGAATGCTTATTACAACATAATATTTAAAGAAAAATTAAAAGAATATCACGGCAGAAAAATTTCTTTGAAATTATTTGTTGTTGGGAAAAAAGTTCTCTTTTTTAATTCCATGTTTAAACTTTTTGCATGTAAGCTGAAATCAAAATAACTCAGACCTTATAAAGTGACTGAAATTTTTCCACATGGCATGGTGGAAATTGAAGACGAAACGAGCCATCGATTTAAAGTAAATGGTCATAGAATGAAGCCATATTATGAAAACGCTCAGGCAGTATTAATTGAAGAAATTGAATTGGAGGAGCATGAAGTCTAAGCGAAACAGGTCATCGAGCTAACGACATTAAAAATAACGCTTCATGGGAGACAACTCATATTTGTTTTAATTTATTTCAATTTTTCGTTTTTAATTTTTGGTTTTTGATTTTTGTAGGTACCCCGTTGTTTAATCTTGAAATTTAAACGAGAGGAAATCGAGAGTCATCTGAACCGATAACGAAGAACCAGCGAAAAATTGAACCCCGAGGAGTGAAGAATGCGTGCGGTCATGACTAAATTTTTTGATTTGGAGCAACAAATTGAGCACGATGGAAGCAATGAATTATCGGGCAAGGCTTGGAGCTTTCACCCAATTTTATGAAACTCGCCATTTGATTAAAATTGGGCGATCGATCGATTTTCCCCGCATCGATCGATTTTCCCTTGCCGAGTATCCCACACCACCGCTACTCTTTTATTCCTCGTTTCTCTCTCAATTTTCAACAATGTCGCGGCTGTCATTAAATCGGGGAGTATTCCTTTTCCCTCTCCTTTGCATTTTTATTTTGAATTACGTTTTGGGACAAAACAACATAAATATGGAAATTCTCATTTATTCTCGTTAAATAATAAAAGTGGATCACATTAGGTTTCATTGTTGAGTTTCCTTGTTTAATATGGAAATCCTATTCAATTAACCACATATCAAACCATTATATTAACTGCATATAATTCCTTCACAAGTTGCAGAAAAATAAATAAAATATGGCAATCCGAAATTTAGCAAGTCAAATTAAATGCTGTAAATGATAATTTATTACTCATATTTTTTTAATAAACTCTTTAATATATTTTAACCACTCATCGTTATATTTAGGATAAACTATACATTTAGTACTTAAATTATTTTTTCTATTTGGTACCTAAACTTTATTTTTTTAAAATCATATCTAACGTTTAGTTTAGGCTTCAATTTGATACTCAGCCTTTAAAAAATTAACAGAATTATTGATGTGACATTTTTTTTAAAAAAATCAATGATGACATGTCAACATCACCAATAGTTTTTTTAACTGTAGGGTATCAAACTGAAACATAAACTAAATGTTAGGTATAATTTTAAAAAATAAAGTTTAGGTACTGAAACAAAACAAAAGTGATGGTTTAAGTACTAAAAATGTAGTCACTGATTAATAAGGTTGGAAATCACACTTCAACTCTGAAAACTTTACACTGATTAGGGATGATTTTAATAATGTTATTGATGATATGCTATGGCTTTGCTGTTTTGGTGATAACTTCGGAAGATTATCTTAATTTCTTGTTCTTCAAACTTCAATGATGAAATGAGCATGTATAAAAATATACACAAGGCAATCTTTTTAGCAATGCAAACAGTTACTCCAACCCCATCTTCTTCTTCCCACCGAAACAAATTGATAACCATTTTGCTGTTCGGCGACTGACTTAGCCACGCTGTCAATTTGAATCTTGGGAACTCTGCTTCAATGCCAAAATTCCCACATTTCTCATATGCATAAAACCAGCTGTAATGAGCAACGACGTCTAAAAACCCCATTGTTTCTCCAACAAAATAGGGCTCTTTTCCAGCAGCTTCAAGCTCTCAATGAACTCCATCTTTCCCTTTCTTCCGTTCGTATCTTCTTCTCGCAACCATACAAGTGCGACACAAATCAAACACTGCCAACAAGGAAAAGAAAGTTGACAAGAAGCAATGAAAAACCGAGTTTGGACCTTATTTAGATGCATCATATTGCACATTCAATATTATTGTGAAACAAAGCGAAAGAATCAATTCTTAAAAGGAAATGATTAACGCAATGCTAAGAAGCTGGGAAGTCGCATAACATGTGGATGAAGTTGTTTTAAGTGAATTACCTTTTAAAAAAGGTTCTCCAAAAAGAAAAAAATGATAAGACACCATAAGAGTTTTGGAAATATATACAATCTTTCTATAATTACTTAGAAAGGTGTTGTAAATATAATAATCTCATTATCAAAGGAAACGAAAATAAACCCCAAAATGGTGGATTGTATTTTCATTGGCTATATAGATTATAACAAGATATATCGATATCTTTTGTATGAATCAAAGAACCTTGAGATTCACGAGAACACGATACTAGAAACAAAAAAAAAATGTTTCGTTCTTTGAAGATATTTGATCGAAGGTTATAAATAAAGATAAGTCTAGATATTCAACAAGAGGTTGAACCAGAGATATTGTCATGATGACAAAGAAATGTGAAAAATGTGTATATGTCAAAATTATAAACATCCTATGTTGTTGACATACTCATTGTTATAAGTAACAATAAAATGATAAAATGTGCCAAAGATATGTTAAATTCAAAATTTGACATGGAAAAAAATATGAGGTTGATTGATATGACTTTGGACATCCAAAATATAACATATTTACTCATACAGAAGAATTCACACTACATGGACAAGAGAAGTTTGAGAAGGATGTTTTCGACATAGCTACAACTCTAATGAATACGAGTCAACATTTGTCCAAAAACAAAAGTTAAAGACGTTAACCAAATGGAATATGCAATGACAATAAAATGTCTAAATGAATTGTATTAAATTAGATATTGCTTTCACTGTGAGCAGTAAGGGTGTTCAAACGGTTAATTCGGCCTCCGACCGAACCAAATTACCATTAACCGAATTAACATAACTTTTTTTCTTTAATCGTTAATCGAACCGAACTTTTCTTTGAAAATATTAACTGAACCGAACAAAGTTCGATTATTTCGGTCAGTTAACCGCATTAACTGAATTTTTTTTATAATTTTTTATAATTAGATTAATTTAAATATAATATATGTATATTTTTATTTGAGTTAGAAATTAATTAGGTATTGATAATTTAATGAATCTAGTGTGATTAAATAAATAATTGGGTATTAATTTTTAATGGGTTTGAGCTTAAAATAGGTTTATAATATATATAATATTTAATAATTTCGTTTAATTAGGTTAATTCAGTTAATTAATCGATTTCAAATCGAATTAACCATTAACCGAATATTGAAAAAAACATTTACCGTTCCCCGATCGAATTAACCAAACTAATTTAGTTTGGTCGGTTAATTCGGTTAAAACCGAATAGTGAACACTCCTAGTGAGCAGTTTAAGCGATTCACATGTTATTCATGTTAAACTTTTGAAAAACGATTGTGAGAGAACTGATATATTTCATATATGCTCAAGATCATGAATTGCATTATTCTATAAGGGTACTCCTATGTTAGTTGAACATCTTATATTTAAGATATCAAAGGCACAAGTGAATATGTTTCACATTAGAAAGATTAGTCTTGTCATGAACATCATCAAGAAAATGGTTATAACTAGATCCACAATGGAATCTAAGTTTGTAGCTCAAAACAAGTCTGGAGAATAAGTTGAATAACTTTCGAATTTCTTGGAGGATATTCTTGAATGACCAAAGTGTGTGCCCACAATATTCATATATTAAAAACAAACAAAATTGATATAGCACATAACTTTATGTATAATGGTAATTTGAGATATATGCATCATCAACACGATACCATTAGAATATTGATCTCAAATGGAGTAATATCTATTACTAACCAAAGGGTTAAATTAAGATCAAGTTGAGAAAACATATGAAGGAATGAAACTAAAGCCTATGAAATTTAAAGGTGTTATGTGAAGGAAAATCCTACCTAGTTAACTGAAGATCCAAAGATCTAGGTTCAAAGTGACAACCTAATTGCATAAATCGTGTTCAGTCACTATAGGGGTTTCTTATCCCAAGTTCGTTTCTATGATGTAAATAGTAATCAAATTAGTATAGGCTAAACAAAGCTTTTAATGACCATTGTGTACTTCGATGAGTCGAGCAACATAAGTCACCTATGTGAGAGTGGATTGGGGTCACTTCAAGGAGACTATTGGACATAGTTCTTTCAAACTCTTGCAGAATCAGACAATGTTCACGGCTATATGGACATACCCATGATAACTAAAATTCTTATTAGAAGGGTAGTTGCGTGAAGTATATCATCGTTTACACAAACAACATAATATTTTAAGGATATCACGTCTATCGTTTAGCCAATAAAGTAAATATACTGTCACAAGGGAAGGTTCAAAGGAGAACACCGACCTATCCTATGCAACTATCGATCGTAGAGTCTATCACCATATCGGGTCAAAATGTTTTGGATAAAATGATCAATTTCTTTCATGTGGGAGATTGTTGGGAAAAAATGATAATTTTGGAGCTTTGAATGAGAAACTGATCTAAACGTTATTGAGGGAAATGTGTATCCAATTGTTGGTTCGTACATGTGCATACGTGTACGACTGCACATGTACGATGTGAGTAACGTGAATGTTTGAATCGATCGGGCTCTTTGTGGGCTTGCGGATATTTTAACCCAAATGTGAAATATTTTACTTCAAATAGAGCAATATATTTTCAAATTTTGTTTTGAAATTAAAAGAATAAATGTTAAAAGGTTCCTTTATTCAAAACAATAATTTTTGAAATTGCTTGATTCTCATTAATGCTTCATTAGGTCAAAAATTTCCAATTGTTCACAATGTGAAATTCTTATAAATAACGTGTAAACCTACTAAGTTAAACACACTTCAAAACAACTCAAAAACTATTCAAAATTTCTCCCCTTTAGTTCATGATCTCTGCATCCGTGCAACTGTAGTTATCAACTAGTTGTTGTATCTTGGAGACAGATGACCAATGATCTCAAGCACCATGGAGTGGCTGAAAATCTATTTTAAGGAAATTGCGTAGCTATATGCCTGAACTCGTTTCCAATCGTATATTTGTTTCTATACTATTTTCGATTATTTAATAAGATTTCTTTTTCCTTTTGTTTTTATCATCTCAGATTGTTATACTTCTGACCAAAAGAACAAATTATATTGAATAAAATTTCAAGGACTAAAGTATGAACATTGAAAGTTTGATGATTAAATGAAAATATGGAAGAAATGAAAGAATTGTTGGCTTGATTAGACCATTTATTAAAGATAATTGATTTTGGTGATAAGCATGCTATGTGTCAGTTTCTTATATTTTAGTCTTAAAATGTCTAATTTATAATTAATGAAAATTAGAATAAAATGAATAAAAAAATAAGAAAACCCTAAAAGAAGAGTTTAATCCCCAAATCTAAAAATTTTCAAACAATAAATGGGAGATGATATTTCATTCATCTTCCTCAAAATTGCTAAACACTATTAAAGAAGTTTAAAGGAGTTATAGAGAGAGAAACATTAATTTAACTCTAAATTAGTGATTTAATCTTTAACTTGAAAGTATATTTAGAATTTATGTTATTTGATGTTATTTGATTCCTCATAAAAATTAGGTAAGTGCAACCTTAACCCTAAATTTATTTAAGAGTTTAAGGAAAATTAGAATTTATGTTTTTTTTTATTAAGATGATGAACATATCTTTTGAATCTATTTTTTGTTTTACTAAGGAGAGAAGTTTTGATGGAAATCCCTAAATCTAAAGACAAAGCTAAAGTCTACGATTAGTTCATTGACTTAAAGTGTTTTAAAAAGTCAAATTAAATGAGTGTACATGCGTGTGCGTGTTCGTGTTGAGTTAGGATTCACTTATACAATATAAATTTCTTTTAGTTTTATACAATAGGACCGTTGGATGAGTAAAAATAGATGATTGAGATTAACTCATTGCTTTTTTTTCCAGTGAATACATTCTCATTTGCTACTATTATTCTTAGCTATTTATTTGTATTTATCCAACGATCCTAAATCAGTCTAAAACTAAAAGAGTTTTACATTGTGTAGTCCTATATATATATCAATTTTGATTGTGTATGTTGATATATTTATTTGAATTATACTGTATATTTTGGCTCACTTAGAGCATTTAAGATGGTAGTTGTGTTGATTAAGTCCTGGTAAGTTATTTCGATATTTTGAGTATATTAGGTTTTGTTTTGATTAAGACTGTGGTTAACTGCTATGTGAAAATAATGTCCAAATTGTGAATATGGATTAAAGTAAGCATTATACTCATATTTTGTGAATATATGAACTCTGTGGATATTTCATAATCTCTAATGTTTGAAATGAGGTTTGATAAACGAACCAGACTAAATTGAGCTGTGTTCTTCCGCTTTGTGACATAATGTACTATGTGCAAGCTATGACAATTACTTTGAAATGTGAAAATGAGCCATTGGTCATTTAGTCTAGTCTCGAATACAATTGGTATGTCATAGAGTCAACAACGCTTGTGTACGGGTTTTGTATAAATTTCGAACTTCTACGGGGTAGATAAATGTTGTATATTTGAATTGTGATCTCATCGGAATGGAGGGATGGTGATTATTGCGTGATATTGGTGATGAGATGGGATTCGAGTATCTATATGTCGCAACCGTCTTTCGGGTGGGCCTAGAATTGGGCTTCGACTTGAAATAATGGGTTAGAGTCGCCACCGATCATTTAAAAACAATATTTAGGTTGATCGGACACCATCTTACCTGATATGCGTTACCAGAAATGTGTCGGGTTCGGGAGTCGATTACAGTCAAGGAAGGATTAGCACCCTTGTACTGTCTTTTCGGTATCAGTTAATTTGTGGTTTTCTTAATCGCGTAAATTAAAATTTGAAAACCCAATTCGAATTGTTTACCTTTGATCGATCGAAATTACTAATGAAAAAGTCAAAAAAAGAAATAAATAAATATTAAATAAAAATAGGAAAAAAAGGTTTAAACAAAGGGCTAATAAATAAATAAATAAATAAAATAATATTAACAGAAAGAGTAAAACGAAAAAATGAAAATGAAAAAAAATGAAGAAAATAAATAATAAATAATAAAAGAAGTAAAAATATCTTAAATTTCAAAGAAAAAATAAAAATAAAATAAAATAAAGAAAGAAAAAACATTTAGGGAAAAAAAATTATTCCGAAAGAAAAAAATAAAATAAAAAATATTAGAGGATCAAATCAAAACGAATTAAAATTTACATATCAAATTGATGCTAAAAAAGGGCTGCAAGAGAAAAATAGAAAGTTAGGGGACCAAAATAAAATAAACAAAAAGCATATAGGAATAATATGAAATAAAAACAAATTGTTGAATCAATTGAAGCATTTAACTAAAATATTAAAACATATTCATGGCGACTAAAACATAGAAATAGAAGCATAAAAGGCTCAAACACATAATATTCCTTTTCATTTTAAATCGAAATAACAGATTACAAATCCATAAGGACTAAAATGGCTATAATACCCAATCCCAAAACACGCTAAAATTCCCCCTTAAACGACGCTGTTTTGTATTCTGTATTTAATCCCAAAAACTGGCTTTGTTTTCTCATTTCCCTCATTTGGTTGAAGTTCTGAAAATAAAGGGATAGGGAGAGAGTTGAAAAACTCTCTCAACTCTTCGTCAAGGAAGAAAGAGTGGCCACCTCCCGGACCACAACTCCGATCATCGATAATGGTGGCCATAAAAAACCTATAACCCCCAAAATGATCTCCACATTACCCCAATGTCAAAATTAAACCCCAAATCTCATAGAAAACCCCTAAATGGCATAGATCTAAAATGAAAGGTTCAATTTTTATCGTTTTTCGATGAAACCCTTTCGCTTCCCCGTTGTGCTTGTTTTTTGTTTTCCTTGGCTTTTGGTTTTTTGCGTATTTCTTTGCTTGGTTTTTCTCTGTGTGTTGTGTATATGGTTCGCCGATGTTGTGTTGTCCCGTTGTGCTTGCTCTATGTTCGTTCGATCTTCCTTTCTCGGCTCCGGTGATGCCCCTTTTATAGCCTTTGAGGGGGTTTATCTCCCTTGAATCGGGCGTTGTAGTCCCGATTTCGATGGGATTATGGGTTGTTGGTTGACTGGCTAAACGAGATGGGTTAGTCCTGATTTAGCCGGAATTATTTGCACGGTTGGTTGTTTCGTCGGTGTGCGACCGAAAATCTCGGCCGGTTGTTGAGTTTGATCTGCGCGTGGCTTCCACATGCCACATGTGCGGCGCCAGTGCTGTATGATTTAGGGTTAAAAACCCCTTAATCTGGACCCTTGATTTGCGCCTGATCTGACGGCTGAAAACCTGTGCGGCACCTGGTTAATGTGTTGAAAAACCTAATTGAAAAAAATAATATAAATATTCAAAGAATGAATCGTATTAGAAACTCTTAATATTTTTATACGATTACACATATAGGCAATAATATCATAATTTTCATTCTAACTTAAAAAATTGAAGCACTCAATGTTAGATTAATGAAGTTTGGACTGTTTCATCTAAACGGACATTCATGTCATATTGAAAGAACAAAATAAATTTGATGAAAAATTTTGAAACTCGTTGAATGTCATTAATTATGATTAATAATGATCAACGAACAATGGCCAAATCTAGATAGATGAAATAAAGAAAATAAAGAGATACACTTTATATATATATATATATTTAAAATGATGTTAATTTAAGATAAATTTAACTTTTCTAAAACAATTTCATTATGGTTTTGTATATCGTATCATAATATTGTTCAAATATTTAATGATAGTGTAATCAAAATAAGAAAATTTTAAAATTTATCGATTAAACTAAAAATTTAAATTTAAGTAAATAAAATGTGAGAAAGGAGTGAAGAAATTTGTGATTTACCTAAAAATAAAATTTTAAATTTAAGTAAACAAAAATAAGAGTGGCGATGGTGGAGCGAGCATGATGAATTAGTATTACTCAATAACTAATTATTAATCGTAGTGGGGTCAGTCGTAAAGACCACTAAATCCGAAGCGACATTCACTAGTCGAGATAGGGGTTGTAACACCCCAAATTTAGGGCTTGTAGTTTTGAGTTTACCCGAAAAGTAAGTGGACCTTATGAAATTTGTAAATTGATAACATATATAATTTGAATTCTAATTTTATCTGAATGTAAGAATATTACATATATAAAAAATCTGAATGCATTGCCTAATTTCTAAGTTCGATATATCAACATATTTCACATGACATTTTCCAAACAAAATACCAGACAATCAATAATCTCAAAACAATTATGCTCACAATAAACAAAGAAAATGACAATCAATCAGATAACTAACAAACAAAATATATCACCCTATATAGAGACATTAGAAAAAATATTCTAACAACGACCAACGATTTCGACGGTCCATATCCAAGTCCAGGAAGCCCAGCAACAAGCTCACCTAACCCAGTCAGTAAGCTGTCGAAGCCCAATAAGCCTGACCCAGTAAGGGTGTCGCATCAACCTGGGTCATTGGATCTAGCCATTTGATCCAACGACCGAAAACGCATCAACGATCACTATCCAATGGCGAGTGGCATCCACGCGCCAGTAAGGTCACCAATCGACCAGGTTTCCAAAGCGAAACAAAAGCAAAAAGGAAATACTTCCTTGATTTTTCAGTCAACTTAGCGATGAAATACGAATGTGAAAAATCCCCAACAAATCGAGGCTGCACCATCCAGTTATACGAGGGGCTATATATACACCGAAAAAACTATTGAAGGGGTTTAACAAAAAAAACATCGCACAACAGAAACAAAGCAAACGCATAACAACAAGAAGGCAACAATTTGTTTATCGGAAAATTTTCACATTGTTGTTTCTTAATATAAAAGTCAGTGTTGTACACTATGAATGTTCAATAGATTAGTTTGGTTAATCAATCGAATCAAAATATCAAAAAATTGTTTATCGAAAAAATTTCCTCTTAATCATTATTTGAACTGAAATTTTTTCAAAATATTTTAACCGAACCGAATAAAGTTCAATTAATTGATCCCGAACTAATTGAAATTTATAAATAATATATATTATATATTTAATATTTAGGAATAACTCAGTTAAAACCAAACTATTGACTGGAAAAAAACTTCGAATTCGATCGATTAATTCGATTAAACCGAACTTTGAGAACCACTATTATTCACCTCATTTTTATTTTTTATAAATAAATTTCACCCTTTTACTAGGGGTGTGCAAAAATACCCGACCCGTCTGCCCGAACCTAAAAAAATTGGGTGATTTTTTTTAAAAAAGTTAACCCAACACGACATTTCCCGAGTCGAGCCCATGTCACAAAATTGAATTTTTTTCGGGTACTCGTGTACCCAGTTAGGGATATTATATATATAAAATAATATTATATTATTATATATTAAATAAAAGTTAACAACTAAACACCTAGTCAGACAGTCACCCACCCGATTTAAATTTTAGTAAGCTATTAAATTTTAGTTATACTTTCATTGATGAAAGTTTTACTTGATTTTTGTTATGATGAAAGCTTAGTTATGTTTTCGTTTTGCATTTTATATTGGTTATTGTAAACTTATGGTTTTTTTATATCTAATAAAATAATTGCTTGTAAGAAAGGAGGATGACAAATGAAGAAGTGTAACCATGATCATGATTCATGCATCAAGATATCTATTTATTTATTTAACTATGAAGTTTTATATTTTATTTATATTATTGATTATTAGATTTTGTATTTTGAACTTTTAAGTTTTATGTTTAGATGTTGGACTATGTAATTCGAAGTTTTAAACATTTAAATTTGAAAAATTTAAATGATAGTTTAATCAAAATAAGAAAAATATTTAATGATAGTGTAGTCAAAATAAGAAAAATTTGAAATTTAACGATTAACTAAAAATTTAAATTTAAGTAAATAAAATAAGAGTGAGAAAGGAGTGAAGAAATTTGTAATTTACCTAAAAATAAAATAGGATCTATATTTGGTACCTAAACTTTTAGTCATTGACAATGGTGGAAATAGTATGATGAACTAGTATTACTCAATAACTAATTCTTAATCGTAGTGGGTCGGTCTTAAATAAAATAAGATTGAGAAACGAGTGAAGAAATTTGTAATTTACCTAAAAAAAATAGGATTCGTATTTGGTACTTAAACGTTTAGTCATTGACAATGGTGGAAAGAGTATGATGAACTAGTATTACTCAATAACTAATTCTTAATCGTAGTGGGTCAGTCATAAAGACCACTGAATCCAAAATGACATTCATCTGTCGAGATAGGGTTGTAACACCCCAAATTCCAGACTAATAATTTCGAGTTTACCCAAAAAGTAAATGAACCTTATGAAATTTATATATTGATAACATATATCATCTGAATTCCGGTAAATCATATAATTCACAAACAAAATATAACACCCTATAGCGACACTTTGACAAAATATTCTAACGGCGACCAACGATTATTATGCAAATAATCATGCACCCATATACAAGTAATCCGGTATGATTGTAAGAATATTACATATACAAGTAATCTGAATCCATTGCATAAATTCTAAATTTGATATATCAACATATTTCACATAGCATTTTCCGAACAAAATACCAAACAATCAATAATCGCAAAACAATCATGCTCATAATCGACAGAGAACCTCAACGAATCCGATAACTCACAAACAAAATATCACACCCTACAAAGACAAACCTTGAAATTTAAAATTTAAATTTAAAAATGCATATCTCAGCCATTTATTAAAAATGCGTATCCGAGAACCTCAGTGAAATTAAAAAATGAAACTAGCTTAATTTCACAATTATTAAAATTTAAAAATGCATAAGTGATAATCCAGCCACAACGCATTCAAAACATTTACAAGTAGGCAAAGCATATCTTTATATATCACAAGAAGTTGGGGAAGAGTTCAAACATAAAAGATATTTTTGAGCCTTGTAATTATTCAAAGATACAATTCTTGGGAGTTTAATAATGATAAAAATGGGAAAGATAATTCAACCTTGAAAAGTTAAATTCATCTTATAGTGAATCACAAACATGGTGAAAAGAACAAGATCACAAAGCATACCGCATAGAAGTTCACCATAGGATTAACAATATAAGACAGTTCAAAGCGGGATAATATGCAATACAAATAAAAATATTATTAGAACATCTCAATAACCTCTCAATAACATCAGTAAACATCTTCTTTTTTTTAATTCCATACCTATTCAAAGCAATATGCTTAAGCTCTCTCAAAACACCAATAGATGAAACCCATATCTCATTAAACCGATTACGAAGAGCATTAGATAATTCCTTTTTACCATTGTCGCCACTAGGATACATTATTGCAAGAACTAAAAAAAAATCATGAACAGTAATATTTTTCAGACTATTACCATTTTTCTCAGCCAAAGACTGCACAAAATTTATAAAACATAGTGAAAGGAAAGCGATTGAAACCAAATAACAAGATACTCCAAGAAAATAGCTACAAGAATCTATATAATCCGATATTCAAAAATAATCTTGCCTAAACTATCCTAATTCAATTTGACGTGCAGAAGTATAAAGGCATCAATATCTTTAATCTTTTTAACTAACTATGCTGAAAAGAAGTTGTAAGATGAGTGCGATAGGTAGAGAGAGATTTAGGGAAATTTCGAAAATGTCCAACGTCTCCGATGAGGAATGGACTATGTTCATTGATAATCTTAGCAAGAGAGTTACGAGAGGTGGTTTAAGGGATCTTTTTAGTCCTTATGGTCAGATTCTGTGATTTTTTATCCCACGTTTTTTAGAGAAACCAAACTATAAGTCTTCAACTTTTGCATTCGTACAATTTGCTGATGAAGAAAGTAGAAAGAAGGCAATTTAGTATCTTCATGGTAAGTGGATTGATGGGAGAAGGATCTCAGTAGGGATTGCTAAATATCAAAAGACTAAGAGGAGGGAAGCTGCTGAAGGGAAGAGGATGATGGGCAACAAGTCAGATAAACAGGAAAATACACAAATCGAGAGGAAAGTTGAGTCGGTGAGAAGCTTGAGCGATGGCATATCTTATAAGGATGTTGTGAATAATGGTCTTAACGCGAGAAGAGAACAAGTTTCAGGGGAGAAATTAGAGGGTATAAAGCATAATGAAATTGGTGTTAGGAATGTATGGGAGATGCATATTCCGGGGGACCATTCTGAGTGGGTCAAGCGATCATTAACAGGGATAATGAAACCTTCTTATGAGCAGGGTTCGATAAAGGAAGCTTTGAAGATCGAGGGTGTGGGAGTTGAGATATCGAAATGGGGTTATGCATGGAATGTTTGCATCTTTACATTCAATACGATTGACGAGCTTACATATGTATGGAAGAATAAGAAAGATGAACTGTGTTTATGCTTTGATTGGTTGGCTCCGGTTCTGAATGATGAAGGAGTTCCATTGGCCCTTTGCCAAGTAGAGATGTATGGAATGCCTCTATTGTGCTGGAATGAGGCATTCATGAAAAAACTTACTAGGAAGTGGAAAGTTTGTTTTGAAAAAACCATAAGAATTGGTGGGGAAGACGTAGGATAAATTTTCAAAAATATTGCACAGTGATTATGTCCTGTCTGTGCAGGGGGATGGGCAGTATCCTACTTTGGCAGCATCTATTAACCAGGAGATATCAGAGGAGTCCAGGCATAAAGTCTTATCTTGGCTGAACAATGACCAAAACAGTGGTGTGAATGGAGTCAGTAGGGGACAAGTCCCATCGAGTAAGTCAACTGAAGAAATTGCTAATTGTGGGTTGTCAATTTTTATGGAAAATATGATTAATCAGAATTTGGAATCACGTGGGTCTGGGATTGAGGGAAACTTTTGATCCGGAGGATAAAGCCCAATCAGATGAAATTGGGGTTGATTTTTCACCAATAAGGAAAATTATCCCAATCAGATGAAATTATCACTGAATTCTAATGATTTTGAGAGGCAAATTCTTTGTTCAACAGAGGGCTGGTTCAAAGAAGCATAAAAGGGTTAAGGATGATAAACAGATTGGCCTGAATGAGGGTAGCTCTTCCAGCTCGTGTGTAAGGCAGAGAAATTCTGTGAATCAAGTTGGAATTAGTTCAGAACTAATTATGGATGGTCAAATCAAAAGAAAGGAGACTAGTTTGTCCTCTTCCAAAAATCCTGTTCAGTTTCTTCCTCGGGCAAAAAGCCTAAATAATCAGAGGCTAAGAATTGCTCCACGTCATTTAGGTAGTGTGTGCTCAGAGGGGGAAGTGTTAATCAGTTTTTTTGATAGAGTTTATAGAAGGGTGTATAGAAGTATGGTCAAGGAATCTTTGGAACAAGTCATATCGTCCTCAAAGTCTTCCCACTCTTCTGTTAAAGCTGTGAATGAAGCAGTTGCTACTAGGGAAGTTTGTACTATGTTGGGGGATTACTTTCAAAGGGGGACACATTTGTTAGAAGAGGAGATAATGAAGATGGAAAGGAAGGGGTCTATGAAAGAAAGGGAGTAATTTAGTCTTCCTTTTGAGAGGTTTTAAGATTTAATATTCCAATGTCAAATCTTAAAATTATTTCATGGAACATAAGGGGCTAAGAAGATGCTTTAATGGGCTAAGAAGAAGATTAGGGGGGAAGATGCTTCAAGGTGAGTTTTTATCCAGCTGATAGGTCTACAGGAGGGTTGATGTGTTTATGGAATGAAACTTTTTTTCAAGTTACAAGAGAAGAAAAGAACATCAGATTTATAGCAATCTCAGGGATGTTCAAGTTGTATAAGTTTAAGTGTGTATTAATTAATGTGTATGGTCCGTCTGTTGAGGAAGAAAAGGAGGAGTTCTTTAGGGAGTTGTTGAGTTCTATTACAAACTTAAACCTTCCAATATGCATAGGGGGTGATTTGAATGTTTATCTTAATCCAATAGAGAAATATGGAGTTGCGCAGAATTGGCATGCCCTAGATCTGCTCAGATCCTTTGTTCAACAAACAAACCTCATTGACCTCCCTTTATCAGGTGGTATGCACACTTGGTGCAACAATAGAGAGTCTCCTACGTGGGTAAGATTGGATCGTTTTCTGGTTAGTAGCAATTTTTTACAGGGTTTTCCTAAATTGATACAACGAATTCTACCCAAATCTCTCTCTGACCATAATCCTATTGTGCTGGAAGAAGATGGGCAGAACTGGGGCCCCAAACCTTTTAGATTTTTTAACTATCTATTAAAGGAAAAAGGTTTCGATAATTTGGTTGAAAATTCCTTGGCTGATTTGAAGAAGATGATGGGAGGTAAGGGAATTTTTAAAATATTAAAAGGTACTAAAAAGAAGATAAGGAGTTGGTCCAGCAGTAAACATATGGGGATCTCAGAGTCTATCCCATTCCAAGAAACATATGGGGAATTTATCAGTTCGCAGTTGGTCCACCATATAGATTATTGGAGGAAGCAAGGTAGGAAGGGGATAGTCTTCAAAGTTGATTTTAGAAGAGCTTATGATACGGTGGAATGGTCGATTCTCCTTAAATTAATGAAAGCTATGGGTTTTGGGGAGAAATGGGTTTCTTGGATTGCTTATTGTCTATCTTCTGCATCAATATCGGTTCTAGTAAATGGTTCTCCTACTGAGGAATTCCCAATGGCAAAAGGGTTAAGACAAGGTTGTAGTCTTTCATCTCTTTTGTTTAATTTAATTGGTGAACTCTTAAATCTAATGTTGATTAAAGCTTCTGATTTGGGACTTTTTCATGGGTTTGATATCGGAAGATCAATTAATCCTTTCCATTTAACTCATCTACAGTTCGTCGATGACCTTATTCTGTTCTACCATGACTCTCTTACTAATATCCAGAACATCAAAAGAGTGCTAAGGATTTTTAGTTTAATGACAGGGTTGCACTTAAATCTTTCTAAGAGTAATATGTTTGGTATAAATGTTGAAGTTGCTACCTTAAATGAATGGGCGACTGATATTGGCTGCACATTGGGTTGTTTTCCTATGGAATATCATGGCTTACCTATAGGTGCAAAGAAAAACTCTGAAGTACTTTGGGAGTCGGTTTTACAGAATTTTAATAATAAGTTAGCTGGTTGGAAGGCTTCTTCACTGTCAATGACAGAGAGATTGGTGCTTATAAAATCAGTATTATCTTCGTTATCGATTTTTTTCTTATCTATTTTTAAAATAACGCTCAAAGGCAGAAAGTTAATACATTGATGGCTAACTTTCTTTAGGGGGAAAGCTCAAACAAAAATCGTATGCACTATGTTAGCTGGCAGGCAGTTTGTAAACCTTTGGAGGATGGTGACTTCGGAATTTTGGATTTGAATATCACAAATAGGGCTTTATTGGGTAAATGAGTGTGGAAATTTGCAAATGAGAAAGAATTCCTTTGGAAAAGGATGATATGCAGCAAACACAATGTTAGTACATTATCCCTGTCAATTTCCAACGTTGTTTCGACTCAAGACTCTTGGATTTGGAAAGGAATTGTGAAAAATTATTTGAAAAATGATGACATTGGAGGATGTTTGAGGTCTCATACTAGGACTCAATTGGGACATGGCAAGTCTATTTCGTTTTGGAATGATGTTTGGGTCAATGACTTACCCTTGAAGACTCAATTTCCCAGGATCTTTGCATTATCAAATAATAAAAGGGGTAAGGTGGCAGATTTTGGTTGCTTTGATGTAAATGGATGGGTGTGGAATATTCAAACAATAAGAAACTTATGTGATTGGGAATTGAACCAATGGGTCGATCTAATGGCAATACTAAATTGTTTTAATTTATCTGATTCAATAGAGGACATTCTTTCTTGGTCTGGGAAGGGGGGCGGTCTGTTCTCGGTAAAATCCTGCAGGTTGGCTTTATTAAATAGTCCAGGAGTTTGTTTTTCTTGGAAAAGGTGGGTTTGGTCAGGTTTGGCTCCTCCTAGAGTAGAAACCTTCCTTTGGCAAATCATAGACAAGAAATTGGCAGTAAAAATGGAGTTGAAGAAAATGGGGGGTTCCTATAGAATACGTCCTATGCCCACTTTGTAAAAAGATGGAAGAAACAGTCCAACATCTTTTTTTTCTCATGTGCAGTTGCAAGGAATCTTTGGAATAGATTTTTAAAGATTTGGGACATCTATACAACTTTGCCTAATGATCCACAAGTTTTGTTAAGTTCATGGTCTGAATTAAAGAAAAATTCGCACATATGGAAATTCATCCCAGGAGTACTTATTTGGTCTATTTGGAAAGCAAGGAATTCAATTGTGTTTGATAATTCTAGCCTTGATATAACCTCTCTTTTTTTCTAATAAGATTTAGATTGGCTAAATGGTTTCTAGCTAAGTTTCCCCATATCCAAATACAAGTTGATTTGTTGGTAGGGGACCCCTCTCTTGCAAACAGGTTTGGTTATCATAATGTTCACAGAAGTTTGATTACAAAGTTGGCATCCTCCCCTAACAGATTTTTATAAATTTAATGTTGATGGGGCTGGTGGAATTGGAAGTATTTTGAGTGATTGTAATATTATCCTTTTATCGACTTTCTCTGTTTGTATTGGTCCAGGCTCTCCTCCGTTGGCTGAGTTGAAAGCTATTAAGAAAGGCTTAGACATTTTTCTATCATCAGATTGGGTTGTAATGGGAAGACTGGTCTTAGAAAGTGACTGCAAATCTGCAGTAGACTGGATTTTGTTGCCTAATTTTGTTCCTAGTTTCTTCAGTTCACTTATTTTGGATATTGTGTCCTTAGTTCAAGAGAGGGAAGTTATTATTCGATGGATTCCTAGGGGATGTAATTGGGAAGCAGATAAATTAGCCAAGGATGGGATCGGTTAATTGTAAGGGTATTTGTATATGGTACTTTAAGGATTATAGTTTTATTCTGATGCCCTAAATGTATTGGTGTACTTTATTGTAATAGTTTCTCTATTCAATAAATTAAAGCACTCTTTTCCTCCTTCCTCTAGTTATTCTTTTCTAGAGTTAACTAAGAGGGAGGTTTTTAATGAGGCTTATTATTCCTATAGAAAAAACTAGCTATGGTGAAATATAATGCAAAGTCAAAATCTTCAAAGAATTAAAAAATTAGAAGTTCGAGAAATTTGCTTTGGTTTTAATTTTCCATTTAAAAAAAGCAGATATATTGGTTTGATTGAAAAGCAAATGCACAACTGATAAGCACTGTAGCAATTAAGCTTCTTTCACTGCTTTGTGGGAGAAGTGAAAGGCTCTTTGCGATAAATTCATCCAACTATGAGTGTGAGAGGTAGAGAGAGAAAATTTGAAAGGGTCCAATGTCTTCGATGAGGAATGGACTGTTTTCGTTGATAATCTTAGGAGAGTTTCAAGAGGTGCGTTAAGGGAATATTTGAAAGGATATTCCCGGTGATAATAGAATCAGACATTGTTTGAAACTTAGATGCTGCAAACAAAATTCCGTCAACATAAATAAAAAATCTAACAAAAGAGGATCCAATTATAACTCACCATTTGTTGAAGAAGATTTTGCACCTATAAAAATCAAAGAAATCATTATCAACCACATAGGGGAAATTAGAAAACCAAAGCAACTTATTACTGATTTACATTCATTAGATAGTATAATAAATAAAACACCTTAGTACAACATAGAGTTCAAAATAAAACACCTAAGTACAACATAAGACAATGTTCAACAATCATTTACTTGAGGTATGTGTTAATCCAACAGCCATTACTCACAAGACTCTCATGCCTAATCACAACGGTAAAGGATAGTTCCACAAACTCCTAAAATTTTCAACATTGCACACAAACTCCTAAAACAAAAGAAAATGACTGTGAGAGGTAGTGAGAGAAAAAGAGAAAATTTGAAAGGGTCCATCGTCTCCGATGAGGAATGGGTTGTTTTCGTTGATAATCTTAGTAAGAGGGTTTCAAGAGGTGCGTTAAGGGCATAGTTACATAAATCGCTCAATAGCCCACGATTTACGAAACTGTACGCTGCGATCCAAAATGCAGTACGAACGCATTCCAGGTCATTCCAAAATCGCGATTCGATACGAAAGCTTATACGATTCGGTACGAACACGTTCCAAAATCGCAGAAGACGAAAGAAGTTGAAGCTTATACGATGACGCGGCGAAAAATCTACCGGAATCTAGGCGCCGATTATATCTCCCTCTCTCTCTCAAAACTAAGAAATGAAACAAAATGAAAATAAGCTCGTTTTGGCTTATATGATTACATATATATATATATATATATTATTAAGCAAAACGCAATCATTTTATCTTTTCCCCATTTCCGTGTTTCTAGTTAAGGGTAAATATCTGTTTAAATCCCTTTTTTTGTGTTATTTCAGTTATAGGAAGTTTTAATTTCTTTTATTTTATTCCTACTATTTAAGTTACTTATAAAATTTGATGTAGAAAAATAGCAACCTAAGAAAATGGTACATCGTACCAATTTATATGGTACATCGTACCGGAGCGATCCAAAATGAGTCTACCCCCCTCGTACCGAATTTTAGGGACCTAGCGAATTGCAATCCCATTTCACGTTCCCGTACCACGATCCATGTGACTATGGTTAAGGGAATATTTTAGTCATTATGGTCAGGTTGTGAGGATATTCATCCCAAGCTTTTTAGAGAAACCAAAATACCAATCTTCAACCTTTGCTTTAGTTCAATATGCTTGTGAAGAAGGCATAAATAAGGCAATCCAGTATGTTAATGGTACATTGATCGATGGGAGAAGAGTCATAGTGGGGATTGCAAAGTATCAAAATACTCGGAGAAGGGTAGTTGCTGAAGGCAAGATGATATTGGATAACAAGTCCAAAAAAAGGAAAATACAAAGATTGGGGGGAAAGCCGAGTCTTTGGGAAGCACGAGGGATGGAAAATCGTATAAGGATGTTTTGAATACAGTTAATAATATAAGTGAACCAGATTCAGGGGGAACATGGAGGGTATAAAGCAGTCTGCAAAAGGAGTGAGGAATGTCTGGGAGATGCATATTCCTTCGGAAAATTCGGATTGGGTGAAGAGATCATTAATAGGGATAATCAAAACATCTTTCGATCAGGGAATGCTTGTATCATTACATTCAAGTCGGCTGAAGAGTTTTCAAATGTGTGGATGAACAAGAAAAAGGAGTTGTTTTTCTGCTTTGATTGGTTGGCTCCATTGTTGAACGATGAGGGAGTTCCATTGGCTGTTTGCCAGGTGGAGCTTTATGGAATTCCTTTATTATGTTAGAATGAGGCATTCCTGGAAAAACTTATTGGGAGATGGTGAAAATTTATATGTTTTAAAGATGAATCAAAGAGCAGAGCAAATCTATCGATGGCGAAAGTTCTTATCAAGGTGACGAGTCCTTTTGACGTCCCTGAAACAGTTACAATAGGTTCTTACGGCAGATCATTTAAAGTAAAGATAACTTTGGGGTCTATTTTGAAAAAACCAGAAGAATTATTGGGGAAGATGGTTGTCGTCCTACTCTGGGCAGCATTTGAAAATCAGAAGATATTAGAGGAATCTAGGCTTAAGGTCATCTCGTGGTTGAACAAAGGACAGAAGAGTGGTTTGAATGGGGTTAGTGGGGGACAGGTCCCATAAAGAAAGTCAACCAAAGAGACTTCTAATTGTGGGCTGTCAAATTTCTTGAAAGAAAGGACAAACCATATTGAGAATCACGTGGATATGGGATTGAGGGAAGGAGTTGAACCAGATGGTCAGGCCCAATCGAATGATAATTAGGTTTCTTCTTCACCAATAAAGAAAATCATTCATGTGGGCCTGCTTATAATTTAAAATGGGTTGGGGTAGGGAAAGAGAATTATATGGGTAGATTTATGACCCAACCCAATAAAAATTCAGTTAATCATGTGGAAGTCGATGAGGAGGGTGAAGAGAAAATTTGAATGGGTCCATCGTCTCCGATTAGGAATGGACTGTTTTCGTTGATAATCTTAGTAAGAGAGTTTCAAGAGGTGCGTTAAGGGAATATTTTAGTCTTTATGGTCAGGTTGTGAGGATATTCATACCAAGCTTTTTAGAGAAACCAAAATACCAATCTTCAACCTTTGTTTTTGTTCAATATGCTTGTGAAGAAGGCAGAAAGAAGGCAATCGAGTATGTTAATGGAACATGGATCGATGGGAGAAGAGTCAAAGTGGGGATTGCAAAGTATCAAAATACTCGGAGAAGGGTAGCTACTGAAGGCAAGATGATGTTGGATAACAAGTCAATAAAAGTAAAATACAAAGATTGGGGGGAACGTTGAGTCTTTGAGAAGCATGAGGGATGAAAATCGTAAAAAGATGTTTTGAATACAATTAATAATATGAGAAGTGAACCAGTTTCAGGGGGAACATGGAGGGTCTAAAGCAGTCTGCAAAAGAAGTGAGGAATGTTTGGAATATGCATATTCCTTCAGAAAATTTGGATTGGGTGAAGAGATCATTAACAAGGATAATCTAATCATCTTTCGATCAGGATTTGATAAAGCCTTGGAGTTCGAGGGAGTTGAAGTCAAGATTGCGAGATGGGGTTATGAAAGAAATGCTTGTATCATTATATTCAAGTCGGTTGAAGAGTTTTCAAATGTGTGGATGAATAAGAAAAATGAGTTGTTTTTCTGCTTTGATTGGTCAACTCCATTGTTGAACGATGAGGGAGCTCCATTGGCTTTTTGCCAAGTGGAGCTTTATGGAATTCCTTTATTATTCTGGAATGAGGCATTCCTAGAAAAACTTACTGGGAGGTAGGGAAAATTTATATGTTTTAAAGATGGATCAAAGAGCAGAGCGAATCTATCGCCGACGAAAGTTTTGATCAAGGTGGTGAGTCTTTTTGACGTCCCTGAAACGGTTACAATAGGTTCTTACGGTAAATCGTTTAAAGTAAAGATAACTTCGGGGTCTATTTTGAAAAAAACAGAAGAATTATAGGGGAAGATGGTAGAGAAAATCTCAGAAGAATGGAACAGTGATGATGTCTTGTCTATGGAAGAGGATGGGGTTAGTGGGGGACAGGTCCTATCGAGAAAGTCAACCAAAGAGACTTCTAATTGTGGGCTGTCAGATTTCTTGGAAGAGAGGACAAACCATATTGGGAATCACGTGGGTTTGGGATTGAGGGAAGGAGTTGAACCGGATGCTCAGGCCCAATCGAATGATAATTAGGTTTCTTCTTCACCAATAAAGAAAATTATTCATGTGGGGCCTGCTTATAATTTAAAATGGGTTGGGATAGGGAAAGAGAATTTTATGGGTAGATTTATGCCCCAACCCAACAAAAATTCAGTTAATCTTGTGGAAGTCGCTGAGGAGGTTGAAGAGGAACTGGTGAAGTATAACACATGTGGGGAAAAAACAATGTCAGCAAATGAAGAGGTTGTTGTTATTGGTAGGAAGCATTCAGTTGACCCGAGGAGTCAAGAAGGGGACTATGTCTTCATTACAAAGATTTCTAATGCTAGGGAAAAGAGAAATGTACTCTATGGCCAAAAGGTTAATGTGGCTAATACTCAGTTTAGCCTTAATATGGGAAGCTACTCAACTTCGAGTTCAAGAGCAAGAAAGTTTGTGAAACATGATGAAAACATTCCAGTGTCCACTATGGAAGAACAAATTAAAGCAAAGGAAAATCAGAAGTCCTCCTTCATAAAATATGTGCAGATTCTTTCTCGGTCAAAGAGTTTCAGCAATCAAAATAACTTAAGAATTTCTCCACGTCTTTCAGGAAGTGTGTGCTCGGAGAGTAATAAGTCTATAAGATTCTTTGATAAAGTTTATAGAAGGGATTATAGAAGCAAGGTCAGGGAGTCTTTGGAACAAGACAAGGCTTCTTCAATGTCTTCCCATTCCTCTGTTAAAGCAAGAGATGAAGTTGTTGCTACTCGGGAGGTGTGTAATATGTTGGGAAATCACTTTTAAAGGGGGCAACAATGTCAAAGCTTAAAATTATTTCATGGAATGTAAGGGGTCTAGAGAGAAGAGAAAAAATTAGAGCTGTGGCGAGACTTGTAAATAGAAATAAATCGGTCTTGCTACTCTTATAGGAGACGAAACTAAATAAGTGTCAAAATGGGCTAAAGAGGAAATTAAGGGGTAATTTGTTGAAAGGTGGTAGTTTTCATCCAGCTGATGGGTCTGCAGGTAGCTTGTTGTGCTTGTAGAATGAGAATTTATTTGAAGTTAAGCGTGAACATAATCAGAGTAGATTCATGGCATTATCATGGAAGTTCAAGGTGATAAACTTTGAGTGTGTTATAATAAATGTTTATAGCTCGTCAGTAGAGGCTGAAAAAGAAGAGTTTTTCAGGGAGTTATTGTGTTTTGTACAAAGATTAAACATGTCAGTTTGCATTGGGGGTGATTTCAATGCATATCTTAATCTAGAGGAGAAAAGTGGAGTTACTCAGAATTGGCATTCCATGGATTTGTTTAGGTCTTTTGTTCAACAATAAAATCTTAATGATCTTCCTTTAACAGGAGGTAGCTTCACTTGGTGCAACAATAGAAAGTCGCCTACATGGGTAAGACTCGATCGATTCTTGATCAGTGGCAGTTTCTTAAATTGCTTTCCAAAAGTTATTCAAATAATTCTTCCTAAATCCTTATCGGATCACAATCCGGTGTTAGAAGAAGAATGCAAAAACTGGGGCCCTAAACCTTTTCGATTATTTAACTACATGTTAGAGGAAGATGGTTTTGATGTGTTGGTTGAAAAATCCAAG
Source organism: Hibiscus syriacus (assembly GCF_006381635.1). Classification (NCBI taxonomy): domain Eukaryota; kingdom Viridiplantae; phylum Streptophyta; class Magnoliopsida; order Malvales; family Malvaceae; genus Hibiscus; species Hibiscus syriacus. Next base: position 451,390 of record NW_024062470.1, read on the forward strand.
AATGATTTGAAGAAGAATAACGGGAGAAGGGGATTGTTTAGCATACTACAAGGAACTAAAAAGGTGATCAGGAGGTGGCCCAGCAGAAATCAAGTGGGGATATCAGAATCTATTTCAGAATTGGAAGGTAAAATAAATTATTTGGAAGTGAAGTTACAAGGTAGTGGCATTTCTTCACAAGAATGGGACCAGTTACTGCTATCGAGGAATGAGTTATGGAAATTGCACAGGATGGATGAAAGTATTTAGTTCTAAAAGTCGAGAGTGAAATTGATAAAAGATGGTGACAGAAATACGAGGTTCTTTCACTTATGTGCCCTTAATAGGAATAGAATCAATGCCATTTCGGCGTTGAAGGTGGCTAGTAAGGAAATTTCAGATCCAGATCAGATGAGGGCCTATGTCTCGAATTTTTTCAAGAAAACCTATAATTCAAAAGCAACACCGGAGGTAGATGACATTAATCAGAACTTTGCAAAATTGTCAACTGAGCAAAGGGCTTGTCTTGAGGTTATATTTTTAGAACAAGAAGTGTGGGAAGCAATTTTTTATTCGGAGAATACTAAAGCCCTTGGCCCAGATGGTTTTACTATGGGATTTTTCAAGAAATTTTGGCCTTTGCTATGATATTTGTGGATGATTTTTATTGTGCAAGGAAATAGGAGCATGGGATCAATCATGCTTTCATAACTCTAATCCCAAAGAAACTAAATCCAGAAAGTATTGCAGATTTCAAACCAATAAGATATATAAAATTATCTCCAAAGTTTTATCAAAAAGACTAGTTTCAGTTATTAAAGATATAGTAAGTCCTTCACAGTTTGCATTTATTCCTGGTAGACAGTTGTTAGATTATGCATTCCTTGCAAATGAAGGCAAAGATTATTGGAGGAAACAAGGGCGGAAAGGGGTCATTTTCAAAGTTGATTTTCGTAGAGCATATGATTCTATTGAATGTCATGGGTTTTGGTGAGAGATGGGTTTCATAGATAGAGTATTGTCTATCTTCTACATCAATCTCGGTTCTAGTGAATGGATCTCCAACAGAGAAATTTTTCGATGGGTAAAGGGTAGAGACAAGGTTATAGTATGTCCCCTCTTCTGTTTGATATAGTTGGAGAACATCTTAATTTAATGCTGATTAAAGCTGCTGATCTAGGACTCTTTGAAGGATTTGTTATTGGTAAGCCTGATAATCCTTTCCAGCTGACACATTTACAGATTGCAGATTATCTTATCTTATTCTGCCGAGATTCTCTACTCACATTCTAAATATCAAGAGAGTGTTGAGAATTTTCAGTCTAATGACAGAGCTTCATCTGAATCTTTCGAAGGGTAATTTATAATGCGTTAATTTTTTTTATAGAATTTGGAGGTCTCATTAAAAACTCCCTTCATATTCTTCCACATACTTAGAAGTATGTTGAAGAACATTGGAAGGGAGAAAAGAGTACCTCATATTTTATTAAATAGAATACCAAGTACATGAGTCACCAAACCCACATACGGGAATAAACACCAATACAAACCATATCACCTAGAAATCTTACATCGTCAAACAAAAAGCCCCTAAAACAATAACCCCATTTGTAGAATACACTTCAAGATGTAAGATAACCCCATTTGCATGGCGTTAATATTGAAGATGGCATCTTAAACGATTGGGCAACTGAGGTTGGCTGTGTAGTGGGATATTTTCATACGATGTTGCTTGGTTTACCTTTAGGTGCAAAGAAAAAATCAGAGGTTCTTTGGGATCCGATCATCCAGAAGTTTAACAAGAAATTAGTTGGTTGGAAAGCCTCTTCATTTTCAATGGCAGGAAGATTGGTGTTGTTGAAGTCGGTGTTGTCCTCATTGCCGGTTTTTTTTCCTTTTTATTTTCAAAATTCCGTTCAAGGTAAATCAGAAGTTGAACTCTTTGAGGGCTAAATTTCTTTGGGGGGAAAGACCAACAAAGAAACGTATTCATTGGGTGAATTGGAAAGTGGTGTGTCAACTCTATGAAGAGGGTGGATAGGGAGTCTTGGATTTGAATTCTGTTAATCGAGTGTTGCTTGGTAAATGGGTGTGGAAATTTGCAAATGAAAGACACTCAATGGAAAAAGATGCTTTGCAGCAAACATAATGTTAGTAATTTGTCTCAAAGGAAAGCTTCTCTCTAACCTAGGTGTTTTCAATTTTCAAATTTCAAATTACTTATTTCCACGAGCCTCAGCATCTCTCCTCCGATATCCACCAGTCGTCCGCAGTTGTCGTCTGCCACCGCCGTCAGCCGTCCTTTTCCACACTTTGACCTTCGTTTTGACGCAGTTTTTTACTGGGTAATTCGCCGGCTCAAGGTGTTTCCTTTTCTGGGCTTGTTTTTCTGAGTAAGACTTTTATTTGACGCTGATCTATAAGCCGCTCACAGCCGTTTTCGCCTCCATCCGTTGCACGTACGCTGGACATCGCATCTCCACTGTATTCAGAGCCTTTTTGCGATCATAACCCATTTACTTAGTGTCGAGATTAGTTGCATCTCTCCATTATATTGCACTGAGCAGTTTCGACAAGATCAGGCGCTCGCTACTCTTTAATTTCTGCATGACTCTTTTGGTGGATTTCTTTCGTCACTGCTGTTGAAGCTTTGAGCTCTTGTTCTGGAACTTTATTTCTAGGGGTGATACGTAAACTCAGTATACTTCTTCTAGCAGGATGTATTAAAAGACAAAAGCTCCTGCTTCTCTCTTGTTTATAGATCTTATCTGGGTTTTTCATATCAACAGTCTTCATCACATGCCGGGTGCTGGAGTCCTCCCTTCTCTCTAGCAGAGTCCTTCGGTCCAAGTTCCTCCACCCTCTGCAGCAGCGCATTCTCTGCCATCTCACCCTTCTCATCATGATGAGGTTCGCACTATTTTCATTATGGGTCTGCCTGAAGATATCAAAGAGAGAGCTACAGAATTTTCTGAGATGGCTTTCGGGTTTTAAAGATTCGCATTCTGAGATGTGTCTTCCAAAGGCTTCGCTCTCTTCTCAACTGTAAATTTTGCAGTCGCTGCTAAGGATGTCCTTCAGAAAATGGTTTTTGACGCTAAGTTGAGGTCCCTTTTGCACATTGAGATGGCAAGGAAGAATCTTGCTGTTAAAAGAGTAGTTACAAATTCTGTTGCATTTGACAAGGATGGAGGTTTTCTTGTTCCTCTAATTCTGCCATTGCCAATTCCAGCTTTTGTAGCATCTCCTAGTGTTCAGGTTCCTGTTAAAGCGGTGAGTTGTGATGGTAAATCTGCTGTTAATGGTGTACAAGAAGGATCTAGGGAGTCGATCACAAAGGGCGGATACTTGATGCTTTTTTTCCTAATAAAAGGAATTTAAAAGGAGATCATTTTGGTTTTATTCGCTTCGCATCATTAGAAGAAGCAAGGAGAACGATCTCAAAAATGAATGGATCTCGTATCGACGGTAGCAAAATTTGTGTTTCTTTCGCTAAATTCAAACATCGAAATTCCTATTGAATAAGTCTTCGACAAATGTTCTTCAAAAGTCCGGGATGGAAGATTATTCGAGAAAGAATCATTATAAAGTTGAAGGTGTTATAGATGAAGAAAAACCTCAGGTGTTGAGCAATTGTCTAGTGCGGTGGCGTAAGGATTTTGTCAAAATTGGTCATCTCGCTAGACAAATGCAAGCGAAGGGCCTCATTGGCTTCACCTAAATGAGAGCAGCTAGAAATGCGATTTTAATGATTTTCGAAGATAATGCTTCATTGAGAAGTGTGAAAAACGACAAATCAAAGATTCTCATAGAGTGGTTCTCCATAGTCGAAGTTTGGTTAGAGAGTTTGGTAATGGAGTGTCGTCGAGTATGGTTAGTTTGCGATGGTGTTCCTTTTCATGCATGAACTTGGGATACTTTCAAGAACATTACAGATAAGTGGGGTCTTTTACTAGCTATCGACAAAAGTTGTCAATCTCCATCTTTTGATCGGACAAAAATTCAAGTCCTCACAAAGGCTAATGCGAAAATTGACGCGATGGCTGAATTGAAGGTTGGTGACAACTTCTTCAAGGTCATGGTGCATGAGATATAGCCTTCATTCAAACCAAATTCTTGGGCTCCTGAAAAAGACGAGTCTCTTTAGATTTTGTCTCTTCATTCGTGGTTTTGTTTTAGTCTATATGGCGTTGTTTTAGTCCTATTGCTGGTGGTGTAATTAGAAGTATGGTGATTTGATCGTGGCTTTGGATGAGGTTATTTGAGGTTTAGGTGTTTGTTGTAATGGGGTATATCACCATGAGAGGATATTTCGTGGTGTCTTTTGTATCGGGTATTATTATTAATAAATTATGAGGTGCTTTTTTCTTCCTTCCAATGTTTGTTAACATACTTTTAGTATGGGAACGAATATGAAGAGAGTTTTTAATGAGACCTCTAACTTCTATAAAAAAAATGACGAGATCAGAAAGTGTTTGAGGTCACATTCGAAGATCCAAGTGGGGAATGGTAAGTCGATATCCTTCTGGAATTATGTTTGGGTTAATGTTTCAACCTTAAAAAACCAATTCCCCAGGATTTTTGCTTTATCTAATAATAAATGGGGTAAAGTGGTTGATTTTGGTTGCTTTGAAAATAATGGATGGGTTTGGATCATTCAGTCGAGAAGGAATTTATGCGATTGGGAATTAGATCAGTGGGTTGCTTTAATGTCTTTGCTCGATAACATAATTTTGTCCGATTCAGTGGATAACTTTCTTTCATGGTCGTGGAAGGGTGATGGTTTGTTCTCGGCTAAGTTCTGCATGCTGACTTTATCTTGTAAATCTGGAGGTACTTTCAATTGGAACAAGTGGGTGTGGTCAGGTTTGGCTCCTCCCAGAGTCGAAACCTTTCTTTGACAGATATCCCACCAAAACCTGGCAGTTAGAGTAGAGTTGCAGAAAAGGGGGGTTCCCTTGGAGGATGTTCTTTGTCCATAATGTCATAAGCATGAAGAAACCATCCAGCACCTATTCATTTCTTGCTCTGTTGCACGGGAGTTGTGGAATAAATTTATAAGGTTATGGGACATCTTGGTCTGATTTAAGGGCTTATTCTTCAATTTAGAGGTTTATACCGGGAGTTGTTTTGTGGTCAATATGGAAGGCTAGGAATTCGGTGGTGTTTGATAATTGGAAACTCGACAATTCTTCTCTCTTCTTTATTTCTAAATTTAGGATGGCTAAATGGTTTCTAGCTAAGTTCCAGTGTTGATTTACTATTTGGGGACCTCTCTATTGTAGACAGACTTCTTACTCATATCTTTAAGAGAAAGAAGATCCAGTGTTGGCTTTCTCCTCCAGCTATGTTTTTAAAATTTAATGTGAATGGGGCGGTAAGAAATGATGGGCTGCTGGATGGAATTGGAGGAATTTTGAAAGATTCTAATAGCTATACTTTAGCCACTTTCTCCAATGATGTTGGTCCATGTCCTCCTCCTTTATCTGAGTTTAAAGCAATTAAAAAATGAATTGATTTTTTTCTTTCATCTTCTTGGGCATTGAAGGGAAGACTGATCATAGAGAGTGACTGCAAGTCTGCAATTGACTGGATTTTGTTGCCATTTTCTACTTCTTTTTTCAGTTCTTTGGTTGGGGAAATTGGGTCCTTAGTTTCTACTAAGGAGATTATAATTAGACTGATTCCTAGGAGCTGTAATTGGGAGGAAGATAAATTAGCTAAGGAGGGAATTGGCTGAATGTTTTTGGGTTTTTTTAGATGTACTAATTGGGTTTTGTTGTTTATGGTTGTTTAAAGTGTAATGGTGTAGTCTTATGTAATTATTGACTTATGAATAAAATGAGGTACTATTTTACTCCTTCCGCTAGTTGCCTCTATTCAAGAGCCAACTAAGAGGGAGGTTTTTAATGAGGCATCCTACTTCTATAAAAAAAATCCATTAGAGAGTATTATCCGACAAGGGCAATGTTAACAGTGATTATAACGCCATGGTACAAGCATAAACATCATACTTTAAAAGCAGTTCTTTCATCTTACAAAGAAAAGGTTAGGAACTCACAAAAACAGTTAAATCAGCAGTGTTTTCCTTTGATTTGTCCGAATTATGACCATCCTGAAAAAAATATATCACTCAGCTTTCAAATTACATATCATTAGTCGATCAAATCCTCAACTACCTAGAAACTTTACTCCTCTAACGAACTTTACACAAACAATCAAGTTTTTACGAAATTGGGCGGAAACAGCATAAGAACTATGAAAAATCTCAGAAAGAACAAGCAATTGCATGCCATTAATTAAGGTTTCAGTCTAAAAGTACATTAAGACTAATAACAAAGCCCATATATTAAGCGAGAGCATTTCAAGCACAAACAATTTTAATCCCAAAAACCAAATATATAATAATTTATAATTTAAATATTAATATTATGATTTAATAAATTATATATATAATTTAAATTAATTTAAGAATAAATTAATAAATCGAAGTTTGAAAACCATTCGATAGGGGAAACAAATCAAAATGCTATAAGCAATATACGGAAAATGCTTTATAAAAAAAATTAAATAATATTAGAATTGTCTAAATTAATTTAATTTAAGAATATATTAATATAATTTTATAGAATATGATTGGAAATGTCAGCTTCAAAATATGTGATTTTGTTGATTTATAGCCTATTTGAAAAGCAAAAAAATTAGTGCTTTCTTTTTAGTGGAAGTAACATTTTACCTGGCTTGTGCATGCAACAAAATTGCCACTTAGATTCAATGGAGTTATCTGCAGCTCCAATTCAATGTGTGATGCAGTAGCAAGAGTAGACTCATTGGACTGGTTAGAGTTGTTAGTTGTGTGATTCCTAAATGTTTAATCTGGTACAACCAGCTTGCATGCTTTCATAGGCACACACCTGTACAAGAAAAGATAGATGAAATATGTGGAAAGACATGCATTTCTAACCTCATAGTCTTTCTATGTTTTCTCTAAATATTACACATATCAAGGATCATGATAGGATAGAAACAAAGCATCTCGTTTTTCATTTCTTTTGCCTAATATATAGAAACAAAAGCATATTCATTTCATATATGCAGAATAAAAAAATACATAAAAGGATAGAAACAAAAATCGGTACTTAATGATCTAGCCCTTTGTATTACCATCCAAACTTTCCTTCCAAGAATGGTAATCCGGCATGGAATAAAACGGTATCTCTTCCTTCGTATTGTTGACCAGGTGAGAAGCCTGTGCGAAAAAAAAATAACATAAATAACAAGAAAGCTTGCTGCAAAATATTGAACATGTAAATATTAGCCAATAATACCTTCACAATAGGAGTTATAAACTTGCTCATGAATGATTTTACTTTCAACAGTGATAGTCAAAAGGAGTGAATAAAATTGATCACCAAACCCTTGATATAATTTAAATTAGTATATTCTTAAAATATTTTATAGTTTATAGTTTAAATATTATTATAATATTTATAAATTATATAAATAATTTAATTTAAGAATAAATTAATAAAATTATACCTTGTACAGGTTTGTGTCATATGCTAGTTCTAGCTTTAGCTGGATAGACAACTATTTCTCATTGTGAAGTGGTGATTCTAGTCCTTTCTCTACCTTAACCATTGCTAGAGTGTGCTCGCCAGTCTCCTCACCTTTGGATTTCTGCATTAAATCTTCAATGTCAGTCTCCTCAAGAAATAAACCCAACGATACAGAAAATGAGAATAAATTAATTTAATTTAAGAATAAATTATATAATAATATTTTAAATAATATTAGAATAATTTAATTTAAGAATATATTAATATAATTTAAATTAATATATTCTTATGATATTTTATAATTTATAATTTAATTATTATTATATTGATAAATTATATAAAAAAATTAATTTAATTTAAGAATAAATTAAATTAAATTAATTTATGATATTTTAATTTAATTTAAATAAATAATATCAAAGTAAATGTCGAGGAATTTCCTAATGTGAACGAAAAAGAAAAAAGCACAAGGACAATAGATTGTGACACTTACATTTTCTTCAACTATGAGAGATGAGCAACAGAGAACCAATTTGTCGAGCGATTCACAAATATTCATGTTCTTCTGCATACTAACTTCTTCGCTTGTAGGATATTCCTTGTTGTGAACTGTCAAATGACTACAAATGAAGCAAGAACTTAATGAAATTTCCATGAGAGTGAAAAGGTGAAGTTTGTAAATAAGCTAGAATAAACTGGATGAAACTTCAGCACACCCTCTTAAAACACTTGTTTTTCTACTTCCTTGAGATTCTGACTTTTCATTAGGCAGGACGCAACATTACAAAGTTAACAAGGTACGTAGTCTTTAACTTCCCAAAAAAATCATATGAAGTCCAGAAAACAGCCCTATTGTAATCCAAAATAAATATACACTCGTTAACAAGGAACGTAGTCTTTAACTTCCTAAAAAAATCATATGAAGTTCAAAAAACTGTCCAATCTGTGTATCACTTACAGTATATGCCACCGGTATTGTGAGACTAATTTTGCAAGGGGAACATGGAAACTCTTAAGACAACTCTTTTCGAAACAGCCCAACGTTGCACCTTTGAGTTCACAACAGGAGCAATTTATTTTTCACAACAGGAGCACCTTATCATTTTCAAAATAAACATTAGGAGCCCTAAAAAAAATAACATTATTATATATTAAAATTATGAAAACTGTATTGAAAGAGCATATTAGGTTATGAACACTTTTACCTTAGAGCCACCATTGTAATCTTGAGGAACAAGTCTGCCTTCATAGTAATTAACCATCTCTCCTGTAGCCTGCAATTTTGTTTAGCAAATAAACTTCATCAATTTGATTGAAAAGATGGGCAGTTTTAGTCGTATCATAGACTTGACAGGAAATACTGAACCTCAATCTTCTATTGAAAGACAAAAAACATTGTGTTTTATTTGTAACGTTCTCACATTTACACAAGGTCGCTTCATTTGCTAAAGGCAACATCTTTACTGTTGAACCATGACCATCTGAAATTCCAACAGCGAGACTCCCATTAACCTTTTCATTTAGTCTTTCTAAAGACATTACTATTTCCTTGCTGCTGTTGATCTTCAGCCAACCCACTTTTTGCGTCACCGCTAAAAGAAACTTTCATCTTTTTCTTACAACTTGAGGTTTTTTCACTTTTCAAACTTGTAGTCAACTTTACTTCCCAAGCACGTTTAATTGATCCTTTTCTAACCCTTTTGGCACCAATTTCATGAGCTAAGGGAGTGGAGTGGGAAATGAGGGCTTCTGTTGAATCGTATTTTCATTTGTCGAACTTCATCAGATAAAAATACCTATTACTGCCAGTGCAAAGATAGATAAAAGAGCTTATTAACTATTAGCATCATATCAAAAGACAAATAATGAAGACTTAATTATATAACTCAAACTTGCCACTTGGGATTACTAAAGCATACGAAATGGTCTTTTCAAGCTTTCAGCAGTTATTTTTCTTCCATTATTTGTTACAAGGCATTTTTCAGTGTTTAAACCGTCTGGTAGCTTTGCTTCCTCAAATTTCCCACAAAATCATAAAGCCATCTCTAAATATTACAAGAGTTCTATAGTGAATTGAGCAACACATGAGAGCATATTCGCTGCTGAAATAACACATTAAAGTGTGAATAAAAGGTAAAGAAATGAAGTATAGAAACACAAGTGTTCTTAGAGATCAGAAAACCTCACTACAAGAGTCAAGGGACTTTGAAAAACGGAATCTCCCCGGAACTTAAATTCTAAACGAAAACTAACATAATGAGAAAGTAAGAGTACCTTTTACTTTCAGCTGTTGGCTGAGGAAGTATGGACATAACAGCCCTATCAGCTAAAACTTTAGTTGGACATCCTAAACAAGATGGTTAATCAAGTTTGATATATCAGTAATGTAAGACATGGTACCACAAAGTAAACTTCAAGAATTCTCAGAATGGCGGCAACAGAAATAGCACATGAAAAGTATATCCTGCAATCAGGGATAGTATTGAGGTCACAGAGCATTCTGTTTTTCAAATAAAAAGTCAACTCTGAAGTTTGGCTTTATAGGTTTCTAAGGAGTCGTTAGGAAACCAAATGAATCATGTAGCATCCTTTATTCATTTAAGCGGATTTTGTAGTCAAGGAAAGCATAATGATGTCACTGTCATCAAGCCTAGACTAGAGAGTAAACAAGAACATCCCAAAGGTGTAAGGATAATGCTTAACACACTTCAAATCTTAAGCTGATATGTATGTACTACTTACCATGAGACGCTGAGAAAGGTATAGTGTATTTCATTTGTATAACATGACGTACTTCTTGTTCAATCTTAAAACCCTTGATATTGCCATCAGAATCTCCAGCATACTTGCAAATTCAGAAATTAAATCGATATGAAAAGTTCAATTGCCGCATGTGCTCTCTTGAAAGTTGAAATAACCTACAGTAGAGCAAAGAACCGAAGCTAAAATTGCATTTAGGGACCAATTTGCATAACTACAAAAGAATTAATTTATTCTTTAAAGACATGTACATGAGACAAGAGCCACTTTTCCGAGTCCCAAACCTACATTACAATTTCCATAGAAAAATTATTTCCCATAGGAAAAAGAGAGAAAAGAAGACATATTCTATTGGTAAAGTATAGAGCACGAAGACATATTTGTTTGTAAAAGTAGACATATATATAGAAACTACTTTTACAAGCAAATAATATAAAATTACAATGTCCTAAATTTTATTTTTCATATTTTTTCTTAGAAAGCAAACATAGAAAGAGAAACCAAACCATACATACATGAAAGGGAATTGGTCACATGCAGAGCCGACAAACCTTTGCAAATGAAATAACGGGTTCAAAAAAAACACTAACATGTAATCAGAAAAGAAAACCCAAATGTCAACATTTTATTAGATTTAGGTAAAAAGCGAAACCCCTAATATATAATCAGAATATAAAACAAACTTTTAAAAAACCCAAAAAAAATCAAGAAACACAACCGCAATTGCATTCATCACAATGTATAATTTAACAAAAGTATAAATTAAAAGAAAAACGTAACAGATCTAAGAATTGGGTAAGGAAACTAACCTGATAATCCAAAGAATTGATTAATAGAGTCAAGGGGTACATTTCTTAAGAATATATTAATATAATTTAAATTTATAATTTAAATATTAATATTATTACATGGGGTTGGACCAATTACACTGTGTAAAACCCTTTTAGTTTTACAATCATTTTACGATCATTGGATGAGAGAAATTAAAGACTGAGATTAACCGTGGAAAATGAACAGATATTCAATAAAAAACGAGTTGATCTCAACATTTGATTTCTCTCAATTCAATGGCAATAAAAAGGTGTAAAACTAAAAGTGTTTTACACAGTACAAGTAGATCCAACTCCTTATTATATTTATAAATTATAGAAATAAATTAAATTAATTTAAGAATAAATTATATAAAAATATATAATTATTATTTTTATAGAAACTAAGAATTGATTAATAGAGTCAAGGGGTACATTTCTTAAAAATATATTAATATAATTTAAATTTATAATTTTAATATTAATATTATTACATGGGGCAGGACCAATTACACTGTGTAAAACTCTTCTACTTTTACAATTATTTTAGGACCATTGGATGAGATATATTAAAGACTGAGATTAACAGTGGAAAATGAACAGATATTCACTAAAAAAACAAGTTGATCTCGACCTTCGATTTCTCCCAATCCAATGGAAATAAAAAAGTGTAAAACTAAATGAGTTTTACACAGGTAAGTAGAACCTACTCCATATTATATTTATTAATTATATAAATAAATTAAATTGATTTAAGAATAAATTATATAAAAATATTTAATTATTGAACATGTAAATTCTAGCCAGTAATACCTTCACAATAGGAGTTATAAAATTACCCATGAATGATTTTACTTTCAACAATGATTGTCAAAAGGAGTAAATAAAATTGATCACCAAACCCTTAATATAATTTAAATTAGTATATTCTTATAATATTTTATAGTTTAAATATTATTATTATATTTATAAATTACATAAATAATTTAATTTAAGAATAAATTAATAAAATTATACCTTGTACAGGTCTGTGTCATATGCTAGTTCTAGCTTTAGCTTGAGAGACAACCATTTCTCATTGTGAAGTGGTGAGTCTAGTCGTTCTTTCTCTACCTTAAGCATTGCTAGAGTGTGCTCGCCAGCCTCCTCACCTTTGGATTTCTGCATTAAATCTTCAATGTCAGATATATGAACACATTAAACTTAAGTGAAAGAAAAAAACCCGACAACACAGAAAATGAGAATCCGAACACATTAAATCTTCAATGTCAGATTTATTATTTTATGCAGCCTCGACCCATGTCAAGGCAGGAGGTCAGGGGGTGCAAGAAAGAAGTCAATCAATATAATAAAAAAAGGGTATTGCTGCTTACTTGAGAACAAGAATTCCATGCCTTAAAGATCTCTCTAGTTATAACCATTGGCTCAAGTAAGAAAGGAATCCCAACTACCGTTGAGCAAAATACCATCTCCATCTATAAACAAATCATCCATATTCATAAAAATTGTCACTACTTCATTTGCTTATTTATTCCAAGTTTCAAACAAAAGAAAAATAATTTCACATGTCTTCCAATGAACCCTTGGTTAGTCCATGAGAACCCATGAGAACACCAGATAATTTCACATGTCTTCCATGGATACACCATATGTTTCATAGTAAACCCTTGAAGCCGTATCAATATCAGTTGTATAAAAGTAAAATATCATCCATATTTGAAACGTTTCAAAGTCAAGAAAAAACCAAAATTAAAAGGAATAAAATAGGAGAAATTATGAAGAATAAACCTGAATTGAAAGCCTATTATAAACATATTCCTGCAATAAAAAAAATAACACAGATCGTCGGAGTAAGAAAAGAATTTAAATAAAAAAAAGACAGAGTTAATTGAGGAAAGCAATTTGAATCACTAGACCAAAGGCATCAACAAGTGAAAGCAATGAAAATGGAAATACATAGATACTATTTTTACAAACAACTAATACAAAAATACAATGTCCTAAATTTTATATTTCGTATTTTTTCTTAGTAAGCAAACACAAGGAAACGCAGCAAAAGAGATACCAAACCAGCATACATGAAAGGGAATTGGTCACATGCAGAACTGAGAAACCTTTTCAAATGAAATAACAAGTTCAAAACAACACTAACATGAAAGGGGAAAAGAAAACCCAAATGTCAAAAGATTATTAGATTTAGGTAACAAACAAAATCCCTAATCTATAATCAGAATACAAATCAAACTTTTAAAAAGCCCATAAAAAAATTCATCACAAAATACAATCTAACAAATGTATAAATTAAAAGACAAACGTAACAGATCCAAGAATTGGGTAAAAGAAACTAACCTGAGAATCCAAAGAATTGATTGATAGAATCAAGGGGAAAGTTTCTTAAGTGGGTGATAGGTAGTGCTCAGGTTTTATTTTTATAGATGGGATTTCAAATAATATTATAATAATTTATAATAATTTAAATTAAGAATATATTAATATAATTTAAAATTATAATTTAAATATTAGTATTATTATATAGGGCAAGATCTAATTACATTGTGTAAAACTCTTAGTTTTACACCATTTTAGGACCATTGAATGAAAGAAATTAAAGACTAAGATTAACCGTGGAAAATGAACAGATGTTCACTAAAAAAACGAATTAATCTCAACCTTTGATTTCTCTCAATCCAATGACACTGAAAAGATGTAAAACTAAAAGAGTTTTACACAATGAACTGGATCCTAATACTTATTATATTTATAAATTATATAAATTAATTAATTTAATTTAAGAATAGTACTGAGGTCACAGAGCATTCTGTTTTTCAAATAAACAGTCAACTCTGAAGTTTGGCTTAGTAGGTTTCTAAGGAGCCATTAGGAAACTCCAAATGGATCATGTAGCATACTTTATTCATTTAAGCGGATTTTGTAGTCAAGGAATGCATAATGATGTCACTGTCATCAAGCCTAGACTAGAGAGTAAACAAGAACGTCCCAAAAGTGTAAGGCTTGAGGCTTCTCAAGTTTATTTGTTAAAAGATTATGATGCACGATAATGCTTAACACACTTCAAATCTTAAGCTGATATGTATGTACTACTTACCATGAGAAGCTGAGAAAGGTATAGTGTATTTCATTTGTATAACATGACGTACTTCTTGTTCAATCTTAAAACCCTTGATGTTGCCATCAGAATCTCCAAAATACCTACAAATCCAGAAATTAAATTCAAAAATCCAATCTTTATTTATATAAGGATAAATTTTGTGGAATTAAAGAGATTAAAAGACAAAGAGTGAATATTACCTTTGCTACATCTTTCAACACCAAAAAGGCTGCATCTCTAACATGGGATCATCATTAAGACACTACAATTCAAATCCACAGCATTCCAATAGTAATAGCATTTAAATAATAATAGGATAAAAAACAGAGCATCTCCTCCTATATGATTTTATGAAGACGAAGTAAAATGTTTCAGACCATATACTAGATGATGACCATCACAGAGTTCAGTTTCCTTTAAAAGGAAGGAAGATTCATATATTATTTATACAAATTGTTTTGGATACTTGAGTAGAAAAGTTTACGAAATGCACTTAGCTAGCATTGCCAAAAGCAATAAAAACTTACATTAGAAAACCCTTCATCATCAGAATCCTTCACATCACTGAAAGAGGGAAGTTCAGGCGGTGCTGTGTACACACATTGGTTGTCGTCCGTGAGCTGACTTACCATGAGAAGCTGAGAAAGGTATATTGTATTTTTTTTTATAAAAGTAGGAGGTCTTGTTAAAAACCGTATAGTGTATTTCATTTGTATAACATGACCTACTTCTTCTTCAATCTTAAAAACCTTGATGATGCCATCAGAATCTCCAACATACCTGCAAATTCAGAAATTAAATAGATATGGACAGTTCAATTGCTGCATGTGCTCTCTTGAAAGTTGAAATAACCTACAGTATAGCTAACAACCGAAGCTAGACTTACATGTAGGGGTCAGTTTGCATAACTGCAAAAGAAGTAATTTCTTCTTTAAAGACATGTACATGAGACAAGAGCCTCTTTTCCGAGTCCCAAACCTACATTACAATTTCCATAGAAAAATTAATTCCCAAAGGATAAAGAGAGAAAAGAAGACATATTTATAGGTAAAGTATAGAGCAAGAAAACATAGGCAATACCGATTCTGATGACAGTAAAAGTAGACTACTCTCATATCTAATCTGATAGAATCAGCAATTAACCAAGCAAGTAACTTGCCTCAATATGGTTCTTGAAATTTACATTTATATATTAAGGATGCCTTGATTCTGGACAAACTGAAGAAAAATTAAGGTTTATATAAGTACCTTGGAATTACTTGAAAAAAAAAGCTTTACAAGACAAAAAGAAATACTGATATAGCATTATAATGATAGTATCAAGAAATCCAGATTGAGAAATATAGCATCATGAACATGTTAAACTGTCACGTTTCTTCCTCATGTGATAATTAATCAGATATGATATGACCTTCCTTTAGTTGCATCAAGTCCATATTAATCTGTTCAACAGAGGGTAACAAAAGCATACCTTAAACAGTAAGTGCATGGACAGCAAGATAAAAGATGATCCCTTTTCTAATTGAATTTGATTATTTACTGTCAAAATGAACTGTGTATATCCACTCCAGCAGGGTAAACTTTCTGGGTCGGCAACATCCAAATACATACACAAATGATCCAACGTTGTTACCTGTATGAAATTCAAAACCAAGAGTATGAAGACTAAACTACTATCGCCAAAACAGAAAATTAAGGCTGAAAAGGGTAAGTAGTATCAACAAGGGAATAAGCAATGTATCATTTAAAACCATCAACGATCAAATCATCGGAGAAAATCAAGGGATTGAGATTCTATTAACAAATCGAGACGTAAAATCACAACAAAATCAAACACTTCTCCTCATCTTCTTGCCGCTGAAAAATAAAGAGTAATCAAGAAAATTTCAAAAATAACTAAATCATAAGCAGTAGAGAAATACGAATGGAACAAAATACAAACAAAATAACCGGAATTGGGTAACAAACAAAACCCTAATCTATAATCAGAATACAAATCAAACTTTTAAAAAGACCAGAAAAAAATTCATCACAAAATACAATCAAACAAAAGTATAAATTAAAATAAAAACGTAACAGATCCAAGAATTGGGTAAAAGAAACTAACCTGAGAATCCAAAGAATTGATTTATAGAATCAAGGGGCAAGTTTCTTAAATCATAAGCAGTAGAATCCGTAAAGAAATACGAAAGACCAACTGAAGAGATAGCAACGAGATGCTTGTGTTCGGGATTGTAATCGGAAAGATTGAGATGGAAGGAAGCGAGGATATGATAGCGGGTGAGAGGAATGTTAGGGCTTGAAAACGGAAGTAATTATGCCTGAGATGAGAGGGAATAAATAGTCAGATTTTCATTTAATTACCTAAGCGGGAGCCAACAAAAAACGTTTAAAATTTGAAATTTAAATATATTTGATTTATTTATTTATTTTTAATTATCTCTTTTATTTATAAATAAAATCTGATATTTTTAAAATCTAATTTTTTTAAAATCAACTATCTATGAAAATTCAATTTGATTATTTTCATTTTGATTTTAGAGTTATTTTCAAAATTTTCTTTTAATAAAAAAATTTTAATATAAGATTTTAAATATTATGTAATAAAGATTACTTTTTGTCAAAAATATTTTAAAATTATTATTCTCAGTTAAATAAAAAATAATCAATAAATTTATTTATTTTCTGAAAAAAATAAATCAAAATAAATAATTTTAAGTCCAATAAAAAATAACCAATATATAGAGATATTTTATGGAAATAAATTTTAGAAATTATTATTTAAAATGAAAATGAAAAAAAAATTAAAGCTAATCAATAAAATTATTATAAATTAATTAAAATTTTAAAAAAATAAATACACGTTAAATTTAGAGAAAATATATAATTTAGTAAAAAAACAAGTAAAATAAATTCATTGAAACTGACGAAGGTATTATTGAAATACTAACAAAAAAAACAGAAGAGATAGCAACGAGATGCTTGTCGTTCGGGAGTGTAATCGAAGAGATTGAGATGGAACGAAGCGAGGATATGATAGCAGGTGAGAGGAATGTTCGGGCTTGAAAACGAAAGTAATTTTGCCTGAGATGGGAGGGAATAAATAGTCAAATTTTTATTTAATTACCTGAGATGAGCCAACAAAATAACCGTTGTAAAGGGAGTGAACGCCTAAAATTTGAAATTCAAATATACTTTTTTTGAATTAAAAGAAAACCATTACAATGAAACACTAAGGGCGAATAAAAGTAGGACCATGAAGGTCACGAGCAAGATGAGGTATTATCTCCTGGGGAGGTTCTATATATATGCATGGTTGATCATTTGAAACACCGATAGATTTTGCAAGGAAGTCTGCTGCAGCGTTGGCTTCACTACGTATGAGAATGAAATCAATCTTCCATTGCTTTGAAATAAGGCTCGCGATAGATCTGACAAGAGACACTGGGCTGGATGCGGCTGTTAGAGAAGTCACAAGTGTTAGAGCTTCCGCACAGTCCATTTGGCATTGAAGGCGCTCTAGTCCTTGAGACCACGCTAATTGAAGTCCTTCAAAAATCCCCCAGTGTTCGGCTTGTAATGGGGAGGAAATACCAACCGCTTTATTAAATCCGACGATTCAATCTCCATCCTTGTTCCGGATGAGCCCACCTGTCGATCCTAGAGAGGAAGTATGATGAACTGTGCCATCCGTTTTGAGCGTAAACCAGTCAACAGGCGCTGATCGCCATTGAATAAGTTTCGGGCGAGGAAAAGCAGTACCAGTTGAGGAATCAGACGTCGTAGTGATGAAATAATTAGCCCAGTTTTTGTTGTGGTTGAGTAATTGATCATTAGAGAGGGTCAGATTAGAGAATATGGATGAATTTCTTCGCTTCCAGATCTGCCACGCTAGGGAAGCAAATAAAGTTTTCCAAGGGATTTTTGAACCTGCAAAAATTCGATTGGAATCAAGATTCATTGTAAGCCATTCATTAGTTTCTAGAGTGAATAAATCCTGAAGTTGTTGTTGGCGAATGATCAATTGCCAAAGAGAAGTAGTTTGTTTGCAATCTCGCAACACATGCAACAAAGTTTCATTAGTTGATCCACATATTTAACATAAAGGATCATCGGTAAGGTTTCGCGCACATCGATTGACGTTCGTTAGTAATCGATCTCTATAAGAAATCCAAAGGAAGTGTTTGATATGCTCTGGGATAGGAAGACGCTAGAGCTTAGTCCATTTAACGTCTTTAGGACTCCAAAGTTCTTTAGTAATAAGATTATAAGCGGATTTCACAAAGAATTCGCCATTCTTGCCATGAAACCAGGAACAACGATCAGTGCCAGCATTGGGATCAGGGGGCTGGACATTCAAAATATGTTGGAATGTGGAAGGCTGGAAAGTCTGTCGAATGAAGTTCCAATTCCAGCTACGGTTCGATTGAGCAACGTCACAAACCATCAAGTTATCTTCAATAGTGACACTCTCTTGCTTCCAGTTAGAGAGGCGCCTAAGTTTCGACAGCCAATTATCGTGCCAAAATCTTGTAGAAGCACCATCACCTAAGGACCAAGATATGAAGCTATGAAAATTATCACATACCTTAGATAGAGACCTCCATAAATGAGAGCAATTCAGCTACATGATGGAAGGTGGGCACATACATGTCACATTATATTTTTGTCGAAGTAGTTTTATGAAGTATGTCTATGTGTTCGAAGCAACTGCAAAACAAAGGTTCATTAGGAAAGTCGAATTATGTAGTTGTAACCTCCTGATGCCGAGACCTCCATTGTGTCTAGGTTGAGATATGGCGTCCCAACTAACAATTGGAATGCCACGAGATTGGTCGTTAGAAGTCCATATGAAGTGTCGAACGATTTTTTTTCAATGTCGTGACAAACTTTGGAAGGGAACCGACAAGTTTGCATGAAATAGGTGGTAATGGTCATAAGAACGGAGTTAGCAAGAGTAACCCGACCAGCAAAAGAGAGGGATCGAGCCGACCACCCTTGGAGCTTCGATTTAATTTTATCAATTATTAAGGCATAGAATTCGCAAGTAGCACGCTTATGCATCACGTATTCCGAGATAAACATCCAAGTTAGAGACTTGTTTGATGCCAAAATGATAACATACTAAATTTGCTGATTCAACACTGGTATTTGGCGAGAAGTAAATATGCGATTTGAGTTTGTTTACTTTGTGACCAGAATAGTGGCCAAATTCCGCCATAATATTGTCAATCAATATTGCTTGATCAGTAGTTACCTTAGCATATAAGATTAGGTCATCCGCAAAGAATAGATGACTGATAGGAAGGCCACCCCGTACAAGCTTGAACGGTTTCCAATCACCTCTTTTAGAAGCAAGCTGAATATGGTGACCTAGTCTTTTCATAGTAAGAACGAAAAGATAATGCGAGATTAGACCCCCTTTCTGAACTCCTCGTTGCGGTTGAAATTCAGAACTAAGGCCTATATTGAATTGGATCTGCATCGTAGAGGATGATCTACAATGCAGTATGAATCGGTTGATTGTAGGGGAAAGCATGCTTCATACAGAGTGTCAGCTATAAATTCCCAACGTAAACGATCAAACATTTTCTCCAAGTCCACCTTAATAGCCATCCATCCATCTTTATCTTTCTTGTGTTTCATGGAGTGAATGACCTATTGGTTAATGATGATATTCTCTGAGATGCTACGACCTTGAATGAAACTTGTTTGGTTGGGAGTAACAAGTCTAGGCATAATGTGCTGAAGGCGCCTGACAATGATCTTTGTGATCAACTTCTATAAAACAGTACAAAGGCTGATGGGTCGAAAGTCTTTGAAACTGGAAGGACTTGGTACTTTAGGAATAAGAGCAAGTATTGTTTTGTTAAAGGAATGCTCAATGTTGCTTCCAGAGAAAATATCTTGGATCGTAGAGCAAATCGAAGCGCCAACAATGTCCCAATGTTTTTTATAGAAATGTACATGTAACACATTTACTTCCGGGGATTTGAGAGGAGCCATAGCAAATAAGGCTTCCTTTATTTCCATGGGATTTGGAATAGAGTCTAGATTTTGCATATCTTCAGGAAGAATGATTGGAAATAGACAAGAAATGGGAAAAGTGACATTCACCTCATCATCAAGGGAAAATAGTTTCTGGTAGTAAGCATTGGCTTCTTGCCGAAGAACATTTGTGTCTGAACACCAATTACCAGTGGAAATTTGGAGAGAGTAATTCCGGTTAATCCTTCTGTTAAGAATGGCTTTTTTATGGAAGTAAGTTGTATTCCTATCACCAAAGTTAATCCAATCCGATCGGGATTTTTGTTTCCATAGGATTTCTTCTTGGTCGAGGATTAATTCCAGCTCAGTTTGAAGTTTAGTCTCGAGCCTAGACAGGTAGGAGCTTCGATTTTTATCGAGATAGCATTGGATGCCCTTGAGCCGAGCCATAAAATTGCGCTTGCGATAGAAGAGCTGACCAAAAATAGAGCGATTCTAATTATTTGCAGCGACACTAAACTTGGAGATAGCATCCGTTATTGAGAGAGAAGAGTCTCAATTATCAATCACAAACTTATGAAAGTCTTTGTGAAGTGTCCAACCAGCAAAGTAACGGAATGGACGCTATTGCGATTTATTAGGATTCTTACCAATAGCTAGCAAGAAAGGTATGTGATCAGACTTCATCCAAAGGAGATGATAAACCAGAGTATCAGGATAGGATACAAGCCATTTATCATTGCATAAGCAGCGATCAAGACGAACTGCACATGTTCTTCTATACCAGGTGAAGTCTAGTTCTTGGTATCCCATATCATGTAGTCCTGACTCGAAAACTGCTTTGCTGAAATCTTGATCAGAGAAAGGGATGGTGGCACATCCTTTACGGTCATTTGGGTACAAAGCAGCGTTGAAATCGCCTAAGACAACCCAAGGCTCATTAATATGACCAGAGAGTAGTTGAAGATACGACCAGAGCACCTTTCTTTTAGCAAGATTCGGACTTGCATAAACGAAAGTAACAAGAGCAGAATGATTGTTGAACTTACTTTGGATCCGGTAGTGAACGAATTGGAAATGGCTAAAGAGAACATCATCCTGAATATGATCGTACCAGCAGACCCAAATGCCTCCAGAAAATCCATAAGCTTCAACTCTGAAAGAGTTAGGAAAATTGAGCTTAGCAATAAATTTATCAGCAGTATGATTACTTATTCGGGTTTCAACATAGCTCAAAACGTCTGGAGAATGGTTGTGTATGTACTGACGTGCAACGTGAATAAAATTCCGATTACCACAGCCTTGGGCATCCCATATAAATATGTTGAGATACATAAATAAAATAATTTAAGAAATATAGGAGGACAGCCTATTATTCGACCATAGCATCACTACCCTTTCTAGCTATAGAGGGAGCTAGAGCTTCGGCTGGAATATTTGGATTATCCCCATCTATTAATAGCATAGCTTGGTACTTGTTTGGATCAAGGTTTTCACCCAATCTCGACCGTGGCATTTTGGAGGAATAAGCTTCATTCACTGTGGTACATAAACCGTGTATGGGGTTTTTTACTAATACGTGAGGTTTAGTTGCTTTGACTCTAATATTGGCCTGCTTCTTTGTAACATGTGGGACAATTGTCACCTTTTTTGGGTGAACTAAGGTATTTACCTTAGTGTTGTTTTTTTCTGAAAGAGTATTCTATGAGGTAGGCAGTGGAGCAATTACAGGAGATGATTGTGGCACAGAAGGTGGCATGATGGGTTCTTCTTCAGTCACTATAGAATCTGACTATAATTCCTGATTATTAGGAATTGCTTCAAATATGGGATTGGATTTGGCAATAATGGGACCAGAATCCTGAGTAGTTTGTTTTGTAGATTTTTGGTTCCTGGAATTACGTTTTTTATGTTCCACCAGCATCCAAGGTCCAAACGCTTCATCCGAAGCTGGGTTTTCGTTAGCCAGGGTGGAGGAGCCTCATTCACATGTTGATCATTTCTCTGCACTTGAAGCTCCGGACACAGTATATAGAAATTCATATTCAATGATTTGGAGTCGACCATTGATAAGAAGTTTGGATACCAGTGACCGATGAAGATTGAGGCTAATAGCTAGTCGAGAAAAACGTCCTCTGCAACCATTATTCGTTTAGAAATCAATTTTAACAACAGAACCATCCTGGTTTCCAATAGCTTCGATGATGCTTCTTTTATAAAGAGTGATGGGGAGTCCAGGTAATC
Source organism: Hibiscus syriacus (assembly GCF_006381635.1). Taxonomy (NCBI): domain Eukaryota; kingdom Viridiplantae; phylum Streptophyta; class Magnoliopsida; order Malvales; family Malvaceae; genus Hibiscus; species Hibiscus syriacus. Next base: position 473,838 of record NW_024062470.1, read on the forward strand.
GGATCCATGCCATTAAGCGACTAGGATAAGCTTGAGTCGGTTGAAAGTCTATAGACCATGGTTCCACAGTGATGTAGTAGCCAAAAATGGTCCAAGGTCATTATGTGAGCACCTTGAGATAATATCCATGATCGCTAAATTTCACAAGGAAAAAATCATTCTCAATATCAATTAATTTTAGAGGGTGAGAGGGTTTCCAAATACCGTATATGCGATTATGGAAGGTGTTATATCCAACTCTTCGTCCAAGGACTTTGACGATGAGCATTAGATCCATGCTTTTGACAGCAAGAGATTGAACTTGATCTGGAAAATCTATGGTTAGAATGCCACTGGAGGAGCCAAGAGCGATGTCGTCTTCAAGAAGTTCGATATCATTATCCTCTAAGTTAACGACTTTTGATTCAGATTGAGAAGCAATGGCCTTTGACACAATGTCCTTGTAGGATAAAGCGGGTGAGGAGCCATTACACTCCATCAGAGAAGGAGCACCCTCACGAGCCATGGCAGATGGATCCGGCGGTTCTTCATCTCTTCTCCTCTGCTTTTTGGGTAGTCTGGGATCTACACTCGAAATTTCAGAGGGTTTTTCCATCAGTGTAGTTATGTGTAAATATACTTTTATTTGATTTATTTATTCTTCTTTTAAATTATCTCTTTTATTTATGAATAAAATTTGATTTTTTTAAAATCAACTATCTATGAAAATTCAGTTTGAATAATTTAATTTCTTCTTTTTCATTTTGATTTTAAAGTTATTTTCAAAATTTTCTTTTAATAAAAAACTTTAATATATGATTTTAAATATTATATAATAAAGATTCTTTTTTTGTCAAAAATATTTTTAAAATGATTAGTTCTCAATTAAATAAAAATAATAATAAATCAATCAATCAATTTTCTGAGAAAAAAATGAATCAAAATAAATAATTTTAAGTTCAATAAAAAATAACCAATATTTACAAATATTTCATGAAAAATAAATTTTAAAAAATTATTATTTAAAATGAAAATGAAAAAAAATCAAAAACTGAAGTTAATAAATTAAATTATTAAAAAAATTTAAAAAAATACATACATGTTAAATTTAGAGAAAATATATAATTTAGTAGAAAAACAAATAAAATAACAGAATTACCGATACCCTCTTGAACGAAAAATATCAAATAAAATATATGAGCAAATTCAGTGAAGAGTTGATGAATTTTCGGGTGAAAAAACCTGTTTTAGGCAGAGTGTACCAGTACCCTATGTATGTATATTGATACCCTCTTGAACGAAAGATAACATTTACAATAAGGGTACTGATACCTCAAGGGGTGTATCGATACCCCTTAAAGGAAAAATTGAATATTGATTCAGTAAATTCGTTTAAGTTAACAACATAGAAGTATAAGGTTTAGGCTTATGATAATTGTCTTGAAATTTATATTTATATAAATACAGAGCATAAACGAGTTCCAAAACAATTGACAAGTAGGATTGATTGAGGGAAAGACAAGGAGATATAGGTGAGTGCATTTTATTTTGATATAGAATTATATGGAAATTGAACTTGCGATAAGTCTATTTTCTATAATTATAGTACATGAAGTCATAAATATAAGCATGTGAATGATATGATTTGTATGATGTATGAATTCATGAGTAAAGGCATGTGTGAATATGATTTGTATGCATTATATGTCATGTGAACATAAGAGGACAGAACATAAATTATATGATATGAGATAAGTGAATGTATGCATTTATGATATATGTATGAAATAAGATATATATGATTATATGAGGTATATGAGAAAAGGTACATGTGACAGGTGAATTATATGGAAATGATCTACTTATAAGTAAACTATGTGACTATGTGATCATGTGAAAAGATAACAATGAGCTATGTGAAAGAATTATGAGATTAAGTGTTTATGTGATTCTTATGTGCGCATTAGTACATGGAAACGGGTATATGTTATTATATATATATGACATGATCTATATGAATTTGCAATATATGATACATGTTATATGATATGAGATAGATGGTTACACATACATGTGGTATTTGACAGAAGAAAAGAAATATGTGATCATAAGAGTATGATATGAATCATAATAATATTGCCCATGTTATATGATATGACAGTTAGGAGTATAGTTGGCATGCCAAGAGTCAAGTATTACCTATGTCTTTCAGGACATATAGACAGAATTACCTATGTCTTTCGGGACATATGGACAATATTACCTATGTCTTTCGGGACATATGGATGAAATTACATACGTCTTTCGGGACATATGGATAGTATTACCTATGTCTTTTGAGACATATGGACAAAATTACCTATGTCTTTTGGGACATATTGACGGTATTACCTATGTCTTTCGGGACATATGAACAGAATTACCTATGTGAGTAACGTGAATAACGTGAATAACGTGAATGTATGAATCGATCGGGCTCTTTGTGGGCTTGCGGATATTTTAACCCAAATGTGAAATATTTTACTTCAAATAGAGCAATATATTTTTCAAATGTTGTTTTGAAATTAAAAGAATAAATGTTAAAAGGTTCCTTTATTCAAAACAATAATTTTTGAAATTGCTTAATTCTCATTAATGCTTCATTAGGTCAAAAATTTCCAATTGTTCACAATGTGAAATTCTTATAAATAACGTGCATGTAAACCTACTAAGTTAAACACACTTCAAAACAACTCAAAAACTATTCAAAATTTCTCCCCTTTAGTTCATGATCTCTGCATCCGTGCAACTGTAGTTATCAACTAGTTGTTGTATCTTGGAGACAGACGACCAATGATCTCAAGCACCATGGAGTGGCTGAAAATCTATTTTAAGGAAATTGCGTAGCTATATGCCTGAACTCGTTTCCAATCGTATATTTGTTTCTATACTATTTTCGATTATTTAATAAGATTTCTTTTCCTTTTGTTTTTATCATCTCAGATTGTTATACTTCTGACCAAAAGAACAAATTATATTGAATAAAATTTCAAGGACTAAAGTATGAACATTGAAAGTTTGATGATTAAATGAAAATATGGAAGAAATGAAAGAATTGTTGGCTTGATTAGACCATTTATTAAAGATAATTGATTTTGGTGATAAGCATACTATGTGTCAGTTTCTTATATTTTAGTCTTAAAATGTCTAATTTATAATTAATGAAAATTAGAATAAAATGAATAAAAAAATAAGAAAACCCTAAAAGAAGGGTTTAATCCCCAAATCTAAAAATTTTCAAACAATAAATGGGAGGTGATATTTCATTCATCTTCCTCAAAATTGCTAAACACTATTAAAGAAGTTTAAAGGAGTTATAGAGAGAGAAACATTAATTTAACTCTAAATTAGTGATTTAATCTTTAACTTGAAAGTATATTTAGAATTTATGTTATTTGATGTTATTTGATTCCTCATAAAAAATAGGTAAGTGCAACCTTAACCCTAAATTTATTTAAGAGTTTAAGGAAAATTAGAATTTATGTTTTTTTTATTAAGATGATGAACATATCTTTTTGAATCTATTTTTTGTTTTACTAAGGAGAGAAGTTTTGATGGAAATCCCTAAATCTAAAGACAAAGCTAAAGTCTACGATTAGTTCATTGACTTAAAGTGTTTTAAAAAGTCAAATTAAATGAGTGTACATGCGCGTGCGTGTTCGTGTTCGTGTTGAGTTAGGATTCACTTATACAATATAAATTTCTTTTAGTTTTATACAATAGGACCGTTGGATGAGTTTATTTGTATTTATCCAACGATCCTAAATCTGTGTAAAACTAAAAGAGTTTTACATTGTGTAGTCCTATATATATATATCAATTTTGATTGTGTATGTTGATATATTTATTTGAATTATACTATATATTTTGGCTCACTTAGAGCATTTAAGATGGTAGTTGTGTTGATTAACTCCTGGTAAGTTATTTCGATATTTTGAGTATATTAGGTTTTGTTTTGATTAAGACTGTGGTTAACTGCTATGTGAAAATAATGTCCAAATTGTGAATATGGATTAAAGTAAGCATTATACTCATATTTTGTGAATATATGAACTCTGTGGATATTTCATAATCTCTAATGTTTGAAATGAGGTTTGATAAACGAACCAGACTAAATTGAGCTGTGTTCTTCCGCTTTGTGACATAATGTACTATGTGCAAGCTATGACAATTACTTTGAAATGTGAAAATTGAGCCATTGGTCATTTAGTCTAGTCTCGAATACAATTGGTATGTCATAGAGTCAACAACGCTTGTGTACGGGTTTTGTATAAATTTCGAACTTCTACGGGGTAGATAAATGTTGTATATTTGAGTTGTGATCTCATCGGAATGGAGGGATGGTGATTATTGCGTGATATTGGTGATGAGATGGGATTCGAGTATCTATATGTCGCAGCCGTCTTTCGGGTGGGTCTAGAATTGGGCTTCGACTTGAAATAATGGGTTAGAGTCGCCACCGATAATTTAAAAATAATATTTAGGTTGATCGGACACCATCTTACCTGATATGTGTTACCAGAAATGTGTCGGGTTCGGGAGTCGATTACAGTCAATGAAGGATTAGCACCCTTGTATTGTGTTTTCGGTATTAATTAATTTGTCAATTGTCTTAATCGCGAAAATTAAAATCTAAATTAAATTTTAAAAACCCGATTTGAATTACCTACCTTTGATCAATTGAAATTACTAATGAAAAAATCAAAAAAGAAATAAATAAATATTAAATAAAGAGGAAAAGATGTTTAAACAAAGGGCTAATAAATAAATAAATAAATAAAATAATATTAACAGAAAGAGTAAAAAAATGAAGAAAATAAATAATAAATAATAAAACAAGTAAAAGTATCTTAAATTTCAAAGAAAAAAATAAAATAAAAAAGTATTAGAGGATCAAATCGAAACGAATTAAAATTTACATATCAATTTGGTGCTAAAAAGGGGATGCAAGAGAAAAATAGAAAGTTAGGGGACCAAAATAAAATAAAAAAAACATATAGGAATAATATGAAATAAAAACAAATTGCTGAATCAATTGAAGCATTTAACTAAAATATTAAAACATATTCATGGCGACTAAAACATAGAAATAGAAACATAAAAGGCTCAACACACATAATACTGAAATAACAATTACAAATCCAGAAGGACTAAAATGGCTATAATACCCAATCCCAAAACACGCTAAAATTCCCCCTTAAACGACGCCGTTTTGTATTTTGTATTTAATCCCAAAAACTGGCTTTGTTTTCTCATTTCCTTCATTTGATTGAAGTTTTGAAAATAAAGGGAGAGGGAGAGAGTTGAAAAACTCTCTCAACTCTTCGTCGGAGAAGAAAGAGTGGCCACCGCCCGGACCGCAGCTCCGGTCATCGATGATGGTGGCCGGAAAAAACTTGTAACCCCCAAAATGATCTCCACATTACCCCGATGTCAAAACTAAACCCCAAATCTCACAAAAAACCCCTAAATGGCATAGATCTAAAGTGAAAGGTTCGATTTTTATAGTTTTTCGGTGAAACCCTTTCGCTTCCCCGGTGTGCTTATTTTTTGTTTTCCTTGGCTTTTGTTTTTTTGCGTATTTCTTTGCTTGGATTTTCTCTGTGAGTTGTGTATATGGTTCGCCGATGTTGTTGTGTTGTCCCGTTGTGCTTGCTCTATGTTCGTTCGATCTTCCTTTCTCGGCTCCGGTGATGCCCCTTTTATAACCTTTGAGGGGGTTTATCTCCCTTGAATCGGGCGTTGTAGTCCCGATTTCGATGGGATTATGGGTTGTTGGTTGACTGGTTAAACGAGATGGGTCAGTCCTGATTTAGCCGGAATTATTTGCACGGTTGGTTGTTTCGTCGGTGTGCGACCGGAAATCACGGTCGATTGTTGAGTTTGATCTGCGCGTGGCTTCCACATGCCACATGTGCGGCGCCAGTGCTGTATGATTTAGGGTTAAAAACCCATTAATCTGGACCCTTGATTTGCGCCTGATCTAACGGCTGAAAACCTGTGCGGCACCTGGTTAATGTGTTGAAAAACCTAATTGAAAAAAATAATCAAAATATTCAAAGAATGAATCTTATTAGAAACTCTTAATATTTTTATACGATTACACATATAGGCAATAATATCATAATTTTCATTCTAACTTAAAAAATTGAAGCACTCAATGTTAGATTAATGAAGTTTGGACTGTTTCATCTAAACGGACATTCATGTCATATTGAAAGAACAAAATAAATTTGATGAAAAATTTTGAAACTCGTTGAATGTCATTAATTATGATTAATAATGATCAACGAACAATGGCCAAATCTAGATAGATGAAATAAAGAAAATAAAGAGATACACTTTATATATATATATATATATATATATTTAAAATGATGTTAATTTAAGATAAATTTAACTTTTCTAAAACAATTTCATTATGGTTTTGTATTTTGTATCATAATATTGTTCAAATATTTAATGATAGTGTAATCAAAATAAGAAAATTTTAAAATTTATCGATTAAACTAAAAATTTAAATTTAAGTAAATAAAATGTGAGAAAGGAGTGAAGAAATTTGTGATTTACCTAAAAATAAAATTTTAAATTTAAGTAAATAAAAATAAGAGTGGCGATGGTGGAGCGAGCATGATGAATTAGTATTACTCAATAACTAATTATTAATCGTAGTGGGGTCAGTCGTAAAGACCACTAAATCCGAAGTGACATTCACTAGTCGAGATAGGGGTTGTAACACCCCAAATTTAGGGCTTGTAGTTTTGAGTTTACCCGAAAAGTAAGTGGATCTTATGAAATTTGTAAATTGATAACATATATAATTTGAATTCTAATTTTATCTGAATGTATGAATATTACATATATAAAAAATCTGAATGCATTGCCTAATTTCTAAGTTCGATATATCAACATATTTCACATGACATTTTCCAAACAACATACCATATCCAAGTCCAGGAAGCCCAGCAACAAGCTCACCTAACCCAGTCAGTAAGCTGTCGAAGCCCAATAAGCCTGACCCAGTAAGGGTGTCGCATCAACCTGGGTCATTGGATCTAGCAATTTGATCCAACGACCGAAAACGCATCAACGATCACTATCCAATGGCGAGTGGCATCCACGCGCCAGTAAGGTCACCAATCAGCCAAGTTTCCGAAGCGAAACAAAAGCAAAAAGGAAATACTTCCTTGATTTTGCAGTCAACTTAGCGATGAAGTACGAATGTGAAAAATCCCCAACAAATCGAGGCTGCACCATCCAGTTATACGAGGGGCTATATATACACCGAAAAAACTATTGAAGGGGTTTAACAAAAAAAACATCGCACAACAGAAACAAAGCAAACGCATAACAACAAGAAGGCAACAATTTGTTTATCGGAAAATTTTCACATTGTTGTTTCTTAATATAAAAGTCAGTGTTGTACACTATGAATGTTCAATAGATTAGTTTGGTTAATCAATCGAATCAAAATATCAAAAAATTGTTTATCGAAAAAATTTCCTCTTAATCATTATTTGAACTGAAATTTTTTCAAAATATTTTAACCGAACCGAATAAAGTTCAATTAATTGATCCCAAACTAACTTAAATTTATAAACAATATATATTATATATTTAATATTTAGGAATAATTCAGTTAAAACCAAAAATTAACCAAACTATTGACTGAAAAAAAACTTCGAATTCGATCGATTAATTCGATTAAACCGAACTTTGAGAACCACTATTATTCACCTCATTTTTATTTTTTATAAATAAATTTCACCCTTTTACTAGGGGTGTGCAAAAATACCCGACCCGTCTGCCCGAACCTAAAAAAATTGGGTAATTTTTTTAAAAAAAGTTAACCCAACACGACATTTTCCGAGTCGAGCCCATGTCACAAAATTGAATTTTTTTCGGGTACCCAATTACCCGAGTACCCAGTTAGGGATTTTTTATATATAAAATAATATTATATTATTATATATTAAATAAAAGTAAACAACTAAACACCTAGTCAGACAGTCACCCACCCGATTTAAATTTTAGTAAGCTATTAAATTTTAGTTATACTTTCATTGATGAAAGTTTTACTTGATTTTGTTATGATGAAAGCTTAGTTATGTTTTCGTTTTGCATTTTATATTGGTTATTGTAAACTTATGGGTTTTTTATATCTAATAAAATAATTGCTTGTAAGAAAGGAGGATGACAAATGAAGAAGTGTAACCATGATCATGATTCAGGTATCAAGATATCTATTTATTTATTTAGCTATGAACTTTTATGTTTTATTTATATTATTGATTATTAAATTTTGTATTTCGAATTTTTAAATTTTATGTTTAAATGTTGGACTATGTAATTCGAAGTTTCAAACATTTAAATTTGTGTGTTTTTTAATTAATAATTTGAAAAAAAAACCAAGTATTCGGGTACCCACAACATCCGAGTTAGGACACGAGCCGAGAAATCAATTCCCCAAAGATCCAAGTACCCAACACTTCGAGTACCCAAATTTGCACACCCCTACTTTTTATGCTAATCACCGGCCACATTTTTAATTTCACTTCAACCCTAATCATCACTTATTCTACACACTATACCTACATTGAAAACCACTTACCCAAAAAAATCCAAAATCAAATTGATCTTGATAGTTTTATACGGTTACACATATAGGTATTCAGGTCATATTGAAAGAATAAAATAAAATTGATTAAAAAATTTTTGAAACCCATTGAATGTCATTGATTATGATTAATAATAATCAAAAAACAATAGCACAAATCTAGATAGATGAAATAAAAAAATAAAGATATACACTTTATATATATTTAAATGATGTTAATTTAAGATAAATTTAACTTTTCTAAAACAATTTCATTATGGTTTTATATATTGTACCATAATATTGTTTAAATATTTAATGATAGTGTAATCAAAATAAGAAAAATTTGAAATTTAACGATTAACTAAAAATTTAAATTTAGGTAAATAAAATAAGAGGGAGAAAGGAGTGAAGAAATTTGTAATTTACCTAAAAAAAATAGGATCCGTATTTGGTACTTAAACGTTTAGTCATTGACAATGGTGGAAAGAGTATGATGAACTAGTATTATTCAATAACTAATTCTTAATCGTAGTGGGTCAGTCATAAAGACCACTGAATCCAAAATGACATTCACCTGTCGAGATAGGGGTTGTAACACCCCAAATTCCAGACTAATAATTTCGAGTTTACCCGAAAAGTAAATGAACCTTATGAAATTTATATATTGATAACATATATCATCTGAATTCCGGTAAATCATATAATTCACAAACAAAATATAACACACTATAACGACACTTTGACAAAATATTCTAACGGCAACCAACGATTATTATGCAAATAATCATGCACCCATATACAAGTAATCTGGTATGATTGTAAGAATATTACATATACAAGTAATCTGAATCCATTGCATAAATTCTAAATTTGATATATCAACATATTTCACATAGCATTTTCCGAACAAAATACCAAACAATCAATAATCGCAAAACAATCATGCTCATAATCGACAGAGAACCTCAACGAATCCGATAACTCACAAACAAAATATCACACCCTACAAAGACAAACCTTGAAATTTAAAATTTAAATTTAAAAATGCATATCTCAGCCATTTATTAAAAATGCGTATCCGAGAACCTCAGTGAAATTAAAAAATGAAACTAGCTTAATTTCACAATTATTAAAATTTAAAAATGCATAAGTGATAATCCAGCCACAACGCATTCAAAACATTTACAAGTAGGCAAAGCATATCTTTATATATCACAAGAAGTTGGGGAAGAGTTCAAACATAAAAGATATTTTTGAGCCTTGTAATTATTCAAAGATACAATTCTTGGGAGTTTAATAATGATAAAAATGGGAAAGATAATTCAACCTTGAAAAGTTAAATTCATCTTATAGTGAATCACAAACATGGTGAAAAGAACAAGATCACAAAGCATACCGCATAGAAGTTCACCATAGGATTAACAATATAAGACAGTTCAAAGCGGGATAATATGCAATACAAATAAAAATATTATTAGAACATCTCAATAACATCAGTAAACATCTTCTTTTTTTTAATTCCATACCTATTCAAAGCAATATGCTTAAGCTCTCTCAAAACACCAATAGATGAAACCCATATCTCATTAAACCGATTACGAAGAGCATTAGATAATTCCTTTTTACCGTTGTCGCCACTAGGATACATTATTGCAAGAACTAAAAAAAATCATGAACAGTAATATTTTTCAGACTATTACCATTTTTCTCAGCCAAAGACTGCACAAAATTTATAAAACATAGTGAAAGGAAAGCGATTGAAACCAAATAACAAGATACTCCAAGAAAATAGCTACAAGAATCTATATAATCCGATATTCAAAAATAATCTTGCCTAAACTATCCTAATTCAATTTGACGTGCAGAAGTATAAAGGCATCAATATCTTTAATCTTTTTAACTAACTATGCTGAAAAGAAGTTGTAAGATGAGTGCGATAGGTAGAGAGAGATTTAGGGAAATTTCGAAAATGTCCAACGTCTCCGATGAGGAATGGACTATGTTCATTGATAATCTTAGCAAGAGAGTTACGAGAGGTGGTTTAAGGGATCTTTTTAGTCCTTATGGTCAGATTCTGTGATTTTTTATCCCAAGTTTTTTAGAGAAACCAAACTATAAGTCTTCAACTTTTGCATTCGTACAATTTGCTGATGAAGAAAGTAGAAAGAAGGCAATTTAGTATGTTCATGGTAAGTGGATTGATGGGAGAAGGATCTCAGTAGGGATTGCTAAATATCAAAAGACTAAGAGGAGGGAAGCTGCTGAAGGGAAGAGGATGATGGGCAACAAGTCAGATAAACAGGAAAATACACAAATCGAGAGGAAAGCTGAGTCGGTGAGAAGCTTGAGCGATGGCATATCTTATAAGGATGTTGTGAATAATGGTCTTAATGCGAGAAGAGAACAAGTTTCAGGGGAGAAATTAGAGGGTATAAAGCATAATGAAATTGGTGTTAGGAATGTATGGGAGATGCATATTCCGGGGACCATTCTGAGTGGGTCAAGCGATCATTAACAGGGATAATGAAACCTTCTTATGAGCAGGGTTCGATAAAGGAAGCTTTGAAGATCGAGGGAGTGGGAGTTGAGATATCAAAATGGGGTTATGCATGGAATGTTTGCATCTTTACATTCAATACGATTGACGAGCTTACATATGTATGGAAGAATAAGAAAGATGAGTTGTGTTTATGCTTTGATTGGTTGGCTCCGGTTCTGAATGATGAAGGAGTTCCATTGGCCCTTTGCCAGGTAGAGATGTATGGAATGCCTCTATTGTGCTGGAATGAGGCATTCATGAAAAAACTTACTAGGAAGTGGAAAGTCTGTTCTGAAAAAACCATAAGAATTGGTGGGGAAGACGTAGGATAAATTTTCAAAAATATTGCACAGTGATTATGTCCTGTCTGTGCAGGGGGATAGGCAGTATCCAATTTGGCAGCAGCTATTAACCAGGAGATATCAGAGGAGTCCAGGCATAAAGTCTTATCTTGGCTGAACAATGACCAAAACAGTGGTGTGAATGGAGTCAGTAGGGGACAAGTCCCATCGAGTAAGTCAACTGAAGAAATTGCTAATTGTGGGTTGTCAATTTTTATGGAAAATATGATTAATCAGAATTGGAATCACGTGGGTCTGGGATTGAGGGAAACTTTTGATCCGGAGGATAAAGCCCAATCAGATGAAATTGGGGTTGATTTTTCACCAATAAGGAAAATTATCCCAATCAGATGAAATTATCACTGAATTCTAATGATTTTGAGAGAGGCAAATTCTTTGTTCAACAGAGGGCTGGTTCAAAGAAGCATAAAAGGGTTAAGGATGATAAACAGATTGGCCTGAATGAGGGTAGCTCTTCCAGCTCGTGTGTAAGGCAGAGAAATTCTGTGAATCAAGTTGGAATTAGTTCAGAACTAATTATGGATGGTCAAATCAAAAGAAAGGAGACTAGTTTGTCCTCTTCCAAAAATCCTGTTCAGTTTCTTCCTCGGGCAAAAAGCCTAAATAATCAGAGGCTAAGAATTGCTCCACGTCATTTAGGTAGTGTGTGCTCAGAGGGGGAAGTGTTAATCAGTTTTTTTGATAGAGTTTATAGAAGGGTGTATAGAAGTATGGTCAAGGAATCTTTGGAACAAGTCATATCGTCCTCAAAGTCTTCCCACTCTTCTGTTAAAGCTGTGAATGAAGCAGTTGCTACTAGGGAAGTTTGTACTATGTTGGGGGATTACTTTCAAAGGGGGACACATTGTTAGAAGAGGAGATAATGAAGATGGAAAGGAAGGGGTCTATGAAAGAAAGGGAGTAATTAGTCTTCCTTTTGAGAGGTTTTAAGATTTAATATTCCAATGTCAAATCTTAAAATTATTTCATGGAACATAAGGGGCTAAGAAGATGCTTTAATTGGGCTAAGAAGAAGATTAGGGGGGAAGATGCTTCAAGGTGAGTTTTTATCCAGCTGATAGGTCTACAGGAGGGTTGATGTGTTTATGGAATGAAACTTTTTTTCAAGTTACAAGAGAAGAAAAGAACATCAGATTTATAGCAATCTCAGGGATGTTCAGTTGTATAAGTTTAAGTGTGTATTAATTAATGTGTATGGTCCGTTTGTTGAGGAAGAAAAGGAGGAGTTCTTTAGGGAGTTGTTGAGTTCTATTACAAACTTAAACCTTAATCTCTCTCTGACCATAATCCTATTGTGCTGGAAGAAGATGGCAGAACTAGGGCCCCAAACCTTTTAGATTTTTTAACTATCTATTAAAGGAAAAGGTTTCGATAATTTGGTTGAAAATTCCTTGGCTGATTTGAAGAAGATGATGGGAGGTAGGGGAATTTTAAAATATTAAAAGGTACTAAAAAGAAGATAAGGAGTTGGTCCAGCAGTAAACATATGGGGATCTCAGAGTCTATCCCATTCCAAGAAACATATGGGGAATTTATCAGTTCGCAGTTGGTCCACCATATAGATTATTGGAGGAAGCAAGGTAGGAAGGGGATAGTCTTCAAAGTTGATTTTAGAAGAGCTTATGATACGGTGGAATGGTCGATTCTCCTTAAATTAATGAAAGCTATGGGTTTTGGGGAGAAATGGGTTTCTTGGATTGCTTATTGTCTATCTTCTGCATCAATATCGGTTCTAGTAAATGGTTCTCCTACTGAGGAATTCCCAAAGGCAAAGGGTTAAGACAAGGTTGTAGTCTTTCATCTCTTTTGTTTAATTTAATTGGTGAACTCTTAAATCTAATGTTGATTAAAGCTTCTGATTTGGGACTTTTTCATGGGTTTGATATCGGTAGATCAATTAATCCTTTCCATTTGACTCATCTACAGTTCGTCGATGACCTTATTCTGTTCTACCATGACTCTCTTACTAATATCCAGAACATCAAAGAGTGCTAAGGATTTTTAGTTTAATGACAGGGTTGCACTTAAATCTTTCTAAGAGTAATCTGTTTGGTATAAATGTTGAAGTTGCTACCTTAAATGATGGGCGACTGATATTGGCTGCTCATTGGGTTGTTTTCCTATGGAATATCATGGCTTACCTATAGGTGCAAAGAAAAACTCTGAAGTACTTTGGGAGCCGGTTTTACAGAATTTTATTAATAAGTTAGCTGGTTGGAAGGCTTCTTCACTGTCAATGACAGAGAGATTGGTGCTTATAAAATCAGTATTATCTTCGTTATCGATTTTTTTCTTATCTATTTTTAAAATAACGCTCAAAGTAAGGCAGAAAGTTAATACATTGATGGCTAACTTTCTTTAGGGGGAAAGCTCAAACAAAAATCGTATGCACTATATTAGCTGGCAGGCAGTTTGTAAACCTTTGGAGGATGGTGACTTCGGAATTTTGGATTTGAATATCACAAATAGGGCTTTATTGGGTAAATGAGTGTGGAAATTTGCAAATGAGAAAGAATTCCTTTGGAAAAGGATGATATGCAACAAACACAATGTTAGTACATTATCCCTGTCAATTTCCAACGTTGTTTCGACTCAAGACTCTTGGATTTGGAAAGGAATTGTGAAAAATTATTTGAAAAATGATGACATTGGAGGATGTTTGAGGTCTCATACTAGGACTCAATTGGGACATGGCAAGTCTATTTCGTTTTGGAATGATGTTTGGGTCAATGACTTACCCTTGAAGACTCAATTTCCCAGGATCTTTTCATTATCAAATAATAAAAGGGGTAAGGTGGCAGATTTTGGTTGCTTTGATGTAAATGGATGGGTGTGGAATATTCAAACAATAAGAAACTTATGTGATTGGGAATTGAACCAATGGGTCGATCTAATGGAAACACTAAATTGTTTTAATTTATCTGATTCAATAGAGGACTTTCTTTCTTGGTCTGGGAAGGGGGGCGGTCTGTTCTCGGTGAAATCCTGCAGGTTGGCTTTATTAAATAGTCCAGGAGTTTGTTTTTCTTGGAAAAGGTGGGTTTGGTCAGGTTTGGCTCCTCCTAGAGTAGAAACCTTCCTTTGGCAAATCATAGACAAAAATTGGCAATAAAAATGGAGTTGAAGAAAAGGGGGGTTCCTATAGAATACGTCCTATGCCCACTTTGTAAAAAGATGGAAGAAACAGTCCAACATCTTTTTTTTCTCATGTGTAGTTGCAGGGAATCTTTGGAATAGATTTTTAAAGATTTGGGACATCTATACAACTTTGCCTAATGATCCACAAGTTTTGTTAAGTTCATGGTCTGAATTAAAGAAAAATTTGCACATATGGAAATTCATCCCGGGAGTACTTATTTGGTCTATTTGGAAAGCAAGGAATTCAATTGTGTTTGATAATTCTAGCCTTGATATAACCTCTCTTTTTTTCTAATAAGATTTAGGTTGGCTAAATGGTTTCTAGCTAAGTTTCCCCATATCCAAATACAAGTTGATTTGTTGGTAGGGGACCCCTCTCTTGCAAACAGGTTTGGTTATCATAATGTTCACAGAAGTTTGATTACAAAGTTGGCATCCTCCCCTAACAGATTTTTATAAATTTAATGTTGATGGGGCTGGTGGAATTGGAAGTATTTTGAGTGATTGTAATATTATCCTTTTATCGACTTTCTCTGTTTGTATTGGTCCAGGCTCTCCTCCGTTGGCTGAGTTGAAAGCTATTAAGAAAGGCTTAGACATTTTTCTATCATCAGATTGGGCTGTAATGGGAAGACTGGTCTTAGAAAGTGACTGCAAATCTGCAGTAGACTGGATTTTGTTGCCTAATTTTGTTCCTAGTTTCTTCAATTCACTTGTTTTGGATATTGTGTCCTTAGTTCAAGAGAGGGAAGTTATTATTCGATGGATTCCTAGGGGATGTAATTGGGAAGCAGATAATTAGCCAAGGATGGGATCGATTGATTGTAAGGGTATTTGTATATGGTAATTTAAGGATTATAGTTTTATTCTGATGCCCTAAATGTATTGGTGTACTTTATTGTAATAGTTTCTCTATTCAATAAATTGAAGCACTCTTTTCCTCCTTCCTCTAGTTACTCTTTCTAGAGTTAACTAAGAGGGAGGTTTTTAATGAGGCTTATTATTCCTATAGAAAAAACTAGCTATGGTGAAATATAATGCAAAGTCAAAATCTTCAAAGAATTAAAAAATTAGAAGTTCGAGAAATTAGCTTTGGTTTTAATTTTCCATTTAAAAGAAGCAGATATCTTGGTTTGATTGAAAAGCAAATGCACAACTGATAAGCACTGTAGCAATGAAGCTTCTTTCACTGCTTTGTGGGAGAAGTGAAAGGCTCTTTGCGATAAATTCATCCAATAGTGTGAGAGGTAGAGAGAGAAAATTTGAAAGGGTCCAATCTCTTCGATGAGGAATGGACTATTTTCGTTGATAATCTTAGGAGAGTTTCAAGAGGTGTGTTAAGGGAATATTTGAAAGGATATTCCCGGTGATAATAGAATCAGACATTGTTTGAAACTTAGATGCTGCAAACAAAATTCCGTCAACATAAATAAAAAATCTAACAAAAGAGGATCCAATTATAACTCACCATTTGTTGAAGAAGATTTTGCACCTATAAAAATCAAAGAAATCATTATCAACCACATAGGGGAAATTAGAAAACCAAAGCAACTTATTACTGATTTACATTCATTAGATAGTATAATAAATAAAACACCTTAGTACAACATAGAGTTCAAATAAAACACCTAAGTACAACATAAGACATGTTCAACAATCATTTACTTGAGGTATGTGTTAATCCAACAACCATTACTCAAGACTCTCATGCCTAATCACAACATTAAGGATAGTTCCACAAACTCCTAAAATTTCCTACATTGCACACAAACTCCTAAAACAAAAGAAAATGACTGTGAGAGGTAGTGAGAGAAAAAGAGAAAATTTGAAAGGGTACATCGTCTCCGATGAGGAATGGGTTGTTTTCGTTGATAATCTTAGTAAGAGGGTTTCAAGAGGTGCGTTAAGGGCATAGTTACATAAATCGCTCAATAGCCCACGATTTACGTACTGTACGCTGCGATCCAAAACGCAGTACGAACGCATTCCAGGTCATTCCAAAATCGCGATTCGATACGAAAGCTTATACGATTCGGTACGAACGCATTCCAAGTCGTTCCAAAATCGCAGAAGACGAAAGAAGTTGAAGCTTATACGATGACGCGGCGAAAATCTACCGGAATCTGGGCGCCGATTGTATCTCCCTCTCTCTCTCTCTCAAAACTAAGAAATGAAACAAAATGAAAATAAGCTCGTTTTGGCTTATATGATTACATATATATATATATATTAAGCAAAACGCAATCATTTTATCTTTTCCCCATTTCCGTGTTTCTAGTTAAGGGTAAATATCTGTTTAAATCCCTTTTTTTGTGTTATTTCAGTTATAGGAAGTTTTAATTCTTTTATTTTATTCCTACTATTTATAGTTACTTATAAAATTTGATGTAGAAAAATAGCAACCTAAGAAAATGGTACTCGTACCAATTTATATGGTACATCGTACCGGAGCGATCCAAAATGAGTCTACCCCCCTCGTACCGAATTTTAGGGCCTAGCGAATTGCAATCCCGTTTCACGTTCCCGTACCACGATCCATGTGACTATGGTTAAGGGAATATTTTAGTCATTATGGTCAGGTTGTGAGGATATTCATCCCAAGCTTTTTAGAGAAACCAAAATACCAATCTTCAACCTTTGCTTTAGTTCAATATGCTTGTGAAGAAGGCATAAATAAGGCAATCCAGTATGTTAATGGTACATGATCGATGGGAGAAGAGTCATAGTGGGGATTGCAAAGTATCAAAATACTCGGAGAAGGGTAGTTGCTGAAGGCAAGATGATATTGGATAACAAGTCCAAAAAAAGGAAAATACAAAGATTGGGGGGAATGCCGAGTCTTTGGGAACCAGATTCAGGGGGAACATGAGGGTATAAAGCAGTCTAAAAGGAGTGAATGTCTGGGAGATGCATATTCCTTCGGAAAATTCGGATTGGGTGAAGAGATCATTAATAGGGATAATCAAAACATCTTTCGATCAGGGAATGCTTGTATCATTACATTCAAGTCGGCTGAAGAGTTTTCAAATGTGTGGATGAACAAGAAAAAGGAGTTGTTTTTCTGCTTTGATTGGTTGGCTCCATTTTGAACGATGAGGGAGTTCCATTGGCTGTTTGCCAGGTGGAGCTTTATGGAATTCCTTTATGTTGGAATGAGGCATTCCTGGAAAAACTTATTGGGAGATGGTGAAAATTTATATGTTTTAAAGATGAATCAAAGAGCAGAGCGAATCTATCGATGGCGAAAATTCTATCAAGGTGACGAGTCCTTTTGACGTCCCTGAAACAGTTACAATAGGTCTTACGGCAGATCATTTAAAGTAAAGATAACTTTGGGGTCTATTTTGAAAAACCAGAAGAATTATTTGGGGAAGATGGTCGTCCTACTCTGGGCAGCATTTGAAAATCAGAAGATATTAGAGGAATCTAGGCTTAAGGTCATCTCGTGGTTGAACAAAGGACAGAAGAGTGGTTTGAATGGGGTTAGTGGGGGACAGGTCCCATAAAGAAAGTCAACCAAAGAGACTTCTAATTGTGGGTTGTCAAATTCTTGAAAGAAAGGACAAACCATATTGAGAATCACGTGGATATGGGATTGAGGGAAGGAGTTGAACCAGATGGTCAGGCCCAATCGAATGATAATTAGTTTCTTCTTCACCAATAAAGAAAATCATTCATGTGGGCCTGCTTATAATTTAAATGGGTTGGGGTAGGGAAGAGAATTATATGGGTAGATTTATGACCCAACCCAATAAAAATTCAGTTAATCATGTGGAAGTCGATGAGGAGGGTGAAGAGAAAATTTGAATGGGTCCATCGTCTCCGATTAGGAATGGACTGTTTTCGTTGAATCTTAGTAAGAGAGTTTCAAGAGGTGCGTTAAGGGAATATTTTAGTCATTATGGTCAGGTTGTGAGGATATTCATACCAAGCTTTTTAGAGAAACCAAAATACCAATCTTCAACCTTTGTTTTTGTTCAATATGCTTGTGAGAAGGCAGAAAGAAGGCAATCCAGTATGTTAATGGAACATGGATCGATGGGAGAAGAGTCAAAGTGGGGATTGCAAAGTATCAAAATACTCGGAGAAGGGTAGCTACTGAAGGCAAGATGATGTTGGATAACAAGTCAATAAAAGTAAAATACAAAGATTGGGGGGAACGTTGAGTCTTTGAGAAGCATGAGGGATGAAAATCGTAAAAGGATGTTTGAATACAATTAATAATATGAGAAGTGAACCAGTTTCAGGGGGAACATGGAGGGTCTAAAGCAGTCTGCAAAAGAAGTGAGGAATGTTTGGAAATGCATATTCCTTCAGAAAATTTGGATTGGGTGAAGAGATCATTAACAAGGATAATCTAATCATCTTTCGATCAGGATTTGATAAAGCCTTGGAGTTCGAGGGAGTGGAAGTCAAGATTGCGAATGGGGTTATGAAAGAAATGCTTGTATCATTATATTCAAGTCGGTTGAAGAGTTTTCAAATGTGTGGATGAATAAGAAAAATGAGTTGTTTTTCTGCTTTGATTGGTCAACTCCATTGTTGAACGATGAGGGAGCTCCATTGGCTTTTTGCCAAGTGGAGCTTTATGGAATTCCTTATTATTCTGGAATGAGGCATTCCTAGAAAAACTTACTGGGAGGTAGGGAAAATTTATATGTTTTAAAGATGGATCAAAGAGCAGAGCGAATCTATCGCCGACGAAAGTTTTGATCAAGGTGGTGAGTCTTTTTGACGTCCCTGAAACGGTTACAATAGGTTCTTACGGTAAATCGTTTAAAGTAAAGATAACTTCGGGGTCTATTTTGAAAAAAACAGAAGATCGGGGAAGATGGTAGAGAAAATCTCAGAAGAATGGAACAGTGATGATGTCTTGTCTATGGAAGAGGATGGGGTTAGTGGGGGACAGGTCCTATCGAGAAAGTCAACCAAGAGACTTCTAATTGTGGGGCTGTCAGATTTCTTGGAAGAGAGGACAAACCATATTGGGAATCACGTGGGTTTGGAATTGAGGGAAGGAGTTGACCGGATGCTCAGGCCCAATCGAATGATAATTAGGTTTCTTCTTCACCAATAAAGAAAATTATTCATGTGGGGCCTGCTTAATTTAAAATGGGTTGGGATAGGGAAAAGAGAATTTTATGGGTAGATTTATGCCCAACCCAACAAAATTCAGTTAATCTTGTGGAAGTCGCTGAGGAGGTTGAAGAGGAACTGGTGAAGTATAACACATGTGGGAAAAAACAATGTCAGCAAATGAGAGGTGTTGTTATTGGTAGGAAGCATTCAGTTCGCCCGAGGAGTCAAGAAGGGGACTATGTCTTCATTACAAGATTTCTAATGCTAGGGAAAAGAGAAATGTACTCTATGGCCAAAAGGTTTAATGTGGCTAATACTCAGTTTAGCCTTAATATGGGAAGCTACTCAACTTCGGTTCAAGAGCAAGAAAGTTTGTGAAACATGATGAAAACATTCCAGTGTCCACTATGGAAGAACAAATTAAAGCAAAGGAAAATCGAAGTCCTCCATAAAATATGTAGATTCTTTTCTCGGTCAAAGAGTTTCAGCAATCAAAATAACTTAAGAATTTCTCCACGTCTTTCAGGAAGTGTGTGCTCGGAGAATAAGTCTATAAGATTCTTTGATAAAGTTTATAGAAGGGATTATAGAAGCAAGGTCGGGAGTCTTTGGAACAAGACAAGGCTTCTTCAATGTCTTCCCATTCCTGTTAAAGCAAGAGATGAAGTTGTTGCTACTCGGGAGGTGTGT
Source organism: Hibiscus syriacus (assembly GCF_006381635.1). NCBI lineage: Eukaryota > Viridiplantae > Streptophyta > Magnoliopsida > Malvales > Malvaceae > Hibiscus > Hibiscus syriacus. The sequence continues at coordinate 494,263 of NW_024062470.1, forward strand.
AATATGTTGGGAAATCACTTTTAAAGGGGCAACAATGTCAAGCTTAAAATTATTTCATGGAATGTAAGGGGTCTAGAGAGAAGAGAAAAAATTAGAGCTGTGCGAGACTTGTAAATAGAAATAAATCGTCTTGCTACTCTTATAGGAGACAAAACTAAATAAGTGTCAAAATGGGCTAAAGAGGAAATTAAGGGGTAATTTGTTGAAAGGTGGTAGTTTTCATCCAGCTGATGGGTCTGCAGGTAGCTTGTTGTGCTTGTAGAATGAGAATTTATTTGAAGTTAAGCGTGAACATAATCAAGCAGATTCATGGCATTATCATGGAAGTTCAAGGTGATAAACTGAGTGTGTTATAATAAATGTTTATAGCTCGTCAGTAGAGCTGAAAAAGAAGAGTTTTTCAGGGAGTATTGTGTTTTGTAGAAAGATTAAACATGTCAGTTTGCATTGGGGGTGATTTCAATGCATATCTTAATCTAGAGGGAAAAGTGGAGTTTACTCAGAATTGGCATTCCATGGATTTGTTTAGGTTTTTGTTCAACAATAAAATCTTAATTGATCTTCCTTTAACAGGAGGTAGCTTCACTTGGTGCAACAATAGAAAGTCGCCTACATGGGTAAGACTCGATCGATTCTTGATCAGTGGCAGTTTCTTAAATTGCTTCCAAAAGTTATTCAATAATTCTTCCTAAATCCTTATCGATCACAATCCGGTGTTAGAAGAAGAATGCAAAAACTGGGGCCCTAAACCTTTTCGATTATTTAACTACATGTTAGAGGAAGATGGTTTTGATGTGTTGGTTGAAAAATCCAAGAATGATTTGAAGAAATAACGGGAGAAGGGGATTGTTTTAGCATACTATAAGGAACTAAAAAGGTGATCAGGAGGTGGCCCAGCAAAATCAAGTGGGGATATCAGAATCTATTTCAGAATTGGAAGGTAAAATAAATTATTTGGAAGTGAAGTTACAAGGTAGTGGCATTTCTTCACAAGAATGGGACCAGTTACTGCTATCGAGGAATGAGTTATGGAAATTGCACAGGATGGATGAAAGTATTTAGTTCTAAAGTCGAGAGTGAAATTGAAAAAGATGGTGACAGAAATACGAGGTTCTTTCACTTATGTGCCCTTAATAGGAATAGAATCAATGCCATTTCGGCGGCGTTGAAGGTGGCTAGTAAGGAAATTTCAGATCCAGATCAGATGAGGGCCTATGTCTCGAATTTTTTCAAGAAAACCTATAATTCAAAAGCACACCGGAGGTAGATGACATTAATCAAACTTTGCAAAATTGTCAACTGAGCAAAGGGCTTGTCTTGAGGTTAATTTTTAGAACAGAAGTGGGAAGCAATTTTTATTCGGACAATACTAAAGCCCTTGGCCCAGATGGTTTTACTATGGGATTTTTCAAGAAATTTTGGCCTTTGCTATGAAATTTGTGGATGATTTTTATTGTGCAAGGAAATAGGAGCATGGGATCAATCATGCTTTCATAAACTCTAATCCCAAAGAAACTAAATCCAGAAAGTATTGCAGATTTCAAACCAATAAGATATAAAATTATCTCCAAAGTTTTATCGAAAGACTAGTTTCAGTTATTAAAGATATAGTAAGTCCTTCACAGTTTGCATTTATTCCTGGTAGACAGTTGTTAGATTATGCATTCCTTGCAAATGAAGGCAAAGATTATTGGAGGAAACAAGGGCGGAAAGGGGTCATTTTCAAAGTTGATTTTCGTAGAGCATGATTCGGTGGTGTGGCCGATTTTCCTGAGATTATTGAATGTCATGGGTTTTGGTGAGAGATGGGTTCATAGATAGAGTATTGTTTATCTTCTGCATCAATCTCGGTTCTAGTGAATGGATCTCCAACAGAGAAATTTTTCGATGGGTAAAGGGTAGAGACAAGGTTATAGTATGTCCCCTCTTCTGTTTGATATAGTTGGAGAACATCTTAATTAATGCTGATTAAAGCTGCTGATCTAGGACTCTTTGAAGGATTTGTTATTGGTAGCCTGATAATCCTTTCCAGCTGACACATTTACAGATTGCAGATATCTTATCTTATTCTGCCGAGATTCTCTACTCACATTCTAAATATCAGAGAGTGTTGAGAATTTTCAGTCTAATGACAGAGCTTCATATGAATCTTTCTAAGGGTAATTTATAATGCGTTAATTTTTTTTTATAGAATTTGGAGGTCTCATTAAAACTCCCTTCATATTCTTCCACATACTTAGAAGTATGTTGAGAACATGGAAGGGAGAAAAGAGTACCTCATATTTTATTAAATAGAATACCAAGTACATGAGTCACCAAACCCCACATACGGGAATAAACACCAATACAAAACCATATCACCTAGAAATCTTACATCGTCAAACAAAAAGCCCTAAAACAATAACCCCATTTGTAGAATACACTTCAAGATGTAAGATAACCCCATTTGCATGGCGTTAATATTGAAGATGGCATCTTAACGATTGGGCAAACTGAGGTTGGCTGTGTAGTGGGATATTTTCATACGTGTTGCTTGGTTTACCTTAGGTGCAAAGAAAAAATCAGAGGTTCTTTGGGATCCGGTCATCCAGAAGTTTAACAAGAAATTAGTTGGTTGGAAAGCCTCTTCATTGTCAATGGCAGGAAGATTGGTGTTGTTGAAGTCGGTGTTGTCCTCATTGCCGGTTTTTTTTCCTTTTATTTTCAAAATTCCGTTCAAGGTAATCAGAAGTTGAACTCTTTGAGGGCTAAATTTCTTTGGGGGGAAAGACCACAAGAAACGTATTCATTGGGTGAATTGGAAAGTGGTGTGTCAACTCTATGAAGAGGGGGGATAGGGAGTCTTGGATTTGAATTCTGTTATCGAGTTCTTGGTAAATGGGTGTGGAAATTTGCAAATGAAAGACACTCAATGGAAAAGATGCTTTGCAGCAAACATAATGTTAGTAATTTGTCTCAAAGGAAAGCTTCTCTCTAACCTAGGTGTTTCAATTTTCAAATTTCAAATTACTTATTTCCACGAGCCTAGCGTCTCCTCCGATATCCACCAGTCGTCCGCAGTTGTCGCCACTCGCCACCGCCGTCAGCCGTCCTTTTCCACACTTTGACCTTCGTTTTGACGCCGTTTTTTACTGGGTAATTCGCCGGCTCAAGGTGTTTCCTTTTCTGGGCTTGTTTTTCTGAGTAAGACTTTTATTTGACGCTGATCTATAAGCTGCTCACGGCCGTTTTCGCCTCCATCGTTGCGTAACGCGGACATCGCATCTCCACTGTATTCAGAGCCTTTTTGCGATCATAACCATTACTTAGTGTCGAGATTAGTTGCATCTCTCCATTATATTGCACTGAGCAGTTTCGACAAGATCAGGCGCTCGCTACTCTTTAATTTCTGCATGACTCTTTTGGTGGATTTCGTCCTGCTGTTGAAGCTTTGAGCTCTTGTTCTGGAACTTTATTTCTAGGGGTGATACGTAAACTCAGTATACTTTTCTAGCAGGATGTATTAAAAGACAAAGCTCCTGCTTCTCTCTTGTTTATAGATCTTATCTCCGTTTTCATTCGAATCCATCTGTCGCTTCTCCTTCGCAGGCGTGCCAGATTAGTTCGTCAAATTTGGGTTTTTCATATCAACAGTCCATGCCGGGTGCTGGAGTCTCCCTTCTCTCTAGCAGAGTCCTTCGGTCCAAGTTCCTCCACCCTCTGCAGCAGCGCATTCTCTGCCATCTCACCCTTCTCATCATGATGAGGTTCGCACTATTTCATTATGGTCTACCTGAAGATATCAAAGAGAGAGCTGCAGAATTTTCTGAGATGGCTTTCCGGTTTTAAAGATTCGCATTCTGAGATGTGTCTTCCAAAGGCTTCGCTCTTCTCAACTGTAATTTTGCAGTCTGCTAAGGATGTCCTTCAGAAAATGGTTTTGACGTTAAGTTGAGGTCCCTTTGCACATTGAGATGGCAAGGAAGAATCTTGCTGTTAAAGAGTAGTTACAAATTCTGTTGCATTTGACAAGGATGGAGGTTTTCTTGTTCCTCCAATTCTGCCATTGCCAATTCAGCTTTTGTAGCATCTCCTAGTGTTCAGGTTCCTGTTAAAGCGTGAGTTGTGATGGTAAATCTGCTGTTAATGGTGTACAAGAAGGATCTAGGAGTCGATCACAAAGGGCGGATACTTGATGCTTTTTTCCTAATAAAAGGAATTTAAAGGAGATCGTTTTGGTTTTATTCGCTTCGCATCATTAGAAGAAGCAAGGAGAACGATCTCAAAAATGAATGGATCTCGTATCGACGGTAGCAAAATTTGGTTTTTTCGCTAAATTCAAACCTCGAAATTCCTATTGAAGAAGTCTTCGACAAATGTTCTTCAAAAGTCCGGGATGGAAGATTATTCGAGAAGAATCATTATAAAGTTGAAGGTGTTATAGATGAAGAAAACTCAGGGTTGAGCAATTGTCTAGTGCGGTGGCGTAGGATTTTGTCAAAATTGGTCATCTCGCTAGACAAATGCAGCGAAGGGCCTCATTGGCTTCACCTAAATGAGAGCAGCTAGAAATGCGATTTTAATGATTTTCGAAGATAACTTCATTGAGAAGTGTGAAAACGACAAATCAAAGATTCTCATAGAGTGGTTCTCCATAGTCGAAGTTTGGTTAGAGAGTTTTGGTAATGGAGAGTGTCGTCGAGTATGGTTAGTTTGCGATGGTGTTTTTCATGCATGAACTGGGATACTTTCAAGAACATTGCGGATAAGGGGGTCTTTACTAGCTATCGACAAAAGTTGTCAATCTCCATCTTTGATCGGACAAAAATTCAAGTCCTCACAAAGGCTAATGCGAAAATTGACACGATGGCTGAATTGAAGGTTGGTGACAACTTCTTCAAGGTCATGGTGCATGAGATATAGCCTTCATTCAAACAAATTCTTGGGCTCCTGAAAAAGACGAGTCTAGATTTTGTCTCTTCATTCGTGTTGTTTTAGTCTATATGGCGTTGTTTTAGTCCTATTGCGGTGGTGTAATTAGAAGTATGTGATTTGATCGTGGCTTGGATAAGGGTTATTTGAGGTTTAGGTGTTTGTTGTAATGGGGTATCACCATGAGAGGATATTTCGTGGTGTCTTTTGTATCGGGTATTATTATTAATAAATTATGAGGTGCTTTTCTTCCTTCCAATGTTTGTTAACATACTTTTAGTATGGGAACGAATATGAAGAGTTTTTAATGAGACCTCTAACTTCTATAAAAAAAATGACGAGATCAGAAAGTGTTTGAGGTCACATTCGAAGATCCAAGTGGGGAATGGTAAGTCAATATCCTTCTGGAATTATGTTTGGGTTAATGATTCAACCTTAAAAAACCATTCCCAGGATTTTTGCTTTATCTAATAATAAATGGGGTAAAGTGGCTTTATCTAAAAAGTCGAGAAGGAATTTATGCGATTGGGAATTAGATCAGTGGTTGCTTTAATGTCTTTGCTCGATAAGATAATTTTGTCCGATTCAGTGGATAACTTTCTTTCATGGTCGTGGAAGGGTATGGTTTGTTCTCGGCTAAGTTCTGCATGTGACTTTATCTTGTAAATCTGGAGGTACTTTCACTTGGAACAAGTGGGTGTGGTCAGGTTTGGCTCCTCCCAGAGTCGAAACCTTTCTTTGACAGATCTCCCACCAAAACCTGTAGTTAGAGTAGAGTTGCAGAAAAGGGGGGTTCCCTTGGAGGATGTTCTTTGTCCATAATGTCATAAGCATGAAGAAACTATCCAGCACCTATTCATTTCATGCTCTGTTGCACGGAGTTGTGGAATAAATTTATAAGGTTATGGGACATCTTGGTCTGATTTAAGGGCTTATTCTTCAATTTGAGGTTTATACCGGGAGTTGTATTGTGGTCAATATGGAAGGCTAGGAATTCGGTGGTTTGATAATTGGAAACTCGAATTCTTCTCTCTTCTTTATTTCTAAATTTAGGATGGCGAAATGGTTTCTAGCTAAGTTCCTGTGTTGATTTACTATTTGGGGACCTCTCTATGTGACAGACTTCTTACTATCTTTAAGAGAAAGAAGATCCAGTGTTGGCTTCTCCTCCAGCTATGTTTTTTAAAATTTATGTGAAGGGGGCGTAAGAAATGATGGGCTGCTGGATGGAATTGGAGGAATTTTGAAAGATTATAATAGCTATACTTTAGCCACTTTCTCCAATGATTTGGTCCATGTCCTCCTCCTTTATCTGAGTTTAAAGCAATTAAAAATGAATTGATTTTTTTCTTTCATCTTCTTGGGCATTGAAGGGAAGATTGACATAGAGAGTGACTGCAAGTCTGCAGTTGACTGGATTTTGTTGCCATTTTCTACTTCTTTTTTCAGTTCTTTGGTTGGGGAAATTGGGTCCTTAGTTTCTACTAAGGAGATTATAATTAGAGATTCCTAGGAGCTGTAATTGGGAGGAAAATAAATTAGCTAAGGGGAATTGGCTGAATGTTTTTGGGTTTTTTTAGATGTACTAATTGGGTTTTGTTTATGGTTGTTTAAAGTGTAATGGTGTAGTCTTATGTAATTATTGACTTATGAATAAAATGAGGTACTATTTTACTCCTTCCGCTAGTTGCCTCTATTCAAGAGCCAACTAAGAGGGAGGTTTTTAATGAGGCATCCTACTTCTATAAAAAAAATCCATTGAGAGTATATCCGACAAGGGCAATGTTAACAGTGATTATAACGCCATGGTACAAGCATAAACATCATACTTAAAAAGCAGTTCTTTCATCTTACAAAGAAAAGGTTAGGAACTCACAAAAACAGTTAAATCAGCAGTGTTTTCCTTTGATTTGTCCGAATTATGACCATCCTGAAAAAAATATAACACTCAGCTTCAAATTACATATCAGTAGTCGATCAAATCCTCAACTACCTAGAAACTTTACTCCTCTAACGAACTTTACACAACAATCAAGTTTTACGAAAATTGGGCGGAAACAGCATAGGAACTATGAAAAATCTCAGAAAGAACAAGCAATTGCATGCCATTAATTAAGGTTTCAGTCTAAAAGTAAATTAAGACTAATAACAAAGCCCATATATTAAGCGAGAGCATTTCAAGCACAAACAATTTTAATCCCCAAAAACCAAATATATAATAATTTATAATTTAAAATAATATTATGATTTTAATAAATTATATATATAATTTAAATTAATTTAAGAATAAATTAATAAATCGAAGTTTGAAAACCATTCGATAGGGAAACAAATCAAAATGCTATAAGCAATATACGGAAAATGCTTATAAAAAAATTAAATAATATTAGAATTGTCTAAATTTAATTTAAGAATTATATATAATTTTATAGAATATGATTGGAAATGTCAGCTTCAAAATATGTGATTTTGTTGATTTATAGCCTATTTGAAAAGCAAAAAAATTAGTGCTTTCTTTTTAGTGGAAGTAACATTTTACCTGGCTTGTGCATGCAACAAAATTGCCACTAGATTCAATGGAGTTATCTGCAGCTCCAATTCAATGTGTGATGCAGTAGCAAGGTAGACTCATTGGACTGGTTAGAGTTGTTAGTTGTGTGATTCCTAAATGTTTAATCTGGTACAACCAGCTTGCATGCTTTCATAGGCACACCTGTACAAGAAAAGATAGATGAAATATGTGGAAAGACAGCATTTCTCCCTCATAGTCTTTCTATGTTTTCTCTAAATATACACATATCAAGGATCATGATAGGATAGAACAAAGCATCATTTTTCATTTCTTTTGCCTAAATATAGAAACAAAGCATATTCATTTCATATATGCAGAATAAAAAATACATAAAAGGATAGAAACAAAAATCAGTACTTAATGATCTAGCCCTTTGTATTACCATCCAAACTTTCCTTCCAAGAATGGTACTCCGGCATGGAATAAAACGGTATCTCTCCTTCGTATTGTTAACCAGGTGAGAAGCCTGTGCGAAAAAAAAAAACATAAATAACAAGAAAGCTTGCTGCAAAATATTGAACATGTAAATATTAGCCAATAATACCTTCACAATAGGAGTTATAAACTTACTCATGAATGATTTTACTTTCAACAGTGATAGTCAAAAGGAGTGAATAAAATTGATCACCAAACCCTTGATATAATTTAAATAGTATATTCTTAAAATATTTATAGTTTATAGTTTAAATATTATATTTCATATATGTAGAATAAAAAAATAAAAGGATAGAAACAAAAATCGGTACTTAATGATCTAGCCCTTTGTATTACCATCCAAACTTTCCTTCCAAGAATGGTAATCCGGCATGGAATAAAACGGTATCTCTTCCTTCGTATTGTTGACCAGGTGAGAAGCCTGTGCGAAAAAAAAATAACATAAATAACAAGAAAGCTTGCTGCAAAATATTGAACATGTAAATATTAGCCAATAATACCTTCACAATAGGAGTTATAAACTTGCTCATGAATGATTTTACTTTCAACAGTGATAGTCAAAAGGAGTGAATAAAATTGATCACCAAACCCTTGATATAATTTAAATTAGTATATTCTTAAAATATTTTATAGTTTATAGTTTAAATATTATTATAATATTTATAAATTATATAAATAATTTAATTTAAGAATAAATTAATAAATTATACCTTGTACAGGTTTGTGTCATATGCTAGTTCTAGCTTTAGCTGGATAGACAACTATTTCTCATTGTGAAGTGGTGATTCTAGTCCTTTCTCTACCTTAACCATTGCTAGAGTGTGCTCGCCAGTCTCCTCACCTTTGGATTTCTGCATTAAATCTTCAATGTCAGTCTCCTCAAGAAATAAACCCAACGATACAGAAAATGAGAATAAATTAATTTAATTTAAGAATAAATTATATAATAATATTTAAATAATATTAGAATAATTTAATTTAAGAATATTTAATATAATTTAAATTAATATATTCTTATGATATTTTATAATTTATAATTTAATTATTATTATATTGATAAATTATATAAAAAATTAATTTAATTTAAGATAAATTAAATTAAATTAATTTATGATATTTTAATTTAATTTAAATAAATAATATCAAGTAAATGTCGAGGAATTTCCTAATGTGAACGAAAAAGAAAAAGCACAAGGACAATAGATTGTGACACTTACATTTTCTTCAACTATGAGAGATGAGCAACAGAGAACCAATTTGTCGAGCGATTCACAAATATTCATGTTCTTCTGCATACTGACTTCTTCGCTTGTAGGATATTCCTTGTTGTGAACTGGCAAATGACTACAAATGAAGCAAGAACTTAATGAAATTTCCATGAGAGTGAAAAGGTGAAGTTTGTAAATAAGCTAGAATAAACTGGATGAAACTTCAGCACACCCTCTTAAAACACTTGTTTTTCTACTTCCTTGAGATTCTGACTTTTCATTAGGTAGGACGCAACATTACAAAGTTAACAAGGTACGTAGTCTTTAACTTCCCAAAAAATCATATGAAGTCCAGAAAACAGCCCTATTGTAATCCAAAATAAATATACACTCGTTAACAAGGAACGTAGTCTTTAACTTCCTAAAAAAATCATATGAAGTTCAAAAAACTGTCCAATCTGTGTATCACTTACAGTATATGCCACCGGTATTGTGAGACTAATTTTGCAAGGGGAACATGGAAACTCTTAAGACAACTCTTTTCGAAACAGCCCAACGTTGCACCTTTGAGTTCACAACAGGAGCAATTTATTTTTCACAACAGGAGCACTTATCATTTTCAAAATAAACATTAGGAGCCCTAAAAAAATAACATTATTATATATTAAAATTATGAAAACTGTATTGAAAGAGCATATTAGGTTATGAACACTTTTACCTTAGAGCCACCATTGTAATCTTGAGGAACAAGTCTGCCTTCATAGTAATTAACCATCTCTCCTGTAGCCTGCAATTTTGTTTAGCAAATAAACTTCATCAATTTGATTGAAAAGATGGGCAGTTTTAGTCGTATCATAGACTTGACAGGAAATACTGAACCTCAATCTTCTATTGAAAGACAAAAACATTGTGTTTTATTTGTAACGTTCTCACATTTACACAAGGTCGCTTCATTTGCTAAAGGCAACATCTTTACTGTTGAACCATGACCATCTGAAATTCCAACAGCGAGACTCCATTAACCTTTTCATTAGTCTTTCTAAAGACATTACTATTTCCTTGCTGCTGTTGATCTTCAGCCAACCCACTTTTTGCGTCACCGCTAAAAGAAACTTTCATCTTTTCTTACAACTTGAGGTTTTTTCACTTTTCAAACTTGTAGTCAACTTTACTTCCCAAGCACGTTTAATTGATCCTTTTCTAACCCTTTTGGCACCAATTTCATGAGCTAAGGGAGTGGAGTGGGAAATGAGGGCTTCTGTTGAATCGTATTTTTTTTGTCGAACTTCATCAGATAAAAATACCTATTACTGCCAGTGCAAAGATAGATAAAAGAGCTTATTAACTATTAGCATCATATCAAAAGACAATAATGAAGACTTAATTATATAACTCAAACTTGCCACTTGGGATTACTAAAGCATACGAAATGGTCTTTTCAAGCTTTCAGCAGTTATTTTTCTTCCATTATTTGTTACAAGGCATTTTTCAGTGTTTAAACCGTCTGGTAGCTTTGCTTCCTCAAATTTCCCACAAATCATAAAGCCATCTCTAAATATTACAAGAGTTCTATAGTGAATTGAGCAACACATGAGAGCATATTCGCTGCTGAAATAACATTAAAGTGTGAATAAAAGGTAAAGAAATGAAGTATAGAAACACAAGTGTTCTTAGAGATCAGAAAACCTCACTACAAGAGTCAAGGGACTTTGAAAAACGGAATCTCCCCGGAACTTAAATTCTAAACGAAAACTAACATAATGAGAAAGTAAGAGTACCTTTTACTTTCAGGTGTTGGCTGAGGAAGTATGGACATAACAGCCCTATCAGCTAAACTTTAGTTGGACATCCTAAACAAGATGGTTAATCAAGTTTGATATATCAGTAATGTAAGACATGGTACCACAAAGTAAACTTCAAGATTCTCAGAATGGCGGCAACAGAAATAGCACATGAAAAGTATATCCTGCAATCAGGGATAGTATTGAGGTCACAGAGCATTCTGTTTTTCAAATAAAAAGTCAACTCTGAAGTTTGGCTTTATAGGTTTCTAAGGAGTCGTTAGGAAACCAAATGAATCATGTAGCATCCTTTATTCATTTAAGCGGATTTTGTAGTCAAGGAAAGCATAATGATGTCACTGTCATCAAGCCTAGACTAGAGAGTAAACAAGAACATCCCAAAGGTGTAAGGATAATGCTTAACACACTTCAAATCTTAAGCTGATATGTATGTACTACTTACCATGAGACGCTGAGAAAGGTATAGTGTATTTCATTTGTATAACATGACGTACTTCTTGTTCAATCTTAAACCCGATATGCCATCAGAATCTCCAGCATACTTGCAAATTCAGAAATTAAATCGATATGAAAATTCAATTGCCGCATGTGCTCTCTTGAAAGTTGAAATAACCTACAGTAGAGCAAAGAACCGAAGCTAAAATTGCATTTAGGGACCAATTTGCATAACTACAAAAGAATTAATTTATTCTTTAAAGACATGTCGACAAGAGCCACTTTTCCGAGTCCCAAACCTACATTACAATTTCCATAGAAAAATTATTTCCCATAGGAAAAAGAGAGAAAAGAAGACATATTTATTGGTAAAGTATAGAGCACGAAGACATATTTGTTTGTAAAAGTAGACATATATATAGAAACTACTTTTACAAGCAAATATATAAAATACAATGTCCTAAATTTTATTTTTCATATTTTTTCTTAGAAAGCAAACAGAAAGAGAAACCAAACCATACATACATGAAAGGGAATTGGTCACATGCAGAGCCGACAACCTTTGCAAATGAAATAACGGGTTCAAAAAACACTAACATGTAATCAGAAAAGAAAACCCAAATGTCAACATTTTATTAGATTTAGGTAAAAAGCGAAACCCCTAATATAATCAGAATATAAAACAAACTTTTAAAAAACCCAAAAAAAATCAAGAAACACAACCGCAATTGCATTCATCACAATGTATAATTTAACAAAAGTATAAATTAAAAGAAAAACGTAACAGATCTAAGATTGGGTAAGGAACTAACCTGATAATCCAAAGAATTGATTAATAGAGTCAAGGGTACATTTCTTAAGAATATTAATATATTTAAATTTATAATTTAAATATTAATATTATTACATGGGGTTGGACCAATTACACTGTGTAAAACCCTTTAGTTTTACAATCATTTTACGATCATTGGATGAGAGAAATTAAAGACTGAGATTAACCGTGGAAAATGAACAGATATTCAATAAAAAACGAGTTGATCTCAACATTTGATTTCTCTCAATTCAATGGCAATAAAAAGGTGTAAAACTAAAAGTGTTTTACACAGTACAAGTAGATCCAACTCCTTATTATATTTATAAATTATAGAAATAAATTAAATTAATTTAAGAATAATTATATAAAAATATATAATTATTATTTTTATAGAACTAAGAATTGATTAATAGAGTCAAGGGTACATTTCTTAAAATATATTAATATAATTTAAATTTATAATTTTAATTAATATTATTACATGGGGCAGGACCAATTATACTGTGTAAACTCTTCTACTTTTACAATCATTTTAGGACATTGGATGATATATTAAAGACTGAGATTAACAGTGGAAATGAACAGATATTCCCTAAAAAACAGTTGATCTCGACCTTTGATTTCTCCCAATCCAATGGAAATAAAAAGTGTAAACTAAATGAGTTTTACACAGGTAAGTAGAACCTACTCCATATTATATTTATTAATTATATAAATAAATTAAATTGATTTAAGAATAAATATATAAAATATTTATTATTGAACATGTAAATTCTAGCCAGTAATACCTTCACAATAGGAGTTATAAAATTACCCATGAATGATTTTACTTTCAACAATGATTGTCAAAGGAGTAAATAAATTGATCACCAAACCCTTAATATAATTTAAATTAGTATATTCTATAATATTTTATAGTTTAAATATTATTATTATTTAAATTACATAAATAATTTAATTTAAGAATAAATTAATAAAATTATACCTTGTACAGGTGTGTCATAGCTAGTTCTAGCTTTAGCTTGAGAGACAACCATTTCTCATTGTGAAGTGGTGAGTCTAGTCGTTCTTTCTCTACCTTAAGCATTGCTAGAGTGTGCTCGCCAGCCTCCTCACCTTTGGATTTCTGCATTAAATCTTCAATGTCAGATATATGAACCATTAAACTTAAGTGAAAGAAAAAAACCCGACAACACAGAAATGAGAATCCGAACACATTAAATCTTCAATGTCAGATTTATTATTTATGCAGCCCGACCCATGTCAAGGCAGGAGGTCAGGGGTGCAAGAAAGAAGTCAATCAATATATAAAAAAAGGGTATTGCTGCTTACTTGAGACAAGAATCCATGCCTTAAAGATCTCTCTAGTTATAACCATTGGCTCAGTAAGAAAGGAATCCCAACTACCGTTGAGCAAAATACCATCTCCATCTATAAACAAATCATCCATATTCATAAAATTGTCACTACTTCATTTGCTTATTTATTCCAAGTTTCAAACAAAAGAAAAATAATTTCACATGTCTTCCAATGAACCCTTGGTTAGTCCATGAGAACCCATGAGAACACCAGATAATTTCACATGTCTTCCATGGATACCCTATGTTTCATAGTAAACCCTTGAAGCCGTATCAATATCAGTTGTATAAAAGTAAAATCATCCATATTTGAAACGTTTCAAAGTCAAGAAAAACCAAATTAAAAGGAATAAAATAGGAGAAATTATGAAGAATAAACCTGAATTGAAAGCCTATTATAAACATATTCCTGCAATAAAAAAATACACAGATCGTCGGAGTAAGAAAAGAATTTAAATAAAAAAAAGACAGAGTTAATTGAGGAAAGCAATTTGAATCACTAGACCAAAGGCATCAACAAGTGAAAGCAATGAAAATGGAAATACATAGATACTAAAAACGAATTAATCTCAACCTTTGATTTCTCTTAATCCAATGACACTGAAAAGATGTAAAACTAAAGAGTTTTACACAATGTAACTGGATCCTAATACTTATTATATTTATAAATTATAAATTAATTAATTTAATTTAAGAATAGTACTGAGGTCACAGAGCATTCTGTTTTTCAAATAAACAGTCAACTCTGAAGTTTGGCTTAGTAGTTTCTAAGGAGCCATTAGGAAACTCCAAATGGATCATGTAGCATACTTTATTCATTTAAGCGGATTTTGTAGTCAAGGAATGCATAATGATGTCACTGTCATCAAGCCTAGACTAGAGTAAACAAGAACTTCCCAAAAGTGTAAGGCTTGAGGCTTCTCAAGTTTATTGTTAAAAGATTATGATGCACGATAATGCTTAACACACTTCAAATCTTAAGCTGATATGTATGTACTACTTACCATGAGAAGCTGAGAAAGGTATAGTGTATTTCATTTGTATAACATGACGTACTTCTTGTTCGATCTTAAAACCCTTGATGTTGCCATCAGAATCTCCAAAATACCTACAAATCCAGAAATTAAATTCAAAAATCCAATCTTTATTTATATAAGGATAATTTTGTGGAATTAAAGAGATTAAAGACAAAGAGTGAATATTACCTTTGCTACATCTTTCAACACCGAAAAGGCTGCATCTCTAACATGGGATCATCATTAAGACACTACAATTCAAATCCACAGCATTCCAATAGTAATAGCATTTAAATAATAATAGGATAAAACAGAGCATCTCCTCCTATATGATTTTATGAAGACGAAGTAAAATGTTTCAGACCATATACTAGATGATGACCATCACAGAGTTCAGTTTCCTTTAAAAGGAAGGAAGATTCATATATTATTTATACAAATTGTTTCGGATACTTGAGTAGAAAAGTTTACGAAATGCACTTAGCTAGCATTGCCAAAAGCAAGAAAACTTACATTAGAAAACCTTCATCATCAGAATCCTTCATATCACTGAAAGAGGAAGTTCAGGCGGTGCTGTGTACACACATTGGTTGTCGTCCGTGAGCTGACTTACCATGAGAAGCTGAGAAAGGTATATTGTGTTTTTTTTATAAAAGTAGGAGGTCTTGTTAAAAACCGTATAGTGTATTTCATTTGTATAACATGACCTACTTCTTCTTCAATCTTAAAAACCTTGATGATGCCATCAGAATCTCCAACATACCTGCAAATTCAGAATTAAATAGATATGGACAGTTCAATTGCTGCATGTGCTCTCTTGAAAGTTGAAATAACCTACAGTATAGCTAACAACCGAAGCTAGACTTACATGTAGGGGTCGTTTGCATAACTGCAAAAGAAGTAATTTCTTCTTTAAGACATGTACATGAGACAAGAGCCTCTTTTCCGAGT
Source organism: Hibiscus syriacus (assembly GCF_006381635.1). Lineage (NCBI taxonomy): Eukaryota > Viridiplantae > Streptophyta > Magnoliopsida > Malvales > Malvaceae > Hibiscus > Hibiscus syriacus. The sequence continues at coordinate 509,765 of NW_024062470.1, forward strand.
CCCAAACCTACATTACAATTTCCATAGAAAATTAATTCCCAAAGGAAAAGAAGAAAAGAAGACATATTTATAGGTAAAGTATAGAGCAAGAAAACATAGGCAATACCGATTCTGATGACAGTAAAGTAGACTACTCTCATATCTAATGATAGAATCAGCAATTAACCAAGCAAGTAACTTGCCTCAATATGGTTCTTGAAATTTACATTTATATTAGGATGCCTTGATTCTGGACAAACTGAAGAAAAATTAAGGTTTATATAAGTACCTTGGAATTACTTGAAAAAAAAAAAGCTTTACAAGACAAAAAGAAATACTGATATAGCATTATAATGAGTATCAAGAAATCCAGATTGAGAAATATAGCATCATGAACATGTTAAACTGTCACGTTTCTTCCTCATGTGATAATTAATCAGATATGATATGACCTTCCTTTAGTTGCATCAAGTCCATATTAATCTGTTCAACAGAGGTAACAAAGCATACCTTAAACAGTAAGTGCATGGACAGAAAGATAAAAGATGATCCCTTTTCTAATTGAATTTGATTATTTTCTGTCAAAATGAACTGTGTATATCCACTCCAGCAGGTAAACTTTCTGGGTCGGCAACATCCAAATACATACACAATGATCCAACGTTGTTACCTGTATGAAATTCAAACCAAGAGTATGAAGACTAAACTACTATCGCCAAAACAGAAAATTAAGGCTGAAAAGGGTAAGTATATCAACAAGGGAATAGCAATGTATCATTTAAAAACCATCAACGATCAAATCATCGGAGAAAATCAGGGATTGAGATTCTATTAACAAATCGAGACGTAAAATCACAACAAAATCAAACACTTCTCCTCATCTTCTTGCCGCTGAAAAATAAAGAGTAATCAAGAAAATTTCAAAAATAACTAAATCATAAGCAGTAGAGAAATACGAATGGAACAAAATACAAACAAAATAACCGGAATTGGGTAACAAACAAAACCTAAAATCATAACCTGAGAATCCAAAGAATTGATTTATAGAATCAAGGGGCAAGTTTCTTAAATCATAAGCAGTAGAATCCGTAAGAATACGAAAGACCACTGAAGAGATAGCAACGAGATGCTTGTGTTCGGGATTGTAATCGGAAAGATTGAGATGGAAGGAAGCGAGGATATGATAGCGGGTGAGAGGAATGTTAGGGCTTGAAAACGGAAGTAATTATGCCTGAGATGAGACGGAATAAATAGTCAGATTTTCATTTAATTACCTAAGCGGGAGCCAACAAAAACGTTTAAAATTTGAAATTTAAATATATTTGATTATTTATTTTTTTTAATTATCTCTTTTATTTATAAATAAAATCTGATATTTTTAAAATCTAATTTTTTTAAATCACTATCTATGAAATTCAATTTGATTATTTTCATTTTGATTTTAGAGTTATTTTCAAAATTTTCTTTTAATAAAAAAATTTTAATATAGATTTTAAATATTATGTAATAAAGATTACTTTTTGTCAAAAATATTTTAAAATTATTATTCTCAGTTAATAAAAATAATCAATAATTTATTTATTTTCTGAAAAAAATAAATCAAAATAATTTTAAGTCCAATAAAAATAACCAATATAGAGATATTTTATGGAAATAAATTTTAGAAATATTATTTAAAATGAAAATGAAAACAAAATTAAAGCTAATCAATAAATTATTATAAATTAATTAAAATTTTAAAAAATAAATACACGTTAATTTAGAGAAAATATAATTTAGTAAAAAAAGTAAAATAAAAATTCATTGAAACTGACGAAGGTATTATTGAAATACTAACAAAAAAAACGGAAGAGATAGCAACGAGATGCTTGTCGTTCGGGAGTGTAATCGAAGAGATTGAGATGGAACGAAGCGAGGATATGATAGCAGGTGAGAGGAATGTTCGGGCTTGAAAACGAAAGTAATTTTGCCTGAGATGGGAGGGAATAAATAGTCAAATTTTTATTTAATTACCTGAGATGAGCCAACAAAATAATTCGCTTCCAGATCTGCCACGCTAGGGAAGCAAATAAAGTTTTCCAATGGATTTTTGAACCTGCAAAAATTCGATGGAATCAAGATTCATTGTAAGCATTCATTCTTTTCTAGAGTGAAGAAATCCTGAAGTTGTTGTTGGCGAATGATCAATTGCCAAAGAGAAGTAGTTTGTTTGCAATCTCGCAACACATGCAACAAAGTTTCATTAGTTGATCCACATATTTAACATAAAGGATCATCGGTAAGGTTTCGCGCACATCGATTGACGTTCGTTAGTAATCGATCTCTATAAGAAATCCAAAGGAAGTGTTTGATACGCTCTGGGATAGGAAGACGCTAGAGCTTAGTCCATTTAACGTCTTTAGGACTCCAAAGTTCTTTAGTAATAAGATTATAAGCGGATTTCACAAAGAATTCGCCATTCTTGTCATGAAACCAGGAATAACGATCAGTGCCAGCATTGGGATCAGGGGGCTGGACATTCAAAATATGCTGGAATGTGGAAGGCTGGAAGTCTGTCGAATGAAGTTCCAATTCCAGCTACGGTTCGATTGAGCAACGTCACAAACCATCAAGTTATCTTCAATAGTGATACTCTCTTGCTTCCAGTTAGAGAGGCGCCTAAGTTTCGACACCAATTATCGTGCCAAAATCTTGTAGAAGCACCATCACCTAAGGACCAGATATGAAGCTATGAAATTATCACACCTTAGATAGAGACCTCCATAAATGAGAGCATTCAGCTACATGATGGAAGGTGGGCATATACATGTCACATTATTTTTTGTCGAAGTAGTTTTATGAAGTATGTCTATGTGTTCGAAGCAACTGCAAAACAAAGGTTCATTAGGAAAGTCGATTATTAGTTGTAACCTCCTGATGCCGAGACCTCCATTGTGTCTAGGTTGAGATATGGTGTCCCAACTACAATTGGAATGCCACAGATTGGTCGTTAGAAGTCCATATGAAGTGTCGAACGATTTTTTTTCAATGTCGTGACAAACTTTGGAAGGGAACCGACAAGTTTGCATGAAATAGGTGGCAATGGTCATAAGAACGGAGTTAGCAAGAGTAACCCGACCAGCAAAAGAGGGATCGAGCCGACCACCCTTGGAGCTTCGATTTAATTTTATCAATTATGAAGGCATAGAATTCGCAAGTAGCACGCTTATGCATCACGTATTCCGAGATAAACATCCAAGTTAGAGACTTGTTGATGCCAAAATGATAACATACTAAATTTGCTGATTCAACACTGGTATTTGGCGAGAAGTAAATATGCGATTTGAGTTTGTTTACTTTGTGACCAGAATAGTGGCCAAATTCCGCCATAATATTGTCATCAATATTGCTTGATCAGTAGTTTACCTTAGCATATAAGATTAGGTCATCCGCAAAGAATAGATGATAGGAAGGCCACCCCGTATAAGCTTGAACGTTTCCAATCACCTCTTTTAGAAGCAAGCTGAATATGGTGACCTAGTCTTTTCATAGTAAGAACGAAAAGATAATGCGAGATTAGACCCCCTTTCTGAACTCCTCGTTGCGGTTGAAATTCAGACTAAGGCCTCTATTGAATTGGTCTGCATCGTAGAGGATGATCTACAATGCAGTATGAATCGGTTGATTGTAGGGGAAAGCATGCTTCATACGAAGTGTCAGCTATAAATTCCAACGTAACGATCAAACATTTTCTCCAAGTCCACCTTAATAGCCATCCATCCATCTTTATCTTTCTTGTGTTTCATGGAGTGAATGACCTATTGGTTAATATGATATTCTCTGAGATGCTACGACCTTGAATGAAACTTTTTTGGGTTGGAGTAACAAGTCTAGGCATAATGTGCTGAAGGCGCCTGACAATGATCTTTGTGATCAACTTCTATAAAACAGTACAAAGGCTGATGGGTCGAAGTCTTTGAAACTGGAAGGACTTGGTACTTTAGGAATAAGAGCAGTATTGTTTTGTTAAAGGAATGCTCAATGTTGCTTCCAGAAAATCTTGGATCGTAGAGCAATCGAAGCGCCAACAATGTCCCAATGTTTTTTTATAGAAATGTACATGTACACATTTTACTTCCGGGATTTGAGAGGCCATAGCAATAAGGCTTCCTTTATTTCCATGGGATTTGAATAGAGTCTAGATTTTGCATATCTTCAGGAAGAATGATTGGAAATAGACTAGAATGGGAAAAGTGCCATTCACCTCATCATCAAGGGAAAATAGTTTCTGGTAGTAAGCATTGGCTTCTTGCCGAAGAACATTTGTGTCTGAACACCAATTACCAGTGGAAATTTGGAGAGAGTAATTCCGGTTAATCCTTCTGTTAAGAATGGCTTTTTTATGGAAGTAAGTTGTATTCCTATCACCAAAGTTAATCCAGTCCGATCGGGATTTTTGTTTCCATAGGATTTCTTCTTGGTCGAGGATTAATTCCAGCTCAGTTTGAAGTTTAGTCTCGAGCCTAGACAGGTAGGAGCTTCGATTTTTATCGAGATAGCATTGGATGCCCTTGAGCCGAGCCATAAAATGCGCTTGCGATAGAAGAGCTGACCAAAAAAGAGCGATTCTAATTATTTGCAGCGACACTAAACTTGGAGATAGCATCCGTTATTGAGAGAGAAGAGTCTCAATTATCAATCACAAACTTATGAAAGTCTTTGTGAAGTGTCCACCGCAAAGTACGGAATGGACGCTATTGCGATTTATTAGGATTCTTACCAATAGCTAGCAAGAAAGGTATGTGATCAGACTTCATCCCAAATGAGATGATAAACCAGAGTATCAGGATAGGATACAAGCCATTTATCATTGCATAAGCAGCGATCAAGACGAACTGCACATGTTCTTCTATACCATGTGAAGTCTAGTTCTTGGTATCCCATATCATGTAGTCCTGACTCGAAACTGCTTTGCTGAAATCTTGATCAGAGAAAGAGTGGTGGCACATCCTTTACGGTCATTTGGGTACAAGCAGCGTTGAAATCGCCTAAGACAACCCAAGGCTCATTAATATGACCAGGAGTAGTTGAAGATACGACCAGAGCACCTTTCTTTTAGCAGATTCGGACTTGCATAAACGAAAGTAACAAGAGCAGAATGATTGTTGAACTTACTTTGGATCCGTAGTGACGATTGGAAATGGCTAAAGAAACATCATCCTGAATATATCGTACCAGCAAACCCAAGTGCCTCCAGAAAATCCATCGCTTCAACTCTGAAAGAGTTAGGAAATTGAGCTTAGCAAAATTTATCAGCAGTATGATTACTTATTCGGGTTTCAACATAGCTCAAAACGTCTGGAGAATGGTTGTGTATGTACTGACGTGCAACGTGAATAAATTCCGATTACCACGCCTTGGGCATCCCATATAAATATGTTGAGATACATAATAAATAATTTAAGAAATAGGAGGACAGCCTATTATTCGACCATAGCATCACTACCCTTTCTAGCTATAGAGGGAGCTAGAGCTTCGGCTGGAATATTGGATTATCCCCATATATTAATATCATAGCTTGGTACTTGTTTGGATCAAGGTTTTCACCCAATCTCGACCGTGGCATTTTGGAGGAATAAGCTTCATTCACTGTGGTACATAAACCGTGTATGGGGTTTTTTACTAATACGTGAGGTTTAGTTGCTTTGACTCTAATATTGGCCTGCTTCTTTGTAACATGTGGGACATTGTCACCTTTTTTGGGTGAACTAAGGTATTTACCTTAGTGTTGTTTTTTCTGAAAGAGTATTCTATGAGGTAGGCAGTGGAGCAATTACAGGAGATGATTGTGGCACAAGGTGGCATGACGGGTTCTTCTTCAGTCACTATAGAATCTGACTATAATTCCTGATTATTAGGAATTGCTTCAAATATGGGATTGGATTTGGCAATAATGGGCCAGAATCCTGAGTAGTTTGTTTTGTAGATTTTGGTTCCTGGAATTACGTTTTTTTTCCGTTCCACCAGCATCCAAGGTCCAAACGCTTCATCCGAAGCTGGGTTTTCGTTAGCCAGGGTGGAGGAGCCTCATTCACATGTTGATCATTTCTCTGCACTTGAAGCTCCGGACACAGTATATAGAAATTCATATTCAATGATTTGGAGTCGACCATTGATAAGAAGTTTGGATACCAGTGGCCGATGAAGATTGAGGCTAATAGCTAGTCGAGATAACGTCATCTGCAACCATTATTCGTTTAGAAATCAATTTTAACAACAGAACCATCCTGGTTTCCAATAGCTTCGATGATGCTTCTTTTATAAGAGTGATGGGGAGTCCAGGTAATCGGATCCATGCCATTAAGCGACTAGGATAAGCTTGAGTCGTTGAAAGTCTATAGACCATGGTTCCACAGTGATGTAGCAAAATGGTCCAAGGTCCTTCTGTGAGCACCTTGAGATATATCCATGATCGCTAAATTTCACAAGGAAAAAATCATTCTCATATCAATTAATTTTAGAGGGTGAGAGGGTTTCCAAACCGTATATGCGATTATGGAAGGTGTTATATCCAACTCTTCGTCCAAGGACTTTGACGATGAGCATTAGATCCCTTTTGACAGCAAGAGATTGAACTTGATCTGGAAAATCTATGGTTAGAATGCCACTGGAGGAGCCAAGAGCGATGTCGTCTTCAAGAAGTTCGATATCATTATCCTCTAAGTTAACGACTTTTGATTCATATTGAGAAGCAATGGCCTTTGACACAATGTCCTTGTAGGATAAAGCGGGTGAGGAGCCATTACACTCCATCAGAGAAGCACCCTCACGAGCCATGGCAGATGGATCAGGCGGTTCTTCATCTCTTCTCCTCTGCTTTTTGGGTAGTCTGGGATCTACACTCGAAATTTCAGAGGGTTTTTCCATCAGTGTAGTTACGTGTAAATATCTTTTATTTGATTTATTTATTCTTCTTTTAAATTATCTCTTTTATTTATGAATAAAATTTGATTTTTAAAATCACTATCTATGAAAATTCAGTTTGAATAATTTAATTTCTTCTTTTTCATTTTGATTTTGATTTTAAAGTTATTTTCAAAATTTTCTTTTAATAAAAAACTTTAATATATGATTTTAAATATATATAATAAAGATTCTTTTTTTGTCAAAATATTTTTAAAATGATTAGTTCTCAATTAAATACAAATAATAATAAATCAATCAATCAATTTTCTGAGAAAAAATGAATCAAAATAAATAATTTTAAGTTCAATAAAAATAACCAATATTTACAAATATTTCATGAAAAATAATTTTAAAAAATTATATTATTTAAAATGAAAATGAAAAAATCAAAACTGAAGTTAATAAATTAAATTATTAAAAAAATTTAAAAAAATACGTACATGTTAAATTTAGAGAAAATATATTTAGTAGAAAAACAAATAAAATAACAGAATTACCGATACCCTCTTGAACGAAAAATATCAAATAATATATGAGCAAATTCAGTGAAGAGTTGATGAATTTTCGGGTGAAAAAACCTGTTTTAGGCAGAGTGTACCAGTACCCTATGTATGTATATTGATACCCTCTTGAACGAAAGATAACATTTACAATAAAGGTACTGATACCTCAAGGGGTGTTCGATACCCCTTAAAGGAAAATTGAATATTGATTCAGTAAATTCGTTTAAGTTAACAACGTAGAAGTATAAGGTTTAGGCTTATGATAATTGTCTTGAAAATTATATTTATATAAATACAGAGCATAAACGAGTTCCAGAACAATTGACAAGTAGGATTGATTGAGGGAAAGACAAGGAGATATAGGTGAGTGCATTTTATTTTGATATATAATTATATGGAAATTGAACTTGCGATAAGTCTATTTCTATAATTATAGTACATGAAGTCATAAATATAAGCATGTGAATGATATGATTTGTATGATGTATGAATCATGAGTAAAGGCATGTGTGAATATGATTTGTATGCATTATGTCATGTGAACATAAGAGGACAGAACATAAATTATATGATATGAGATAAGTGAATGTATGCATTTATATATGTATGAAATAAGATATATATGATTATATGAGGTATATGAGAAAAGGTACATGTGACAGGTGAATTATATGGAAAGATCTACTTATAAGTAAACTATGTGACTATGTGATCATGTGAAAAGATACAATGAGCTATGTGAAAGAATTATGAGATTAAGTGTTTATGTGATTCTTATGTGCGCATTAGTACATGGAAACGGGTATATGTTATTATATATGACATGATCTATATGAATTTGCAATATATGATACATGTTATATGATATGAGATAGATGGTTACACATACATGTGGTATGTGACAGAAGAAAAGAAATATGTGATCATAAGAGTATGATATGAATCATAATAATATTGCCCATGTTATGTGATATGACAGTTAGGAGTATAGTTGGCATGCCAAGAGTCAAGTATTACCTATGTCTTTCAGGACATATAGACAGAATTACCTATGTCTTTCGGGACATATGGATGAAATTACATACGTCTTTCGGGACATATGGATAGTATTACCTATGTCTTTTGAGACATATGGACAAAATTACCTATGTCTTTTGGGACATATTGACGGTATTACCTATGTCTTTCGGGACATATGAACAGAATTACCTATGTGAGTAACGTGAATAACGTGAATAACGTGAATGTATGAATCGATCGGGCTCTTTGTGGGCTTGCGGATATTTTAACCCAAATGTGAAATATTTTACTTCAAATAGAGCAATATATTTTTCAAATGTTGTTTTGAAATTAAAAGAATAAATGTTAAAAGGTTCCTTTATTCAAAACAATTTTTGAAATTGCTTAATTCTCATTAATGCTTCATTAGGTCAAAATTTCCAATTGTTCACAATGTGAAATTCTTATAAATAACGTGCATGTAAACCTACTAAGTTAAACACACTTCAAAACAACTCAAAAACTATTCAAAATTTCTCCCTTTAGTTCATGATCTCTGCATCCGTGCAACTGTAGTTATCAACTAGTTGTTGTATCTTGGAGACAGACGACCAATGATCTCAAGCACCATGGAGTGGCTGAAAATCTATTTTAAGGAAATTGCGTAGCTATATGCCTGAACTCGTTTCCAATCGTATTTTGTTTCTATACTATTTTCGATTATTTAATAAGATTTCTTTTTCCTTTTGTTTTTATCATCTCAGATTGTTATACTTCTGACCAAAAGAACAAATTATATTGAATAAAATTTCAAGGACTAAAGTATGAACATTGAAAGTTTGATGATTAAATGAAAATGGAAGAAATGAAAGAATTGTTGGCTTGATTAGACCATTTATAAAGATAATTGATTTTGGTGATAAGCATACTATGTGTCAGTTTCTTATATTTTAGTCTTAAAATGTCTAATTTATAATTAATGAAAATTAGAATAAATGAATAAAAAAATAAGAAAACCCTAAAAGAAGGGTTTAATCCCCAAATCTAAAAATTTTCAAACAATAATGGGAGGTGATATTTCATTCATCTTCCTCAAAATTGCTAAACACTATTAAAGAAGTTTAAAGGAGTTATAGAGAGAGAAACATTAATTTAACTCTAAATTAGTGATTTAATCTTTAACTTGAAAGTATATTTAGAATTTATGTTATTTGATGTTATTTGATTCCTCATAAAAAATAGGTAAGTGCAACCTTAACCCTAAATTTATTTAAGAGTTTAAGGAAAATTAGAATTTATGTTTTTTTATTAAGATGATGAACATATCTTTTGAATCTATTTTTTGTTTTACTAAGGAGAAAGTTTGATGGAAATCCCTAAATCTAAAGACAAAGCTAAAGCCTACTATTAGTTCATTGACTTAAAGTGTTTTAAAAAGTCAAATTAAATGAGTGTAGTCATAATCGAGTCTTTGTGTGTGTACATGCGCGTGCGTGTTCGTGTTCTTGTTGAGTTAGGATTCACTTATACAATATAAATTGCTTTTAGTTTTATACAATAGGACCGTTGGATGAGTTTATTTGTATTTATCCAACGATCCTAAATCTGTGTAAAACTAAAAGAGTTTTACATTGTGTAGTCCTATATATATATATCAATTTTGATTGTGTATGTTGATGTATTTATTTGAATTATACTATATATTTTGGCTCACTTAGAGCATTTAAGATGGTAGTTGTGTTGATTAACTCCTGGTAAGTTATTTCGATATTTTGAGTATATTAGGTTTTGTTTCGATTAAGACTGTGGTTAACTGCTATGTGAAAATAATGTCCAAATTGTGAATATGGATTAAAGTAAGCATTATACTCATATTTTGTGAATATATGAACTCTGTGGATATTTCATAATCTCTAATGTTTGAAATGAGGTTTGATAAACGAATCAGACTAAATTGAGCTGTGTTCTTCCGCTTTGTGACATAATGTACTATGTGCAAGCTATGACAATTACTTTGAAATGTGAAAATTGAGCCATTGGTCATTTAGTCTAGTCTCGAATACAATTGGTATGTCATAGAGTCAACAACGCTTGTGTACGGGTTTTGTATAAATTTCGAACTTCTACGGGGTAGATAAATGTTGTATATTTGAGTTGTGATCTCATCGGAATGGAGGGATGGTGATTATTGCGTGATATTGGTGATGAGATGGGATTCGAGTATCTATATGTCGCATCCGTCTTTCGGGTGGGTCTAGAATTGGGCTTCGACTTGAAATAATGGGTTAGAGTCGCCACCGATCATTTAAAAACAATATTTAGGTTGATCGGACACCATCTTACCTGATATGTGTTACTAGAAATGTGTCGAGTTCGGGAGTCGATTACAGTCAAGGAAGGATTAGCACCCTTGTACTGCGTTTTCGGTATCAATTAATTTGTCGGTTGTCTTAATCGCGAAAATTAAAATCTAAATTAAAATTTAGAAACCCGATTCGAAATGCCTACCTTTGATCGATTGAAATTACTAATGAAAAAATCAAAAAAGAAATAAATAAATATTAAATAAAAAGAGGAAAAAAGGTTTAAACAAAGGGCTAATAAATAAATAAATAAATAAAATAATATTAACAGAAAGAGTAAAAAAAATGAAGAAAATAAATAATAAATAATAAAGAAGTAAAAGTATCTTAAATTTCAAGAAAAAAATAAAATAAGTATCTTAAATTTCAAAGAAAAATAAAATAAAAATTTAGAGGATCAAATCGAAACGAATTAAAATTTACATATCAAATTGATGTAAAAAGGGGATGCAAGAGAAAAATAGAAAGTTAGGGGACCAAATAAAATAAAATAAACATATAGGAATAATATGAAAAAAAACAAATTGCTCAATTGAAGCATTTAACTAAATATTAAACATATTCATGGCGACTAAAACATAGAAATAGAAACATAAAGGCTCAACACACATATATTCCTTTTCATTTAAAACCGAATAACAGATTACAAATCCAGAAGACTAAAATGACTATAATACCCAATCCCAAAACACGCTAAAATTCCCCCTTAAACGACGACGTTTTATATTTTGTATTTAATCCCAAAAACTGGCTTTGTTTTCTCATTTGCTTCATTTGATTGAAGTTATGAAAATAAAGGGATAGGGAGAGAGTTGAAAAACTCTCTCAACTCTTCGTCGGAGAGAAAGAGTGGCCACCGCCCGGACCGCAGCTCCGTCATCGATGATGGTGGCCGAAAAAACTTGTAACCCCCAAAATGATCTCCACATTACCCTGATGTCAAAACTAAACCCCAAATCTCACAAAAAACCCCTAAATGGCATAGATCTAAAGTGAAAGGTTCGATTTTTATAGTTTTTCGGTGAAACCCTTTCGTTTCCCCGGTGTGCTTATTTTTTGTTTTCCTTGGCTTTTGTTTTTTTGCGTATTTCTTTGCTTGGTTTTTCTCTGTGAGTTGTGTATATGGTTCGCCGATGTTGTTGTTTGTCCCGTTGTGCTTGCTCTATGTTCGATCTTCCTTTCTCGGCTCCGGTGATGCCCCTTTTATAGCCTTTGAGGGGGTTTATCTCCCTTGAATCGGGCGTTGTAGTCCCGATTTCGATGGGATTATTGGTTGTTGGTTGACCGGCTAAACGAGATGGGTTAATCCTGATTTAGCCGGAATTATTTACACGGTTGGTTGTTTCGTCGGTGTGCGACCGGAAATCTCAGTCAGTTGTTGAGTTTGATCTGCGCGTGGCTTCCACATGCCACATGTGCGGCGCCAGTGCTGTATGATTTAGGGTTAAAAACCCCTTAATCTGGACCCTTGATTTGCGCCTTATCTGACGGCTGAAAACCTGTGCGACACCTGGTTAATGTGTTGAAAAAAATAATCAAAATATTCAAAGAATGAATCTTATTAGAAACTCTTAATATTTTTATACGATTACACATATAGGCAATAATATCATAATTTTCATTCTAACTTAAAAAATTGAAGCACTCAATGTTAGATTAATGAAGTTTGGACTGTTTCATCTAAACGGACATTCATGTCATATTGAAAGAACAAAATAAATTTGATGAAAAATTTTGAAACTCGTTGAATGTCATTAATTATGATTAATAATGATCAACGAACAATGGCCAAATCTAGATAGATGAAATAAAGAAAATAAAGAGATACACTTTATATATATATATATATATATATATATATTTAAAATGATGTTAATTTAAGATAAATTTAACTTTTCTAAAACAATTTCATTATGGTTTTGTATATTGTATCATAATATTGTTCAAATATTTAATGATAGTGTAATCAAAATAAGAAAAATTTGAAATTTATCGATTAAACTAAAAATTTAAATTTAAGTAAATAAAATGTGAGAAAGGAGTGAAGAAATTTGTGATTTACCTAAAAATAAAAATTTTAATTTATGTAAATAAAATAAGAGTGACAATGGTGGAGCGAGTATGATGAATTAGTATTACTCAATAACTAATTATTAATCGTAGTGGGTTGTAACACCCCAAATTTAGGATTTGTAGTTTCGAGTTTACCCGAAAAGCAAGTGGACCTTATGAAATTTATAAATTGATAACATATATCATTTGAATTCTAATTTTATCTGAATGTAAGAATATTACATATATAAAAAATCTGAATGCATTGCCTAATTTCGAAGCCCAATAAGCCTGACCGAGTTGATCAAGGTTCTAACATTTAGTAAGGGTGTCGCATCAACCTGGGTCGTTGGATCTAGCCATTTGATCCAACGACCGAAAACGCATCAACGATCACTATCCAATGGCGAGTGGCATCCACGCGCCAATAAGGTCACCAATCGGCCAGGTTTCCGAAGCGAAACAAAAGTAAAAAAGAAATACTTCCCTGATTTTTTGGTCAACTTAGCGATGAAGTACGAATGTGAAAAATCCCCAACAAATCGAGACTGCACCATCCATTTATACGGGGGGCTATATAATCATCGAAAAAGCTATTGAAGGGGTTTAACAAAAAAAACATCGCACAACAGAAACAAAGCAAACGCATAACAACAAGAAGGCAACAAATTGTTTATCGGAAAATTTTCAGATTGTTGTTTCTTAATATAAAAGTCAGTGTTGTACACTCTGAGTGTTAAATAGATTAGTTCGGTTAATCAATCGAATCGAAATATCAAAAAATTGTTTATTGAAAAAATTTCCTCTTAATCATTATTTGAACTGAAATTTTTCCAAAAAAATTTAACCGAACCGAATAAAGTTCAATTAATTGATCCCAAACTAACCGAAATTTATAAATAATATATATTATAAATTTAATATTTAGGAATAATTCAGTTAAAACCAAAAATTAACCAAACTATTGACTAAAAAAACTTCGAATTCGATCGATTAATTCGATTAAACCGAACTTTGAGCACCACTATTATTCACCTCATTTTTATTCTTTTATAAATAAATTTCACCCTTTTTACGAGGGGTGAACAAAAATACCCGACCCATCGGCCCAAACCTAAAAAAATTGGGTAATTTTTTTTAAAAAAAGTTAACCCAACACGACATTTCCCGAGTCGAGCCCATGTCACAAAATTGAATTTTTTTTCGGGTACCCGAGTACCCAGTTAGGGATTTTTTATATAAAAATAATATTATATTATTATATATTAAATAAAAGTAAACAACTAAACACCTAGTCAGGCAATTACCCACCTGATTTAAATTTTAGTAAGCTATTAAATTCTAGTTATACTTTCATTAATGAAAGTTTTACTTGATTTTTGTTATGTTGAAAGCTTAGTTATGTTTTCGTTTTGCATTTTATATTGGTTATTGTAAACTTATGGGTTTTTTATATCTAATAATATAATTGCTTGTAAGAAAGGAGGATGACAAATGAAGAAGTGTAACCATGATCATGATTCAGGTATCAAGATATCTATTTATTTATTTAGTTATGAACTTTTATGGTTTATTTATATTACTGATTATTAGATTTTGTATATCAAGACATCCGAGTTAGGACACAAGCCGAGAAATCAATTCTCCGAAGATCCAAGTACCCAACACTTTGAGTACCCGGATTTGCACACCCCTACTTTTTATGCTAATCACCGGCCACATTTTTAATTTCACTTCAACCCTCATCATCACTTATTCTACACACTATACCTACATTGAAAACCACTTGCCCAAAAAAATCCAAAATCAAATTGATCTTGATAGTTTTATACGGTTACACATATTCTACACACTATACCTACATTGAAAACCACTTGGCCAAAAAAATCCAAAATCAAATTGATCTTGATAGTTTTATACGGTTACACATATAGGCAACAATGTCATAATTTTCATTTTAAGCATTCAATGTTAGATTAATAAAGTTTGAATTATTTCATCTAAACGGACATTCAGGTCATATTGAAAGAATAAAATAAAATTGATTAAAAAAATTTTGAAACCCATTGAATGTCATTGATTATGATTAATAATAATAATAAAACAATAGCACAAATCTAGATAGATGAAATAAAAAAATAAAGATATACACTTAATATATATTTAAATGATGTTAATTTAAGATAAATTTAACTTTTCTAAAACAATTTCATTATGGTTTTATATATTGTACCATAATATTGTTTAAATATTTAATGATAGTGTAATCAAAATAAGAAAAATTTGAAATTTAACGATTAACTAAAAATTTAAATTTAGGTAAATAAAATAAGAGGGAGAAAGGAGTGAAGAAATTGTAATTTACCTAAAAAAATAGGATCCGTATTTGGTACTTAAACGTTTAGTCATTGACAATGGTGGAAAGAGTATGATGAACTAGTATTACTCAATAACTAATTCTTAATCGTAGTGGATCATCATAAATACCACAGAATCTGAAATGACAATCACCTGTCGAGATAGGGGTTGTAACACCCCAAATTCCAGACTAATAATTTCGAGTTTACCCAAAAGTAAATGAACCTTATGAAATTATATATTGATAACATATATCATCTGAATTCCGGTAAATCATATAATTCACAAACAAAATATAACACCCTATAGCGACACTTTGACAAAATATTCTAACGGCGACCAACGATTATTATGCAAATAATCATGCACCCATATACAAGTAATCTGGTATGATTGTAAGAATATTACATATACAAGTAATCTGAATCCATTGCATAAATTCTAAATTGATATATCAACATATTTCACATAGCATTTTCCGAACAAATACCAAACAATCAATAATCGCAAAACAATCATGCTCATAATCGACAGAGAACCTCAACGAATCCGATAACTCACAAACAAAATATCACACCCTACAAAGACAAACCTTGAAATTTAAAATTTAAATTTAAAATGCATATCTCAGCCATTTATTAAAAATGCGTATCCGAGAACCTCAGTGAAATTAAAAAATGAAACTAGCTTAATTTCACAATTATTAAAATTTAAAAATGCTATGTGATAATCCAGCCACAACGCATTCAAAACATTTACAAGTAGGCAAAGCATATCTTTATATCACAAGAAGTTGGGGAAGAGTTCAAACAAAAAGATATTTTTGAGCCTTGTAATTATTCAAAGATACAATTCTTGGGAGTTTAATAATGATAAAATGGGAAAGATAATTCAACCTTGAAAAGTTAAATTCATCTTATAGTGAATCACAAACATGGTGAAAAGAACAGATCACAAAGCATACCGCATAGAAGTTCACCATAGGATTAACAATATAAGACAGTTCAAAGCGGGATATATGCAATACAAATAAAATATTATTAGAACATCTCAATAACCTCTCAATAACATCAGTAAACATCTTCTTTTTTTTAATTCCATACCTATTCAAAGCAATATGCTTAAGCTCTCTCAAAACACCAATAGATGAAACCCATATCTCATTAAACCGATTACGAAGAGCATTAGATAATTCCTTTTTACCATTGTCGCCACTAGGATACATTATTGCAAGAACTAAAAAAATTTCATGAACAGTAATATTTTTCAGACTATTACCATTTTTCTCAGCCAAAGACTGCACAAAATTTATAAAACATAGTGAAAGGAAAGCGATTGAAACCAAATAACAAGATACTCCAAGAAAATAGCTACAAGAATCTATATAATCCGATATTCAAAAATAATCTTGCCTAAACCATCCTAATTCAATTTGACGTGCAGAAGTATAATGGCATCAATATCTTTAATCTTTTTAACTAACTATGCTGAAAAGAAGTTGTAAGATGAGTGCGATAGGTAGAGAGAGATTTAGGGAAATTTCGAAATGTCCAACGTCTCCGATGAGGAATGGACTATGTTCATTGATAATCTTAGCAAGAGAGTTACGAGAGGTGGTTTAAGGGATATTTTTAGTCCTTATGGTCAGATTCTGTGAATTTTTATCCCACGTTTTTTAGAGAAACCAAACTATAAGTCTTCAACTTTTGCATTCGTACAATTTGCTGATGAAGAAAGTAGAAAGAAGGCAATTTAGTATGTTCATGGTAAGTGGATTGATGGGAGAAGGATCTCAGTAGGGATTGCTAAATATCAAAAGACTAAGAGGAGGGAAGCTGCTGAAGGGAAGAGGATGATGGGCAACAAGTCAGATAAACAGGAAAATACACAAATCGGGAGGAAAGTTGAGTCGGTGAGAAGCTTGAGCGATGGCATATCTTATAAGATGTTGTGAATAATGGTCTTAAGGCGAGAAGAGAACAAGTTTCAGGGGAGAAATTAGAGGGTATAAAGCATAATGAAATTGGTGTTAGGAATGTATGGGAGATGCATATTCCGGGGACCATTCTGAGTGGGTCAAGCGATCATTAACAGGGATAATGAAACCTTCTTATGAGCAGGGTTCGATAAAGGAAGCTTTGAAGATCGAGGGAGTGAGAGTTGAGATATCAAAATGGGGTTATGCATGGAATGTTTGCATCTTTACATTCAATACGATTGACGAGCTTACATATGTATGGAAGAATAAGAAAGATGAGTTGTGTTTATGCTTTGATTGGTTGGCTCCGGTTCTGAATGATGAAGGAGTTCCATTGGCCCTTTGCCAGGTAGAGATGTATGGAATGCCTCTATTGTGCTGGAATGAGGCATTCATGAAAAAACTTACTAGGAAGTGGAAAGTTGTTTTGAAAAAACCATAAGAATTGGTGGGGAAGACGTAGGATAAATTTTCAAAAATATTGCACAGTGATTATGTCCTGTCTGTGCAGGGGGATGGGCAGTATCCTACTTTGGCAGCAGCTATTAACCAGGAGATATCAGAGGAGTCCAGGCATAAAGTCTTATCTTGGCTGAACAATGACCAAAACAGTGGTGTGAATGGAGTCAGTAGGGGACAAGTCCCATCGAGTAAGTCAACTGAAGAAATTGCTAATTGTGGGTTGTCAGTTTTTATGGAAAATATGATTAATCAGAATGGGAATCACGTGGGTCTGGGATTGAGGGAAACTTTTGATCCGGAGGATAAAGCCCAATCAGATGAAATTGGGGTTGATTTTTCACCAATAAGGAAAATTATCCCAATCAGATGAAATTATCACTGAATTCTAATGATTTTGAGAGAGGCAAATTCTTTGTTCAACAGAGGGCTGGTTCAAAGAAGCATAAAAGGGTTAAGGATGATAAACAGATTGGCCTGAATGAGGGTAGCTCTTCCAGCTCGTGTGTAAGGCAGAGAAATTCTGTGAATCAAGTTGGAATTAGTTCAGAACTAATTATGGATGGTCAAATCAAAAGAAAGGAGACTAGTTTGTCCTCTTCCAAAAATCCTGTTCAATTTCTTCCTCGGGCAAAAAGCCTAAATAATCAGAGGCTAAGAATTGCTCCACGTCATTTAGGTAGTGTGTGCTCAGAGGGGGAAGTGTTAATCAGTTTTTTTTATAGAGTTTATAGAAGGGTGTATAGAAGTATGGTCAAGGAATCTTTGGAACAAGTCATATCGTCCTCAAAGTCTTCCCACTCTTCTGTTAAAGCTATGAATGAAGCAGTTGCTACTAGGGAAGTTTGTACTATGTTGGGGGATTACTTTCAAAGGGGTACACATTTGTTAGAAGAGGAGATAATGAAGATGGAAAGGAAGGGGTCTATGAAAGAAAGGGAGTAATTTAGTCTTCCTTTTGAGAGGTTTTAAGATTTAATATTCCAATGTCAAATCTTAAAATTATTTCATGGAACATAAGGGGCTAAGAAGATGCTTTAATGGGCTAAGAAGAAGATTAGGGGGGAAGATGCTTCAAGGTGAGTTTTTATCCAGCTGATAGGCCTACAGGAGGGTTGATGTGTTTATGGAATGAAACTTTTTTTCAAGTTACAAGAGAAGAAAAGAACATCAGATTTATAGCAATCTCAGGGATGTTCAAGTTGTATAAGTTTAAGTGTGTATTAATTAATGTGTATGGTCCGTCTGTTGAGGAAGAAAAGGAGGAGTTCTTTAGGGAGTTGTTGAGTTCTATTACAAACTTAAACCTTCCAATATGCATAGGGGGTGATTTGAATGTTTATCTTAATCCAATAGAGAAATATGGAGTTGCGCAGAATTGGCATGCCCTAGATCTGCTCAGATCCTTTGTTCAACAAACAAACCTCATTGACCTCCCTTTATCTGGTGGTATGCACACTTGGTGCAACAATAGAGAGTCTCCTACGTGGGTAAGATTGGATCGTTTTCTAGTTAGTAGCAATTTTTTACAGGGTTTTCCTAAATTGATACAACGAATTCTACCCAAATCTCTCTCTGACCATAATCCTATTGTGCTGGAAGAAGATGGGCAGAACTGGGGCCCCAAACCTTTTAGATTTTTTAACTATCTATTAAAGGAAAAAGGTTTCGATAATTTGGTTGAAAATTCCTTGGCTGATTTGAAGAAGATGATGGGAGGTAGGGGAATTTTTAAAATATTAAAAGGTATTAAAAAGAAGATAAGGAGTTGGTCCAGCAGTAAACATATGGGGATCTCAGAGTCTATCCCATTCCAAGAAACATATGGGGAATTTATCAGTTCGCAGTTGGTCCACCATATAGATTATTGGAGGAAGCAAGGTAGGAAGGGGATAGTCTTCAAAGTTGATTTTAGAAGAGCTTATGATACGGTGGAATGGTCGATTCTCCTTAAATTAATGAAAGCTATGGGTTTTGGGGAGAAATGGGTTTCTTGGATTGCTTATTGTCTATCTTCTGCATCAATATCGGTTCTAGTAAATGGTTCTCCTACTGAGGAATTCCCAATGGCAAAAGGGTTAAGACAAGGTTGTAGTCTTTCATCTCTTTTGTTTAATTTAATTGGTGAACTCTTAAATCTAATGTTGATTAAAGCTTCTGATTTGGGACTTTTTCATGGGTTTGATATCGGTAGATCAATTAATCCTTTCCATTTAACTCATCTACAGTTCGTCGATGACCTTATTCTGTTCTACCATGACTCTCTTACTAATATCCAGAACATCAAAAGAGTGCTAAGGATTTTTAGTTTAATGACAGGGTTGCACTTAAATCTTTCTAAGAGTAATCTGTTTGGTATAAATGTTGAAGTTGCTACCTTAAATGAATGGGCGACTGATATTGGCTGCTCATTGGGTTGTTTTCCTATGGAATATCATGGCTTACCTATAGGTGCAAAGAAAAACTCTGAAGTACTTTGGGAGCCGGTTTTACAGAATTTTAATAATAAGTTAGCTGGTTGGAAGGCTTCTTCACTGTCAATGACAGAGAGATTGGTGCTTATAAAATCAGTATTATCTTCGTTATCGATTTTTTTCTTATCTATTTTTAAAATAACGCTCAAAGGCAGAAAGTTAATACATTGATGGCTAACTTTCTTTAGGGGGAAAGCTCAAACAAAAATCGTATGCACTATGTTAGCTGGCAGGCAGTTTGTAAACCTTTGGAGGATGGTGACTTCGGAATTTTGGATTTGAATATCACAAATAGGGCTTTATTGGGTAAATGAGTGTGGAAATTTGCAAATGAGAAAGAATTCCTTTGGAAAAGGATGATATGCAGCAAACACAATTTTAGTACATTATCCCTGTCAATTTCCAACGTTGTTTCGACTTAAGACTCTTGGATTTGGAAAGGAATTGTGAAAAATTATTTGAAAAATGATGACATTGGAGGATGTTTGAGGTCTCATACTAGGACTCAATTGGGACATGGCAAGTCTATTTCGTTTTGGAATGATGTTTGGGTCAATGACTTACCCTTGAAGACTCAATTTCCCAGGATCTTTGCATTATCAAATAATAAAAGGGGTAAGGTGACAGATTTTGGTTGCTTTGATGTAAATGGATGGGTGTGGAATATTCAAACAATAAGAAACTTATGTGATTGGGAATTGAACCAATGGGTCGATCTAATGGCAACACTAAATTGTTTTAATTTATCTGATTCAATAGAGGACTTTCTTTCTTGGTCTGGGAAGGGGGGCGGTCTGTTCTCGGTGAAATCCTGCAGGTTGGCTTTATTAAATAGTCCAGGAGTTTGTTTTTCTTGGAAAAGGTGGGTTTGGTCAGGTTTGGCTCCTCCTAGAGTAGAAACCTTCCTTTGGCAAATCATAGACAAGAAATTGGCAGTAAAAATGGAGTTGAAGAAAAGGGGGGTTCCTATAGAATACGTCCTATGCCCACTTTGTAAAAAGATGGAAGAAACAGTCCAACATCTTTTTTTTCTCATGTGCAGTTGCAGGGAATCTTTGGAATAGATTTTTAAAGATTTGGGACATCTATACAACTTTGCCTAATGATCCACAAGTTTTGTTAAGTTCATGGTCTGAATTAAAGAAAAATTCGCACATATGGAAATTCATCCCGGGAGTACTTATTTGGTCTATTTGGAAAGCAAGGAATTCAATTGTGTTTGATAATTCTAGCCTTGATATAACCTCTCTTTTTTTCTAATAAGATTTAGATTGGCTAAATGGTTTCTAGCTAAGTTTCCCCATATCCAAATACAAGTTGATTTGTTGGTAGGGGACCCCTCTCTTGCAAACAGGTTTGGTTATCATAATGTTCACAGAAGTTTGATTACAAAGTTGGCATCCTCCCCTAACAGATTTTTATAAATTTAATGTTGATGGGGCTGGTGGAATTGGAAGTATTTTGAGTGATTGTAATATTATCCTTTTATCGACTTTCTCTGTTTGTATTGGTCCAGGCTCTCTTCCGTTGGCTGAGTTGAAAGCTATTAAGAAAGGGTTAGACATTTTTCTATCATCAGATTGGGCTGTAATGGGAAGACTGGTCTTAGAAAATGACTGCAAATCTGCAGTAGACTGGATTTTGTTGCCTAATTTTGTTCCTAGTTTCTGTTCACTTGTTTTGGATATTGTGTCCTTAGTTCAAGAGAGGGAAGTTATTATTCGATGGATTCCTAGGGGATGTAATTGGGAAGCAGATAAATTAGCCAAGGATGGGATCGGTTGATTGTAAGGGTATTTGTATATGGTACTTTATAGTTTTATTCCTAGGGGATGTAATTGGGAAGCAGATAAATTAGCCAAGGATGGGATCCGTTGATTGTAAGGATTATAGTTTTATTCTGATGCCCTAAATGTATTTGTGTACTTTATTGTAATAGTTTCTCTATTCAATAAATTGAAGCACTCTTTTCCTCCTTCCTCTAGTTACTCTTTTCTAGAGTTAACTAAGAGGGAGGTTTTTAATGAGGCTTATTATTCCTATAGAAAAAACTAGCTATGGTGAAATATAAAGCAAAGTCAAAATCTTCAAAGAATTAAAAAATTAGAAGTTCGAGAAATTTGCTTTGGTTTTAATTTTCCATTTAAAAGAAGCAGATATCTTGGTTTGATTGAAAAGCAAATGCACAACTGATAAGCACTGTAGCAATGAAGCTTCTTTCACTGCTTTGTGGGAGAAGTGAAAGGCTCTTTGCGATAAATTCATCCAACTATGAGTGTGAGAGGTAGAGAGAGAGAAAATTTGAAAGGGTCCAATGTCTTCGATGAGGAATGGACTGTTTTCGTTGATAATCTTAGGAGAGTTTCAAGAGGTGCGTTAAGGGAATATTTGAAAGGATATTCCCGGTGATAATAGAATCAGACATTGTTTGAAACTTAGATGCTGCAAACAAAATTCCGTCAACATAAATAAAAAATCTAACAAAAGAGGATCCAATTATAACTCACCATTTGTTGAAGAAGATTTTGCACCTATAAAAATCAAAGAAATCATTATCAACCACATAGGGGAAATTAGAAAACCAAAGCAACTTATTACTGATTTACATTCATTAGATAGTATAATAAATAAAACACCTTAGTACAACATAGAGTTCAAAATAAAACACCTAAGTACAACATAAGACAATGTTCAACAATCATTTACTTGAGGTATGTTTTAATCCAACAGCCATTACTCACAAGACTCTCATGCCTAATCACAACAGTAAAGGATAGTTCCACAAACTCCTAAAATTTTCTACATTGCACACAAACTCCTAAAACAAAAGAAAATGATTGTGAGAGGTAGTGAGAGAAAAAGAGAAAATTTGAAAGGGTCCATCGTCTCCGATGAGGAATGGGTTGTTTTCGTTGATAATCTTAGTAAGAGGGTTTCAAGAGGTGCGTTAAGGGCATAGTTACATAAATCGCTCAATAGCCCACGATTTACGTACTGTACGCTGCGATCCAAAACGCAGTACGAACGCATTCCAGGTCATTCCAAAATCGCGATTCGATACGAAAGCTTATACGATTCGGTACGAACGCGTTCCAAGTCGTTCCAAAATCGCAGAAGACGAAAGAAGTTGAAGCTTATACGATGACGCGGCGAAAAATCTACCGGAATCTGGGCGCCGATTGTATCTCCCTCTCTCTCTCTCAAAACTAAGAAATGAAACAAAATGAAAATAAGCTCGTTTTGGCTTATATGATTACACATATATATATATATATATTAAGCAAAACGCAATCATTTTATCTTTTCCCCATTTCCGTGTTTCTAGTTAAGGGTAAATATCTGTTTAAATCCCTTTTTTTGTGTTATTTCAGTTATAGGAAGTTTTAATTTCTTTTATTTTATTCCTACTATTTAAGTTACTTATAAAATTTGATGTAGAAAAATAGCAACCTAAGAAAATGGTACATCGTACCAATTTATATGGTACATCGTACTGGAGCGATCCAAAATGAGTCTACCCCCCTCGTACCGAATTTTAGGGACCTAGCGAATTGTAATCCCGTTTCACGTTCCCGTACCACGATCCATGTGACTATGGTTAAGGGAATATTTTAGTCATTATGGTCAGGTTGTGAGGATATTCATCCCAAGCTTTTTAGAGAAACCAAAATACCAATCTTCAACCTTTGCTTTAGTTCAATATGCTTGTGAAGAAGGCATAAATAAGGCAATCCAGTATGTTAATGGTACATTGATCGATGGGAGAAGAGTCATAGTGGGGATTGCAAAGTATCAAAATACTCGGAGAAGGGTAGTTGCTGAAGGCAAGATGATATTGGATAACAAGTCCAAAAAAAGGAAAATACAAAGATTGGGGGGAATGCCGAGTCTTTGGGAAGCATGAGGGATGGAAAATCGTATAAGGATGTTTTGAATACAGTTAATAATATAAGTGAACCAGATTCAGGGGGAACATGGAGGGTATAAAGCAGTCTGCAAAAGGAGTGAGGAATGTCTGGGAGATGCATATTCCTTCAGAAAATTCGGATTGGGTGAAGAGATCATTAATAGGGATAATCAAAACATCTTTTGATCAGGGAATGCTTGTATCATTACATTCAAGTCGGCTGAAGAGTTTTCAAATGTGTGGATGAACAAGAAAAAGGAGTTGTTTTTCTGCTTTGATTGGTTGGCTCCATTGTTGAACGATGAGGGAGTTCCATTGGCTGTTTGCCAGGTGGAGCTTTAGGGAATTCCTTTATTATGTTGGAATGAGGCATTCCTGGAAAAACTTATTGGGAGATGGTGAAAATTTATATGTTTTAAAGATGAATCAAAGAGCAGAGCGAATCTATCGATGGCAAAAGTTTTGATCAAGGTGACGAGTCCTTTTGACGTCCCTGAAACAGTTACAATAGGTTCTTACGGCAGATCATTTAAAGTAAAGATAACTTTGGGGTCTATTTTGAAAAAACCAGAAGAATTATTGGGGAAGATGGTTGTCGTCCTACTCTGGGCAGCATTTGAAAATCAGAAGATATTAGAGGAATCTAGGCTTAAGGTCATCTCGTGGTTGAACAAAGGACAGAAGAGTGGTTTGAATGGGGTTAGTGGGGGACAGGTCCCATAAAGAAAGTCAACCAAAGAGACTTCTAATTGTGGGCTGTCAAATTTCTTGAAAGAAAGAACAAACCATATTGAGAATCACGTGGATATGGGATTGAGGGAAGGAGTTGAACCAGATGGTCAGGCCCAATCGAATGATAATTAGGTTTCTTCTTCACCAATAAAGAAAATCATTCATGTGGGCCTGCTTATAATTTAAAATGGGTTGGGGTAGGGAAAGAGAATTATATGGGTAGATTTATGACCCAACCCAATAAAAATTCAGTTAATCATGTGGAAGTCGATGAGGAGGGTAAAGAGAAAATTTGAATGGGTCCATCGTCTCCGATTAGGAATGGACTGTTTTCGTTGATAATCTTAGTAAGAGAGTTTCAAGAGGTGCGTTAAGGGAATATTTTAGTCATTATGGTCAGGTTGTGAGGATATTCATACCAAGCTTTTTAGAGAAACCAAATACCAATCTTCAACCTTTGTTTTTGTTCAATATGCTTGTGAAGAAGGCAGAAAGAAGGCAATCCAGTATGTTAATGGAACATGGATCGATGGGAGAAGAGTCAAAGTGGGGATTGCAAAGTATCAAAATACTCGGAGAATGGTAGCTACTGAAGGCAAGATGATGTTGGATAACAAGTCAATAAAAGTAAAATACAAAGATTGGGGGGAACGTTGAGTCTTTGAGAAGCATGAGGGATGAAAATCGTAAAAGGATGTTTTGAATACAATTAATAATATGAGAAGTGAACCAGTTTCAGGGGGAACATGGAGGGTCTAAAGCAGTCTGCAAAAGAAGTGAGGAATGTTTGGAATATGCATATTCCTTCAGAAAATTTGGATTGGGTGAAGAGATCATTAACAAGGATAATCTAATCATCTTTCGATCAGGATTTGATAAAGCCTTGGAGTTCGAGGGAGTGGAAGTCAAGATTGCGAGATGGGGTTATGAAAGAAATGCTTGTATCATTATATTCAAGTCGGTTGAAGAGTTTTCAAATGTGTGGATGAATAAGAAAAATCAGTTGTTTTTCTGCTTTGATTGGTCAACTCCATTGTTGAACGATGAGGGAGCTCCATTGGCTTTTTGCCAAGTGGAGCTTTATGGAATTCCTTTATTATTCTGGAATGAGGCATTCCTAGAAAAACTTACTGGGAGGTAGGGAAAATTTATATGTTTTAAAGATGGATCAAAGAGCAGAGCGAATCTATCGCCGACGAAAGTTTTGATCAAGGTGGTGAGTCTTTTTGACGTCCCTGAAACGGTTACAATAGGTTCTTACGGTAAATCGTTTAAAGTAGAGATAACTTCGGGGTCTATTTTGAAAAAAAACAGAAGAATTATCGGGGAAGATGGTAGAGAAAATCTCAGAAGAATGGAACAGTGATGATGTCTTGTCTATGGAAGAGGATGGGGTTAGTGGGGGATAGGTCCTATCGAGAAAGTCAACCAAAGAGACTTCTAATTGTGGGCTGTCAGATTTCTTGGAAGAGAGGACAAACCATATTAGGAATCACGTGGGTTTGGGATTGAGGGAAGGAGTTGAACCGGATGCTCAGGCCCAATCGAATGATAATTAGGTTTCTTCTTCACCAATAAAGAAAATTATTCATGTGGGGCCTGCTTATAATTTAAAATGGGTTGGGATAGGGAAAGAGAATTTTATGGGTAGATTTATCCCCCAACCCAACAAAAATTCAGTTAATCTTGTGGAAGTCGCTGAGGAGGTTGAAGAGGAACTGGTGAAGTATAACACATGTGGGGAAAAAACAATGTCAGCAAATGAAGAGGTTGTTGTTATTGGTAGGAAGCATTCAGTTGGCCCGAGGAATCAAGAAGGGGACTATGTCTTCATTACAAAGATTTCTAATGCTAGGGAAAAGAGAAATGTACTCTATGGCCAAAAGGTTGATGTGGCTAATACTCAGTTTAGCCTTATTTTGGGAAGCTACTCAACTTCGAGTTCAAGAGCAAAAAAGTTTGTGAAACATGATGAAAACATTCCAGTGTCCACTATGGAAGAACAAATTAAAGCAAAGGAAAATCAGAAGTCCTCCTTCATAAAATATGTGCAGATTCTTTCTCGTCAAAGAGTTTCAGCAATCAAAATAACTTAAGAATTTCTCCACGTCTTTCAGAAGTGTGTGCTCGGAGAGTAATAAGTCTATAAGATTCTTTGATAAAGTTTATAGAAGGGATTATAGAAGCAAGGTCAGGGAGTCTTTGGAACAAGACAAGGCTTCTTCAATGTCTTCCCATTCCTCTGTTAAAGCAAGAGATGAAGTTGTTGCTACTCGGGAGGTGTGTAATATGTTGGGAAATCACTTTTAAAGGGGGCAACAATGTCAAAGCTTAAAATTATTTCATGGAATGTAAGGGGTCTAGAGAGAAGAGAAAAAATTAGAGCTGTGGCGAGACTTGTAAATAGAAATAAATCGGTCTTGCTACTCTTATAGGAGACGAAACTAAATAAGTGTCAAAATGGGCTAAAGAGGAAATTAAGGGGTAATTTGTTGAAAGGTGGTAGTTTTCATCCAGCTGATGGGTCTGCAGGTAGCTTGTTGTGCTTGTAGAATGAGAATTTATTTGAAGTTAAGCGTGAACATAATCAGAGTAGATTCATGGCATTATCATGGAAGTTCTAGGTGATAAACTTTGAGTGTGTTATAATAAATGTTTATAGCTCGTCAGTAGAGGCTGAAAAAGAAGAGTTTTTCAGGGAGTTATTGTGTTTTGTAGAAAGATTAAACATGTCAGTTTGCATTGGGGGTGATTTCAATGCATATCTTAATCTAGAGGAGAAAAGTGGAGTTACTCAGAATTGGCATTCCATGGATTTGTTTAGGTCTTTTGTTCAACAATAAAATCTTATTGATCTTCCTTTAACAGGAGGTAGCTTCACTTGGTGCAACAATAGAAAGTCGCTTACATGGGTAAGACTCGATCGATTCTTGATCAGTGGCAGTTTCTTAAATTGCTTTCCAAAAGTTATTCAAATAATTCTTCCTAAATCCTTATCGGATCACAATCCGGTGTTAGAAGAAGAATGCAAAAACTGGGGCCCTAAACCTTTTCGATTATTTAACTACATGTTAGAGGAAGATGGTTTTGATGTGTTGGTTGAAAAATCCAAGAATGATTTGAAGAAGAATAACGGGAGAAGGGGATTGTTTAGCATACTACAAGGAACTAAAAAGGTGATCAGGAGGTGGCCCAGCAGAAATCAAGTGGGGATATCAGAATCTATTTCAGAATTGGAAGGTAAAATAAATTATTTGGAAGTGAAGTTACAAGGTAGTGGCATTTCTTCACAAGAATGGGACCAGTTACTGCTATCGAGGAATGAGTTATGGAAATTGCACAGGATGGATGAAAGTATTTAGTTCTAGAAGTCGAGAGTGAAATTGATAAAAGATGGTGACAGAAATACGAGGTTCTTTCACTTATGTGCCCTTAATAGGAATAGAATCAATGCCATTTCGGCGTTGAAGGTGGCTAGTAAGGAAATTTCAGATCCAGATCAGATGAGGGCCTATGTCTCGAATTTTTTCAAGAAAACCTATAATTCAAAAGCAACACCGGAGGTAGATGACATTAATCAGAACTTTGCAAAATTGTTAGCTGAGCAAAGGGCTTGTCTTGAGGTTAAATTTTTAGAACAAGAAGTGTGGGAAGCAATTTTTTATTCCGACAATACTAAAGCCCTTGGCCCAGATGGTTTTACTATGGGATTTTTCAAGAAATTTTGGCCTTTGCTATGAAATTTGTGGATGATTTTTATTGTGCAAGGAAATAGCAGCATGGGATCAATCATGCTTTCATAACTCTAATCCCAAAGAAACTAAATCCAGAAAGTATTGCAGATTTCAAACCAATAAGATATATAAAATTATCTCCAAAGTTTTATCGAAAAGACTAGTTTCAGTTATTAAAGATATAGTAAGTCCTTCACAGTTTGCATTTATTCCTGGTAGACAGTTGTTAGATTATGCATTCCTTGCAAATGAAGGCAAAGATTATTGGAGGAAACAAGGGCGGAAAGGGGTCATTTTCAAAGTTGATTTTCGTAGAGCATATGATTCGGTGGTGTGGCCGATTTTCCTGAGATTATTGAATGTCATGGGTTTTGGTGAGAGATGGGTTTCATAGATAGAGTATTGTCTATCTTCTACATCAATCTCGGTTCTAGTGAATGGATCTCCAACAGAGATTTTTCGATGGGTAAAGGGTAGAGACAAGGTTATAGTATGTCCCCTCTTCTGTTTGATATAGTTGGAGAACATCTGTATTTAATGCTGATTAAAGCTGCTGATCTAGGACTCTTTGAAGGATTTGTTATTGGTAAGCCTGATAATCCTTTCCAGCTGACACATTTACAGATTGCAGATGATCTTATCTTATTCTGCCGAGATTCTCTACTCACATTCTAAATATCAGGAGAGTGTTGAGAATTTTCAGTCTAATGACAGAGCTTCATCTGAATCTTTCTAAGGGTAATTTATAATGCGTTAATATTTTTTTTTATAGAATTTGGAGGTCTCATTAAAAACTCCCTTCATATTCTTCCACATACTTAGAAGTATGTTGAAGAACATTGGAAGGGAGAAAAGAGTACCTCATATTTTATTAAATAGAATACCAAGTACATGAGGAGTCACCAAACCCACATACGGGAATAAACACCAATACAAACCATATCACCTAGAAATCTTACATCGTCAAACAAAAAGCACCTAAAACAATAACCCCATTTGTAGAATACACTTCAAGATGTAAGATAACCCCATTTGCATGGCGTTAATATTGAAGATGGCATCTTAAACGATTGGGCAACTGAGGTTGGCTGTGTAGTGGGATATTTTCATACGATGTTGCTTGGTTTACCTTTAGGTGCAAAGAAAAAAATCAGAGGTACTTTGGGATCCGATCATCCAGAAGTTTAACAAGAAATTAGTTGGTTGGAAAGCCTCTTCATTGTCAATGGCAGGAAGATTGGTGTTGTTGAAGTCGGTGTTGTCCTCATTGCCGGTTTTTTTTCCTTTTTATTTTCAAAATTCCGTTCAAGGTAAATCAGAAGTTGAACTCTTTGAGGGCTAAATTTCTTTGGGGGGAAAAACCAGCAAAGAAACGTATTCACTGGGTGAATTGGAAAGTGGTGTGTCAACTCTATGAAGAGGGTGGATAGGGAGTCTTGGATTTGAATTTTGTTAATCGAGTGTTGCTTGGTAAATGGGTGTGGAAATTTGCAAATGAAAGACACTCAATGGAAAAAGATGCTTTGCAGCAAACATAATGTTAGTAATTTGTCTCAAAGGAAAGCTTCTCTCTAACCTAGGTGTTTTCAATTTTCAAATTTCAAATTACTTATTTCCACGAGCCTCAGCGTCTCTCCTCCGATATCCACCAGTCGTCCGCAGTTGTCGTCCGCCACTCGCCACCGCCGTCAGCCGTCCTTTTCCACACTTTGACCTTCGTTTTGACGCCGTTTTTTACTGGGTAATTCGCCGGCTCAAGGTGTTTCCTTTTCTGGGCTTGTTTTTCTGAGTAAGACTTTTATTTGACGCTGATCTATAAGCCGCTCACGGCCGTTTTCGCCTCCATCCGTTGCACGTACGCTGGACATCGCATCTCCACTGTATTCAGAGCCTTTTTGCGATCATAACCCATTTACTTAGTGTCGAGATTAGTTGCATCTCTCCATTATATTGCACTGAGCAGTTTCGACAAGATCAGGCGCTCGCTACTCTTTAATTTCTGCATGACTCTTTTGGTGGATTTCTTTCGTCACTACTGTTGAAACTTTGAGCTCTTGTTCTGGAACTTTATTTCTAGGGGTGATACGTAAACTCAGTATACTTCTTCTAGCAGGATGTATTAAAAGACAGAAGCTCCTGCTTCTCTCTTGTTTATAGATCTTATCTGGGTTTTTCATATCAACAGTCTTCATCACATGCCGGGTGCTGGAGTCCTCCCTTCTGAGATATCAAAGAGAGAGCTGCAGAATTTTCTGAGATGGCTTTCGGGTTTTAAAGATTCGCATTCTGAGATGTGTCTTCCAAAGGCTTCGCTCTCTTCTCAACTGTAAATTTTGCAGTCGCTGCTAAGGATGTCCTTCAGAAAATGGTTTTTGACGCTAAGTTGAGGTTTTCTTGTTCCTCCAATTCTGCCATTGCCAATTCCAGCTTTTGTAGCATCTCCTAGTGTTCAGGTTCTTGTTAAAGCGGTGAGTTGTGATGGTAAATCTGCTGTTAATGGTGTACAAGAAGGATCTAGGGAGTCGATCACAAAGGGCGGATACTTGATGCTTTTTTTCCTAATAAAAGGAATTTTAAAGGAGATCGTTTTGGTTTTATTCGCTTCGCATCATTAGAAGAAGGAGAACGATCTCAAAAATGAATGGATCTCGTATCGACGGTAGCAAAATTTGTGTTTCTTTCGCTAAATTCAAACATCGAAATTCCTATTAAAGAAGTCTTCGACAAATGTTCTTCAAAAGTCCGGGATGGAAGATTATTCGAGGAAGAATCATTATAAAGTTGAAGGTGTTATAGATGAAGAAAAACCTCAGGTGTTGAGCAATTGTCTAGTGCGGTGGCGTAAGGATTTTGTCAAAATTGGTCATCTCGCTAGACAAATGCAAGCGAAGGGCCTCATTGGCTTCACCTAAATGAGAGCAGCTAGAAATGCGATTTTAATGATTTTCGAAGATAATGCTTCATTGAGAAGTGTGAAAAACGACAAATCAATGATTCTCATAGAGTGGTTCTCCATAGTCGAAGTTTGGTTAGAGAGTTTGGTAATGGAGTGTCGTGGAGTATGGTTAGTTTGCGATGGTGTTCCTTTTCATGCATGAACTTGGGATACTTTCAAGAACATTGCGGATAAGTAGGGTCTTTTACTTGCTATCGACAAAAGTTGTCAATCTCCATCTTTTGATCGGACAAAAATTCAAGTCCTCACAAAGGCTAATGCGAAAATTGACGCGATGGCTGAATTGAAGGTTGGTGACAACTTCTTCAAGGTCATGGTGCATGAGATATAGCCTTCATTCAAACCAAATTCTTGGGCTCCTGAAAAAGACGAGTCTCTTTAGATTTTGTCTCTTCATTCGTGGTTTTGTTTTAGTCTATATGGCGTTGTTTTAGTCCTATTGCTGGTGGTGTAATTAGAAGTATGGTGATTTGATCGTGGCTTTGGATGAGGTTATTTGAGGTTTAGGTGTTTGTTGTAATGGGGTATATCACCATGAGAGGATATTTCGTGGTGTCTTTTGTATCGGGTATTATTATTAATAAATTATGAGGTGCTTTTTTCTTCCTTCCAATGTTTTTTAACATACTTTTAGTATGGGAACGAATATGAAGGGAGTTTTTAATGAGACCTCTAACTTCTATAAAAAAATTACGAGATCAAAAAGTGTTTGAGGTCACATTCGAAGATCCAAGTGGGGAATGGTAAGTCGATATCCTTCTGGAATTATGTTTGGGTTAATGATTCAACCTTAAAAAACCAATTCCCCAGGATTTTTGCTTTATCTAATAATAAATGAGGTAAAGTGGCTGATTTTGGTTGCTTTGAAAATAATGGATGGGTTTGGATCATTCAGTCACGAAGGAATTTATGCGATTGGGAATTAGATCAGTGGGTTGCTTTAATGTCTTTGCTCGATAACATAATTTTGTCCGATTCAGTGGATAACTTTCTTTCATGGTCGTGGAAGGGTGATGGTTTGTTCTCGGCTAAGTTCTGCATGCT
Source organism: Hibiscus syriacus (assembly GCF_006381635.1). NCBI lineage: Eukaryota > Viridiplantae > Streptophyta > Magnoliopsida > Malvales > Malvaceae > Hibiscus > Hibiscus syriacus. The sequence continues at coordinate 542,248 of NW_024062470.1, forward strand.
GACTTTATCTTGTAAATCTGGAGGTACTTTCAATTGGAACAAGTGGGTGTGGTCAGGTTTGGCTCCTCCCAGAGTCGAAACCTTTCTTTTACAGATCTCCCACCAAAACCTGGCAGTTAGAGTAGAGTTGCAGAAAAGGGGGGTTCCCTTGGAGGATGTTCTTTGTCCATAATGTCATAAGCATGAAGAAACCATCCAGCACCTATTCATTTTATGCTCTGTTGCACGGGAGTTGTGGAATAAATTTATAAGGTTATGGGACATCTTGGTCTGATTTAAGGGCTTATTCTTCAATTTGGAGGTTTATACCGGGAGTTGTTTTGTGGTTAATATGGAAGGTTAGGAATTCGGTGGTGTTTGATAATTGGAAACTCGACAATTCTTCTCTCTTCTTTATTTCTAAATTTAGGATGGCTAAATGGTTTCTAGCTAAGTTCCAGTGTTGATTTACTATTTGGGGACCTCTCTATTGTAGACAAACTTCTTACTCATATCTTTAAGAGAAAGAAGATCCAGTGTTGGCTTTCTCCTCCAGCTATGTTTTTAAAATTTAATGTGAATGGGGCGGTAAGAAATGATGGGCTGCTGGATGGAATTGGAGGAATTTTGAAAGATTCTAATAGCTATACTTTAGCCACTTTCTCCAATGATGTTGGTCCATGTCCTCCTCCTTTATCTGAGTTTAAAGCAATTAAAAAATGAATTGATTTTTTTCTTTCATCTTCTTGGGCATTGAAGGGAAGACTGATCATAGAGAGTGACTGCAAGTCTGCAGTTGACTGGATTTTGTTGCCATTTTCTACTTCTTTTTTCAGTTCTTTGGTTGGGGAAATTGGGTCCTTAGTTTCTACTAAGGAGATTATAATTAGACTGATTCCTAGGAGCTGTAATTGGGAGGAAGATAAATTAGCTAAGGAGGGAATTGGCTGAATGTTTTTGGGTTTTGTTGTTTATGGTTGTTTAAAGTGTAATGGTGTAGTCTTATGTAATTATTGACTTGTGAATAAAATGAGGTACTATTTTACTCCTTCCGCTAGTGGCCTCTATTCAAGAGCCAACTAAGAGGGAAGTTTTTAATGAGGCATCCTACTTCTATAAAAAAAATCCATTAGAGAGTATTATTCGACAAGGGCAATGTTAACAGTGATTATAACGCCATGGTACAAGCATAAACATCATACTTTAAAAGCAGTTCTTTCATCTTACAAAGAAAAGGTTAGGAACTCACAAAAACAGTTAAATCAGCAGTGTTTTCCTTTGATTTGTCCGAATTATGACCATCCTGAAAAAAATATAACACTCAGCTTTCAAATTACATATCATTAGTCGATCAAATCCTCAACTACCTAGAAACTTTACTCCTCTAACGAACTTTACACAAACAATCAAGTTTTTACGAAATTGGGCGGAAACAGCATAGAACTATGAAAAATCTCAGAAAGAACAAGCAATTGCATGCCATTAATTAAGGTTTCAGTCTAAAAGTACATTAAGACTAATAACAAAGCCCATATATTAAGCGAGAGCATTTCAAGCACAAACAATTTTAATCCCCAAAAACCAAATATATAATAATTTATAATTTAAATATTAATATTATGATTTTAATAAATTATATATATAATTTAAATTAATTTAAGAATAAATTAATAAATCGAAGTTTGAAAACCATTCGATAGGGGAAACAAATCAAAATGTTATAAGCAATATACGGAAAATGCTTTATAAAAAAATTTAAATAATATTAGAATTGTCTAAATTAATTTAATTTAAGAATATATTAATATAATTTTATAGAATATGATTGGAAATGTCAGCTTCAAAATATGTGATTTTGTTGATTTATAGCCTATTTGAAAAGCAAAAAAATTAGTGCTTTCTTTTTAGTGGAAGTAACATTTTACCTGGCTTGTGCATGCAACAAAATTGCCACTTAGATTCAATGGAGTTATCTACAGCTCCAATTCAATGTGTGATGCAGTAACAAGAGTAGACTCATTGGACTGGTTAGAGTTGTTAGTTGTATGATTCCTAAATGTTTAATCTGGTACAACCAGCTTGCATGCTTTCATAGGCACACACCTGTACAAGAAAAGATAGATGAAATATGTGGAAAGACATGCATTTCTAACCTCATAGTCTTTCTATGTTTTCTCTAAATATTACACATATCAAGGATCATGATAGGATAGAAACAAAGCATCTCGTTTTTCATTTCTTTTGCCTAATATATAGAAACAAAAGCATATTCATTTCATATATGCAGAATAAAAAAATACATAAAAGGATAGAAACAAAAATCAGTACTTAAAGATCTAGCCCTTTGTATTACCATCCAAACTTTCCTTCCAAGAATGGTACTCCGGCATGGAATAAAACGGTATCTCTTCCTTCGTATTGTTGACCAGGTGAGAAGCCTGTGCGAAAAAAAAATAACATAAATAACAAGAAAGCTTGCTGCAAAATATGGAACATGTAAATATTAGCCAATAATACCTTCACAATAGGAGTTATAAACTTACTCATGAATGATTTTACTTTCAACAGTGATAGTCAAAAGGAGTGAATAAAATTGATCACCAAACCCTTGATATAATTTAAATTAGTATATTCTTAAAATATTTTATAGTTTATAGTTTAAATATTATTATAATATTTATAAATTATATAAATAATTTAATTTAAGAATAAATTAATAAAATTATACCTTGTACAGGTTTGTGTCATATGCTAGTTCTAGCTTTAGTTGGAGAGACAACCATTTCTCATTGTGAAGTGGTGAGTCCAGTCTCCTCACCTTTGGGTTTCTGCATTAAATCTTCAATGTCAGTCTCCTCAAGAAATAAACCCAACGATACAGAAAATGAGAATAAATTAATTTAATTTAAGAATAAATTATATAATAATATTTTAAATAATATTAGAATAATTTAATTTAAGAATATATTAATATAATTTAAATTAATATATTCTTATGATATTTTATAATTTATAATTTAATTATTATTATATTGATAAATTATATAAAAAAATTAATTTAATTTAAGAATAAATTAAATTAAATTAATTTATGATATTTTAATTTAATTTAATTTAAATAAATAATATCAAAGTAAATGTCGAGGAATTTCCTAATGTGAACGAAAAAGAAAAAAGCACAAGGACAATAGATTGTGACACTTACATTTTCTTCAACTATGAGAGATGAGCAACAGAGAACCAATTTGTCGCGCGATTCACAAATATTCATGTTCTTCTGCATACTGACTTCTTCGCTTGTAGGATATTCCTTGTTGTGAACTGGCAAATGACTACAAATGAAGCAAGAACTTAATGAAATTTCCATGAGCGTGAAAAGGTGAAGTTTTCTTAAAACACTTGTTTTTCTACTTCCTTGAGATTCTGACTTTTCATTAGGCAGGACGCAACATTACAAAGTTAACAAGGTACGTAGTCTTTAACTTCCCAAAAAAATCATATGAAGTCCAGAAAACAGCCCTATTGTAATCCAAAATAAATATACACTCGTTAACAAGGAACGTAGTCTTTAACTTCCTAAAAAATCATATGAAGTTCAAAAAACTGTCCAATCTGTGTATCACTTACAGTATATGCCACCGGTATTGTGAGACTAATTTTGCAAGGGGAACATGGAAACTCTTAAGACAACTCTTTTCGAAACAGCCCATCGTTGCACCTTTGAGTTCACAACAGGAGCAATTTATTTTTCACAACAGGAGCACCTTATCATTTTCAAAATAAACATTAGGAGCCCTAAAAAAATAACATTATTATATATTAAAATTATGAAAACTGTATCGAAAGAGCATATTAGGTTATGAACACTTTTACCTTAGAGCCACCATTGTAATCTTGAGGAACAAGTCTGCCTTCATAGTAATTAACCATCTCTCCTGTAGCCTGCAATTTTGTTTAGCAAATAAACTTCATCAATTTGATTGAAAAGATGGGCAGTTTTAGTCGTATCATAGACTTGACAGGAAATACTAAACCTCAATCTTCTATTGAAAGACAAAAAACATTGTGTTTTATTTGTAACGTTCTCACATTTACACAAGGTCGCTTCATTTGCTAAAGGCAACATCTTTACTGTTGAACCATGACCATCTAAAATTCCAACAGCGAGACTCCCATTAACCTTTTCATTTAGTCTTTCTAAAGACATTACTATTTCCTTGCTGCTGTTGATCTTCAGCCAACCCACTTTTTGCGTCACCGCTAAAAGAAACTTTCATCTTTTTCTTACAACTTGAGGTTTTTTCACTTTTCAAACTTGTAGTCAACATTACTTCCCAAGCACGTTTAATTGATCCTTTTCTAACCCTTTTGGCACCAATTTCATGAGCTAAGGGAGTGGAGTGGGAAATGAGGGCTTCTGTTGAATCGTATTTTCATTTGTCGGACTTCATCAGATAAAAATACCTATTACTGTCAGTGCAAAGATAGATAAAAGAGCTTATTAACTATTAGCATCATATCAAAAGACAAATAATGAAGACTTAATTATATAACTCAAACCTGCCACTTGGGATTACTAAAGCATACGAAATGGTCTTTTCAAGCTTTCAGCAGTTATTTTTCTTCCATTATTTGTTACAAGGCATTTTTCAGTGTTTAAACCGTCTGGTAGCTTTGCTTCCTCAAATTTCACACAAAATCATAAAGCCATCTCTAAATATTACAAGAGTTCAATAGTGAATTGAGCAACACATGAGAGCATATTCGCTGCTGAGATAACACATTAAAGTGTGAATAAAAGGTAAAGAAATGAAGTATAGAAACACAAGTGTTCTTAGAGATCAAAAAACCTCACTATAAGAGTCAAGGGACTTTGAAAAACGGAATCTCCCCGGAATTTAAATTCTAAACGAAAACTAACATAATGAGAAAGTAAGAGTACCTTTTACTTTCAGCTGTTGGCTGAGGAAGTATGGACATAACAGTCCTATCAGCTAAAACTTTAGTTGGACATCCTAAACAAGATGGTTAATCAAGTTTGATATATCAGTAATGTAAGACATGGTACCACAAAGTAAACTTCAAGAATTCTCAGAATGGCGGCAACAGAAATAGCACATGAAAAGTATATCCTGCAATCAGGGATAGTATTGAGGTCACAGAGCATTCTGTTTTTCAAATAAAAAGTCAACTCTGAAGTTTGGCTTTATAGGTTTCTAAGGAGTCGTTAGGAAACCAAATGAATCATGTAGCATCCTTTATTCATTTAAGCGGATTTTGTAGTCAAGGAAAGCATAATGATGTTACTGTCATCAAGCCTAGACTAGAGAGTAAACAAGAACATCCCAAAGGTGTAAGGATAATGCTTAACACACTTCAAATCTTAAGCTGATATGTATGTACTACTTACCATGAGACGCTGAGAAAGGTATAGTGTATTTCATTTGTATAACATGACGTACTTCTTGTCAATCTTAAAACCCTTGATATTGCCATCAGAATCTCCAGCATACCTGCAAATTCAGAAATTAAATCGATATGAAAAGTTCAATTGCCGCATGTGCTCTCTTGAAAGTTGAAATAACCTACAGTAGAGCAAAGAACCGAAGCTAAAATTGCATTTAGGGACCAATTTGCATAACTACAAAAGAATTAATTTATTCTTTAAAGACATGTACATGAGACAAGTAGACATATTTATTGGTAAAGTATAGAGCACGAAGACATATTTGTTTGTAAAAGTAGACATATATATAGAAACTACTTTTACAAGCAAATAATATAAAAATACAATGTCCTAAATTTTATTTTTCATATTTTTTCTTAGAAAGCAAACACAGAAAGAGAAACCAAACCATACATACATGAAAGGGAATTGGTCACATGCAGAGCCGACAAACCTTTGCAAATGAAATAACGGGTTCAAAAAACACTAACATGTAATCAGAAAAGAAAACCCAAATGTCAACATTTTATTAGATTTAGGTAAAAAGCGAAACCCCTAATATATAATCAGAATATAAAACAAACTTTTAAAAAACCCAAAAAAAATCAAGAAACACAACCGCATCTGCATTCATCACAATGTATAATTTAACAAAAGTATAAATTAAAAGAAAAACTTAACAGATCTAAGAATTGGGTAAGGAAACTAACCTGATAATCCAAAGAATTGATTAATAGAGTCAAGGGGTACATTTCTTAAGAATATTAATATAATTTAAATTTATAATTTAAATATTAATATTATTACATGGGGTTGGACCAATTACACTGTGTAAAACCCTTTTAGTTTTACAATCATTTTACGATCATTGGATGAGAGAAATTAAAGACTGAGATTAACCGTGGAAAATGAACAATATTCAATAAAAAACGAGTTGATCTCAACATTTGATTTCTCTCAATTCAATGGCAATAAAAAGGTGTAAAACTAAAAGTGTTTTACACAGTACAAGTAGATCCAACTCCTTATTATATTTATAAATTATAGAAATAAATTAAATTAATTTAAGAATAAATTATATAAAAATATATAATTATTTTTTTATAGAAACTAAGAATTGATTAATAGAGTCAAGGGGTACATTTCTTAAAAATATATTAATATAATTTAAATTTATAATTTTAATATTAATATTATTACATGGGGCAGGACCAATTACACTGTGTAAAACTCTTCTACTTTTACAATCATTTTAGGACCATTGATGAGATATATTAAAGACTGAGATTAACAGTGGAAAATGAACAGATATTCACTAAAAAACAAGTTGATCTCGACCTTTGATTTCTCCCAATCCAATGGAAATAAAAAGTGTAAAACTAAATGAGTTTTACACAGGTAAGTAGAACCTACTCCATATTATATTTATTAATTATATAAATAATTAAATTGATTTAAGAATAAATTATATAAAATATTTAATTATTGAACATGTAAATTCTAGCCAGTAATACCTTCACAATAGGAGTTATAAAATTACCCATGAATGATTTTACTTTCAACAATGATTGTCAAAAGGAGTAAATAAAATTGATCACCAAACCCTTAATATAATTTAAATTAGTATATTATTATAATATTTTATAGTTTAAATATTATTATTATATTTATAAATTATAAATAATTTAATTTAAGAATAAATTAATAAAATTATACCTTGTACAGGTCTGTGTCATATGCTAGTTCTAGCTTTAGTTGGAGAGACAACCATTTCTCATTGTGAAGTGGTGAGTCTAGTCGTTCTTTCTCTACCTTAAGCATTGCTAGAGTGTGCTCGCCAGCCTCCTCACCTTTGGATTTCTGCATTAAATTTTCAATGTCAGATATATGAACACATTAAACTTAAGTGAAAGAAAAAAAACCCGACAATACAGAAAATGAGAATCCGAACACATTAAATCTTCAATGTCAGATTTATTATTTTATGCAGCCCCGACCCATGTCAAGGCAGGAGGTCAGGGGTGCAAGAAAGAAGTCAATCAATAAATAAAAAAAGGGTATTGCTGCTTACTTGAGAACAAGAATTCCATGCCTTAAAGATCTCTCTAGTTATAACCATTGGCTCAAGTAAGAAAGGAATCCCAACTACCGTTGAGCAAAATACCATCTCCATCTATAAACAAATCATCCATATTCATAAAATTGTCACTACTTCATTTGCTTATTTATTCCACGTTTCAAACAAAAGAAAAATAATTTCACATGTCTTCCAATGAACCCTTGGTTAGTCCATGAGAACCCATGAGAACACCAGATAATTTCACATGTCTTCCATGGATACACCATATGTTTCACAGTAAACCCTTGAAGCCGTATCAATATCAGTTGTATAAAAGTAAAATATCATCCATATTTGAAACGTTTCAAAGTCAAGAAAAAACCAAAATTAAAAGGAATAAAATAGGAGAAATTATGAAGAATAAACCTGAATTGAAAGCCTATTATAAACATATTCCTGCAATAAAAAAATAACACAGATCGTCGGAGTAAGAAAAGAATTTAAATAAAAAAGACAGAGTTAATTGAGGAAAGCAATTTGAATCACTAGACCAAAGGCATCAACAAGTGAAAGCAATGAAAATGGAAATACATAGAAACTATTTTTACAAACAACTAATACAAAAATACAATGTCCTAAATTTTATATTTCGTATTTTTTCTTAGTAAGCAAACACAAGGAAACGCAGCAAAAGAGATACCAAACCAGCATACATGAAAGGGAATTGGTCACATGCAGAACTGAGAAACCTTTTCAAATGAAATAACAAGTTCAAAACAACACTAACATGAAAGGGGAAAAGAGGTAACAAACAAAATCCCTAATCTATAATCAAAATACAAATCAAACTTTTAAAAAGCCCAGAAAAAAAAATTCATCACAAAATACAATCTAACAAATGTATAAATTAAAAGACAAACGTAACAGATCCAAGAATTGGGTAAAAGAAACTAACCTGAGAATCCAAAGAATTGATTGATAGAATCAAGGGGAAAGTTTCTTAAGTGGGTGATAGGTAGTGCTCAGGTTTTATTTTTATAGATGGGATTTCAATAATATTATATAATTTATAATAATTTAAATTAAGAATATATTAATATAATTTAAAATTATAATTTAAATATTAGTATTATTATATAGGGCAAGATCTAATTACATTGTGTAAAACTCTTAGTTTTACACCATTTTAGGACCATTGAATGAAAGAAATTAAAGACTAAGATTAACCGTGGAAAATGAACAGATGTTCACTAAAAAAACGAATTAATCTCAACCTTTGATTTCTCTCAATCCAATGACACTGAAAAGATGTAAAACTAAAAGAGTTTTACACAATGTAATTGGATCCTAATACTTATTATATTTATAAATTATATAATTAATTAATTTAATTTAAGAATAGTACTGAGGTCACAGAGCATCTGTTTTTCAAATAAAGTCAACTCTGAAGTTTGGCTTAGTAGGTTTCTAAGGAGCCATTAGGAAACTCCAAATGGATCATGTAGCATACTTTATTCATTTAAGCGGATTTTGTAGTCAAGGAATGCATAATGATGTCACTGTCATCAAGCCTAGACTAGAGAGTAAACAAGAACGTCCCAAAAGTGTAAGGCTTGAGGCTTCTCAAGTTTATTTGTTAAAAGATTATGATGCACGATAATGCTTAACACACTTCAAATCTTAAGCTGATATGTATGTACTACTTACCATGAGAAGCTGAGAAAGGTATAGTGTATTTCATTTGTATAACATGACGTACTTCTTGTTCAATCTTAAAACCCTTGATGTTGCCATCAGAATCTCCAAATACCTACAAATCCAGAAATTAAATTCAAAAATCCAATCTTTATTTATATAAGGATAAATTTTGTGGAATTAAAGAGATTAAAAGACAAAGAGTGAATATTACCTTTGCTACATCTTTCAACACCAAAAGGCTGCATCTCTACATGGGATCATCATTAAGACACTACAATTCAAATCCACAGCATTCCAATAGTAATAGCATTTAAATAATAATAGGATAAAAAACAGAGCATCTCCTCCTATATGATTTTATGAAGACGAAGTAAAATGTTTCAGACCATATACTAGATGATGACCATCACAGAGTTCAGTTTCCTTTAAAAGGAAGGAAGATTCATATATTATTTATACAAATTGTTTTGGATACTTGAGTAGAAAAGTTTACGAAATGCACTTAGCTAGCATTGCCAAAAGCAAAAAAACTTACATTAGAAAACCCTTCATCATCAGAATCCTTCACATCACTGAAAGAGGGAAGTTCAGGCGGTGCTGTGTACACACATTGGTTGTCGTCCGTGAGCTGACTTACCATGAGAAGCTGAGAAAGGTATATTGTATTTTTTTTTATAAAAGTAGGAGGTCTTGTTAAAAACCGTATAGTGTATTTCATTTGTATAACATGACCTACTTCTTCTTCAATCTTAAAAACCTTGATGATGCCATCAGAATCTCCAACATACCTGCAAATTCAGAAATTAAATAGATATGGACAGTTCAATTGCTGCATGTGCTCTCTTGAAAGTTGAAATAACCTACAGTATAGCTAACAACCGAAGCTAGACTTACATGTAGGGGTCAGTTTGCATAACTGCAAAAGAAGTAATTTCTTCTTTAAAGACATGTACATGAGACAAGAGCCTCTTTTCCGAGTCCCAAACCTACATTACAATTTCCATAGAAAAATTAATTCCCAAAGGAAAAGAGAGAAAAGAAGACATATTTATAGGTAAAGTATAGAGCAAGAAAACATAGGCAATACCGATTCTGATGACAGTAAAAGTAGACTACTCTCATATCTAATCTGATAGAATCAGCAATTAACCAAGCAAGTAACTTGCCTCAATATGGTTCTTGAAATTTACATTTATATATTAAGGATGCCTTGATTCTGGACAAACTGAAGAAAAATTAAGGTTTATATAAGTACCTTGGAATTACTTGAAAAAAAAAGCTTTACAAGACAAAAAGAAATACTGATATAGCATTATAATGATAGTATCAAGAAATCCAGATTGAGAAATATAGCATCATGAACATGTTAAACTGTCACGTTTCTTCCTCATGTGATAATTAATCAGATATGATATGACCTTCCTTTAGTTGCATCAAGTCCATATTAATCTGTTCAACAGAGGGTAACAAAAGCATACCTTAAACAGTAAGTGCATGGACAGCAAGATAAAAGATGATCCCTTTTCTAATTGAATTTGATTATTTACTGTCAAAATGAACTGTGTATATCCACTCCAGCAGGGTAAACTTTCTGGGTCGGCAACATCCAAATACATACACAAATGATCCAACGTTGTTACCTGTATGAAATTCAAAACCAAGAGTATGAAGACTAAACTACTATCGCCAAAACAGAAAATTAAGGCTGAAAAGGGTAAGTAGTATCAACAAGGGAATAAGCAATGTATCATTTAAAACCATCAACGATCAAATCATCGGAGAAAATCAAGGGATTGAGATTCTATTAACAAATCGAGACGTAAAATCACAACAAAATCAAACACTTCTCCTCATCTTCTTGCCGCTGAAAAATAAGAGTAATCAAGAAAATTTCAAAAATAACTAAATCATAAGCAGTAGAGAAATACGAATGGAACAAAATACAAACAAAATAACCGGAATTGGGTAACAAACAAAACCCTAATCTATAATCAGAATACAAATCAAACTTTTAAAAAGACCAGAAAAAATTCATCACAAATACAATCAAACAAAAGTATAAATTAAAATAAAAACGTAACAGATCCAAGAATTGGGTAAAAGAAACTAACCTGAGAATCCAAAGAATTGATTTATAGAATCAAGGGGCAAGTTTCTTAAATCATAAGCAGTAGAATCCGTAAAGAAATACGAAAGACCAACTGAAGAGATAGCAACGAGATGCTTGTGTTCGGGATTGTAATCGGAAAGATTGAGATGGAAGGAAGCGAGGATATGATAGCGGGTGAGAGGAATGTTAGGGCTTGAAAACGGAAGTAATTATGCCTGAGATGAGAGGGAATAAATAGTCAGATTTTCATTTAATTACCTAAGCGGGAGCCAACAAAAAACGTTTAAAATTTGAAATTTAAATATATTTGATTTATTTATTTATTTTTAATTATCTCTTTTATTTATAAATAAAATCTGATATTTTTAAAATCTAATTTTTTTAAAATCAACTATCTATGAAAATTCAATTTGATTATTTTCATTTTGATTTTAGAGTTATTTTCAAAATTTTCTTTTAATAAAAAAATTTTAATATAAGATTTTAAATATTATGTAATAAAGATTACTTTTTGTCAAAAATATTTTAAAATTATTATTCTCAGTTAAATAAAAAATAATCAATAAATTTATTTATTTTCTGAAAAAAATAAATCAAAATAAATAATTTTAAGTCCAATAAAAAATAACCAATATATAGAGATATTTTATGGAAATAAATTTTAGAAATTATTATTTAAAATGAAAATGAAAAAAAATTAAAGCTAATCAATAAAATTATTATAAATTAATTAAAATTTTAAAAAAATAAATACACGTTAAATTTAGAGAAAATATATAATTTAGTAAAAAACAAGTAAAATAAATTCATTGAAACTGACGAAGGTATTATTGAAATACTAACAAAAAAAACCGAAGAGATAGCAACGAGATGCTTGTCGTTCGGGAGTGTAATCGAAGAGATTGAGATGGAACGAAGCGAGGATATGATAGCAGGTGAGAGGAATGTTCGGGCTTGAAAACGAAAGTAATTTTGCCTGAGATGGGAGGGAATAAATAGTCAAATTTTTATTTAATTACCTGAGATGAGCCAACAAAATAACCGTTGTAAAGGGAGTGAACGCCTAAAATTTGAAATTCAAATATACTTTTTTTGAATTAAAAGAAAACCATTACAATGAAACACTAAGGGCGAATAAAAGTAGGACCATGAAGGTCACGAGCAAGATGAGGTATTATCTCCTGGGGAGGTTCTATATATATGCATGGTTGATCATTTGAAACACCGATAGATTTTGCAAGGAAGTCTGCTGCAGCGTTGGCTTCACTACGTATGAGAATGAAATCAATCTTCCATTGCTTTGAAATAAGGCTCGCGATAGATCTGACAAGAGACACTGGGCTGGATGCGGCTGTTAGAGAAGTCACAAGTGTTAGAGCTTCCGCACAGTCCATTTGGCATTGAAGGCGCTCTAGTCCTTGAGACCACGCTAATTGAAGTCCTTCAAAAATCCCCCAGTGTTCGGCTTGTAATGGGGAGGAAATACCAACCGCTTTATTAAATCCGACGATTCAATCTCCATCCTTGTTCCGGATGAGCCACTGTCGATCCTAGAGAGGAAGTATGATGAACTGTGCCATCCGTTTTGAGCGTAAACCAGTCAACAGGCGCTGATCGCCATTGAATAAGTTTCGGGCGAGGAAAAGCAGTACCAGTTGAGGAATCAGACGTCGTAGTGATGAAATAATTAGCCCAGTTTTTGTTGTGGTTGAGTAATTGATCATTAGAGAGGGTCAGATTAGAGAATATGGATGAATTTCTTCGCTTCCAGATCTGCCACGCTAGGGAAGCAAATAAAGTTTTCCAAGGGATTTTTGAACCTGCAAAAATTCGATTGGAATCAAGATTCATTGTAAGCCATTCATTAGTTTCTAGAGTGAAAATCCTGAAGTTGTTGTTGGTGAATGATCAATTGCCAAAGAGAAGTAGTTTGTTTGCAATCTCGCAACACATGCAACAAAGTTTCATTAGTTGATCCACATATTTAACATAAAGGATCATCGGTAAGGTTTCGCGCACATCGATTGACGTTCGTTAGTAATCGATCTCTATAAGAAATCCAAAGGAAGTGTTTGATATGCTCTGGGATAGGAAGACGCTAGAGCTTAGTCCATTTAACGTCTTTAGGACTCCAAAGTTCTTTAGTAATAAGATTATAAGCGGATTTCACAAAGAATTCGCCATTCTTGCCATGAAACCAGGAACAACGATCAGTGCCAGCATTGGGATCAGGGGCTGGACATTCAAAATATGTGGAATGTGGAAGGCTGGAAAGTCTGTCGAATGAAGTTCCAATTCCAGCTACGGTTCGATTGAGCAACGTCACAAACCATCAAGTTATCTTCAATAGTGACACTCTCTTGCTTCCAGTTAGAGAGGCGCCTAAGTTTCGACAGCCAATTATCGTGCCAAAATCTTGTAGAAGCACCATCACCTACGGACCAAGATATGAAGCTATGAAAATTATCCCATACCTTAGATAGAGACCTCCATAAATGAGAGCAATTCAGCTACATGATGGAAGGTGGGCACATACATGTCACATTATATTTTTGTCGAAGTAGTTTTATGAAGTATGTCTATGTGTTCGAAGCAACTGCAAAACAAAGGTTCATTAGGAAAGTCGAATTATGTAGTTGTAACCTCCTGATGCGAGACCTCCATTGTGTCTAGGTTGAGATATGGCGTCCCAACTAACAATTGGAATGCCACGAGATTGGTCGTTAGAAGTCCATATGAAGTGTCGAACGATTTTTTTTCAATGTCGTGACAAACTTTGGAAGGGAACCGACAAGTTTGCATGAAATAGGTAGCAATGGTCATAAGAACGGAGTTAGCAAGAGTAACCCGACCAGCAAAAGAGAGGGATCGAGCCGACCACCCTTGGAGCTTCGATTTAATTTTATCAATTATGAAGGCATAGAATTCGCAAGTAGCACGCTTATGCATCACGTATTCCGAGATAAACATCCAAGTTAGAGACTTGTTTGATGCCAAATGATAACATACTAAATTTGCTGATTCAACACTGGTATTTGGCGAGAAGTAAATATGCGATTTGAGTTTGTTTACTTTGTGACCAGAATAGTGGCCAAATTCCGCCATAATATTGTCAATCAATATGCTTGATCAGTAGTTACCTTAGCATATAAGATTAGGTCATCCGCAAAGAATAGATGACTGATAGGAAGGCCACCCCGTACAAGCTTGAACGGTTTCCAATCACCTCTTTTAGAAGCAAGCTGAATATGGTGACCTAGTCTTTTCATAGTAAGAACGAAAAGATAATGCGAGATTAGACCCCCTTTCTGAACTCCTCGTTGCGGTTGAAATTCAGAACTAAGGCCTATATTGAATTGGATCTGCATCGTAGAGGATGATCTACAATGCAGTATGAATCGGTTGATTGTAGGGGAAAGCATGCTTCATACAGAGTGTCAGCTATAAATTCCCAACGTAAACGATCAAACATTTTCTCCAAGTCCACCTTAATAGCCATCCATCCATCTTTATCTTTCTTGTGTTTCATGGAGTGAATGACCTATTGGTTAATGATGATATTCTCTGAGATGCTACGACCTTGAATGAAACTTGTTTGGTTGGGAGCAGCAAGTCTAGGCATAATGTGCTGAAGGCGCCTGACAATGATCTTTGTGATCAACTTCTATAAAACAGTACAAAGGTGATGGGTCGAAAGTCTTTGAAACTGGAAGGACTTGGTACTTTAGGAATAAGAGCAAGTATTGTTTTTTCAAGGAATGCTCAATGTTGCTTCCAGAGAAAATATCTTGGATCGTAGAGCAAATCGAAGCGCCAACAATGTCCCAATGTTTTTTATAGAAATGTACATGTAACACATTTACTTTCGGGGATTTGAGAGGAGCCATAGCAAATAAGGCTTCCTTTATTTCCATGGGATTTGGAATAGAGTCTAGATTTTGCATATCTTCAGGAAGAATGATTGGAAATAGACTAGAAATGGGAAAAGTGCATTCACCTCATCATCAAGGGAAAATAGTTTCTGGTAGTAAGCATTGGCTTCTTGTCGAAGAACATTTGTGTCTGAACACCAATTACCAGTGGAAATTTGGAGAGAGTAATTCCGGTTAATCCTTCTGTTAAGAATGGCTTTTTTATGGAAGTAAGTTGTATTCCTATCACCAAAGTTAATCCAGTCCGATCGGGATTTTTGTTTCCATAGGATTTTTTCTTGGTCGAGGATTAATTCCAGCTCAGTTTGAAGTTTAGTCTCGAGCCTAGACAGGTAGGAGCTTCGATTTTTATCGAGATAGCATTGGATGCCCTTGAGCCGAGCCATAAAATTGCACTTGCGATAGAAGAGCTGACAAAAAATAGAGCGATTCTAATTATTTGCAGCGACACTAAACTTGGAGATAGCATCCGTTATTGAGGGAGAAGAGTCTCAATTATCAATCACAAACTTATGAAAGTCTTTGTGAAGTGTCCAACCAGCAAAGTAACGGAATAGACGCTATTGCGATTTATTAGGATTCTTACCAATAGCTAGCAAGAAAGGTATGTGATCAGACTTCATCCAAAGGAGATGATAAACCAGAGTATCAGGATAGGATACAAGCCATTTATCATTGCATAAGCAGCGATCAAGACGAACTGCACATGTTCTTCTATACCAGGTGAAGTCTAGTTCTTGGTATCCCATATCATGTAGTCCTGACTCGAAAACTGCTTTGCTGAAATCTTGATCAGAGAAAGGGATGGTGGCATATCCTTTACGGTCATTTGGGGACAAAGCAGCGTTGAAATCGCCTAAGACAACCCAAGGCTCATTAATATGACCAGAGAGTAGTTGAAGATACGACCAGAGCACCTTTCTTTTAGCAAGATTCGGACTTGCATAAACGAAAGTAACAAGAGCAGAATGATTGTTGAACTTACTTTGGATCCGGTAGTGAACGAATTGGAAATGGCTAAAGAGAACATCATCCTGAATATGATCGTACCAGCAGACCCAAATGCCTCCAGAAAATCCATCAGCTTCAACTCTGAAAGAGTTAGGAAAATTGAGCTTAGCAATAAATTTATCAGCAGTATGATTACTTATTCGGGTTTCAACATAGCTCAAAACGTCTGGAGAATGGTTGTGTATGTACTGACGTGCAACGTGAATAAAATTCCGATTACCACAGCCTTGGGCATCCCATATAATATGTTGATACATAAATAAAATAATTTAAGAAATATAGGAGGACAACCTATTATTCGACCATAGCATCACTACCCTTTCTAGCTATAGAGGGAGCTAGAGCTTCGGCTGGAATATTTGGATTATCCCTATCTATTAATATCATAGCTTGGTACTTGTTTGGATCAAGGTTTTCACCCAATCTCGACCGTAGCATTTTGGAGGAAGAAGCTTCATTCACTGTGGTACATAAACCGTGTATGGGGTTTTTTACTAATACATGAGGTTTAGTTGCTTTGACTCTAATATTGGCCTGCTTCTTTGTAACATGTGGGACAATTGTCACCTTTTTTGGGTGAACTAAGGTATTTCCCTTAGTGTTGCTTTTTTCTGAAAGAGTATTCTATGAGGTAGGCAGTGGAGCAATTACAGGAGATAATTGTGGCATAGAAGGTGGCATGACGGGTTCTTCTTCAGTCACTATAGAATCTGACTATAATTCCTGATTATTAGGAATTGCTTCAAATATGGGATTGGATTTGGCAATAATGGGGCCAGAATCCTGAGTAGTTTGTTTTGTAGATTTTTGGTTCCTGGAATTACGTTTTTTCCGTTCCACCAGCATCCAAGGTCCAAACGCTTCATCCGAAGCTGGGTTTTCGTTAGCCCGAGTGGAGGAGCCTCATTCACATGTTGATCATTTCTCTGCACTTGAAGCTCCGGACACAGTATATAGAAATTCATATTCAATGATTTGGAGTCGACCATTGATAAGAAGTTTGGATACCAGTGGCCAATGAAGATTGAGGCTAATAGCTAGTCGAGAAAAACGTCATCTGTAACCATTATTCGTTTAGAAATCAATTTTAACAACAGAACCATCCTGGTTTCCAATAGCTTCGATGATGCTTCTTTTATAAAGAGTGATGGGGAGTCCAGGTAATCGGATCCATGCCATTAAGCGACTAGGATAAGCTTGAGTCGGTTGAAAGTCTATAGACCATGGTTCCACAGTGATGTAGTAGCCAAAAATGGTCCAAGGTCCTTCTGTGAGCACCTTGAGATAATTTCAGAGGGTGAGAGGGTTTCCAAATACCGTATATGCGATTATGGAAGGTGTTATATCCAACTCTTCGTCCAAGGACTTTGACGATGAGCATTAGATCCATGTTTTTGACAGCAAGAGATTGAACTTGATCTGGAAAATCTATGGTTAGAATGCCACTGGAGGAGCCAAGAGTGATGTCGTCTTCAAGAAGTTCGATATCATTATCCTCTAAGTTAACGACTTTTGATTCAGATTGAGAAGCAATGGCCTTTGACACAATGTCCTTGTAGGATAAAGCGGGTGAGGAGCCATTACACTCCATCAGAGAAGGAGCACCCTCACGAGCCATGGCAGATGGATCAGGCGGTTCTTCATCTCTTCTCCTTTGCTTTTTGGGTAGTCTGGGATCTACACTCGAAATTTCAAAGGGTTTTTCCATCAGTGTAGTTACGTGTAAATATACTTTTATTTGATTTATTTATTCTTCTTTTAAATTATCTCTTTTATTTATGAATAAAATTTGATTTTTTTAAAATCAACTATCTATGAAAATTCAGTTTGAATAATTTAATTTCTTCTTTTTCATTTTGATTTTAAAGTTATTTTCAAAATTTTCTTTTAATAAAAAACTTTAATATATGATTTTAAATATTATATAATAAAGATTCTTTTTTGTCAAAAATATTTTTAAAATGATTAGTTCTCAATTAAATAAAAATAATAATAAATCAATCAATCAATTTTCTGAGAAAAAAATGAATCAAAATAAATAATTTTAAGTTCAATAAAAATAACCAATATTTACAAATATTTCATGAAAAATAAATTTTAAAAAATTATTATTTAAAATGAAAATGAAAAAAATCAAAAACTGAAGTTAATAAATTAAATTATTAAAAAAATTTAAAAAAATACATACATGTTAAATTTAGAGAAAATATATAATTTATTAGAAAAACAAATAAAATAACAGAATTACCGATACCCTCTTGAACGAAAAAATATCAATAAAATATGAGCAAATTCAGTGAAGAGTTGATGAATTTTCGGGTGAAAAAACCTGTTTTAGGCAGAGTGTACCAGTACCCTATGTATGTATATTGATACCCTCTTGAACGAAAGATAACATTTACAATAAGGGTGTTGATACCTCAAGGGGTGTATCGATACCCCTTAAAGGAAAAATTGAATATTGATTCAGTAAATTCGTTTAAGTTAACAACATAGAAGTATAAGGTTTAGGCTTATGATAATTGTCTTGAAAATTATATTTATATAAATACAGAGCATAAACGAGTTCCAGAACAATTGACAAGTAGGATTGATTGAGGGAAAGACAAGGAGATATAGGTGAGTGCATTTTATTTTGATATAGAATTATATGGAAATTGAACTTGCGATAAGTCTATTTTCTATAATTATAGTACATGAAGTCATAAATATAAGCATGTGAATGATATGATTTGTATGATGTATGAATTCATGAGTAAAGGCATGTGTGAATATGATTTGTATGCATTATATGTCATGTGAACATAAGAGGACAGAACATAAATTATATGATATGAGATAAGTGAATGTATGCATTTATGATATATGTATGAAATAAGATATATATGATTATATGAGGTATATGAGAAAAGGTACATGTGACAGGTGAATTATATGGAAATGATCTACTTATAAGTAAACTATGTGACTATGTGATCATGTGAAAAGATAACAATGAGCTATGTGAAAGAATTATGAGATTAAGTGTTTATGTGATTCTTATGTGCGCATTAGTACATGGAAACGGGTATATGTTATTATATATGACATGATCTATATGAATTTGCAATATATGATACATGTTATATGATATGAGATATATGGTTACACATACATGTGGTATGTGACAGAAGAAAAGAAATATGTGATCATAAGAGTATGATATGAATCATAATAATATTGCCCATGTTATGTGATATGACAGTTAGGAGTATAGTTGGCATGCCAAGAGTCAAGTATTACCTATGTCTTTCAGGACATATAGACAGAATTACCTATGTCTTTCGGGACATATGGACAATATTACCTATGTCTTTCGGGACATATGGATGAAATTACATACGTCTTTCGGGACATATGGATAGTATTACCTATGTCTTTTGAGACATATGGACAAAATTACCTATGTCTTTTGGGACATATTGACGGTATTACCTATGTCTTTCGGGACATATGAACAGAATTACCTATGTCTTTCGGGACATATGGACAGGATTACCTATGTCTTTCGGGACATATGGACATAATTACCTATGTCTTTCGGGACATATGGACATAATTACCTATGTCTTTCGGGACATATGGACAGTTACATATGTTCTTAGGAACATATGGATAGGTCATTCGGGATATTGATTGAGCTATGGTGACAACATAATAGTGCACAACCTCAATGTACTCACGTATCTTAAAGTTCTCAATAATGTACATGGACTTACAAAAAGTATAAAAAGTGTTTACATTATTACATGTTTTCATGCTATTATCATTTACACTGAATTAAATTATATTTTCATATGTATATGAAATGCATTATTATTATTATTATTATTATTTATTATTATTATTATTATTATTATATTTTATACCTCACTAAGTCAACGACTTAGCGTGTGATTGTTTTACACGTAGGTTCCAAGAAGAGGAAGACTGATAAAAGTTAAGCAAGACAGGTCAGTTTCTCATTTCCAAAGATCATATCAGAAAAGAATGGAATAGTATGTATTTTGTAATATTGATTGTTGTTGGCATGTAAATAAAGATTTGAATCCGATATGCTCTAATCAGTTTTGGTAAAATCATATGATTGAGTTTTGTAATGTTTTAAACATATTTATGTAAATGGTAAATATATAGTGATGAAAGTTTAAATTTTATGAGTTTTATATAATTGGACCGAAATTACTGTAGCAAGGGTATCGGTACACTGTAGCAGGGTATCGATACCCCTGTAGCATTCTGGAATTTTTAGCATCGGGTATGGTTCACGGGTATTGTTCACGGTACTATTCACAAAATATAATATTATTCATAAAAATGTGTTTCTTCAAATTTATTATAATGAAACATAATTTAATAGTATATTATTGTATTTTCTTAATAAAAGTCTAAATGCTCTGTTATTTTGTAAGAATATTGCTTTAAAAAGTCAATGTGACATAACAGTCTCGTATCCGGGTCGGGTACGGGTTGGGGGTGTTACATTTAATGTTATCAGAGCTACGGTTTAGCCGATTCTAGGCTAAAAATGAAGTTAAAAGTATTTTAAAAAAGTATACATGCCAACTCAAAGTGAAAAATTTATGATCTGATAGTGTAAGGAGTATGTTGTCTTGCTAATAGAATAAGATTTGTATGATATAGTATAAATTGGTTATAGAATTTGTCGAAGTGAATCGATAGCTGAAAAATCTGAGGGTAATAGCAATTCACCTGCCCTGGCCAGGCAGGATGAAGAGCGAACACCTCAGGAAGTGTATGTATAAGATTAGAGAATGTATTTCATGATATTAAATGATGTTCTGACGTGTTTTCAATTTTATACTTCTTTAACTTATAGAATGAATGTATCAAAATAGTTAAAAGAGTTAAGAGCACTCGAGCTCAAGTGTGAATTTGAGGAAGGTTCTGTTGTTACAGACCTTTGAATAAATGATATGAAGATAATGTTAGAAGGTTAAATGTCATCGTAAGAACGTTAAAAGATTAAATGATGTGATGAGAATTTGTAGAAGAGTTGAAAAATAAGTGCATCAGTGATACGTTTATAATATGAATCAAATCAAAGTTATGAATTTGAAACAAAGGAATAATATTGTGTATAAGCAAGAGTGTGGATATGATAAGGGTTTGTACTCGAGAAGGAAAGAGTTAGCGTTGGCTAACAAGATTTCGTGATGAAAAATGTTTTGGATATAGTTGTATATCTTGATTATGTAAATGTGATGTAGTGAAGGAGATAAGGATTCGTGTGTTTAAGAGAATATAAAGAGTAATAGAAAAGTTTAAGAATTAGTATATTGGTGATCAGTTTATAAGACAAAGAAAGTTACAATGTTTGATTTTGAAACAGGTGAATAGTCATGTGTGTGAGTAAGAGTCCAAGCTTGAAAAGTTGAGTAAGATACCGTTGAGGAAAATTTTGATAGAAAAGAAGGTATATAATCGGGTTGATAAGGGTTGTACCCTAGATTAAAAGTTAAGGATTGTGTTCAGAAAATTGAATGTGCAACCGAATAATGTTAGAGGATCTCCACTATTCTAAAGTGGAGAATTTAGATGAAGTAATTTAGTTGCTATGCGTTTGAGCTAAAGTATAGTAAACAAATGTTATAATGGGAATAATAGAAGATTCATTGATTTGAATATTTTTTTCCCGGAAGAGTTTAAGAAATAAGTACATCGGTGATTATTTTATAAGATAGAAGAAGTTGAAATGTTGAGTGTGAACAAAGAAAATTTCATGGTGTATGAGAAAAAATTGTGGATTTGATAAGTTAAGTTAATCAAGTATGATGTGAATCTGGATTTGGTTGTGTATTATGACCGTATAGATATGATGTAGGCAAGAAAATAAGTATTCGTATAAGATTAAAGAAGAAATTATCAGTACAAGAGATGGTAAAGGAAGAGGTTCTGTATAAATAAAGGGGATTATCAAAGTTATGAAGATGCGATGAAAATTGGTAATCAGGGAGAAGTAAAAGTGATATAAAAAGAGTATGAGAGCCTGAAGAAAAGATATGATCTATGTTACAAGGAGATTTTGATTTGTGAATGAGTAAAAGGATAAGGAAATTAAAAGGGTTAAGTATGATAAAGGTTATATGGAAGTGTAGATGATAAGTTCGATATAGAAATACGAAAAGTGTGCAAGGTAATGTGAAAAGATTATTTGATTCCGTAAAGTATATGTTTAATCACATTTGAAGAAGATTTAAAGTTGTATTTTTTATTAGATGATGATGGAATAAAAGTTTGATATTGTTATAAGGTAATTAGAGATTAATAAAGAAATAGATTGATTTATGATATGGAGTGATGAGAATGAAGGTTATTGTTTATATAATGAGTTACATTATATGGATTCTAGAAAAGTTAAAGGAAATGTAAAACCGAATGAGAGAAAATATAGAAATGGATTGGGTTCTTTGTAATTTGAAGGTGAATCATTGATTATATATGCAAAGGGATTAAGTAGAGAGAGCAACATGAGAACATTAAAAGATATGTTCTTATCGGTATGTGCAATAAAAATTCGAGGACGAATTTTCTTAAAAAGAGGGGAGATTTGTAACATCCTCAATACCGGGTTAGTGACTAAATTGTAAGACTTTGGAATTTGGTGATTAAAGTAGAATAATTGAATAGTTCGATGACTTATTTGAAAATAATTCCTGAAGGGTTATTAGTAATCATTAAAAGAATTAAAGGGCAAAATGGTCATTTGACAAGAAAGATTTTTATTTTCTTATAAAATAAAGAAACCCACGTGGAAGTAAAAGAGGAAGAATAAGGTTCCATAGTTATCTTCTTCTCCCTACTTCTCCCTGCGTGAAAGCTCAAGGCAAAGGTGAGTTTTATGATTTCTTGATTTTAAGTATGAGTTTTGATCCTTAGGTGATACTTAAGCTTAAGGAAAGCTTAAGTTGTCTTAAAATCAAAAGATGAAGAAGTTATGAAAGATTAAAGAGAATGAGTTTTTAAGTGAATTTTTGGAAAATAGTTAATAAATGAACTTTGAAATGGAATTTAACTTGTCATAGGTGTGAATTAGAAGTTATAAGTATTAAATCAAACTTTGGATAACATGGAAAATTGGGTATGATTCTTAACTTCAAGAATTTGGATGAAATATGAGAGATAATAAAGTGTTGGAATGGTAGGAATTAGTTAAAGTTGTTATAGATGAGTTTAATGGTATGAAAGGAGTTTTACATGAGGAAATTCAATGAAGAGTTGATGAATTTTCGGGTGAAAAAACTGTTTTAGGCAAAGTGTACCAGTACCCTATGTATGTGTACCGATACCCTCTTGAACGAAAAATAACAGAATGTAGTAAGGGTACCAATACCTCAAGGGGTGTATCGATACCCCCTACAGGAAAAATTGAATATTGATTCAGTAAATTCGTTTAAGTTAACAACATAGAAGTATAAGGTTTAGGCTTATGATAATTGTCTTGAAAATTATATTTATGTAAATACAGAGCCTAAACGAGTTCCAGAATAATTGACAAGTAGGATTGATTGAGGGAAAGACAAGGAGATATAGGTGAGTGCATTTTATTTTGATATAGAATTATATGGAAATTGAACTTGCGATAAGTCTATTTTCTATAATTATAGTACATGAAGTCATAAATATAAGCATGTGAATGATATGATTTATATGATGTATGAATTCATGAGTAAAGGCATGTGTGAATATGATTTGTATGCATTATATGCCATTTGAACATAAGACGACATAACATAAATTATATGATATGAGATAAGTGAAGGTATGCATATATGATATATGTATGAAATAAGATATATATGATTATATGAGGTATATGAGAAAAGATACATGTGACATGTGAATTATATGGAAATGATCTACTTATAAGTAAACTACGTGACGATGTGATCATGTAAAAAGGTAACAATAAGCTATGTGAAAGAATTATGAGATTAAATGCTTATGCGATTCTTATGTATGCATGAGTACATGGAAACATGCATATGTTATTATATATGACATAATCTATATGAATATGCTATATATGATACATGTTATATGATATGAGATAGATGGTTACACATACATGTGGTATGTGACAGAAGAAAAGAAATATGTGATCATAAGAGTAATGATATGAATCATAATAATAGTGCCCATGTTATGTGATATGAGAGCTAGGAGTATAGTTGGCATGGCAAGAGTCGGGTATTACCTATGTCTTTCGAGACATATGGACAGAATTACCTATGTCTTTCGGGACATATGGATAGTATTACCTATGTCTTTCGGGGCATTTAGACAGAATTACCTACGTCTTTTGGGACATATGGATATAATTACCTATGTCTTTTGGGACATATGGACAGTATTACCTATGTCTTTCGGGACATATAGATAGAATTACCTATGTCTTTCAGGACATATGGACAGTATTACATGTCTTTTGGGACATATGGACAGAATTACCTATGTCTTTCGGGATATATGGACAGAATTAACTATGTCTTTGGGACACATGAACATAATTACCTGTCTTTCGGGACATATAGACATAATTACCTATGTCTTTAGGGACATTTGGACAATTACCTATGTTCTTAGGAACATATGGATAGGTCATTCGGGACATTGATTGAGCTGTGGTGACAACATAATAGTGCACAACCTCAATGTACTCATGTATCTTAAAGTTCTCAATAATGTACATGGACTTACAAAAAATATCAAAAGTGTTTACATTATTACATGTTATCATGCTATTATCATTTACACTGAATTATTTGTGACATGATATAATAATTATTATATGTATATGAGATACATTATTATTATTATTATTATTATTATTATTATTATTATGCCTCACTAAGTCAACGACTTAGCGTGTGATTATTTTACACGTAGGTTCCAAGAAGAGGAAGACTAATAAAAGTTAAGCAAGACATGTCAGTTTCTCCTTTCCAAAGATCAAATCAGAAAAGAATGAAATAGTATGTATTTTGTAATATTGATTGTGGTTCGCATGTAAATAAAGATTTGAATTCGATAAGCTCTAATCGGTTTTGGTAAAATCATATGATTGAGTTTTGTAATGTTTTAAACATATTTATGTAAATGGTAAATGTATAGTGATGAAAGTTTAAATTTTTTGAGTTTTATATAAGTGGACCGAAATTACTGTAGCAAGGGTATCGGTACACTGTAGTAAGGTATCGATACCCCTGTAGCATTCTGGAATTTTTAGCATCGGGTACGGTTCATGGGTACTGTTCACAGTACTAGTCATACAATATAGTACTATTCATAAAAACGTTTTTCTTCAAATTTATTATAATGAAACATAATTCAATAGTATATTATTGTATTCTCTTAATAAAAGTCTAAATGCTCTGTTATTTTGTAAGAATATTGTTTTAAAAAGTCAATGTGACATCTCGGACTCGTATCCGGGTCGGGTACGAATTGGGGTATTACAGACCTCATACTTTTTTTGTTGAATATTTAAGAGATAAAATATGACAGATTATCGTATAAACATTAAAATTCTGTAGAACATAATCGTACGACGGTGGTGACGAGAGCAGAGCTTTAGTGGGATTGGGAACAAAGAAATTTCATGTCAGATTTATAGTTGGTATTATTTGGTTATTTAGTTTACTGTTTGGGTTTAACGGTTAAAATTAAAATTTAAAATAAAATTTATTACTAATTTTTCTTCTCACACCTATTTTTTGTCATTAAAATTTTAAAAAAAATTAATTTAATCACCAAACTTTTACCTTAGCAATTTGCATTGTTGTTTCTTAATATAAAAATCAAGTGTTGTTCACTGGGAGTGTTCAATGGTTGGTTCAGTTAATCAATCGAATCAAAATATTAAAAAACCGTTTATCAGAAAATTTTCCTCTAAATCGTTATTTGAACTGAATTTTTTTCAAAAATTTTGAACCGAACCAAATAAAATTCGATTAATCGATCAGTTGATCGAATTAACCGAAATTTATAAATAATATATATTATATATTTATGATTTAAGATTAATTAGGTTAAAACAAAAAATTAACCAACCGATTAATTGAAGAGACTTCGAATTCGATTGATTAATTTGATTAAACACGAACATTGAACACCCCTATTATTCACCTTATTTTTATGTTTTATAAATAAATTTCACCATTTTTACGTCAGTCATCAACCACATTTTTAATCAATTTGATCTAATTGAAAAAATAATCAAAATATTCAAAGAATGAATCTTATTAGAATCTTAATATTTTTATACGGTTACACGTATAGGCAACAATGTAAGAATATAACTTAAAACAATTTCATTATGATTTTGTATATTGAATCATAATATTGTTTAAATATTTAATGATAGTGTAATCAAAATAAGAAAATTTTGAAATTAAAATGATGTTAATTTAAGATGAATATAACTTTTTTAAAACAATTTCATTATGATTTTGTATATTGAATCATAATATTGTTTAAATATTTAATGATAGTGTAATCAAAATAAGAAAATTTTGAAATTTATCGATTAAACAAAAAAAATTAAATTTAAGTAAATAAAATAAGAGTGAGAAAGGAGTGAAGAAATTTGTAATTTACCTAAAAATAAAATATGATCCGCATTTGGTACCTAAACTTTTTGTCATTGACAATGGTGGAGAGAGTATGATGAACTAGTATTACTCAATAACTAATTCTTAATCGTAATGGGGTCAGTCATAAAGACCACTGAATCTGAAATGACATTCACCCGTCCAGATAGAGGTTGTAGCACCCCAAATTCTGAGATAGTAGTTTCGAGTTTACCCGAAAAGTGGACCTTATGAAATTTATAAATTGATAACATTTATCATCTGAAATTCATGAAAATTGAATGTAAGAATATTACATATATAAAAAATCTATTATAATTCAAATTAATCATTTATTATACTATTATTCAAATTAATTAAGAAAAATTATGGTAAAATGTTTCTAAAAGAAAAATATAAATACATACATGAAAATCTAAAGATTTTCCTTTCTTTTGTGTTACTCTCTAAACTTGTAACAAAATTCAATAAAAAAAATGAATGTAAAACTAAAAAAATATCACCTATATATTTAAAATATTCTTTCTAATATTAATTTTAAAAAATATAAAATAAATATTAAAATTTAATTTTATTAAAAATAAATAAGCATTATTAACTGTTGTTAAAAATAATAATTAATGACTAAAAATTCATTTGATCTCTCAATTGTAATTAAAAGTTCATTTTAATATTTTTTATATTTTTAAACAATTAATTTTAAAATAATAAAAATTTCAAAAAATATATGAAATTTATAATTTTTTAAATTATAAAATTCCTTATCATCATCATCATTTTGTAAAAGAAATACTAGTTATAAAACTTTTATAAAATTATTCATATTTTAAATTACTTACCCTCAAAATTAGAGCTGGGTACATGGGCTAAGGCCTGCGGGCTACCTATATAACCAGCGGCCCGTACGGGCTTCGGGCCTCAAAAAATAAAGCTCGTTTAAATTATGGGTTTTTTTAGCCCAGACTGTTAAACCCGTGGGTTTAATGGGTATACTCGCGAGTAGTCCGCAGAATTTAATTATTTTTTCAATTTATTTTATGTTTTACGGAAGACAATTCACGTTTAGACCAATTCATGTTTTTTGTGCATTTTAGCCATAGCTCAATTCACGTTTTATTTGCACTGAAATCTGAAGCTCAATTCACGTTTTAATTTGATGATATCCAATTTTGAAGTTTGAACGTATTAATTATACCTATGGTAACGTAAAATGATAACATATGCAAAAAGGTTTTCATCTTTTTATATACGTATTTACTATTTATAACTAATACCATCAATATATATATAAATAAGCCATAAAACGTTTATTATACTCAAATAATTATCATAAGAAAAACTATATACATATACGTTAAAAAAATAGAAAAAAAACAAATCAAAGTATTAAACCATGTATAAATATAATAAGTAAATTGAAAAGGTAAAGTAACATAATATGCAAATAATATATAAAACTTGAGGCAGTGATAAAAAAACATACATAAAATTGGAGTGCAAAATTAAAATAATAAACTATATTTGAGGATTATATTGCATTAATTCAAAAGTGGGTGGAGCTCTTACACAATTAGCACATTAAAACTTGTCATGGTTGCCCTAAATTCCTAAAATGCGTTGTATTGTGTGACTTATATTATATATATGCTGTTATAAAATTTTAGGAACTATAGTCTCATTTTTTTTTGTTTCTCTTCTCTGCCGTTTCTCTCTATCTCCCCAACTTCTCTCTTTTTTCACGTAAATAGTAAACAATAAACGAGTAAGCCCGTTTAGCCCATTGGTTAAATGGACGGGTCGCGGGCCTTAGAATTCAAGACCGTTTATGATTGCGGACTTTTTAAACTGCCCCGTTTAAGCCCGCACCGTCAAAACCCACGGGCTAAACGGACGGGTAGCCCGTATACCCAGCTGTACTCTAAGTTTTCCTACACTAGATTATACGTATTGTGTAATTTCATGCAAAAATCAAAATTTTTCGAGTTATAAAATAATTTACAAAAGAATATTTAATGATTTTAATGAATAATTTTTTTTTGCACACACAAAAATAAATAAAAAAGTTGACGTTTTTACATAAAAATTACCCTAACATAAATTAATTACATATTAGGTATTATTTTAAAAATATTTACGAAATTAGCACTACATTTTTTACACGTGACCAAAGGTGCGGTGCATAAGCCTTGCCTTTTAACATGTGGCGTAAGGCGCGGTATATAGACTGTGTCTTTCTGTAAAGGGTGTTAGATCATGAAATATATCTGAAAGGGTGTCTGACAGGTAAATATATAATGAAAAAGTAATTTTTGGGGAAAATCGCCAAAAGTGATCAAAGTAAATTGCCATTCTGTGCTCAAATCAATATATATACATACATACAAAAAGGCCATTTACTTCACATCTACTTCACATCTACTTCATTTCTTCAACCTTTTCAAAACCCTGTAGCTTCCTAACATTTTTCTTCTTGTTTTGGTATTATCTTTTGTTGTTATACTTATAATCAAACCCAAAGGGGCAGGTGACGGCGAACGAAACTGGGATCCCAATGGCAAGCAACATTGGGATAGAAACCCAGGCACCAGTCACGACGATGATGCTCGACAATCCATACAAGATGGTGACGCAGCGGGTGTTGCATGTGCACCGTGGCTAAACGCCTCCTCTTCGGACTTGGTCTTGGTCCGACCATCATCGAACTCGACCACCATGGGGCCGGTCCTGACATCCAAGCCGTCCTCTTTCAGCTCGTGGCCGATGGTCGACCCTGCCGTGTTGTTGGTGGGAAGTTCCTTGGTGGCATTGAAACCCTCATGGCTTGCAACATCAATGGCACACTGGTCCCTCTCCTCAAAGAAGTTGGTGCTCTTTGGCTCTGATTCTCTCGATTCAACATTCCCATGTTTCACAACAGTGTACCGGAATATCCCGGTCTAGCTAGATCTGGCTAACTCTTATTTATTATATGAATTAACTGTTATTTTTACATTTATATATGGATATCATGATTTGCAGTCTCTTCAGTTTTCGTGTTTTTCAATTAAAACGGTAGGGTTTTCAATATATGTAAGCTTTCTCTTTCAACAATAAATAGCTAGCTAGGGTTGCCCTGCAGAGTACGGGGTGACGCCAATGTGAGCTGAGCTTATTTCTTGCTTGTCAGCTTCTTTGTCATGAGCATTAAATTACTGGTTTTCTCATCTTAATCAAAATTAATTAACTCATTGTTATTTACTACTTAAATGCTTCTTTATACAAATCCATTTCATTAGTTTGGTATATGATAAACTGATAGCCGGCGAAGGAAAGAAAGAAGAGAGCCAAAAAAAAAAGTACAAAGGTCCATCTGGAATGTTGCTTAGAAGGAATGATAGTGTGGGATGCATGCATTCAGGCATGAACACCCTTGGTTGACTAACAGTATTTTCCCAGGAAAATGATGGATTATTATTAATCAAACACTAATTCTTCAAACAAATCTCTCTCTCGGTTATCTATTTTGTCAGTGGAAGTCGGATGGCGTGAAATAAAAGGAGTACTGTGTGATTTTTTTTTTTTTGCCTCCTTGCAGTCCACTCCTTATGTAAGTTTCCCTCTCTAACTAAAGCAACATGTAACGTAAGGTACCTTTATTGATTTTTGAAGTTGTAACAGTGTAGGGATCCCACTCTATCAGCATATATTTACTAATAGTTGATGTTAATGAAGTCAGCTCGGTAGGGTTTGGCTCTATTCAGATGATTTCACCGATGGTCAAAGAGATGAATCCCTGTTGCAGAGATTTTCCATAATAAGTGAAAGCTTTCACTGTCTTTGAGTACGTAGTTCTGTAGTGATACAAGGGAAACAGCAAGAAAATGATTACACGGTGAAATAACCAATCATTTCCTCATATTCCATCCTTTGAAATTCAAAGTGCACCAAGAGTAAACTATGATTGTATATAATATGCTCAGATAAAAAATTTCAAGTAGACCATGATTTTCTCATTTCCTGAGACAGAACAGAATCATGACTAGTCAGTTTTTTGTTTTTAAATTTGGTTAATGTTCTCCTCGTTGGCTGCATGTCAAACTTTATGACACCTTGATTGTCATATCCAACGGTACATATGATGCTATAATATGGTTTCCTTTGTACTTTTGCTTTCCTATTTGGGAGACGAAAAATAAGTAATTTAAGAACTCTATTTTAACCGATAGTGAAAATGAAATTGAGAGTTATCCAAAATGTTCAGTAAAAATTATTACAATTTACCTAAGAGAAGTAACGTTGTTGTTGTTTGATTCAAAACATCAACGATGATTCTCACGAAGGAAAAAGTAAATACTAAAACTTAGAGTGTTTGAATCAAGGAATGTGGGATTCCCATGTGAATGGAATTTACATTCCCATGGGAATAGAATTTACGTTCCCATATTTGGTTGGCCGGGAATATCATTCTCGGTAATTTTTATTACTAATAGTATTTTTTTGGGTATATTACCGTTTGAAAACCAGGTTCAACTTTACTTGAATTTTATGGAAGCAGCCCATTGCTAAGGCCAATTGTTTAACCGTAAGATGCGTTTGGTTCACGGAATGTAAGATTACCAGTGAGAATAAAAGATTAACAGAGAATAAGATTACTGGGAATGTTGTATTTTGTGTTTGGTTGGTTTAGCAGGAATGTAAGATTAACGTGTTTGGTTAAATGAATAAAAGATTATTGAAATGTATATTTAACAAAATTGTTCTTATTATGTATTTATTTTTTAACAAGTTGGAAAATATTTATATATTTATTTAAAAAAATAAATTCATAAAATTTATATATATTTTTTACAAAATTGAAAATATAAAAAGGTTTAATGAAAGGGTAAAATTTTATTTTAACCCTTGAACTTCGTATAAAATTTTAATTATAGACTATTTTTTTTGTAAATATAAAATAGTTTAAGGATAAATTTGTAATTTAAACTTCGTAGAATTTTTATTATTCAATGAAAAAATAAGAATATTTTTTAAAGAAATTTTTTTAAGGGCATTTTAGTCTAAAATTTCGGTAATCCAATAATACCTAAGGAAAGGGAGATAATGATATTTCCGGTAATATACCCAAAAATCCACTATTAATAATGTAAGATTACCGAAAATGACATTCCCGATCACTCAAACGAGAGAATATGGATTTCATTCCCATGTGAATCTCACATTCCGTCAATCAAATACAACCTAAGAGTATGTGGTTGGGCCGTTTGGGTTATTTTACATTATTAGGGTAATATAAGATTCTGAAATATTATTGAGAATTAAATGAAGTTCCAACGGCTAGATTTTCTTAGATCCTCTTTGGAATCTGAGATTTCCCTCGTTTTCTAACCCCCAAATATAACCTATAAATAACACAGCCTGAAAAACCCTGAATTCCATCACCCATTACGATTATATTCTTGAAAATCAGTACCGTTACCTTTTTCTTTTGTGGAAAATGTGGGAGACAGTGGAATCAGAGGTCAAGAAGAGCAAGAAGGACGAGAAAAAGAAGTGAAGATCGGTTTACATGAATTCCTTGAAAAGGGTTTCCTCTCTTGTACCCCTCTTTTCTGTTTTAGGACGAATAATGAAATAGTTGTCTGTTTTCTTGAATTTGTGCAGGAACACAGGTATAGCGGGATTGTAGAGGATTGTTATTGTGATTATGAGACAGTTGATCATCTTAATGAAGAAGTATTACATCCAATACTACAGGACCTTGTTAAAACCCCATTTTCCCGGTACTTCAAGGTTAGCTCAATGCCCGTTGCCCGTTGCATGATGGAATATTACGTGATTAACTTAGTATATTATTTTAGAATTAACTTTCAGAATGTTGATGCGGGGATCTGAGAGCTTTCCATCATAACAGGTAATTTCAGGAAACTAACGGATAATTGGTATGTTAAATAGCCGATATTGTTTTCAATACAATACTCATACTCGCGGTAGTTGTACTGTTAAAAGGAAGTGATAATAAGATTTTTGCAAGTTTTGAAGTCAACATGTTTTTAAAATGAAAAACGCACAACAGTTGAAGTTATTCAGAAGTCTAATTACTATGATGCTCAAGTGGAACAAATTTAGGCATATAAATAGATTGCTCCTATTTGGAACTTTTTATTTTATTTTTCTTAGTACCGAAAGGTTTTTTTATATGCTGTATTTGAAATTGATGCTCTAGTAAGGTCCCTTGATTTTCGTTGAAGACTAGTTTTCTTTTTTGGCCATGGGCAGGTTAACATATGGTGTAACTGTCCGTTTTGCCCTGATGATGGTATGTTCCGTTTGCGGGATTGTAGTGTTTGTGAAGAAAGTGAATTCCCTGAATCATTTAAGAAGCCCTACCATTACAGCCTTCCATCAGATGACCTTAAGTGCCAAGAAGGAAAATTAGAGGCCACTGATGACCGCGTGCTAGATAGTAAAGCTTTTAGAGGTTGGACAGAAACAGATAATCCCTGGACATATGATGATGAGACTGATAATTGTGAGTCCGATTTTTTCTCAACAGCTCTGACATTTTCAGTTTCTTTTGCCTGTTATCATGTATTGGATGCTCTTAAGTTCACTGCATATGCCCTTGGGATTGATAGTTAAATTGATGTTTTGCATTAAGATTCAGTGCTTCTCTCTTGGTAAAGCTTGTTACAGAAAGAATTGCAGTGAGCATGGTGGTGTTTTAATGTATTCCAAAAAATTGAACTTTTCAATCATTGAACAATTTCATTTTTGCCGATGAGATGACATGTGAACCTTCAACTGAACACGGAGCTCTACACTGGCTATACTGGTCCATTAGCTAGAAGGATATGCGATGCTGTCTACTCGAACATCTGTCCCAAATGTGAATTTTCACTTGTTTTTTCTTTTATACATGTTTGAACGAAGGATGCCTTAGCACTTTTTTCTTTTTGCATTTAGAGGCATTCGGCTCTTGCCACTTAAAATTTTGATTTTTGAGAAATAACTATTATTGAATATCCTTTATTAATTGTTTGCTGGATTCCTCCTCATGATTTGTTCACTGTACCTTTTTAGCTTAAGGAGCTTGCAGTGTATGTTTTTTTTCTCCTGATCAGAAAATGATACATAGTCTATTAGTGTTCAAATATTTGGAACCAGGTTTGTCTCATGGTACTGGCAGGTTTGTCTCATGGTACTGGTGTTTCTGGATTTTAACTTCCATCCTTCATATTCAATATACATAACAATTTATATATTCAAAGCATGTTTGTGTATTTTTACGTGTTATAATCGTGTTTAAGGTATTACATATTTATATAAAATTTGATGTATTTTATAATTTGTGCAATATAGATTTTGCTACATTCGTGCTCATATTCATGTTGCGTCATGTTTTAGTTAAACGTTTTCGTGATGCATTCATGTTGTGTAACCATATCGTCTCCAATGCAACCATCTCTCTCTATCTCACTCACAAACAAAAACACACACAAATATTTGTGTATTGGATTTTTTATGTTTGGTGATGAACCTCAAATCAACATAACTTAAATGTATTCTTTTACTATTTGGAGAAGTGATTATTTACTGTGATTGACATGATTTATGTTCTAGCATGTCCACTTAGTTACAATTGTCCTGATTGGAAGATAGAGATATACTATTGAGTCACTTTTTTTCTTCCCAAAAAATCCTTCCATTTTTACTCTGCTATGCAGATCCAGCTGAAGAATTGTGCCAAGAAGAAAAAATACTGTACAAATTGATTTCCGGTCTTCACTCATCTATTTCAGTCCATATAGCTTTTAATTATCTGCTTGATAAAGCCAAGAACTTGGTATATATTATCAATTTTATGTATTTTTATTTGTAGGTGCAGAATAGTTCTATATATTACATTTTTCCTATTTCCTAATTTCAGTGGGGGTATAATCTTGACTTACTGTATAACCGGATTTTAAGATGTCCAAATCATGTGCAAAACTTATACTTCACATTCCTCTTTGTTCTCCGAGCTTTGACAAAGGTGAGTAGCATGAGTACAAGTACATGATAAATCTATATTTACTATGCTATGCAGATCCAACTGAAGAATTATGCCAAGAAGAAAAAATACTGTACAATATCCGGTCTTCACTTAACTATTTTAATCCATATATAGCTTCTGATTATCTGCTTGATAAAGCCAAAAACTTGGTCTATATTATCAATATTATGTACTTTTAATTGTAGGTGCAGAATAGTTGTATATATAACATTTTTTCTATTTCCTTATTTCAGTGGTAGCCCTCACTAGCTAAGGAATTTTAAGGGAGTGTTTCCACTTTCTTTTTCATTTCTGACCTCTGATATTTGTGCCACTGGTTTAATCAAGTATTGGAATGATATGAAAATTGCACTTGGTTTTTCAGTGCATTGAGGACCGTTTAGGGTGTGTGAAATGTCGACTTTGGGGAAACTCGACTACGAAAAGGACAAAGAGGACCTGAGCTGAAACAGAAAATACAAGCTCAGTTAAAAAATATCAGGTTTCTCCTAGTTGGTGACGCATTAAAAAAGATGCAATTTCTTATTCCTACATTATGTTGTTGGCACATTAAGATATGTCTGAATTCATCCAAACTTTGACATTATCAAGAGGAAATGAAATCTGAAATTGTAATTTTGACTCTCTTTAGGTTCTTGGTAGCCCTCACTTGCAAAGGAATTTTAAGGGAGAGTTTCCACTTTCATTTTCATTTCTGACCTCTGATATTTGTGCCGCAGGATTAATCAAGTATTGGAATGATATGACAATTGCACTTGGTTTTTCATTGCATTGACGGACTTTGTAGGGTGTGTGAAATGTCGATTTTGGGGAAAGCTTGAGGTTCTTGGTCTTGGAACGGCTTTGAAGATATTCTTTGTTAATGGTGAAGAGCACTTGCATCCGACAGTAAGTATTTCCTACTTTTGACTTTCCATTTTGAGTTTTGATTTGATTCTAGTGTATGGTTAAAATCAAGGATCCTTTTCCAACTCTATTGGCTAGAATTCTTGCTTGAAGAACTTTTGAAGTTATTGAAACTCTACCTACAAAATGGCGTCATATATAATGCGTGGGAAGAACTAGAAACATTTAAAGTAACTTCATTTTCTGTTCAGTTAGGCTGTTGCTAATTATTCATTTGTCTTTTCGTATTGTGGACATCTCTAGGTTTCCATTAGCAACTAGTTTTTATGTTTTCTTTGCATGGATGTAGTAATTTTGATTTGGACTAAAGCTCAGTTTTTACCCCATAGTTGGGGTTGCAACGGAACGAAGTTTCCCTGATGAATCTACTCAATCGACTATCTGAATCTTTGAAAATTGTCCTTGAATTGGGAGCGGCAGCTGAAAAACTGAATGAAGGGACAATAATATCTCCTACTCGGTTGAACAACCTGGTGTAAAGGATGTGGGCAAAAATTGTTAAGACACAGGTAACACATTATCAACATCCAGGCTTTTAACGTACCCGACCATACAGGTGAGTAGAACTCCATTTGATTAAAATTTATATTATTCCTTTAAAATTATGAATTATTTCAATTTAAGTTATTCTAGTCAACTTGTTTTTTTATTTTTTGGGTTTCGAATTCAAGTCAAGTTTGAATTAACTATTTTTTTTATAAGAATTGGCCCCATTAAAAACCCCCTTTATAATTATTGTGCTGTGAAACACAATAATCATGGCAAGGGGAAAAGGGTGCCCAAATTTTATTACCAAACATAAAATTACAACCAAACCAAATAAACATTTTAGTACAATAGACCAAACCTTCAACTCAACAGCCCAACTAAATTCGAGTAACTGAAAAATAAAAAATTAAAACGTGGTTTTGTTTTTTAGTTAAATATTTGATTTTTTTGTAACTTGATCTATGATTTTCTTTTTTTTTGAATTCTTCTTTTGTTTTAAGTCTGTTTTTTACCAAATCTAAATCATATGTTCCTCAAAATATAGTAGAATGGTTGTGTAATTTCAATTTCTCTTTTTGACAACAATTTCCTTTATTGCAATTTAGTCTCTCAACTTTGTATTTTATTCAAATTGATTTTCCGACAACTACCCTTTGCAAAAAAAATTTCCATCAATTCCTTAACTCCTTTATACTCTCGTCAATACATTATTTTCAAATCAATTTCTTAAAAATTATCATAAATATATTATATAATTTTAGATAACATTTGGTTTATTAAATAACATTATAAATTTTACTTGCATATGTGAAAAAATATAAAAATAGAATAGAATAGTTTTCTATTTTCTTGAATTTTTGCAGCAACACTGGTATAGCGGGATTGTAGAGGTTTGTTGTTGTGATTATGAGACAGTTGACCATCTTAATGAAGAAGCATTACATCCAATACTACATGACCTAGTTAAAACCCCATTTTTTCGGTATTTCGAGGTTAGCTCAATGCCCGTTGCCCTTGCATGATGGAATATCATGTGAATAATTTAGTATATTATTTTAGAATTAACTTTCAAAATGTTGATGCAGGGACCTGAGAGCTTTCCATCATAAATGGTTATGTATTCAGGAAACTAACGGATAAATGGTATGTAAAATAGCCGGTTTAGCACTCATAACATTCTGTTAAGAAATTATAGTATTCTTTCTGATATCGTTTTCAATACAATATTTATACTTGCGGTAGTTGTACTGTTAAAAGGAAGTGATTATAAGATTTTTGCAAGTTTTGAAGTCAAACATGTTTTTAAAATGAAAAGCGCACACCAGTTTAAGTTATTCAAAAATCTAATTACTTATGATGCTTAAGTTGAAGACTAGTTTTCTTTTTTTGCCATGGGCAGGTTAAATTATGGCGTGACTGTCCGTGTTGGCCAGATGGTGGTATGTGCCGTTTGCGGGATTGTAGTGTTTGTGAATGTCCAGAAGGTGAATTCCCTGAATCATTTAAGAAGCCCTACCATTACAGCCTTCCATCAGATGACCTTAAGTGCCAAGAAGGAAAACCAGAGGCCACTGTTGACAGCACGCTAAATAGTAAAGCTTTTAGAGGTTGGAAAAAAAAAACAGATAACCCCTGGACATATGATGACGAGACTGATAATTGTGAGTCCGATTTTTTTCTCAACAGCTCTGACATTTTCAGTTTCATTTGCCTGTTTTTATGTATTGGATGCTCTTAAGCTCACTGCATATGCCCTTGGGATTGATCGTTAAATTGATGTTTTGCATTAAGATTCAGTGCTTCTCTCTTGACAATGCTTGTTACAAGAAGACTTGCAGTGAGCAGCATGGTGGTGTTTTTCAATCATTGAACAATTTCACATTGCAGATGATATGACAATTGCACTTGGTTTTTGAGTGCATTGATGGACTGTGTAGGGTGTGCAAAATGTCACCTTTAGGGAAAGCTCGAGGTTCTTGGTCTTGGAACTGCGTTGAAGATACTGTTCTCTGTTAATGGTGAAGAGCACTTGCGTCAGACAGTAAGTATTTCCTACTTTTGACTTTCCATTTTGGGTTTTGATTTCTTTCCAGTGTATGGTAATATCAAGGATCCTTTTCCAACTCTATTGGTTAAATTCTTGCTTGAAGAACTTTTGAAGTTATTGAAATTCTACCTACAAAATGGCATCATATATAATGCGTGGGAAAAACTAGAAACATTTAAAGTAACTTCATTTTCTGTTGCAGTTAAGCTGTTGCTAATTTTTCATTTGTACTTTCGTCCATTATCAACTAGTTTTTATGTTTTCTTTGCATGGATGTAGAACTTTGATTTGGACTAAAGCTCAGTTTATTACTCCGACCGAAGTGATTTTCCTGATGAATCTACTCAAATAGACTATCCGAATCTTTGAAATTTGTCCTTGAAATGGGAGCGGCAGCTGAAACACTGAATGAAGGGACAATAATATCTCCTACTCGGCTGAACAACCTGGTGTACAAAGGATTTTGGAAAATTTGTTAAGACACAGGTAACACATTATCAACATCCAGGCTTATAATGTACCCGAACATACAGGTGAGTAAAACTCCATTTGACTAAAAAACATTATCAACTTGTTTTTTTAGTTTTTGGGTTTCGAGTTTGAGTAAAGTTTGAATTTACAAAATTCGAGTAAACGAAAAATAAAAAGTTAAAACATGGTTTTGGTTTTAGCTAAATATTTGATCTTTTGCAGCTTTGATCTCTGATTTTCTTGTTTTTTTTTTTAATTCTTCTTTTGTTTTAAGTTTATTTTTTTACCAAATCTAAATCATATGTTCCTCGAAATATGGGAGAATAGTTGTGTAATTTGAATATCTCCTTTTGACAACATTTTTTTTTTTGCAATTTAGTCTCTCAACTTTGTATTTTATTCAATTTGATTTTTTGACTATTACCCTTTGCAATTTTTTCCATCAATTCCTTAGCTCCTTTATACTCTCATCAATACTTTATTTTTAAATCAATTTCTTAAAAGATATCATAAATATATTATATAATTTTAGATAACATTTGATGTATTAATTAACATTATAAATTTTACTTACATGTGTGAAAAAATATAAAAATATATATCATATATTGTTAGCGAAGACTGTTTAAATTGAAATCAATAAGTACCGTAACATTATAAATAATTATATGTAAATTTGAACAAATATATTCGATTTGATTCAAATTTTATATGAACTTAACTCTAATTGAATTTTTTTCGAATAAAATTTGAATGTTAGAATTGTAATTGTAAATTCCATTAACTCGAATATTTTTCACTTGACCTATGTAATACTCGCCCCTACCCGAACATGTTTGGCTTTCTGTTTTGCCTTACCACACACATTTGTGTTTTTTGCAGGTAATGATAACAAAAGGAAGAGAATTCAGCTCCAAAGAATCATATCTTTCTTTCAAAAGCAAGAATAGGGTTCTGGAAGCATAATACGATCAGCGGTTTGGTTATAGTTGCATGATACTAAGAAAGTAGTCGAAACTTGAAGTGTAATTGAGAGGCCTTTTTTCTCTTTGTTTCCTCTGTGTTCAATTGATACAAATTCAAATACCATGGTTCACATTTACGTATACTCGGGTTCCGTCTCTTGTTCTGCTCTTTTCTGTTTTAGGATGAATGATGAAATAGTTGTCTATTTTCTGGAATTTGTGCAGGAACAGAGGTATAGCGGGATTGTAGAGGATTGTTGTTGTGATTATGAGACAGTTGACCATCTTAATGAAGAAGTATTCATCCAATATTCCAGGACCTTGTTAAAACCCCATTTTTCCGCTACTTCAAGGTTAGCTCAATGCCCGTTTCCCATTGCATGATGGAATATTATGTGAATAACTTAGTATATTATTTTAGAATTAACTTTCACAATGTTGATGCAGGGACCTGAGAGCTTTCCATCATAAATGTTTATGTATTACAGTTAATTTCAGGAAACTAACGAATAAATGGTATGGTAAATAGCCGTTTTAGCAGTCATAACATTCTGTTCAGAAATTATAGTATTTTGTCTTATATTGTTTTCAAAACAAAACTCATACTTGCGGTAGTTGAACTGTTAAAAGGAAGTGATTATAAGGTTATTGAAAGTTTTGAAATCAAACATGTTTTTAAAATGAAAAACGCACACCAGTTTTTTTTTTATAGGAAGTGGAGGCCTCGTTAAAAACCCCCTTCATGATTAAAGGAACATCAATCGGTATTCCTTAATCAGCGGAAGGAGGAAAAGAGTGTCTCAAAATGCATTAATAACTAAAAGATTACATAATGTTTAAAACAACCAATCCCCTTACAAAAACAACCCGAAACACACCAAACAACACATCTTACACTCAATTAAAAACATCCTAAACCCAACAAACAATAACTACCCAATACCATCATTAGCTAAGCTATCAGCTTCTATATTAGCTGTTCTGCCAACCCATCTAATAGCACCCTCCAATACTCTTATCATGGCAGCAATATCTTTCACTAGATCAAGGAAAACAACAGGACAACTATCTAAATTCTTAACCCAATCCACTGCAAGTTTGCTATCAGATTCAACAATCAACCGATTCTTAAATCTCTGAAGAATAGGCTCAAAGATAATTAAACCCCTCTTGATGGCTATAAGCTCCAGCAAAGTAGGAGGGCCTGGACCAGCA
Organism: Hibiscus syriacus; assembly: GCF_006381635.1. NCBI lineage: Eukaryota > Viridiplantae > Streptophyta > Magnoliopsida > Malvales > Malvaceae > Hibiscus > Hibiscus syriacus. The sequence goes on from NW_024062470.1 coordinate 583,260, forward strand.
GATTCTTTGAAAGAACCATTCATCTCGCCAGCATCATCTCTTAATAAACCACCTACACCGCTCTTTCGCCAATCATCGCAAACTGCTGCATCTATATTCAATTTTAGATAACTCTTTGGAGGAGGGATCCAGGACACAATTTTAGGAGCCGAGTTTCTAGAAGAACAACAAAAATCTGCAATAGATGGATCACTAATCAGGGAGTCTTTAGAAGTAGTAACCTCGTTGAACTTAGCTAAAAACCAAGAAGCCAACCTTAGCCTAGCCATGAAAAATAGCTCAATCTGATCTAAAGGCCTTCCTTCAAACACCATGACATTTCTAAATTTTCAAATAGTCCAAAGCACTACTCCCGGAATTAATGACCAAACAGAAGAAGAAGACATCATATCATTCCAAGCAAGTAGAAATCCTTGAGCATTAACGTGAAGAACCGAACTAAGTTTCCAAAAATTCAGAAACTTATTCCAAAGGGACCATGCCACCGTGCAAGAGAAAAATAGGTGAGGGACAGATTCAATCTCTCTTTTACACAAATGACAAGAAATATCAACAATCCCCGAAACCCCTTGTTTTTGTAACTCAAACTTTACTGCCAACTTCTGATGCCCTACTTGCCACATAAAAGTTTCTACTTTTGGAGGCACCAAGCCCCTCCAAATGCATTTCACCCAAAAATTGTCTTCTGCCGATTCTAGGAAACAAGTCTTCATACAAGGTTAACAGAAAAAATACCTTCCCCGTTGCCTTTCCAAATCAGACAATCTCTAGACTCTTGTGAAAGACTGAAATTATGAATGATAGTAAATTTGAAAACCATTCCAGCTCCCAATCACATAGGTTTCTTCTCAACTGAACATACCAAGACCACCCTGATGAATTGAACTCACCAAACTCATTTAATATCTCAAACTCATTTAATATCCCAAACTGATTCAAAGAAAGAGCAAAAATTCTCGGGAAAACAATCTTCAAAGGATGATTTAGAGCCCAAATATCAAACCAAAACCTAATTCTCTCCCCATTACCCACTTTGACTTAAATCATGCTACGAAACTTAGCACCAAACTCATCAAGTGATTATTAACCACCGATTTCCAAATCCAAGAAGCATTTGTTGGTAATTTGTTAGAGAGAAAAATCATATTAGTGTTCAGATTGTATTTGAAACAAATCATCTTCTTTCAAATTGATTCTCTATCATTAGCAAACTTTCAAAACCATTACCCTAATAATGCCCTATTCATAAAATTGAGATTCAGCACACCAAGACCACCACAACTTCTTGATTTACACACTGTGGACCAGTTTACCCAGTGTATTTTCTTAGATTTTGCCCCTCCTCCCCATAAAAAATTGGTCATGATAGAGTTCAACTTAGAATTCATTGCTGTTGGAATTTTAAACATAGATAGATAATATGTAGGTAGAGAGCATAATATTGATTTCAATAATACCAGTCTCCCTGCCAAAGAAAGAGTTTTTGCCTTCCAACCCGAAAGCTTCTTAAAAAATTTCAGAACAACCGGATCCCACAGAGCAGAAAAATTCCTATTTGCTCCAAGCGGCAACCCTAAATAATCAGAAGGGAAAGTATCAACTGCACCCCCAAGGTCCCCCGCCCACTCCTTGACCTCTTCGTCACTAATATTAATGCCAAATAATTTACTTTTGCTGAGATTAAGCTGAAGACCAGACATAATTTCAAAAACTCGTAGAACTCTCTTAACGTTTAAGATATGCGTCTTGGATGCATTACAAAAAATTATAAGGTCGTCTGCAAATTGCAGATGAGATAGCATATAAGAACCTTCTTCTTTGCCTACAACCAAACCATTGAACAACCCCGAAGAAACCTCCTTAAGAAGCAGTAGATTAAGGAGCTCTCCTATAAAATTAAATAATAATGGGGAAAGGGAGTAGCCCTGTCTAAGTCCTCTTGCCATTGAAAATTCCTCTGTGCCTAACCAACACTGACACCGAGGCTGTAGTCACACATTTTCTTATCCAGCTGCACCATTTTATTCCAAAACCCATTTTGTCCATTACTTTATAAAAAATATCCCAATCCACTGTATCATAAGCTTTCTTGAAATCTACCTTAAACACGCATCCCTTCAAACCTTTCTTCCTCCAAAAGTCTATTCCTTCATTAGCTATAAAAGAACAATCCAAGATTTGTCGACCAGGAGTGAAAGCAAATTGTGAAGCACTAACAACGTCATTCATGCAACATCTCAACCTTCTCGAAAGACATTTCGAAAGGATCTTGTACATTCCACCTACTAAACTAATAGGTCTGAAATCATCTAAGCCACCAATGTTTGAACCCTTTGGGATGAGGGTTATGAAAGTGTGATTAATACCATGCTCCCAATTTTTACCCAAGTAAAAATTATGAAAAAATTCCAGCATCTTTCAAAGTGGACCAAAACCTTTTGAAAAATCTCATATTTAGCCCATCCGGCCCTGGCGCTTTGTTACTATCACATGAATTCAAAGCCTCCCAAACTTCTTCTTCCGAGAACCTTTTTTCAAGGCTAATATTCTGCTCTAAAGAAATTCTTGAAAAATTCAGCTTGATGTCTTCCACTTCCAGAGTAGACTGGGAATTAAAAGTTTCGACAAAGTGATCACGGACACTTGTCTTGATGAGAATCGGATCATAAATGATTTCATTTTTAATTTTGAGAGCATTCAATGAATTCAACCTCCTCCTAATTGTGCCATAAGTGTGAAAAAATTTTGTATTTCGATCTCCATCTTTTATTCATTTCACTCTTGAGTTTTGTATCCAAATCTGCTCCTCAATTCTGTATAATTTCCACAATTCGGATCTCAAAGAACGCAATTCAGCTACACTGTTTGTACCCCTCACATCCTGCTGTGACTGTAAATTATGCTATAATTGATTAATCCTCACTTCTAAAGCAGAAATGGCAGAACCTGGAAACTACTCTCTCCTTCCAAACCATTTTTAATAGCTGATTTTGTACTTCTAATGATGCTCAGAATACCAGCTCTTATCTAAACTTCCTTACATTCTTTAATAGCAGCTACAACCTGCTCATCAAACCAATCCTCATTCATCAAATAATTAAACAGCCTTAAAGGTTTCTTACCCCAATTATCACCCCCACTCTATAGCAATATTGCATTATGGTCAGAAATGGATCTCGAAAATAGATGTTGGGTGATATCCGAGAATGCGGATGAAAAATTAATACTAAGCAAACACCTATCCAATCTGACAACAGTAGGGTCTTCCCAATTGTTACCCCAAGTAAATCTTGCCCCAGTTAATGGAAATCAATTAAACCCGATTGATGAACAAACTGCCTAAAAATCTCCATCGAATTTCTGTTTTGTGCTCTACTATCCTTCTCCTCTTCTGTTAAATAAGCATTAAAATCCCCTCCTACACAAAAAGGAATACTAATACCATTCAAAAACATGCAAAGCTCCTCAAAAAAACCTGCTTTCTCTTTCTCCACCGAAAGGCCATATACATTAATAAACCCACACAAATTGATTCATTTTGAATTTCCCTAAAATAGCAATAAATCTCCTATGAATTTGCTTATCTTCAACCTCAAAAACATTGTCATCCCAACAACTTAATAAACCCCCTGATGAACCTTCTGCTGGCGATTCAACATACCCTTGAAGATTGTTCAGACCACTTCTTCTCAAAAAGACCTTGGACATACCTCCACTTTTGTTTCTTGCAGAAAAAGAAAGGATGGTTTCTTCTCGGAGACCATTTTCTGAACAACTCGATGTTTTTCTTTTTTCCCCAAACCCCTGACATTCCATGACAATATTACTATCTTTGGTCTCATGGTAATAAGCTAATACCAAAATCTTCCCCCAGCTTTTCAGCCTACTCAACTAACCCCATTCAAACCTTTCTCTAAATTCATGATTTTATCCAAGAAAGCTTCCTTCCCTTCTTTGAATGATATACCCAACATCTTGTTTATTTCCCAAGTTGCAAGAGCTTCCTTTAATAACGAAGGAAAAGTTGAGGATGAAATTGTGGAAACACTAACCTGTTCTAAAGCATCCGTAATCAAAATCCTTTTAAGTCTCCTTTTAAAACTCTTGTTCCCCACATCTTCACAGTCCTCTTCTGCTTGATTGAAACCCCCTCTGTTTTAGAATTGATTTCCTGCAAACTTTTGAGCCAAATGTTTCTCTCCCTAGATCTTTTATAAACTCAAACCCCCTCTGTTTTAGAATTGATTTCCTGCAAACTTTTGAGCCAAATGTTTCTCTCCCTAGATCTTTTATAGACTCTTATAACTTCTTATCATCTTTATTCCCACCGGAGCATTTTTCATAGAAATAGTATCTGCTGAACGATTTTGAAAAGCACCCCCAAGGTTAACAAATTATTACCTTCCACAGACCCCACATTAACTGAATTCAATGCTGAATTATTAAGACCACCCTCCACTATAATTTCACTGGAATGGATCCCCTTTTTTACTGTCTCCTTTGGACTGCTTGGAGAAATCAAACACTGGTTATGGAATGGAAACCCAAGCCCAGAAATTTGAACTGCTGGACCTGTAGGAATTAACTTTTTTATTGGGAAAATGGGCTCATTACTTTCAACTGTTTGGGCTTGAGAATTGCAATTTGAATTATTCAAATTCCTTAAACCCAAACCTGCAAAATCTCCCTTTTTAAAACTCCCAAAACTGTGCAAATCTGAAATCCCTTCATTAATGCTTTTCCCATCCTTGCTTCTTCTAGGAGACTGATATCCTCTGCCAATGTTAACAAAACCAGAAGTAGCTCCTTGTTCCATCCAACTATCAACTCTCTTGCGTGCTTCCTCAACCAACCGAACAATACCTGTCTTATCAGTTGACTTTAGGTTGTTTTCTTTCATCTCCGACGACTCTGATGCAGTTTCTCCTCCATCAGAAAAATTTTCCAACGTGGAACTTGAGAAAAACCCAGAATAGATAGAAGTCGAACCCAACTTAATTTTCACCTTGTAGGATCTTCCATACGATCCTAAAGTAATCACTTCCGAAACATCAAAAGGACTTGCCACCCTAACCAGAATTTTCACAACCGAGAGATCCTCCTTGTTTTTAGTGGAATCCTGAATACCTTCCACAGTCCCCCACTTCCCCTCTAGCTTTTCTAAAAAAGCTTCTTTCCAACATAGTAATGGAACACCAAAGAGCTCCACCAAACAAAAAGCCATTGCCACATCTCCTTCATTCAACAGAGGTGCCAATCTGTCAAAACAACAACATAACAACTCACTTCTTTTCATTCAAGCCTCCTTCATCTCCTCATTTGACTTGAATATAATAACACAAGATTTCCAAATGTAACCCTAGCTGGCAATCTGAACTTCGATACCTTCTTTAGCCAAAGCACTCTGCACCAACTCCAATTCAAACGCTTGTTTTACTATGCCCGTCAGTGATCTTTTCACCCAGGATGAATGATCAGAAGGAATATGCATCTCCCAAATATTCTTCTTTCCTTTCCCTTTTATGAAGCATCATTTTATTCTCTATATCTTTCAAAGCTCTTCTCTGCGGGATGTTCATCATCAAGGCATCCTTGTATGACCTATCATCCCTTATGCTTCTCGTGAGCTGAAGTCTCTCGGTTGGATTGGAATTTTCTTCTGTAATCTTCTTTGAAGAACCAGTTAGAGCCTTAGATGACCCTACATACCTTGATCGATCTTTCTGTTATTTTGCAACTCCAACAAAAACTTTCCTCCCATCTATCCATGACCCGTTTAAATTTTCGACTGCCTTTCTCATTCCAACTTCATTATCAAACTGAACGAAGGCAAACGAGTAGGATTTATACTTTGGTTTGTTCGTCTCATTTGGAATGAAAACTCTAACCACATGACCTTGGGATGAAAATAATTCTGTTAACTCTCTTCTAGAGACTCTCTTGCTAAGATTATCAACGAACACCGTCCAACTCACGTCGGAGGAGGACTGACCTTTCTCTCTGTCTCTCTCTACTTTCTTTACTCTCTCACTCATGTTTTTACCTGTTCTATTTTGCAATATATCTTGAATGACACAACATCAAAATTGCCACACCAGTTTCAAAAGTCTAATTATAATGATGCTTAAGTGGAACAAAATTAGGCATAAGAATAGATTTCTCCTATTTGGAACTTTCTTTTATTTTTTTTTCTTAGTATCGACTACCAAAAGGTTTGTTTTGTATGCTGTATTTGAAATTGATGCTCTAGGATTGGTCCCTTGATTTTCGTTGAAGACTAGTTTTCTTCTTTTTTTTGCCATGGGCAGCATAAATTATGGCGTAACTCTCTGTTTTGGCCTGATGATGGTATGTGCCGTTTGCAGGATTGTACTATTTGTGAATTTCCAGAAGGTGAATTCCCTGAATCATTTAAGAAGCCATACCATTTCAGCCTTCCATCAGATGACCTTAAGTGCCAAGAAGGAAAACCAGAGGCCAGTGTTGACCACACGCTAGATGGTAAAGCTTTTAGAGGGTGGACAGAAACATATAACCCCTGGACATATGATGATGAGACAGATAATTGTGAGCTGGATTTTTTTTCTCAAAATCTCTGACATTTTCATTTTCGTTTGCCTGTTTTTATGTATTGTGGATGCCCTTAGCTCACTGCATATTCCCTTGGGATTGATCGTTAAATTGATGTTTTGCATTTAATTCAGTGCTTCTCTCTTGGCAATTCTTGTTGAACTTGCAGTGAGCAGCATGGTGGCGTTTTTCAATCATTGAACAATTTCATATTGCAGCTGATAGGACATATGTGAACCTTCAACTGAACCCGGAGCTCTACACTGGCTATACTGGTCCATCAGCTAGAAGGATATGGGATGCTGTCTACTCGGACAACTGTCCCAAATGTGAGTTATCACTTGCTTTTTCTTTTATGCATGTTTGAACGAAGGATGCCTTAGCACTTTTTCTTTTTGCGTTTAGAGGCATTAGGCTCTTGCCTATTAAAATTTTGATTTTTGAGAAATAACTATTATTGAATATCCTTTTATTAATTGTTTACTGGATTCCTCCTCATGATTTGTTCAACGTACCAAATTAGCTTAAGGAGCTTGCAGTGCGTGTTTTTTCCTCTTGATCAGAACATGATATATAGTCTATTAGTGTTCAAATATTTGGAACCAGCTTTTTCTCATAGTATTGGTGTTTCTGGCTTTTGTCTCATAGTCTATCATGTTTGTGTATTTTTAGGTGTTATAATTGTGTTTAAGGTATTACATAGTTAAATAATATTTTATGTATTTTATAATTTGTGCAATATTGATTTATCTACATTCGTGCTCATATTCATGTTGTGTCATGTTTTAGTTAAACTTTTTCATGGTGCATTCATTTTGTCTAACCATATCGTCTCCAATGCTACCATCTCTCTCTAACTCACAAACAAAAACACACAAATATTTGTGTATTGGATTTTTTATGTCTGGTGATGAACCTCCAATCAACATAACTTAAATGGATTCTTTTACTATTTGGAGAAGTGATTATTTTCTGTGATTGACATAATTTATGTTCTAGCATGTCCACTTAGTTACAATTGTCCTGATTGGAAGACAGAGATATACTATTGAGTCATTTGTTTTTTCTTCCCAAAAATCCTCTTTCATTTTTACTCTGCTATGCAGATCCAGCTGAAGAATTATGCCAAGAAGAAGAAATACTGTACAAATTAATATCCGGTCTTCACTCATCTATTTCAATCCATATAGCTTCTGATTATCTACTTGATGAAGCCAAAAACTTGCTATATATTATCAATTGTATGTATTTTTATTTGTAGGTGCAGAATAGTTGTATATATAACATTTTTTCTATTACCTTATTTCAGTGGGGCCATAATCTTGACATACTGTATAACCGGGTTTTAAGATATCCCAATCGTGTGCAAAACTTGTACATCACATTCCTCTTTGTTCTCCAAGCTGTGACAAAGGTGAGTAGCATGAGTACAAGTACATGGTAAATCTATATTTTCTTTTAAAGTATTTATGTATTGTGGAGTCGGTTATTTCACTGGAGCTTGCTTGATGCATCACAGGCAACTGATTACCTGGAACAAGCTGAATACAATTCTGGTAAAGCAACCGAGGACCTAAAAACACAGTCCCTAATGCGACAGCTAAATTGCAAGCTGCGTGCCCACTTCCACTTGATGAAGCTCGACTAAGGAAAGGACAAAGAGGACCTGAGCTGAAACAGAAAATACAAAGTCATTTAAAAAATATCAGGTTTCTCTAATTTCCTAGTTGGTGACGCGTTTAAAAAGATGCAATTTCTTATTCCTACATTACGTTATTGAACATATAAAATGAGAAACCATATTTACTTAAAACCATACTTTTATTTGCACATTAAGACATGTCTGAATTCATCCAAACTTTGACATTCTCAAGGGGAAATGAAATCTGAAATTGTAATTTTGACTCTCTTTAGGTTCTTGGTAGCCCTCACTTGCAAAGGAATTTTAAGGGACTGTTGCCACTTTCTCTTTCATTTCTGACCTCTGATATTTGTGCCACTGGTTTAATCAAGTATTTGAATGATATGACAATTGTACTTGGTTTTTCAGTGCATTGATGGACTGTGTAGGGTGTGCGAAATGTCGACTTTGGGGAAAGCTTGAGGTTCTTGGTCTTGGAACTGCGTTGAAGATACTGTTCTCTTCTTCACTTGCATCAGACAATAAATATTTCCTACTTTTGACTTTCCATTTTGGGTTTTGATTTCTTTCTAGTGTATGGTTAATATCAAGGATCCTTTTCCAACTCTATTGGCTAGAATTATTTCTTGAAGAACTTTTGAATTTATTGAAACTCTACCTACAAAATGGCATCATATATAATGCGTGGGAAGAACTAGAAACATTTAAAGTAACTTCATTTTCTGTTGCAGTTGGGCTGTTTCTAATTATTCATTTATATTTTCGTATTGTGGACATATCTAGGTTGCCATTAGCAACCAGTTTTTTGCAGGTAATGATAACAAAAGCATGAGAATTCAGCACCAAAGAATCACAACTTTCTTTCAAAAGCAAGAATAGGGTTCTGGAAGCATAATACAATCAGTGGTTTGGTTATAGTTGCATAATACTAAGAAAGTAGTCGAAACTTGAAGTGTAATTGAGAGTTTTTTTTCTCTCTTTGTTTCCTCTGTGTTCAATTGATACAAATTCAAATACCATGGTTCACATTTACATATACTCGGTTGCTTTTACATGAATTCCTTGAAAACGGTTCCCTCTCTTGTACCCCTCTTTTCTGTTTTAGGATGAATGATGAAATAGTTGTTTATTTTCTTGATTTTTTGCAGAAACACAGGTATAGTGGAATTGTAGAGGATTGTTGTTGTGATTATGAGACAGTTGACCATCTTAATGGAGTATTACATCCAATACTACAGGACCTTGTTAAAACCCCATTTTCCCAGTACTTCAAGGTTAGCTCAATGCCCGTTGCCCATTGCATGATGGAATATTATGTGAATAATATAATATGTTATTTTAGAATTAACTTTCACAATGTTGATGCAGGGACCAGAGAGCTTTCCATCATAAATGGTTATGTATTACAGTTAATTTCAAGAAACTTACGGATAAATGGTATGGTAAATAGCCGGTTTAGCAGTCATAACATTCTGTTCAGAAATTATAGTATTTTGACTTATATTGTTTTCAATACAATACTCATACTTGCGGTAGTTGAACTGTTAAAAGGAAGTGATTATAAGTTTTTTGAAAGTTTTGAAGTCAAACATGTTTTTAAAATGAAAAACGCACACCAGTTTCAGAAGTCTAATTACTATGATGCTTAAGTGGAACGAATTTAGGCATAAGAATGGATTACTCCGATTTGAAACTTTTTTTTCTTTGTACCGAAAGGTTTGTTTGTATGCTGTATTTGAAATTTATGCTCTAGGATAGGTCCCTTGATTTTCATTGAAGACTAGATTTCTATTTTTTGTCATGGGCAGGTTAAATTGTGGTGTAACTCTCCGTTTTGGCCTGATGATGGTATGTGCCGTTTGTGGGATTGTAGTGTTTGAATGTCCAGAAGGTGAATTCCCTGAATCATTTAAGAAGCCCTTGCATTACAGCCTTCCATCAGATGACCTTAAGTGCCAAGAAGGAAAACCAGAGGCCACTGTTGACCACACGCTAGATAGTAAAGCTTTTAGAGGTTGGACAGAAACATATAACCTCTGGACATATGATGATGAGACTGATAATTGTGAGTCCGATTTTTTTCTCAACAGCTCTCACATTTTCAGTTTCGTTTGCCTGTTTTTATGTATTGGATGCTCTTAAGCCCACTGCATATGCCCTTGGGATTGATCGTTAAGTTGATGTTTTGCATTAAGATTCAGTGCTTCTCTCTTGGCAATTCTTGTTACAAAACATTTGCAGTGAGCAGCATGGTGGTGTTTTTCAATCATTGAACAATTTCATATATGACATATGTGAACCTTCAACTGAACCTGGAGCGTTGCACTGGTTATGCTGGTCCATTAGCTAGAAGGATATGGGATGCTGTCTACTCGGACAACTGTCCCAAATGTGAGTTATCACTTGTTTTCTCTTTTATGCATATTTGAACGAAGGATGCCTTAGCACTTTTTTCTTTTTGCATTTACAGGCGTTAGGCTCTTGCCTCTTGAAATTTTGATTTTTGAGAAATAACTATTTTTTCTAGGTTTGGGACAGCATGAGCAATAATATGCAATCGAGGAACTCACTTCATCAATAAAGTGATTGACGCCCTAACTCAGCAGATTGCCACTACTTACCATCCGCAAACGAACAGGCAAGCTGAAGTGTCAAACCGCAAGATTAAAATTATTCTCGAAAAAATTGTGAAGCCAGATCGGAAGAATTTGAGCCTGAAGCTTTCCGACGCATTATGGGCTTATCGGACTGCGTATAAAGGTCCTTTAGGATGTCACTGTATCGACTTGTTTTTGGTAAGTCGTGCCATTTTCCAGTTGAGTTGGAACATCGAGCCTATTGGGCGGTTAAGCATTGCAACATGGAATTGGAAGCAAGTGGGGAAGCAGGAAATTTAGTCATTTAGGAGTTGGAAGAAATCCGAAGGAATGCTTACGACAACGTCATAATATTTAAAGAAAAATTAAAAGAATATCATGACAGAAAATTTTCTTTTAAATCATTTGTTGTTGGGTAAAAAGTTCTCTTTTTTTAATTCCAAATTTAAACTTTTTGCAGGAATGTTGAAATAAAAATGGCTCAGACCTTATAAAGTGACCGAAATTTTTTCACATGGCATAGTGGAAATTGAAGACGAAACGAGCCATCGATTTAAAGTAAATGGTAAGAGATTGAAGACATAATATAAAAACACTCAGGTAGGATTAATTGAATAAATTGAATTGGAGGAACATGAGGTCTAAGTAAAACAGGTCGTCGAGCTAACGATGTTAAAAATAGTGCTTCATGAAAAGCAACCTATATTTGTTTTAATATATCTCAATTTTTAGTTTTTAATTTTGGGGTTTTGATTTTTGTAGGTACCCCGTTGTTTAATCTTGAAATTTAGATGAGAGGAAATCGAGAGTCATCCGAACCGATAGTGAAGAACCAACAAAAAATTGAACCCCGAGGCGTGAAGAATGCGTGCGGCAGCAACTAATTTTTTTAATTTGGAGCAACAAATTGAGCACAAAGGAAGCAATGAATTATCGGGCAAGGCTTGGAGCTTTCACCCAATTTTATGAAACTCACCATTTGATTAAAATTGGGCGCGCATTAGCAAGGAATTATGAGGCCGAGCACTTTAGCTAAACCCTATTCCCAATTTCACTTTACTTTGTCGCCTACCCCACGTAATTTCACTGCACTTCGTCGATCGATTTTCCCTTTCCCAGTACCCCACACCACCGCTACTCTTTTATTCCCCGTTTCTCTCTCAATTTTCAACAATGTCGCGGCTGTCATTAAATCGGGAGTATTCCTTTTCCCTCTCCTTTACATTTTTATTTTGAATATCGTTTTTGGACAAAACAACTTAAGTGGGGGAGGATAGCATGTTAGATTTTTTGCTCTCTTGTTGCATGCTTGAAATTAAATATTTTGATATTGATATGCTTAATCAATTGGTTGCCCATTCTCTTGATTTGTTGAGTAATTTGATTGTTTTCCAATGAGTTATCTAATTTCACTTTGAATTGACGTTGAATGAATGATGGTTCGTTGGTTTAGCTAGTTAATTTCTCGAAATTATGATGTTCCATGGATTATTGGTTGATTGATGCATTCACTTGATGCATTGAATCTATTTTGATGAGACTTGAGCCTAATGAGCAGGAATTCTTTGTTTCAATCTTGCTCTTTGTGTATGCTCAACATCGTTTTTGCATTCTAGAACTTGTGGTTTGATTCTTTTTTAGGCTACATGCATATTGAATTTGATGCTTTTGGATGATAAAGGCATTAGGATTAGTCATTTTATCTACCCCAATCAAAAAGCCTACCCTTTATTTTATCCCTTAGTGAACCAAGTTTGAATCGACTTTCCCTTTTCTTTGATTTTCACCTCATCAAATTAAACTTGAAGTCTTTTCCTTCATATCCCCTTTTTTCATACCCTTGTCGAGACCTTGATCATTCAATTTCGCCACACAAAAAATAACAGCCGAAACAGTGAAGAAATACTGCTGAAAATTTGTTCACCTGAAAAAAAAAGTTTCGAAAAAAGAAATAGCACTCCTTTTGTTCGAACAACAGAAAAAAGGAGAAAAATGACCCTTGATTCGAACGATTATCCCTTAGTTGTTTTATTTTAAATTCTCTTCCTTGTGCTTCATTCTTATTGGTGGCTTGTTTCAATTTTTTTGACTCTTTGTCTCGGCAATTTTGAACCTTTCTTTTCGGCCTATTTCCCTACCCAAGCCTTAGCCACGTTACAACCCGATTAAAGACCTCTTGACTCTTGCATTGAATTTGTTTTTAAGTGGTGGAGATTAGCTCACATTACAAGCTTATGGTTATGCATTGACTTGCTTTGGCTTGAGCGTTTCTTATCCTTAAACACTTTGAGCGAATGAGTGAATCCTTTGTGAGGTAATCAAGTTGTGCATCATGAGATTAGTAGTCATTGGAATGTCTTGTTTCGATTATTTCCTAGCTTTGCAACTTGCTTGATTGCTTTCTAAGTTTTAATTCTTTGCTTAATTGTGGTTTAATGGGGCAATCAGATTATGATACGAGTTAAGGAATGACAACCTATGGATTTAGTATGTTGATTGAGAAATGCTTGAGGACAATCACTAGATTAGTGATGGGGAATTTGACTAGTGTTTATTTTGTGCTAAATTTTGTGCGTAAATGTTCTTTGATTGTTCGTGTTTACTACTAAATTGGACGTTTTATGTGCTTTCTGTGTTGGGAAATGATTTCTAGAAAATGTGCTTAAAAGGACCGAAAACTATATTTTTTATTTTGGAATCAAGGCTGGAATAGTGGGCATGAAATGCTGACATGGCAGTGAGTCAACAACTTCTAGAAGACCCGATCAACAGCTTCCAAAAGGTGGACGGACGGCTGAGCATTTCAAGCAATTTATTCAAATTATTTTTAGAATTGTTTTATGCTTAATCTAGGGTTTTAGAATGATATAAATACCCTTTAAGGGTAAGCCTTTTTCATCATTCATTCAACAATCAAACATTTCTTTCTTGTTCTTTCTATCGCTTTATAAAATTTCTCTTTTTCTTTACATTGTTTATTTTCTTTTAACTTTGTTTTTAAAATGCTAAATATGACTTTGGTCATACTTAGTTAACTTTCTTCTAAGCCAAGGGCTAAGCGATGACTCAATTCTAATGTGAGAATTGAAAAGCACTAAGTAACTTTTTCTTTTGCGCTGATTTCAAATCAAAATATTTTTTCAAAACCAAAGATAGTCGATGGTCGGAATGTTGTTGCGATTAAACATGTGGAAGGAAGGATCGACTAATTGATAACAAATGAACTTCCTGGGAACACAACTAGCAAATTGTTGCTAAAGTGAGAATTGAGATCAGAAACAGTTTGTATGGAAACAACTATCTGATTTGATTTTTATGCGCTTAGCGGTTCTTGTTCTACTACAATTAATGTTGATTAGATCAATTTCCAAATTAGAGATCTAAGAGTTGCAGTTGGGTATTCGATATACAAGGTAGTCGCAGTCGCAAGGATCTATCATTGTAGACAAAGTAACCGACATGAATCCCGAAGGGTAAATCTATTTCATTGATCCAAAGAATATGAGCCAAAGCGAATGTCTAATGCTGATTTAATCAATTGAAGTCTCAAGATTCCACCTTTTTCTATTTTCTTTAAATCAATTTTCCTTGTTTTTATTCTTCAACCACAATACCCCATTTATTTCTTTCTATTTCACGCCTAAAGGTCAGAGTCAAAAGACAAAGAATTTCGTCTAACTCTTTAGTCCCTATGGGTTCGACCCTACTTCTATACTACATTAATTTTCTTATTTATTTATTCGAGAAGAATGAATTTATTTTAACGAAGCAAAACGACACCCGTCAGATGGGTATGTGGACAAAAAAATCCCTGAAATGGGGATTCCCAAAACTGTAACCGCAAGTGTTGGGGACATAATAGGTAATGCAACACCGTCACCGCCCCGCACTGTTGCCACCCTAGTATTCCTCGTGTCATCAGTTGTATCAATAAGCCTTCATGAATTACCCATCCATTCACTAGGTTTATTTTGAATATATTAAATTTGAAATAGATATTTTAGAGGGTTAATTGCTTGTTTGGTATATGAATTATACTCAAGTTTCAATGTCATGCAAATTATATTTGTAACATTCCAAATCTAATCACTATAGATGAGCTTAAGATGTCAAATTGAGCCGCCGAATCTACCATCTCGAATTTAAATTTTTTTTTTCTCAATATGAACTCAAATCATAATATAAAATACCAAAATAATTATAATACAAAATCAGAGTTTCGTGACAATAATACACATCAAAATAACATAAATACCAATAGAGTTTACAGACCAAATACATAAACAAGAGTCCTATGAATACATATGCACTCTAAAGTAAATAGTAATGTACTATGATAAGAAGTCACTAGAAATTCTACTACAACGGTACTCCTTGAACAAGCTCAAGCTACCCGCAAACGAAAATATTTGAACGAAAATATTTAAGCAAGAGATGCATGCATGGTTAACCATGCAGAACGTCTACTATACTTAGTTTTGAAAGAGACCATTTCCTACTACCAACGTTAAAATGGTAAAAATTCAAATCCAATGGCAGTCAATTGTAACAATCAACTGTTATTACAGTTCGGGAACATACCTTATAGCATACAAGTTGCACCCCATGTCCCCATCTGCGTGAAGTCCATGATCGTCACCTTGGCCCAGATAATAGAGAGGGTAAAATGGTTGAAGAATATGCCTCCATTGCTTCTGGTGTTAATCCATTTAGAAATTCTTCATTCATGTTACCTTCTACATCAACTGATCCCTCAAAAAACTTCACCAGATTAGACATGGGAGGTCTCCTTGCATATTCAGCCTGCAAGCACCATGCAGCAACCTTCATCATCTCCACAACTTCAGCCGAATTCGACTGCATATCATCGCTGCACTTATCGACTAAATCCATGAGTTTCCCTTCTTCTTGCTTTGTCCTAAAATGTCCCAGCAAATGCCGATCTTCTTCTTCCTGTTGAGATCCATCCAGATTTGGTCGCCCGCACAGAATTTCTAAGACCACAATCCCAAAGCTGTAGACATCTACTTTCTCGTTTATGACTGAGCTTAACCATTCAGGAGCCATGTAGCCAGGGGTTCCCCTCATAGTCGTAATGACTCGACTCTGCTCTTTTCCAAGTATCTTTGATAACCCAAAATCTGAAACTTTGGCATTGAAATTCTCATCTAAGAGGATATTTTGAGGTTTGATGTCTAAGTGAATTATCTTCTGGTTGCAACCTTCATGAAGATAGGCTAGTCCTCTTGCTATATCTAAAATGATCTTCTTTCTGATTTGCCATCCGAGAGAAGTTTCCCGGTTTTTGTTGAAGATCCAACGATCCAGCGATCCCTTGGCCATGTACTCGTAAACTAAAAGCCTGGTGAGTTTTTCAGCACAAAATCCAACCAAAGTAACCAAATTGCAATGGTGAATGCTTCCAATTGTCTGAACTTCAGCTATGAAGGATTTGTTAACTGGACCGAGGCCAACAAGGTGCTTCACTGCAACCTCAGAACCCGAAGGTAAGATTCCATGAAAAACAGATCCAAATCCACCTTCGCCGAGCTTGTTGCTAAAATTCTTGGTGATTTTCTTCAACTCTTCGTATGAGAATCTTGTCGGCGTTCCGAACATGTTGTCTAGACCATACTCCTTGTCGTAACCGGCTTTCGTCCGGGCACGAAATATTATATTTGGCGGGAAAAGTGATGTGAATAAATGGTTTTGAAAATAATTTGGGAGTCGCCATCGGCCTTTTGGGTCAGGTAGGTCGAATAGCTAAAAAATATCTTTTAAAAGAGTTTTAAGAAAACATCAATTAAAAAAAAATTAAACTGATCTGCGTTTATAACCAAAAATTCGTTCTTTTTAATAATAAAAAAGGATTCGTGGTCGATTACGTTTAGGGAAGGATTAGCACCCCTACAACGCCCAAAATTGGTACTTTTTAATTATAAATTGTCTCTTATTATTAAAATTTAAAAATTCAAAAATATATTTAATTTATAATCCTATTATTTTCAAAATTATATTTATTTAAAATATTTATTTATTTAAAAATATCAGAAAAGAACTTCTAGGTGCCTTAAGACAGCTCTTTTCTTTGATATTGATAAATATTAATTTAAATAATATTGTTTAATTTTTAAAATACCAGAATAGGACATCCAGTTGTATTAAGACTGTCCTTTTCTTCGATGTTAAAAAAATAAATATTAAAATTACTATTTATTATAAGTATATTTATGAATATATAAATATTTATACAATATAATAAAATAAAAATATCACTAAAACAATATATTTTAGGCAGTAAAATGAAAACATATAAATAACTAAATTATAATAAAAATAAAACTAAATCTAATTAAAAATATAGGGATTAAATATTTTATTTTCTAATTTAATAATTTAGTGACCAAAATGAAATTATCTAAAATTCAAATTTTATAATAAAATTAATTAAAAATATGAACTAGGGATAAAAAATTTATTTATTAAAATTAAGGGATTAAATTTGTCATTTATCCTAAATATATTATTTTAATAAAAAGGACTAAAATGAATAAAATTAAAATTCAAAGACTGAATTAAAATTATTATAAATTCAGTTTAGTGACTAAAATGTAAAATTTACAAATACGAAGGACTGCGGACGGGGTTTAACTATTTCATAATTACGCGCATAGTCCTTCCCGAAACGACGTCGTTCGGGAAGGACTATAAGAGTCCAAAACCGGCTGGCCCGAAGGGCCAACCTTCATTTTCCATTTTCTTCTCTCTCTTCATTGAGAGAGTTTTAAACTCTCTACCTTCTCTCTAGCTTCCCTCATCGGAGGGAAGCCGGTTACCGGTCGGCCACCGTGGGCCGCCGTGAATATAACCGCCGGCCACCGCATCCGGTAGCCGGAAAAAATTATTTTTATACTAATAGATAGATCAGACCGTCCTAAGGACGGTCCCGGTGTTCTCTTCCTTTAAAAAGCTCCTAATCGGAGCGAATCTTACAAAAATACCTTCGATGTTTCGAAGGTTCTGACGAGATCCGGTGGTCGAGGCTTCCTCGGTAAGTCTCTTCTTCCTTTTTCTCTCTTTTTTTCTTCTGGTTCTTTGCTGCTGAGATCGTTGGTACTAGTTTGTGTTTTTTTTTCTCTGTCTTTTTCTTCTCCGTTCTCTGTCTCTGGTTTTTTTTTTTTCTTGAATAAGCTCTTGATGAGTTCTTCTCATTATGAACTTTCTCTGGAAAAACTGATCCATCAAATGATGGATTCAAGTAAAAGGTTGAACAAATTCTTCTCATTATGAACTTCTTCTTCCTTCTTCAGATGAGTTTTTCTCATTATGAACTTTCTCTGGAAAAGTTAATCCATCAATTTGATGAATTCAGGTAAAAGGTTGAACAAATTCTTCTCATTATGAACTTCTTCTTCCTTCTTCAGATGAGTTCTTCTCATTATGAACCTTCTCTGGAAAAGATAATCCATCAATTTGATGAATTCAGGTAAAAGGTTGAACAAATTCTTCTCATTATGAACTTCTTCTTCCTTCTTCAGATGAGTTCTTCTCATTATGAACTTTCTCTGGAAAAGCTGATCCATCAAATGATGGATTCAGGTAAAAGGTTGAACAAATTCTTCTCATTATGAACTTCTTCTTCCTTCTTCAGATGAGTTCTTCTCATTATGAACTTTCTCTGGAAAAGTTAATCCATCAATTTGATGAATTCAGGTAAAAGGTTGAACAAATTCTTCTCATTATGAACTTCTTCTTCCTTCTTCAGATGAGTTCTTCTCATTATGAACTTTCTCTGGAAAAGCTGATCCATCAAATGATGGATTCAGGTAAAAGGTTGAACAAATTCTTCTCATTATGAACTTCTTCTTCCTTCTTCAGATGAGTTCTTCTCATTATGAACTTTCTCTGGAAAAGTTAATCCATCAATTTGATGAATTCAGGTAAAAGGTTGAACAAATTCTTCTCATTATGAACTTCTTCTTCCTTCTTCAGATGAGTTCTTCTCATTATGAACTTTCTCTGGAAAAGCTGATCCATCAAATGATAGATTTGAATCTTTGCTAAAGTCTTTGAAATTCCTGTTAAAAATTCAACAAGAATAAAAATGAATGAAAATGCACCTATTTTTGTAAATACCTAAAATATGATGCATGAATGTTAATTTATTTGATTTCAGACTGGTGAATTGAGTATTTCTTCAATTGTAAAAACCCAATGGATCTTTCTTCTTCAAATCAGAGAATCTATCTTCTTTGACAAATGTAAATGTAGATATTATGTAACAAAACCTTTTGAGAATAAAACTCAATAGTATAGGCTCTTGAAAAACTTGTATTCATACAACATGTTGATTCTGATAACAACTCATCTGATTATGAAGTGACCTTTCAAGATGATTTCACAGATATCGATAGTTCTTCTAATACCGAGAAATTTTGAATTCTGATTCTGATGAGGAGAATAAACTGTTATACTTGACCAAAATGGGATTCTCAAGTGCTGAAGCTTCAATAGCCATGTAGAAATGTGGTCCAGATTCATCAATTGCAGAATTGATAAATTTTATATGTGCTGCTCAAATGACTAAAGATGCTGCTGATGCACTTCTTCTGGTAAAAGATAGGAAGTCATTATGCAATGATCCCAATTACAAGAAAAGGTGAAACTTGTGCTATGATTTTTAGGAAAGGAATAAGCAAAAGAAGCTTGAAAAGAAACTTCTTAATGAAGACGATCATGCAGTTCATCTTTTAATTCTAATGATTGGTTCTGTAGTTCTTACCAAACCATATCAGATAACTCAAAGAACACTTCCAGAAGAGCTATTGGCAAATTCATCTTTTCAATTTAATGATTGGTTCTGCCAAACCAGATCAGATAACTCAAAGAACACTTCCAGAAGATGCTATTGGCAAATTCATCTTTTCAATTCAATGATTGGTTCTGCCAAACCAGATCAGATAACTCAAAGAACACTTCCAGAAGATGCTATTGAGCAAATTCATCTTTCAGTTAATGATTGGTTCTGCCAAATCAGATCAGATAACTCAAAGAACACTTCCAGAAGATGCTATTGAGCAAATTCATCTTTCAAATTCAATGATTGGTTCTGCCAAATCAGATCAGATAACTCAAAGAATACTTCCAGAAGATGCTATTGAGCAAATTCATCTTTTCAATTCAATGATTGGTTCTGCCAAACCAGATCAGATAACTCAAAGAATACTTTCAGAAGATGCTATTGGCAAATTCATCTTTTCAATTCAATAATTGGTTCTGCCAGACCAGATCAGATAACTCAAAGAACACTTCCAGAAGATGCTATTGGCAAATTCATCTTTTCAATTCAATGATTGGTTCTGCCAAACCAGATCAGATAACTCAAAGAACACTTCCAGAAGATGCTATTGAGCAAATTCATCTTTCAGTTAATGATTGGACTAAGATATCATAACACTTATTTGATGTAGAGCCAGAATTTGTAGATTCGAAGTATTTCCATGCCACTACACTGAAAAGGGCTATATTCATAATTCTTCCAATTAAGAATAGATTTTCTCTTATTCTGCTTCCTCCATGTGCTGATGCTTTTCCATTGACAAAGAAATGATGGCTTTCATGGGATCCAAGAACAAAATTGAACTGTTTATAAACATGTACAGGAAGTGCCAAATTGACAGAAAGGATCTGTAAGGCTTTTGAAGCTTATGACA
This sequence comes from Hibiscus syriacus, assembly GCF_006381635.1. Lineage (NCBI taxonomy): Eukaryota > Viridiplantae > Streptophyta > Magnoliopsida > Malvales > Malvaceae > Hibiscus > Hibiscus syriacus. The sequence goes on from NW_024062470.1 coordinate 603,782, forward strand.
ATGAGCCACCTTCGAGTGTCCAGAAGTATGTTCTTGATGAGTGCTGAAAAAGGAATCTAGTATGGGTTGGAAGGAATAAAGTTACTCCACTTGAACCTGATGAGGTGGAAATGCTTCTAAGTTTCCTTAAAAAACCATACACAAGGATCTGTATAGAGACATATTTCCCAGTGATATCAATGTCTTGTTTCCTTTTGTTGGAATCAGTGCTGCAAAGATCACCTTCTATTGTCTTAGTATATTTTTGAAAACAAATGTGCAAGAACTGAATGGTGATCGGTTGGAGCAATTGATGAGTAGATTTGGCGGATTCGACTTTGTTGTAGGTAGGATCCCGTGTAATAATCTTGATGTTCATGGCTTTAAGCTAGTGATGATTTGCTTACTTTGTATTCCATGTATTCAAAAGTATTAACATAAAGTGATATTCAGAAAGTTTTAAATTATTTCAAAATTATGTTAAGTCAATAGAAAAGAATAAATTGAATTTCCAAAAATAAATTGAATCTCCAATAAATTGAACTTGAAATATATAGAATTGTATTCAAAGTTATGGCAAGCATAAGAATGATAAAAATTCAAATGTCTCAACAAATTATAAGCATAAGTATTTCTAAATTAATCAAGTTGACACAATTTAGAGAAATGATGTAAGCTTTTGTCTGGAAGATCTCAAACGTTGTCAGAATGCTTGTAGATGTGAAGTTTCTCCCAAACTGTCAAAATCTTCAGAAAGTTCAATTGCCAGATGCCTAATATCAACCTGCATTTGAGCCGCCTTTTCAGGTTTTCAACTCAAATCCTTCCTTAGGTTACAAGATGCCCTTTACGGGTTTTCACCTTGACCCCCCATTTTTCTTTTTTTCTTTTTTTTCTTTTTTTCTTTTTTTTTTCAAGCATAATATTTCTTGACAGAATCCGAGTTTATTGGATTTCTCAGAATTTTTCCATCCATTTATGCCAAGATCAATGCTCCTCCGGAAAAGGCCTTTTTCACAATGTATGGCCCTTCCCAATTAGGCATCCATTTCCCACGGAAATCTTTATGTATAGGCAAAATCTTTTTTAGTACTAGATCACCCTCTTGGAATGCTCTTGGATGTACTTTTTTGTCATGAGACTTCATCATCCGTTTTTGATACATCTGTCCATGGCAAATAACTTTCAATCTTTTCTCCTCAATAAGGTTCAATTGATCAACTCTAGCTTGGATCCATTCAGATTCATCCAATTTTGTTTCTCTCAATATTCGAAGCGATGGAATCTCAACTTCAATTGGTAAGACTGCTTCCATCCCGTAGACTAAAGAAAAAGGCGTTGCCCCAGTAGATGTTCGAACAGTAGTTCGGTATGCATATAGAGCAAAAGGTAACTTCTCGTGCCAATCTTTGTAAGTTTCAGTGGTCTTTGTAATGATTCTCTTGATGTTCTTATTTGCTGCTTCAACCGCCCCATTCATCTTTGGACGATACGCCACTGAGTTTGCATGTTTGATTTTAAACTGCGCACAAAGTTCGGTCATCATTTTGTTGTTCAGGTTCAGAGCATTATCTGTAATGATCCTTTCTGGTAGGCCATACCGGCAAACTATCTCTTTCTTTATGAATTTGCAGACTGTGGACCTCTTAATATTGGTATATGAAGCAGCTTCAACCCATTTGGTAAAATAATCAATTGCCACAAGGATGAAACAATGTCCATTCGATGCTTTTGGTGTGATTGCTCCAATGACATCTATTCCCCACATAGAAAATGGCCAGGGTGCTGTCATTACATGTAAAGGAGATGGGGGTACATGAATCTTGTCTGCATATATCTGGCATTTATGACATTTCCTTGCATAATCAATGCAATCTGTGTACATGGTAGCCCAATAGTATCCATATCTCATTATTTTTCTGGCCATGGAAAGACCATTTGCATGTGTTCCACATATTCCACTGTGTACTTCTTCAATGACGTTTCGAGCTTCGCTGGTATTTAAACATCTCAATAGCATTTGATCACTGCTTCTTCTATACATAATCTCTCCATCAAGAAAATATCCAGCAGCCATTCTTCTCAAAGTTCTTTTATCAATTTTCGATGCATTTGGTGGATAACTTTGATTTTTGATATATTGCAGAATATCATGATACCACGGTTTACCATCTACCTCTTCTTCCACACTATAACAATGTGCAGGAATTTCATATACTTGCATTTTGATTGGCATCATATCAACTTTCTTAGTTGCCTGAAACATAGCAGCTAATGTAGCCAAAGCATCTGCCATTTGATTTTCTTCTCGAGGGAGATAATTGAAGGTAACTCTCTCAAATTCTTTTACTAATTCAAGGGTAAAATTTCGGTATTCCAACAATTTGGGATCTTTTGTTTCCCATTCTCCTCGCAATTGATACACCACTAACGATGAATCTCCATATATCTTGAGAAATTTGATTTTTCTTTCTATAGCTGCTTTCAACCCCATGACACAAGCTTCATATTCCGCCATGTTATTGGTGCAAAAGAACTCCAGTCTACTTGTAAAGGGATAATAAATATTTTCTGGAGAAATTAACACTGCCCCAATTCCTCGTCCCAAAGCATTAGATGCTCCGTCAAAATAAAGCTTCCAAGTTGCAAATGCATCATTTGTTTTGACTTCTTCATTCATGGATATGCATAACAGATCTTCATCGGGAAAATTGAAGTTCAAAGGCTGATAATCATTTGATACACGACTGGCCAAAAAATCAGCTATGACACTTCCTTTTATCGCTTTTTGGTTGACATAGATAATATCAAACTCAGATAATAGCATCTGCCATCTAGCCATTCTGCCTGTCAAAGCTGGTGATTCCATTAAGAACTTTAAAGGATCAAGTTTGGATATCAACCAAGTAGTATGGTATAACATATATTGTCTGAGTCTTCGAGTAGTCCATACCAAAGCACAACATAATTTTTGTATTGGTGGATATCGAACTTCACAATCAGTAAATTTCTTGCTCAGATAATAAATAGCTTTTTCTTTCCTTCCTGATTCATCATGCTGTCCTAGTACACATCCCATCGAATTTTCGAAGACCGTCAAGTAGAGAATTAATGGTCTATCAGGTATTGGTGATACTAAAATGGGGGCATTGGATAAATACTTCTTAATAATATCCAAAGTTTCTTGACATTCTTCATTCCAGACTTCAGGATTATTCTTTCGAAGTAATTTGAACACTGGATCACATTTGTCAGTTAATTGAGAAATGAACCGAGATATATAATTTAATCTCCCCAAAAATCCTCGAACTTCTTTTTTTGTATTGGGTGGTGGAAGATCTTGAATTGCTTTGACTTTATCTGGATCAATCTCAATTCCTTTTTTGCTGACCACAAATCCCAAAAGTTTCCCAGAAGTTACCCCAAAAGTGCATTTAGCGGGGTTGAGCTTTAATTGATATTTCCTCAATCTCTGGAAAAGCTTTCTCAGATTTTGAATATGTTCTTCTTCAGTTCTAGATTTGGCAATCATGTCATCTACATATACTTCAATCTCTTTGTGCATCATGTCATGAAACAAAGTTACCATGGCTCTTTGATATGTTGCCCCTGCATTTTTCAATCCAAATGGCATCACTTTATAACAGAATGTGCCCCACATGGTTATAAATGTTGTTTTTTCCATGTCTTCAGGATTCATTTTTATCTGGTTATATCCTGAAAAGCCATCCATAAATGAAAACCATGCGTGCCCTGCAGTATTGTCCACCAATGTGTTTATGTGGGGTAAGGGAAAGCTATCTTTCGGACTAGCTTTGTTGAGATCTCTGTAATCCACACACATTCGAACTTTTCCATTTTTCTTTGGTACGGGAACAATGTTGGCTACCCATTCTGGGTATTTAGATGCCTGTAGGAAACCTGCATTGATTTGTTTCATCACTTCTTCTTTGATTTGCAACAACATTTCTGGCCTCATTCTTCTGAGCTTTTGTTGGACTGGTTTATAATCTGGATTGATTGGAAGCTTGTGTATCACTATATCTGTGCTTAAACCAGGCATATCTTGATAAGACCATGCAAAGATATCTTTGAACTCTTGAAGGAGATTTATCAATTCTTGTTTTGTCTGGACTGTCAGAGTAGTACCAATTTTCACCTCTTTTCTTTCTTCATCTGTTCCCAAATTCACAGTCTCAACCTCTTCTTTGTGGGGTAGAATTTGTTTGTCTTCTTTTTCTACCAATCTTAATAGTTCAGTAGGAACATCACATTCTAGTTCATTCTCACAACCATTGATTTCTTCCAGACATATAGGCTGCTCTAAATTTATCACTGGATTAAATTTAGGAATACACATGCTATTAACACGGTGACACCTGCAAATTTAAGTCGGACATATTTCCGAAAGAATATAGTAAATTTATGAAATAAATAAATGTAAAAAATGTAAGAAAATGTAAAGAATGATTGCTATCTGAAAATTTTAAAGAAAATTTCTTATATTTAACATAATTTCTTTTACAAGACAACAACAAGTTTTCATATTTTTGAGCTAAACATAAAGATTAGTTCTGAATATTACTCTGTATTAATATTAAAAACTATAGGAAGATCTTCAATGGTCCAATTGGTGAGTGTTTCTCCAGGAAAACATGGTCGAATCCTATCCAAGTACTTGCCAGTCTTGTTGTCATTCATGATCATGTTGATAAATAATCCATTCATAGCTTCTTCAACTATGTCTTGATCTTTCGTCAACTTTTCTTCTTTAAAGGCTTCAACAAGCTGCTGTTCCACATTAATTGTTCCCCCTGATCTGAATATGGTATTCAACTGTGGGAAAGACATGTGTTTCCAAAGGATTTCTCCCCCTTTCAATTTTGCCTTTCTGTCTTCACATCTTCTTTTCATCTCTTTATTCTTTTGCTGAGGATTAGGCTTAAATCCTAGCCCAAAACGGTCTTTTTTCATCTTTATACTGATAGGAAATGAAATCCCTTGAAGATTCTTTCCTAAACCTCTCCCAGCTTTAGCTCCGATGCCTAAAGTTTGTTGTACCGTCATCTTGGTGCAATCAGACAATCTGGGATATGGAATTTTGCTTCCTTCTGTAATAAAAGTTGCATTTACAAATTCAAGAGCTCGAAAAGAGCATTCAAGAGCATCATCATTGGTGTCGATATATGGAACATCGCTTGTTACAGACGCAATAATTTCTTCTTCAGCACTGACACATATTAGTTGTCCCTCCACCACAAATTTCAATTTCTGATGTAATGACGAAGGAACGACTCCTGCTGAATGAATCCATGGCCTCCCTAATAGACAATTATATGTGGGGTGGATGTCCATCACCACAAAGTCAATATTGTACACAACGGGGCCAATTAACAACGGTATTTCCATTTTCCCAAGCACTTCTTTTTGAGTACCATCAAATGCTCGTACCACATTCTGATAACTCTTCATGTGTGATTGATCCAGAGGCATTCTTTGAAGTGTAACTAGAGGCATCAAGTTGAGAGCAGATCCATTGTCAATCAATACTCCTGGTAACACATGACCATGACTATGTGTCGTGATGTTCAAAGCTTTTACTGACCTCATTCCGCCTTCCGGTATTTCATCATCTGTGAACGTTATGTAATTGTCAGCGGCTATATGTCCCACAATTCTGTCAAGTTTATTGAGGGATATATCTTCGGGGATAAATGTCTGATTGAGGATTTTCATCAAAGCATTTCTATGCGCTTCTGAATTCATCAATAGATCAAGAATAGAAATTCTCGCTTGTTGTTTGTGTAGTTGTTCAACCACACTATACTCACTATGTTTCAAAAATTTCAAAAATTCTTGAGCTTGTTTTTCTGTCACAGGCTCATTGAATGCTGGAAGGGATTCATCTTCAAATACCTTCTGAGGTATTGCCATGGCTTTTCCTTTTGCTTTCACTTGTTCTGAAGCATTGGATGTTTCAGGAGAGTAACATCTCCCACTTCTCGTAAAGAAACCGACTTCGCTCACTGCTTCAGACGTCAATGTAGTACTCAAACTCTGTATTTTCTCTTCTGTTTTATCTAGAGAATCAGATCCTCCTACCATTGAAACATTGGTAGTATAATTCCAAGGTACCCTGCGGGTATCTTTGTATGGAAATGGTAGAGGAGTGGTAATAACTACTTTTGGCCTCATTGGTGCAGGAATCACCGTGGATGATTTCACATTAATGATCACAGGATCATTTATTCTTTGATTTGGTTTAGAATCTTCTGATGAGCAAACATCATCTTCTTTTTTTCCGGGTTCTTCTTCAAAGAATTCTATTTCTCTGTTATTCATCAATTTTTGCACCAAGTTTCTAAACTCAGGACATAGTTGAATTTTATGCCCTTTCTCCTGATGATATTCACAATAATTCTTGCCTTCATTCTGCTTTGGCCTGAATTGTTGTGGAATTATACTGGCTAAAGAAAGTTGTTGGAATATCCAAACAAGCGGAGATTTAATTTCAGAAATGTCAGTCTTTGCTTTCTTTCTGTTCTCTTCCTGAATTGCATTCACGTTTTTATCTCCATGATTTGGCAATGGATGACTTGATGCGGATGGTGTATTGAATTCCAACTTCCCAGTGTTGATCAAATTTTGAACCACCCTTTTGAATGCTAGACAGTTTTCAATAGAATGTCCTATAATTCCTTCATGGTAAACACAGTGTGCCTTTGTATCATACCAAGGAGGGAATGGTGGTTGCATGGGAACCAAGGGATAAGGCCGTATAACATCTGCTTTTAACAGCGAATCATAGATCTCTGCATACGGTACCGGTAAAGGTATAAAAGACAACATTTCATTTTCCTTTCGAGATCCTCTGGACTCTGCTCGATTAGTGTTTGTTTCCTCTTTCTTAACCCTTGGCTGGGTTATTGTAACACTTTTCGATGAATCCTTGCTGTAAGAATTTGCATTGTTGACTTCATTCTCATTTTTCCGGTACGTAGGTCTTTTGGAACTAGACCCATCATTTGATTCAATCTTGCCACTTTTCAAGACATTTTCAATTAATTCTCCAGAAATGACCAAATCTGCAAAATTTCTGGTTGCATTCCCCATTAGATGGTTTAAATAAGGAGCCCTCAATGTATGGACAAACATTACTGTGGCCTCTTTTTCTGACAAAGGTGGTTGAACTTGGGCCGCAGTGTCACGCCATCTCTGGGCATACTGTCTGAATGTTTCATTATTCTTTTTCTCCAAGTTTTGGAGAGTCCATCTATCAGGGACCATGTCTGTCACATGGCGGTACTGTTCTAAAAATGCTTTAGCCAAATCTTTCCAGGATCTAATGTTGGCTTTGGTCAATTGAGTATACCATTTTAAAGCCGGTCCTATCAAACTATCCTGAAAGCAGTGAATTAACAACTTCTCGTCTTTCACATATCCTGCCATTCTTCGACAAAACATAGTAATGTGGGATGAAGGGCATGTAGTACCATCATATTTATCAAATTCGGGAGCTTTGAACTTGATGGGAAGGATTAAATCTGGAACCAAACTCAACTCACTAGCATCAAACCCATAGAACGATTCAGTTATTTCCACGGATTTCATTCGTTCTTCTAAGCTCTTGATCTGTCTGGTCAGTTCTTCATTTACTTTTTGTTTCTCATTCAGCTCATTTAAATCTGGGATCAAATGATCAGTATTAAGATCCCCTATTTTCACATCTGATATAAGCGGATTTTTGCTTGAAGATGCAGGATCCACTTGTTGATCTTCATGTGGTTTGACTTCTTGTAATGCAGATGTACGAGCATTGATTTGTATAGGGGTAGTACCAGAATGATAAATTGGTTCTGGTGGAAATCCTGGAGGATACATAAATTCTTGATCAAAAGATACAGGATTTTCATGCATTTTTCCAATAATAGCCTGCCTTTTAAACATATCCTCTATTTTCTTCATCATATTGTCTTGTGAATTTGCAATACTGGCTTCAATTTTTTCCAACTTCATTCTCATTTCTTCTTGTTCTTTATGATGTTGTTCCTCAATACGCTGTATTTTATCCTCCATAATTCTCCTAGTAGCTTGTCTAGTACCGTAGTGATGTAGTATTTCTCTTTTGGCCAGAGTAACTGCGATTGAAGAATCTTTTAATATTATTTTTTCAAATTTTAATTAATGAATTTTAACTTAATAAATAAAATAATTCATAGCGAAAATTATGAAATGAATGATGAATGTATGCAAAATGCATGTATGTAAAAAAACATTGATCCCAAAAAGTTAACTGTCATAGAACAACTTTCATCGGCATACAAAAGTTTCTTTATAATAGTTCATAACTACAGATAAGGCATAGCTTTCCTATTAAGCTCTATAACTTCTTTCATTAACCATGAAACCTTCTTTCCATACTTAGAAACTGGATCAACTTGATGCTCAATTATTTTGGCTTCAACAGCTAGTTCCCCAACATATCTGGCAACTTCGCTCATTTGAACCATGGCCTCGAACACCATATTACTTCTTTCTTCACTTCTTTCGACATAAAACTCGGTTGACTTTTACCATTGCTCATTCGTTCCTTCAAGAGTTTTCTCTAACTCAGTGATTCTGACTTGGCAATTGTGCAGAATTTTTTCAAGATCTCTAATGCGTCTTCGCAGTGAAGCATTTTCCTCATTACTTTCCTTGAGATCATTAGGTCCTAGACGAACCTTTTCTTGAAACAATGATTCTTCAAGTTGCAAAATGTAAGTATTAAACTCTAAGTTTTTGTTTCTAGACTGATCCAGATCCTCTTCAAGTTTTGTTCGTGCTTCTTGCGTTCTTTGATTAAGCTTCTGGATTTGAACATCTTTGTTTCTGCATCTTCGCATCCAATTTCTAGCCACTTCCTGCTCTACCTCAAGTCTGGTGTTGAAATTTTTTCTTTCCAGCTCCCATTTTTCTTTTTCAACATTGGATTCTTCCATCTTTTGGCCTCTGACTTCAAGTTCAGCAATCAACTGGTTCATTTCAGATTCAAATCCCTTAAACATGCTATTTTTCTCGCCTTCAAATTTATCAAAGATGTCATTCTTCATCTCTTCTAAATCTTTGGCTCGATCCCTTTCTCTTTGCATTTCATTCATGATCTCGCGGTGTTCAGCCTTGTGTTTTATAATTCGCTCTCTTCTGTCAACCTCGAAATCTTCCATTTTTTGCTTTCCTTTTTCCAGACTTTTGAGTAGACGGCTATTCTTTCCTTTCAGATCTTCAACTTGTCTTTTCTCAATGTTCAATTCTCTGGTCATCTGTACCGTCGATTGGCTGGGTCCTGATGCTTTTCGGGATTTATATAACTCCTGGTAATTTTTCTGTAAGGCTCTGTACTCATCCTCACCTTTTTCTTTATCTTTTCTCAACATTGCACATTGTGATGAATGAAAGTCAATGTCAACCCCCAACATAGCTTTGTCTTGTCTCATTTGCTCTAACTCTTTCGACCAGCCATCTCTTTCTGCTTCAAACTCAGCTCTCAAGATTTCAATTTCTGATGGAACCACCTTAATGCGATCTTCCATAGAGATATCCTCATTTTGATCTGGTAGAGGAATATTTTCGTTTTTTCTGACAGATCTCCAATCTTCATAATCAGGAGTTAGCATTTCTTTTGCTGCTTTAGCTCGAATACAAAAAGTTGTTTTCCAAGCTGTAACAGCTTCCATGATATTTCTTTTATAATTTTTGCTGTGAAATGCGAACTCAGATGACTGTAGTCCAGCAGTGACAGGTACAAATTGACGACCTTCATACTGTCTTATAACCAGCAGTGGTGCATATCCAATTCCTCCCCATAATCCGAGTAGCATTATCCAATTGTAATCACCACACCTGTAAAAGAATTCCCTTTGTATTTGCCACGGGGCTCGCCAAACAACGTCAATGCTTTGCAGATTTCGAAAGGCATTAATCCACATATCTTTCTTAATTTCTTTAGGCCATTCCTGCTCTAGAAATTCTTTTAATGGTGAGTAATCCGTATTGAAGCGTCGGTATGAAACCTTTTCCGTCCTCCAGAAATGACTACGGATCCAAACATATAACAACTGGGTACACCCTGAGAATCGTCCACCTCCTAACCTTCTGCAAGCATTTAACGATCTGAAGGTCTCTGCTAGGATGGCAGAAACAGGATTAATCTTCTTCAGTAGCTGTTCAAACAAGTCTACCACTGCAGCTTCAATATATCCCAAAACTTTTGGGAAGATGACCATACCATATATACCCAGAGCAAATAGATCGAATTGTACTTTAATATCTGGATGGCTCTGAATAAGTTCTCTGATGTTGGTCCAAGCAATGCCTTCGCTTTCGCCTTTTTGTTTCGTACGGGATTCTACCCATTCTTCTCGTACCCCGGCAATGTTTGCTAATTTAACTCGAAAGGGTTGAGTTTTAATTGACTTTGAATAGATTCGATTCTCCAAAGCTCCTTCGATATGTAGCAAAGTTGTGTATTCTTCAATACTAGGGACCAAGTCTTCCTTATTGAGAGTGAAGCAATTGTACCCTGGATTCCAGAATTGAATTAGGGCTCTGAGTAATTCATCATCAACTTCAACATAGAGCAAATATGGGATGTCTCCGTAAGTCTGATAAAACTGCAATTTTTTGTTTGAATCCCAACTTTCCCAAATGCTTCGCAAATCCTGCATATCATTTCTTTTTAGTGAAACTGAAGCATAACTGGCCAAGTCAGATACATAATCATCCTGCAGACTGTCTCCTTCTTGTCTTTGTAAATCCTCAGCCCACTGTCTTACTTCTGAGTTTAGAATTACTTGATTTGAACACTTTTTATCCATAGATGAAGGCTTTCCAATGCGACAATTAACACAAGGAGCAATGTCTTTTATCCTGTATGATGCAATGCAAACAGAAAAATAATGAACACACAAAAAGAAAATAAGTTAGTTTAAAGAATAATAACATTTACATAAATATTCTTTATTTAAACATGCTTTTCTGAATTTAAATAATTTAAATAAACATGTAATTTAAACAATAAATAAATTAACAGGAAAGACAGAATTCATTTCTCCTGTGTGTATACCTATTTTGGACAAAATTTCGGCATGACTTCGGATTGGAAGAGTTTCTAAGGTTTTTTATATGCAGGGTTTCTGATCTAGGAGTAAAGGTACTCGAATTGTCCATGTTAGTGCCCCCTTAGGCTGCTAACCCTCAATCCTAGTCCATTACAGACTAAAGTGGATCGAGTTCAATTCGAGGGGATACATTTCTCTATGCCTGACACGGAGAATAAATTCTCACGAAGACATAGAGCATATGAATCCCGAAAGTTACTTGCTAGGTCTGACACGGAGAATAAATTCTCACGAAGACGTTGCTTTCACTCCCACTTAAAAGGGACGAACTCAATTATAGAGCTTTATGTTATGCAATGCAAGTGTTGTGTGTGAGGAGAAATGTTCAAACTTTAGAAAAATAAATAATGAAATAAAATACTGGCAAAGAAAATAAAACATATAAATATTATAAAAATAATAAAAAATTTGAAAAGAAAGAATTAAAAATTAAATATATGAATTTTTAATTTTTAATTAATAGAGACAATTTATAATTGATTTTTTTTTAAAAGTTTGACCATTCCCCAGCGGAGTCGCCAAGCTGTCGTAACCGGCTTTCGTCCGGGCACGAAATATTATATTTGGCGGGAAAAGTGATGTGAATAAATGGTTTTGAAAATAATTTGGGAGTCGCCATCGGCCTTTTGGGTCAGGTAGGTCGAATACCTAAAAAATATCTTTTAAAAGAGTTTTAAGAAAACATCAATTAAAAAAAAAGTAAACTGATCTGCGTTTATAACCAAAAATTCGTTCTTTTTAATAATAAAAAAGGATTCGTGGTCGATTACGTTTAGGGAAGGATTAGCACCCCTACAACGCCCAAAATTGGTACTTTTTAATTATAAATTGTCTCTTATTATTAAAATTTAAAAATTCAAAAATATATTTAATTTATAATCCTATTATTTTCAAAATTATATTTATTTAAAATATTTATTTATTTAAAAATATCAGAAAAGAACTTCTAGGTGCCTTAAGACAGCTCTTTTCTTTGATATTGATAAATATTAATTTAAATAATATTGTTTAATTTTTAAAATACCAGAATAGGACATCCAGTTGTATTAAGACTGTCCTTTTCTTCGATGTTAAAAAAATAAATATTAAAATTACTATTTATTATAAGTATATTTATGAATATATAAATATTTATACAATATAATAAAATAAAAATATCACTAAAACAATATATTTTAGGCAGTAAAATGAAAACATATAAATAACTAAATTATAATAAAAATAAAACTAAATCTAATTAAAAATATAGGGATTAAATATTTTATTTTCTAATTTAATAATTTAGTGACCAAAATGAAATTATCTAAAATTCAAATTTTATAATAAAATTAATTAAAAATATGAACTAGGGATAAAAAATTTATTTATTAAAATTAAGGGATTAAATTTGTCATTTATCCTAAATATATTATTTTAATAAAAAGGACTAAAATGAATAAAATTAAAATTCAAAGACTAAATTAAAATTATTATAAATTCAGTTTAGTGACTAAAATGTAAAATTTACAAATACGAAGGACTGCGGACGGGGTTTAACTATTTCATAATTACGCGCATAGTCCTTCCTGAAACGACGTCGTTCGGGAAGGACTATAAGAGTCCAAAACCGGCTGGCCCGAAGGGCCAACCTTCATTTTCCATTTTCTTCTCTCTCTCTTCACTGAGAGAGTTTTAAACTCTCTGCCTTCTCTCTAGCTTCCCTCATCGGAGGGAAGCCGGTTACCGGTCGGCCACCGTGGGCCGCCGTGAATATCACCGCCGGCCACCGCATCCGATGGCCGGAAAAAATTATTTTTATACTAATAGATAGATCGGACCGTCCTAAGGACGGTCCCGGTGTTCTCTTCCTTTAAAAAGCTCCTAATCGGAGCGAATCTTACAAAAATACCTTCGATGTTTCGAAGGTTCTGACGAGATCCGGTGGTCGAGGCTTCCTCGGTAAGTCTCTTCTTCCTTTTTCTCTCTTTTTTTCTTCTGGTTCTTTGCTGCTGAGATCGTTGGTACTAGTTTGTGTTTTTTTTTTCTCTGTCTTTTTCTTCTCCGTTCTCTGTCTCTGTTTTTTTTTTTCTTTTCGCAGATGGGTGGTGGCTTTTATAGCCACCACCAGTGTTCGTCTCAGACCGGTCCGAAAGAAGTTCTTCGGTGAGTCACCGGACTTCCAGTGGTGACTCACCATTTTGGGCAAGACGTGTGCGGCTGGAGTGGGTGTGGCGGTGAAGGCTTCTGGAACCAACAACGGCGGCGCTGGGACATGTCCCTAGGGTATAGATACCCTAGGGTTTCCTCTGGCAAATGGTGGACCGTTGGATCAAACCAGATCCAACGGCTGGAATTGAAGATGGCGGCTGAGGATGATACAAACCCTAAATTGGGTTTAGGGTTTACTGTAGGATTTTGGGTCTGGGCCACTGTTTGTAATTGGGCTTCCATTCGGGCTTGTAATATTTATTTATATATGTATTTAATATATTTAATAATAATAATAATAATAATAATAATAATAACAATAATAAAAAAAAATATTAGTATCTTCACTCCTCAACTTGTTCAAACCCTTGTTCAGCTCGTAGAAAAAATAAGCCGCATATAAGGAACACAGCAATGATAGCTCCCAGGGTTGAGGCCACAAATAACTCCTAAATCCTGCCTTTTCTTTTGAGGGAAAATCTGCACCTTTATAAAAGATGCTGAGAACTCGTCACCACCATCACTTTTCTTGATGGAGAATACATGAGAAAGAAAAGAGTAGGAACCCTGATTATATATAGCAGCTTTGCACGAACAGTTGTTCAAACAGGCCTCCTGACAATCTTGTAATGTTGTTGTCTCGGATGATAAAAAGCTATATATAGGTTGAGAATAGTAGCCCGAGATCTGGAGAAGACTGTGATGAAAAGGAAGCTCACAAGAGATTGGCGAAATTGGATCACACCCAAATTCAGGGTTTGTAGAATTTACTGGCCTAAAATAGTTTGTTTCGTTTTCGCTTGCATCGTCAAGGCAGCTGCATCCTCCTTCTGAGCAAACACTATATTTTCCACATGGCAATGGATAGCTACATCGATCAATGTTGAGCAGATCAGTCCCCTGCCACGTGCCAATGGAATCTTTCCACTCATATGCCTTCAAGTGACCATCGCTTCCCAGTTGTATAAAACTAGCTGAATCTGCCCCCGAGAAACTACCAAATCCTCCAATTTGGAATAGGACTTTGTTTCTTTGTTCATAATTTGTGTAATAGATTTGGGAAGGATCTGAATCCATATAAGCCGTAAAATTACCATCAATGATAGCAAATGCATATAAACCTTCACTTGGATCGACTGGCGATACGCTGGCCCTCAATTTCTGCTCTGACGTTAGCGTCTGACCACGAACCAAAGTGTCGGTCGGGTGGTCGAATGACTGCCAAACCATGTGGTTGGTTTTGTTAAGCAGCATGAGGTTTCCCTCCGCACTCAAGTTTAACCTCGAACCTGCTGCGTTTGTGGACCAAACCAAAGTTCTGTTAGCGTCTTTCAGGATAAGTTTGCCTTGAGAAGTTAGCTTCAACACTGCCTCTTCGTCAACTAGATTGTTCCGATTAGCGGACCACACCACCTGGTGAGGAAAGTTATAATAGCCATCAGAACTGATATTGAAGATAGAGACAGAAAATAGGCAATTGTCACCAAAGAAGCTGCAGTGGAAACCACAAACAAACATCCCGTTAACAAGGATTGGCCTCAAAACAGACTCCCATAAACTAGAGTCGGATGTGTGGGTGTTTCTCCAGGAATTCGGGCCATTCACAAATGATGGATAGGCCATGGTTTCAGCACCGACAGAAAACGACGATGGAACCATGATTATAATCAAATGTGTGATCACTAGATAGATGGCACAGACATTCGTATTCATGATCATTGGCGTTCATGCAGGGAAGAGTAAAGTAGCTGCAACAATGGCGTCAACCTTGATAGACCAAATAATTCAATGCTAAAGGGCTAAAAGAAAAAGGCACGCCGTGTCCTTGGGGGATGGGGGACTGACCTTGGTAAACGTGTACTTTAGTTTACATAGTCTCAAAAGAAACAACAAGAGAAAATAGGAAGCTTTTCACAAGTGTCTCTTTCGTTCGAGCACGTATAACCAATCCATTAAGAAAAGTGACAATCTTCCACAACCTTTAAGTCTGATTTGGTGTTCCTTTCTCGTAGTGATAGCAATTAGATCCAAACAATATTATTTCTCCAAGCTATTGTGTTCCAGCTAATTGGTTTCCAAGTTATATGTTCAGCTTAAATATAAAATAAATGCCCCAATTATATCTTTTGTGTGCTTAAATTATTTTTTGAATTATTTAGGTGTTTAATATTATAATTTTAGGTACATCGATTCTAACTGTCATTAAAAAAATACGTTAAGTGACACATGCCATAATATGATAATTTTAGAAATTTATTTAAAAAAACTTTAAAATATTTTATTTTTGAAAAAGTCCATGTTTTTCTAAAATACAAAAAAAAAAACCCAAACTCTTAAAATCTCATATTCTAGTCCAATTTACTTCAACCCTTGGTCATATCCAGCCACCCATTCATCATCGACCACCCACAAACTGATCACAACCCTTACTATCATCTCAAAGCCTAAAATTCTTAAGATCCTTACATTTCAATCCTCAATCCCTAAAATCCCAAATGCTTGATTCATTTAATTCCTTTAGTCGATCATGAAAATTAAGTGTTTAGCCGATTGTGGTAGCTGGCCGTTTGGCCGGCCATTTAATCGGCCGTTTCGCCGGCCATTTAATCGGCCGTTTCGCCTTTGGCCATTTGGCCGTGGAAAGGCTATGGAAGCTGGGGAAGGAGAGGGTGTGAGACGTTGGTTGGGAAAAGTTTGTTTTCTATTTAAATTTTTAAATAATATTTTTAATGTCAAAGAAAAATAAAAATTTTAAAATTTAAAGATAATTTAATGGGGTTTTATAAATGCCATTATGGCTTAGACATCTAAAATTGTGACGTTTTAAATATTAGATACCTAGTTAAATTTAAAAATAGTTTAGGCATAAATTTATAAAAACGGTATAGTTTGGACAATTATTTTATATTAAAGGCTTATGTTTAACCAGTTTTACATCCTACTGAACGCGGGAATCAAGATAATTTTAAAAAATAGGGTAAATGACTTATTTACACAACAATTCTTGTAATTTTGTTTTGGTCGCCTAATTATTTTTTTTTAAATCATACCTTAGTTACTTTATATTATATTTAATTTTTATTTTGATCACTCGTCGTTAAGTTTGACTATTGATTTAACAAAGGTACTAATGTGATATGGTATAATAATAGTTTTAGTCCTCAAAACTTGCACATTCTTTCAAATTTGTCATATTTGAAATTATTAAAAAAAAATTCACTTTATTCTAACATAAAAACTCTAGTTCCCTTCCCCAAATCATGATCTCCATGTCGTCCGAACACCCCTCGTCGACCCCTTACAGCGTGATTCAAGCTTTAGAACTATTGTGGCATATGAACAATGATTAGAGTCATTCCTAAGTATTTTTTGGCTCCGAGAAATAAAAAAAATTGCCCCTAATTCAAATGAAATTTAAGAAATACGTAATATATAATTTCTATTCAATTTTTTTATTAAATTAAACAAATAGTAATTCATTGTAATATAAAAATATCAAAAATATATTCAAGCAAACACTTAAAAAAATATTACCTTCGAACATTTGTTGATGCGAAATTGATAGAGAATCGGTAGCGAATGATGTGAACGTTGCTCTCCTCAAGGAAACAGACCTAAGAGCATTTTAGACTCGATGAAAGAACGAATGGCTTTCAATGGTGTTTAGGTATAGGCGGCAAGATTAGGGTTTTTGTAGGAACTTTGGTTATTGAAAAACAAGGGTAATGAAATCAAGGAAGATTAAAGAGAAGATAAACAAGGGTAATGAATTAGAACGTCAAACAAAACATGTAATAAAAGATATGGTCTTATCTTCCCTTTGTCCTTTTGCATGATACTGGACATAAGTATGTTGAGCATTTAATTTAGTTGAGTTAAATAAAAAAGCTAAATTGAGCTTAAGAGTATTATTTAAAGCATTAATTCAAAATATAATATTTTAAAAGTGTTGAAAACATTTTGATATTTCGATATAACAAATTAAGTTAAATGAATTTTAAGATTTTCCAAAATGATTTTCTAAAGTATGTTCGATAAATTTATTCGAATATAAAAACATTACTCCAAATATTTCAAAAATCATTTTTAATCCTTACTTAAGTGTAAAATTAAGTTTTAATCTTAAAACAATTTCAAAATAATCTTTCAAAGTATTTCGAACCATTTCAAACCCAAAATTTCCAGATTGCTCAGAGGGAACCGATTCCCTCCCATAGGGGGTACCGATTCCCCCTGAATGGTTTGACTCCGAGATTTCCAGAATGCTCGGAGGGAACCGATTCCCCCATAGGGGGTACCGATTCCCCCCTGTTCAACGGTCGAAATATTTGAATTTTATACTTAGGGAACCGATTCCCTATAAGGAGGAACCGATTCCCCCCACGCTCCAAGCTGTTTTATTAATTGTTTTCACACTAAAACGGCTATATTATCTTCATTAATTATCCCCAACGTTCAGAAGTGATTCAATGTGTATTTAAACAAGTTCCGAAGCCCTTGATCAGCAAGAAATCATAGAGAAACAAGAGAGAAAGCATCAAACACAAAGTTTGTGCAATTCAAGCCAATTTTCATTCAATATTCATTTTGCTTTCAAAGAACACTTATTGTGCTCATTTGTAATTTTCTTTGAGTGTTCTTTTCTTGTTCTAGAATTGTGCAAACATCTTACCTTGTGAGGTTTTCTTGTAAGTTTGCAAATTTGTAATCTTCTCTTTGGGAAAAAGAGCGTTCTCAAGAGTTGGGGTATACTCTTGAGGGAATTGTAAGGTTATCTCTTTGGCCTCAAAAGAAAGAACAAATTAGTGAATTTGTTGGAAAATCCTTAGTGTGGATAGCTAAGGTAGTGGACGTAGACTTTATTTGAGAAAGTCGAACCACTGTAAATCGCTGTGCAATTACTTTCAATTTTCTGCAAAAGCTTCCACAAAAATTTTAATTGCCAATTCACCCCCTCTTGGCCGATTCCGTCAATCGATTAACTCAACAATTGGTATCAGAGCCTAACTCATTTGAAGGTTTTATCGCCTCTTGAGTCGATTCGGGAAGAGTTATATCGATTATTAAAGTCATCAATGGCCTCCGCTTCAAACTTCGACTCCGGTCTCGATTCGATGCCTGTCAACAAGCCTCCTTTCTTCAATGGAGCTAACTATGCCTATTGGAAGAATAGAATGATGTACTTCATTCAAGCAAGTGACATAGGAGCATGGAATGCTGTAGAAGAAGGATACATCAAACCTCTCACTCATCCAAGGTTGTGGAGTGAAGGAGAGACAAGAATGTTCCAGCTCAACTCCAAAGCCATCCATATTATTTTTTGTGCTCTTGGACCAGATGAATACGGAAGAGTTTCATCGTGTACAACCGCCAAAGAAATATGGGACAAACTTCAAGTCACACATAAAGGTACAGATGAGGTAAAGAAATCAAAAATTAGTATTCTAACGCATAGCTATGAAAATTTTAGGATGAAACCAAATGAAGACATTAAAGCTATGACGGATAGATTTTCAACGATTGTCAATGGTCTCAAATCATATGGAGAGATCATATCAAATGAAAAGCTTGTGAGGAAGTTAGTCTACTCCCTCCCAAAATCATGGCAATCAAAGAAGATGGCAATCATCGAGTCTAAGGACCTATCGTCCTTAACTCTTGAAGAACTTATCGGTTCACTCCTCACTCATGAGATGATGCTCGAAGATGAGGTGGACCTTGATAAAGTTGAAGAGACACCAAAGGAAAAGGAGAAGAAGAAAAATATTGGAGTTGCTCTCAAATCCACAAAAGATGATAGTGATTCTAATAATGATGATGATGACGAGGAAATGGCATTGTTTGCCAAACGGTTCAGAAAAATGATGAGACCTTACCAAGGAAGAAAATTCAAACGAAACGAAGGCCTCAAAAATGAACCAAAAGAGAAGGACCCAATCATTTGCTATGAATGCAAAAAGCCGGGGCATGTCAAATATGATTGCCCACAATTGAAGAAAAAGGGTCAATCAAAGAATAAGCACAAGGCTCATGTGGCTACATGGAGCGATGAAGAAAGTTCCGATGAAGAGGAACAAGAAGTAGCAAACTTGTGCTTGATGGCATTCGGGGAAGATTCTAAGGTAACCTCTAACTCATCCGATTTTGATGATTTATCTTATGATGAGTTATTTGAGGAGTACAATGGGTTGGCTTCGGATTATGAGAAATTGTTTTTAAAATATAAAAATGATGTTTCAAAATTGAAAAATGAAAACAAACTCATATCTAAAACCAACAACGATCTTGAAAGTAAAATCAAAGATTTGCAAATCAAACTAGAAGAGTTTGAAAAGAAAAATTTAGATTTGCAAAATTTACTTTTAAAGATCAATGATGATCATCAAAAGAAAATTGATGATCTTAAAACTTCTTTTGATAAAGTTGGAACAAAACATTTTGAAATAGGTGGAAATTCAAAATCCAACTTTGTTAGAAAAAGTTTTAGAAACTACAATCATAGAGGTCCCCAAAGAAGCTCTAATAGAAAAATCATTAGAAGTATGTGGGTTCCTAAAGAACTCATTACTACTAAAGATAAAAATATCCTACACAAATGGATACCTAAGGGGACTAGGATTTTGGAAACTAATGAATATGGACCCAAAAGAATTTGGGTACCAAAAATCAAAAATTAATCTATGTTTATAGGGAAAGGAGCATTGCTACAAGGCACGGGAAACAAATTCAAACTCATGGTACCTTGATAGTGGATGCTCAAGACATATGACCGGAGACAAAAGCCGGTTCATTGAGCTTAACGCCAAAAATAGAGGAGAAGTGACTTTTGAAGACAATTCAAAAGGTCACATTGAAGGTATTGGTACAATAGGTAATACCTCTTCCATACAAATTAAGAATGTTTTATATGTGAATGGATTAAAGCATAATCTTTTGAGTATTAGTCAATTATGCGATAAAGGATTCAATGTCTTATTTGAAATTAATGGTTGTAAAGTTATTGACATTGCATCTAATCGGATTATGCTTATTGGTCATAGAATAGGAAACATTTACATGGTGCATTTAGATTATATTGATATGACTAATTTATGCCTAGTTGCTAAGGATGAGCATGATAGTTGGTTATGGCATAGGAGACTAGGTCATGCTAGTATGAGTGTTTTGCAACGGTTAATTCAAGGAGACTTAGTAAGAGGGTTGCCTAAGCTTAAATTTGATAATGATAAAATCTGTGATGCTTGTGCTAAAGGAAAACAAAAACGAGTTTCTTTTAAATTTATTAATGATGTATCAACTAGTAGAGTATTACAATTGATCCATTTAGATCTTTTTGAGCCAACTAGAACTACTAGCTTGGGAGGAAAACAATATGCTTTTGTCTTGGTAGATGACTATTCTAGATACACTTGGGTTCTATTCTTAAGTACTAAAGATGAAGCATTAGAAAATTTCATCACATTTTCAAAAATAATCCAAAACGAAAAAAGGTTACTCTATCACTAGTGTTAGAAGTGATCGTGGAACTGAATTTGAAAATCTTGGATTCATTGAGTTTTGTAATTCTAATGGTATTAGCCATAATTTTTCAGCACCTAGAACCCCTCAACAAAATGGAGTTGTTGAGAGGAAAAATCGAACTTTAGAAGAAATGGCTAGAACCATGCTTTGTGAAAATAATTTGCCAAAATATTTTTGGGCGGAAGCCACAAATACCGCTTGTTATGTTGTAAATCGAGTAATGATTAGGCCAATTTTAAAGAAAACTCCATATGAAATTCTCAAAAATAAAAAGCCTAACATTAGCTATTTTCACCCTTTTTGGATGTAAATGTTTTGTTTTAAACAACGGTAAAGAAAATCTTGGCAAATTTGATGCTAAAAGTGATGAAGGAATTTTTCTGGGTTATTCCTTAAATTCTAAAGCTTATCGTGTATTTAATAAAAGAACTTTAGTTGTAGAAGAGTCTATACATGTTGTTTTCGATGATAATCCCCTTCCGAGGAAGGATTCTTCTGTTAATGATGATGTAGGTATTGTACAAGCAAATGACGTTAGACATGACGTTGGAGAATCATCATCAAAGGAAGAAACAAAAGATGAGGAAACTCATGATCCCCTCGAGAATCCAACCATTGAAGAAAGGGAAGTATATTTTCCAAGAGAGTACAACTATGTCAAGGATGGTGAAATTATAGGTGATCCATCAAAAGGGATAACTACTCGATCTTCTCTTAGAAATATCTGTAATTAATTTGCATTTATTTCATGCATAGAGCCTAAGAACATCAAAGAAGCATTAAAAGATGAACATTGGATTATGGCTATGCAAGAAGAATTAAATCAATTTGAGAGAAGTAAAGTATGGACATTAGTTGAAAGGCCTAGTAATAAATCTACTGTATGTACTAGATGGGTTTTTAGAAATAAACTTGATGAAAGTGGTATTATAGTGAGGAACAAGGCTAGACTTGTTGCTCAAGGCTATACTCAAGAGGAAGGCATAGACTATGATGAAACATACGCTCCCGTAGCTAGGATGGAAGCAATTAGAATGTTATTAGCATTTGCATGTTTCAATGAATTTAAATTATATCAAATGGATGTTAAAAGTGCATTTTTAAATGGTTTTATAAAAGAAGAAGTGTACGTGGAACAACCTCCAGGTTTTGAAGATTCAAATTTTCCAGATCATGTTTTAAAATTGACAAAAGCTCTTTATGGTTTAAAACAAGCTCCTAGAGCTTGGTATGAAAGATTGTCAAATTTTTTTAATTGAAAAAGGTTTTTTAAAAGGAAATGTTGACACTACATTGTTTTTAAAGAGAAAATGTAAAGATTTATTAGTAGTTCAAATTTATGTTGATGATATAATATTTGGTTCTACTAATGATGTTCTTTGCCAAGAATTTTCTAAGCTAATGCAAAGTGAGTTTGAGATGAGCATGATGGGGGAGCTCTCATTTTTCTTGGGACTCCAAATCAAGCAAAGAAAAGATGGCATCTTCATTAATCAAGATAAGTATGTCAAAGATATGCTCAAGAAGTTTGGACTGGAAAATGGGAAACCTCATAACACTCCAATGAGCTCTTCAACAAAGCTTGACTTAGATGAAGGAGGTAAATGTGTGGATGTTAAATTATATAGATCCATGATTGGCTCATTGCTTTATCTAACCGCAAGTAGACCGGATATTATGTTTAACGTTTGCTTGTGTGCTAGGTTTCAATCATGTCCTAAAGAATCACATTTACTAGCTGTTAAGAGAATCTTTAGATACCTTAAGGACACTCCTAGTTTAGGACTTTGGTATCCTAGAGACTCTAGCTTTAGCTTGCATGCCTTTTCTGATGCGGATTATGGAGGATGCAAATTAGATAGGAAAAGCACCTCCGGTACTTGCCAATTCCTTGGAAATATGCTAATTTCTTGGTTTTCAAAGAAACAAAATTGTGTTGCATTATCTACCACTGAAGCGGAATACATTTCAGCCGGTAGTTGTTGTGCACAAGTTTTATGGATGAAACAACAACTTTTTGATTATGGAATTTAAGTAGGTACCATTCCTATCAAGTGTGACAATACTAGTGCTATTTGTCTCACTAAAAATCCCATCCAACACTCTAGAACTAAGCACATTGAAATAAGACATCACTTCATTAGAGACCATGTCACTAAGGAAGATATAGTTTTAGAATATGTTGATACTTTGCATCAATTAGCAGATATCTTTACAAAACCCTTAGACAAGGAAAGGTTTTGGACACTTAGAAGAGAATTAGGTTTAACTAACCTATCTTTACTTAGTGTTTAAAATAATTTAGCACTTTTAATAAATACTGAAAAATGCTTATAATAATAATTTTTGATTGCATTCTTGCTATTAGTTAGGGGGAGTTTATGATTCTTAATGAAAATTAATTTTATGTTCAAATAATGTTTAAAGATTAATTTAATTGCTTGAACATAATTATTTTTCAATATATGAGTTGCCTATACCACTAGAGAAGATTAATTTAGCATTTTATGTGCTTAAAAGTCAGATTTTAGCATTTTTGTGCAGAGGGAATCGATCCCCCCATGAGGGAACCTATTCCCCCTTTGAAGGGGAACCGATTCCCCCCACAGGGGAATCGATACCCCCTGGGGTTCTGTTAAATCGGGCAGAACACCCCAAAAACCCCAAAACCCTCATTTTTCTTCTTTTTCCGCCGTTTCTCACCCTCTAAGCACTCAAATCTCCATTCTTGCCTCAAATCATTGATTTTAATCGGAAATCACTTCAAATATCATCTCCTAAACTTGCAATCATCATTAAAATCGTGCAAACAACATCTAAATCCCCTCAATCTTCATCTTTCAAGGTAAATTTTTCTAAACTCTCTATTTCATTGATTTTGAACATAAGATTAGTTTTAATTAGTTCTAGGTTGAAATAATGATCGTGCATTGATTATTTAGTGATTAGAAACTAGATGTTACAACTAATTTCATCAAAAACACAAGAATTTTCCAAAATTTTTTAATTTTTCGAAATAAAAAAAATGTTAATTTTCAAATGATTGTGTTTTGATTAAATTATGCTGTTGTTATAAAAACTATACATATATTGTTTCTCAAAACCATATTTTTCAAAAGTTTTTCAAAAACTTTGCCCATTAGGATTGATTTAGAGAACCTTGAAATATTGAGGACTCATTTGAGTTTTGGGATTAATTGAATTGCATACATTTGTTTTTAAAATTGCAGGTTATCAATTCTATTCCGATTTCCTAAACCATGTCCAATCCTAAACGTGCTAGGTCTTCATCTAGTCGTTCTAGTCGTCAAACAAATCCTCCTCCTATTCCTCAAAATCCTATTCCAAATCTTGATCCTAACTTGACTATCCAAAATTCTTGTTTCAATCAACCGGGTCCTAAAGATTATCGTTATTGGTTTTACCAATATTTTGACTCATATAAGATTAGGGAAGAACGTATCCCATCTCTTCAAACTATGGTTGATATTAACTTTAAATATCTCCCTATCTTGCACGAATAGAAATTTGATAAACTTTTCGAACTTGAACCCATTGTCTATCATCAACTTGTTCGTATCTTCTACTGTAATGCCGTTTGTATCAAAAATCGTGACAAAACCAAAACCATAGGAGTGCATTCCTACCTCCTAGGTCAATATTTCCATCTTGATCCTGATTACATAGCCAATGCCTTAGGCTTGGATAATGAAGGTTTATCAAACGAAAAACAAGTTTTAGGCTCACGATATAAACGGAATGATAGTGCAAGTGTTTTAGATCTCCATGAGCGTTTTCTTCATCTTATGATCACTTGGTGGTTTCGACCATCCGGGGGTCGTTATTCTACTCTTAGAGCTTTAGACCTTTGGTGGTTGCATTGTTTTGAAAACAATATAAAAATAAACCTTTCCGAGATTATCTTTGCTGAGATCTTTGAAACCGTTAACTTAGTGCCAAATAAGAAACTCTGTTCTTCACTAGTTTACGGTTGTATCCTTAGTAATCTCTTTTCTAAAGCCGAACTCCGAGTTGGTCTAGATGCCTCATTTCCTCTTAAGAAACAAATCAATCTTATTTCTTTAACAAGAGCGGGATGGGTCAAAAATAAGGAAACCGGTGCATGGGTTCGATCTTCTACTCCGGGAGCTAGTTCTTCACAAGCTCCACCCGAAGCTGACGAAGATCCCGAGTTTGAACAATTAATGAGGGATATCGATGAAGCTGAAGAAAAACCTGAACAACCCGAGGAGCACGCACAACAATCGACTCAAATGCCTCCATATTTTCAATCCTTTATGGAGACATTTGATTTCCGTTATGCGACAATGGATTCGCGCTTTTCCTCTATAGAGTCTCATTTATCTACAATGGGAGCTCAACAATTAGAGATTCTTCAGGAGATGCGTGCAAACAATGAAGCAACCAATGCTCGTATTAATGAACTAACTCATGAAATGGCTGCTATGCGAGCCCGTTTTCCTCCTACCGATCCGGATGCTTGATTTTGTGTTTAGATTTAAAACTTTGAACAAAATGAATATTGTTTCAACATTTTGAATTGTTTGATTTTGTGGATTGTTGGATTTTGGATTTATGGATAGTGTGAACTTATATGTTTGGTGTGTTTTATTCGTTATTGCATCATTTACATCATTATTAGCAATATGACCAATTTTGCCATATCACATTATTTATGAATATTGATTACGGAACTAATGGATAACGTTTCTCTTAATTGTGATCTTAACAGCTTATGCATACATATACCTAATCAAATGGCTTAATATTTTTCACATTTATTTGAATCTTTTTGATTTAACAAAAAGGGGGAGAAGAAGTGTGTTTAATAAGTGTGTGTTTTTAAAATGATAAATGGGAAAAGTGTTAAAGTAAGGGGGAGTAATTTCAAAACTTGATTTCAAAATCTTAAAATTACTAAAATGTTTTGTTATATCAAAAAGGGGGAGATTGTTGAAAACATTTTGATATTTCGATATAACAAATTAAGTTAAATGAATTTTAAGATTTTCCAAAATGATTTTCTAAAGTATGTTCGATAAATTTATTCGAATATAAAAACATTACTCCAAATATTTCAAAAATCATTTTTAATCCTTACTTAAGTGTAAAATTAAGTTTTAATCTTAAAACAATTTCAAAATAATCTTTCAAAGTATTTCGAATCATTTCAAACCCAAAATTTCCAGATTGCTCAGAGGGAACCGATTCCCTCCCATAGGGGGTACCGATTCCCCCCTGAATGGTTTGACTCCGAGATTTCCAGAATGCTCGGAGGGAACCGATTCCCCCATAGGGGGTAACGATTCCCCCCTGTTCAACGGTCGAAATATTTGAATTTTATACTTAGGGAATCGATTCCCTATAAGGAGGAACCGATTCCCCCCACGCTCCAAGCTGTTTTATTAATTGTTTTCACACTAAAACGGCTATATTATCTTCATTAATTATCCCCAACGTTCAGAAGTGATTCAATGTGTATTTAAACAAGTTCTGAAGCCCTTGATCAGCAAGAAATCATAGAGAAACAAGAGAGAAAACATCAAACACAAAGTTTGTGCAATTCAAGCCAATTTTCATTCAATATTCATTTTGCTTTCAAAGAACACTTATTGTGCTCATTTGTAATTTTCTTTGAGTGTTCTTTTCTTGTTCTAGAATTGTGCAAACATCTTACCTTTTGAGGTTTTCTTGTAAATTTGCAAATTTGTAATCTTCTCTTTGGGAAAAAAGAGTGTTCTCAAGAGTTGGGGTATACTCTTGAGGGAATTGTAAGGTTATCTCTTTGGCCTCAAAAGAAAGAACAAATTAGTGAATTTGTTGGAAAATCCTTAGTGTGGATAGTTAAGGTAGTGGACGTAGACTTTATTTGAGAAAGTCGAACCACTGTAAATCGTTGTGCAATTACTTTCAATTTTCTGCAAAAGCTTCCACAAAAAATTTTAATTGCCAATTCACCCCCTCTTGGCCGATTCCGTCAATCGATTAACTCAACAATAAGTTTATTCAACAATAATTTATCTCTCTTCTTTTCGTGGCCTCTATCTTCTTTCCTCTTTTTTTTTTCATTTTCCCCATTTTTGCGAGTTTGTGTCATTTTTTATATGTCAAATCAAATTTTTTTTCTTTTTTAATTGTAATTAGTCGACGGTGGTATCAATTTTGATATTGATTGTTGACCGTCAGTTATATTTTCTTTTTATTTTTTTAATAAGAATAATTTTATCTTTATAATACGTTTATATCAGCCTTTATGGCACGTTTTTCATTTTTTTCTTGGTCGTTTGACCGTTCTTTCATTTATGATTTTTTGGGGTTAGATTTGACGATGCCACAATTGATCAATATGACGCTTATATGAAATCTTGTTGATCTTCCCTGTTATGGACATTCAGATTGAATTTGGATGCGCGATTTTACGTTTGTTAATAGTTTCTCAATATTCACAGTTCTAATTTGCAGTTCTTGGAAATCTTTCAATAGCTTAATTTTCTTTTGTGGTTCATTTACCGATGCAATCAAATTTATTCGTATATATTTTTGTTCGAGTCTTTTGATTGGATTTTTAACCTGTTCCATGTATGATCATTTTATGATTTAAAGTGCCTAATTTCAATATTATAAGAATAGTTCAAATTATGTATTTAGTTTACGATGATAGTTGTAAACTCTAATCGTAATTTCAAATATTTTCACTTTTTAATAATACTAGCAGCTTCTATTTAAAAAAGTTGATTCAACGATATAATATTTCAAGTATTGGCTCGATGGTATAACGTAAAAGGAAAGTCGATCCCAAAAATACAATTCAAATAGTTTTGAACTCAGATTTTATCATTTTTTTAATAAACATGTCAACATCCAACTCAAACGACTGTCATTTTTTTAACGAAAAATGATGAGTTCAAAAATATAAATATTCGAGTGACCATTTTATAACTATTATTAGAAGACTATTTTATGATTTTCAATAGTAAGATGACTCAACAAAACAACACCAACCATTTTGTACTTTGCCCTAAAATTTATTATAAAAAAGCATTAACGTTATATAGGCATTACAATTTATTGTCAAAAAAATAAATTTTATATTTAATAAAAATTATTATGTAAATACTATTTAATTTAATATTTTATTATTTTAAATTAATTATAAATATTAATTTATTAATTAAAAAACATAAAAATGATAAAAAAAAACAGTGAACTTTTTAGTAAAATGCAGACAAACATTGGATGTGAACAATTGTAATGGGCTTATTATAAATAAATAAATAAATAAAAATGAGAGATGGCTATAGACTTGAGCTGGTTAATAGGATATAATATATGTATTAGAATATTAAAATTGTCCGTCCAACTCAGTTGGTAGAGCGCAAGGCTCTTAACCTTGTGGTCGTGGAATCGAGTCCCATGTGGACAATTCATAATTTTGACTGTCGGAGGTTTCCCACAGAAGCTGCTCTCAACTTGGTGTTGGGAGCAACTTACTATCCTACCTCTCCCTTACTTCATTAGAATAGGGTTAGCTAATTTTTTTTATATGTATTAGAATGTTAGGGTTAAGGTTAGGGATGAGAAAAAATATATAACAAAAGATGTAAGAAATGCGTTCACACCCCCATACGATTAGGGGTGTATTCGGTTCGGTTCGGTTTTTACCAAAACTGAACCGAACCGAAATAAACGATTTTTCAATATTTAAACCGAAACCGAATAGTTAAAAAACCGAAAAAAAAACCAAAACAGGTTTTTTCGGTTCGGTTCGGGTTTTTTAACGGTTCGAGTTTTTCGGTTCGGTTCGGTTCGGTTTTTCGGTTTTTCAATGAAAAAATCACTTGAAACTATAATTTTTTTTACAAAAATTGCCTATTCGGTTCAATATGGAACAAATGGGTTCCATATGGAAAACTCGAACCGAACCGAATCAAAAAAATGAAGCCTTTAAACCGAACTGAAAACCGAACCGTTTAAAGCCAAACCGAACCGAACCGTTTTACTCGGTTCGTGTCGGTTTTTCGGTTTTCTCGGTTTCGTTGCTCACCCCTACATACGATATCACTCTGGAAACTTTGAGATCAGCTTGTCGACATGAATTATGATATCGTCTATCCGCGGTCGAACCGCGGCCTGAGGCTGAAGCGTCCATGTCACGAACTGATGAAGGATATGGTGGTTTAGGCCCAGCCGGCCACTTAATCTGAGCATTTATAATGGCCAATTGCAGGCTTCCTCCAGCTTCTCCAAGTGCATACTCGAATGGAGACACCCCGTACCTACAACAAATGACGATTAATAACTGCGAAAACCGAATGGTTCGCTATGGGAGATAAATGCATTTCCGATAAGCATCGTTTCGAAGATATTAACCCTTACATTATTGCATATAAAGTGCATCCCAATGACCAAATATCACTTCTCTCGTCAATATCTGCATCGCTCGGGCAGTCCCACAACTCGGGAGCTCGGAAAGGTGCTGAACAGTGCTCAGATGCCCATTCATGCAAACGAAACCCAAATCCAACATGAACACAGTGGAAGATGCACTAAGCCGATAGACAGAAATATGTGTCTTGAAATAAGCACCTGAAGCTGGAGAACTTCTGAACGAGAACGAATTTGTTTCCTCGCAGGACGAGCACTCCCGAAGTCCATCAATATTGCAAGAGGTGATTGCCCTTTTCTACGGGTTAAAAGAACATTTCCTGGCTTAACATCATTATGTGCATATGGAGGATCAAGACCATGCATATGTTTCAGTCCTGCACACAGCTGTGGAAATAGTTTGGTCTGGTTAAAAAGCTTACGATTCTTACTAATCCATGATAACATCAATAAATCCGAAAAAAAGAAAAGAAAAGAGTAAGTCTAAAGCATTAAATGTACAAATATTAGAACATTGCAGCTAGATGGTCAAGTACAAAGAAGACCATGAGATACATTGATTACATGTGCCGCATAGTTACAAATCCTTGATCGATAAATATTCAAGCCCTTAAGTGTATGTATTACATGAAGAATGGCATGAAATATGTCAAAACGGTAAGATCGTTTTACTCACCTGCCGGAATATTTGAAGAACATCTGAGGTAGAGAAGAACTCCTTTTTAGCTTTCATAGCATTCGAGTTGTAACTATGCGGCACATGTAATCATACACTTAAGGGCTTACGATTCTTACATCTTTGGTCTCAGTTCAGATGTAATTCAGATAAAACAAAATTGCATAAATTGGAACCCGGCGAACGAGAAGTCAGACCGTCATAAATAAAAAACACAACAACTCCATATAAATTCTGAAGTTATACCTCCAACGCTTTAAGTTTTCACAACAGAATTGAGACCAAAGATTGAACTGATCAACAGTTTTAGTTCTGTAACTCCAACTATAGTTTGGCAATCACTTAAAGGTGCACTTCTACACATACACGATTCGGTTTTATGAGATTATCATACTACTATTGTAACAAAGAAGAAGAAAAGGGCACAACTTCAGATCCATATCTAACCAATAAGCCAAGCCAAAATAACCCCAAACAACCTACCATATATTTTCATAGGAAATACCATAGCCGGCTTCAATTTTCCATAGACAAGATACCATAGTCAAGATAATCCATACATCCATTCACTATTTAAAAAAAAAGATATCACGCAGATAAACACAATCAAATTGCAACAAAAGGAAATCGCTTAAAACCATGAACCAAAGGATCAAACGAAAGCAACGAATGCACAAATCAGAAAGAGCAGGTCATGGAAAAATCATTCAAATAGAGAAATACCCAAATCGTAAAATCCTAAAAAAATATTAAAAAGAGAATTTTTGAGGGAGACGAACCAGAAAGATGAGAAGGGGCCTTGACTTTTTTTTCTAAGCCAGTAGCTGAAGCTGAAGAGGGATCGGATACGACTTCCTTCACCAAATAAACATAGGCGAACCCACCTTCGCCCAACTGCCTCACGATCCTGAACCGGTTGTCGTTGATCCAAACGTCCCCTCCGCCGTTTACGGCGTCGTATAATGCATTCAACCCTGAAAACGAACACCCCATTGCTTATTTGCTCTTCTTTTATCTCTTCAACTAAAGAAAAGAAAAAAACCTTTCTAGATCTTCAAGCTATCATTTTTTTTCTCCAGCTTTTGAAACATTCACGAGACTGTGATTTGTGTATTAGAATTTAGGTCTGAGTTTGACACTCCACTTTTTCATTCTTCCACTCCGCTGTTTACGTTGGAATTGGCTATTGTCACTTTTATGCGACTGCTCACATCAAAATCTGGCGCCACTCCCTCGCGCTTTCATTTTTTATTTTAGAATTGCTCTGATTTAATCTGATCCGTCCATTTGGATGACCCAGTAGACACGAGTACACAAACTTATTGCCTAAGGTTGAATATACAACTTTGCTCCTAAATTTGACATTTCTTTAAAATTCATCCCTGAAATTTTTTAGGTCAAATCACCCACTTAAGGTAGGAGAACATGACGTAAGTTAATCGGTGGTTTTTCTTAACTTTGCACTCTCTTATCAGTGAAGTCGTTCAACGAGTTTTACGACATTTAAATTGAGACACTATTATCAGGACGCAACATGTTTTTTTTTTCTTCGATTCTAAGATTTCGTCCTGATTAATCCAAATCAATTCATGTCATACACATGGCTTTGATGGACAAATCTCTTAATGAAGATTTTCTGCGTACACAAAATCTGAAACTCGATACATACTTAAAATATATCAAATTGCTTATCACTCGAACTCGAGACATACACAATATTTTATGTCAAGGTTGTAAACTTTAAAAAAAACTATATTAAAAATTTAAAGGGTAAAACTACACAATTTCAAGGGTACAAAATTATATCATCAATAATAAAAATATTAAAAAAATATTAAAATTACATTAAAATTTAAAAATTTTAGAATTGCGACGGTACTTAGTCACCCTTCAGTCCATTCTGGACTGTTGTATTTATTCATTTAAAACCCAAATGTTTAAAAAGTACTCGAAGCATGTGAGTATCCATTGACAAATTACTGAAACTTTTGTGTTGGTGTATAGGTTTGTAAAAATGGTGTTTTATTGATACAATACAACCCAAATCTTCTGCTGCAGAAACTCAGCCACCGAATCAAACAAGGACCGCCAGTTTTCCCGGTCGAAGTCTCAGGCAGCCGGGTGTTGCTGAGTAATGCAGTGTATATTTCCGCCTCCCAGGACGATTTCTCGAGCACCCTCGATTCTTACAACCTGCATTCAGTCAAGAGAACAGCATCGGGCTTCGATACGAGTATGTTATGCAAGCCGGGTGTGAGTGTCAGATACGAGTATGTTTAGTTCTTCAAAGTGTTTCTATGAGGATTGTATCCCGAACAGTCGTGTCCGGGCATAAAATAAAGAGTCGGAGTAGCATTGGTGGAAAATACCAAAGTTTACTCTGACCTCCCCAGCTATTGAAATTCCAATCGATCCCGGCAACCTTGTGCTCGGTATTATCCGAATTCACTCCACTTTTCCTTACAACAAACTGCAAGAAGGGAAAAAATATATTACTAACATATTTCAGTAAGAAAAATGCAGTTCTAGACTATAAAAGTGAATCCAAGTTATTTACAAATTCTCTCTATGTAGTCATACTTTTAATAAATTAAAATAAATTTAATCTTCCAATCGAATGATGTCACAGTCATTAGTACTATTTGTCGTGTCGTGGGTCACCATTCAATTGGAATGCTAACTTTATTTTATTTTATTTTATTTTAATTTAACAATGGAAAGCAAATTGTGGAAAATAAATATATTAAATTAAAATAAAGTTAGTTCTCCAATCAAATGGTGACACATAGCACTAGTGACACGTGATATCATTCGATTGGAGATTAAATTTATTTTAATTTATTATAAGTATGCCTACATAGAGAGAATATGTAAATAATAAGGATCAAATGTGTGATTATACCAAAATATCACGTCACTTAATCTGTTAACTGTTAACGACAGTTAACCCGTGGTGACCGCATCTTAAATAAATAAAAACAAAAGTGATTGTATCTTAATTAAATAAAAACGAAGGTGACCATATCTTATGTATTTTGAAATTAGTGACCGAAAGTGGACAAACACAAACACAAGTGATCATCCGTGTAGTTAACCCTAAAAAAGTTAAATTATGTATTTTTTTAAAATTAGTTGTTTATCAAATAAAATTTTAAATTATTATATAAACTATTTTAAGTATTTAAATTATTCTTCAATTATAATAAATATTTAAACTATATTTTTTAACATATATAAATTATTTTTATCAGGACTCATATCTAATTTTGTTTAAAACATTAATATCCCAATTATCATAAAATTTTAATTAAATAATAATAAGTTTATATGTAATAATTTAAAGACTAATATTGATTAAAAGAAATCTGAGGTTTAAGCTTTGTTTGTACCATTGATGAGCTTTTCAAACGTTTGCATTGCTATAATTTTCATAAACCACTTAATTTGGGCTTTAGAAAACTCAAACTCACATCATTTTACACTCGTATTCGATTCATTAGTCAATTAATTTATATCATATATTATAAAAGTTCGTTATAAAAACAATTCTCTAAACTCAATTTATTTACAGAGATTCATTATAAAAACGATTATTCTAAATCAAAACTATTCTATTCACGGTATCGGGATTCAAACTCATCATCTAATTTTGCTTAAAAAAAACTAGAACCTTATACAAAGAAAAACTAACATGATTTTAACACTTAACAGTACTTGATTTGAGGGAAGGGAAAGAACATGTTCAAAGGGAAATAAAACATGTTACTGATTAAAGACTCAAAAGGGTTTAAGAAAAACAAAATGCTGGTGACAGAGCACCACACCCTGAGATGCAGAAAATAAGAATGGCAACAACAGGACACAGCATGTTGGTCTCTTGGTAATTAAAAAAGGGAGGATGTAAGCTCGGATATATCCGATACTATCTGGCCATAATCGGCCTTTATCTTTTCTTGTTCCTCGGGGGCGAGTTCGCCTTTGGCGGGCTTCGTTAACACCAGAACACAGCATGTTGGTCTCTTGGTAGCTCCCGCCGTTGCAAGATCCTGAAAGTGGCGGAAGAAACTACTCAAGCAGTGTTCATCATCTACTTAAACCGAAAACCGTAACTCGAAATCCGCCAAAGACCCTTTAGTCATGCTTAGTCTTACATACAGTTAAGAGTCAAATTGCAGCATCCATAGAAGCAATTGGCTATCCATGTGAACAAGGATTATGTTCTAAGGTTTTGGATAGGCAAGCAGGAGAACCACTTTAAAAATGTAGTGCAACCAAATTAGACAAATACCAGAGAGGAGGGCGGAGGACGGAGGTCCGAACTTACTTCTTTCGAAGAAACATAAACATAGGGAATCTCAGCCTCTTCACACATAATCGGGAGATGAGTTATGACATCAATAGGAGATATGTTTCCAGCTATAACACATAATCTGCATTCAAAAAAAAGATTGAAGAAACATGACTCTCTCAAATGTTATAAACCAGCTACATCACATGTTAAGGTATGAAAAGACAAACTATAAGAACATGCAAACAACTAGGGTTGTAAACCAGTCGAGTCAAGCTCGAGTATTGTTGAGAACGACTCAATTCAAAAAGTTTAAGATTGAATTCGACTCGACTCCAAAGATCACGAGCTTAAAATTATCAAACTAGACTTGGCTCGAAAAGTTTAAACTCGAAACATTCTCAGACTTAACTCGATTGAAGACCAAATCCGAGCTCAATTCAAGCTCAAACCTGAACCTTTAGTACATAAAAACCTTATATTATACTTTGAAAAACTAAAAAATTATTTTTTCAAGTTGCTAGCAAGCTTTTTTTATTAATGTATCAAGTAACTTGCTTTGGCTCATTAAAAACTGAGTAGTGTTCTCGAATGTATTTGATTTGAGTGTTGACCAAACTTTGATCGAATCTTGAGTAAGTTGCAAACAAATGATTCTAAGTCCATGAAACTTACATTGGCATTCAAACGAACACATAATGGTCACACGAGTTCACTGACTAATCGATGCTTATAGAAAGAAAAGTTTACCCTTTATGGCCACGCCTAATGCTTTTGACGACTTCCTTTACTCCTCTCTTCAAGCACTTGTGCTCAGATGCTGCAACAATGAAAGATCAGCACATTGAGAACTCAAACACAAAACAATCTATAATATCAAGAAACCGTCATTTTAAGCACAAATTCCACCATTAGAACTTAAAACCCCCACACAGGCTTTAAAGTTAAAAATGAAAAGACCCAAAGCGGAGTTTCATGAAAACGATTGATTTTATATCATAAAAAATGGGAAACCTTTGCGGACGAGCTTAAGGGTTTTCTTGGAGAGCTTCTTGCCAGCAAGGGGCTTTGCGATGGGAGCAATAGCTAACATCTTCTTCCTCTCCTTCTCCTTCTGATGCGACTTTTCCACTTCCCTATCGCTTCCCATTTGCCTCTCTTTTCTCTTTCTTTCCGCCAACGACTGAAATAAACAGGGGAAAGATGGGCAGAAACAGAGCAGTTCAAGGATCAAGGTTAAAAAGAGGGTATAATGTGAAAGAAACCATATGAGGAAATTAGAGTTTTTGTATGTTGAGGGTTTAAGCTTTCTTTGTACCCTAATGGGCTTTTAAGACATTGGCATTGAACTGTTTAATTTGGGCTGCCCAAGACTTATTAACATTGGTGTTTGATAGAGTACGACTAGGGTTATTTTGATCGTAGACGGGTTAATTATTTAGCCCAATACGATACCAACTTTTTTATTTTAAAGATTACGGTATTTATTACAATAGCTTAGAAATTATCACGTGAATATGACGAATTTTAATAAAATATATTTTATTAAAATTTGTCACTATGATGTGACAAAATTTAATAAAAAATATATTTTATTGAAACACGTCACTTCTAACCTATACTCATTTTTTCAGTTTAGTGTTTAACGTTTATTTTGTTCTAGTTTGGTACCTAACGTTTCATTTCGTTACTCAAAATGGGTCAAACCATAATGAACCGTTAAGTTTGACTGTTAACCCATTAAAAATTTCACATAGGATATTTTTCAATATTAAAAATGACACCCTAAACCCAAAACTTTAAGAACCTTCCTTTCAAACTCTAAATTTACCCATCACTACCTTTTGGAGATAAGGGACAACGATGGAAAGTTAAAATAATTTGGGAATTTTTTGAGGCTTGGCTCTGTCAGTTGGGATTTAGGGATTTTAAAATAGAGAAAATAACCTCAGTGAAAAAAAAATGCCTTATAATATACGATTTTAATCAACTTTTTTTGGATTTACCAAAATGACCAACAAAATCGCAATGCGAAATAAAAATCGCAACGCGATCTCCAGAATCGCAAATTAGTTCCCAGAATCGCAACTCGATTATGAAGAATCGCAATGCGATAGTACAAATTCGCATTGCGATTTTCCAGAATCGCAACGCGAACATATAAATCGAAACGCGATTCTGACTATCGCAACGAGTATCCGTAAAATCGCAACGCGTATCCATAAATAGCAACGACAATACGTAAAATCGCAACGCGTATCCGTAAATAGAAACGACAATACGTAAAATCGCAACGCGTATCCGTAAATCGTAACGATAATACGTAAATCGCAACGCGTATCTGTAAATCGCAACGAGAATACGTAAATCGCAATGCGTATCCGTAAATCGCAATGCGAATACGTAAATCGCAATGCGAATCTGTAAATCGCAACGAGATTCTGACTATCGCAATACTGAATTTTAAATTCGCAACTCGATTTCTGAATTCGCAACAGGTTTTAATTTCACAACACAAATGTTTTGGGTATATAACTACGCATCAGCAGTAACTCATAACCTAAATCCCTAAATCGCAACCCATTCCATCTCCATCTATCACTCTCTCCGGCGACATCCGTTCCTATATCCAACGACATCCTTCCCCATCCAGTAACAGGTTTTAGTTTCGCAGCTCGTTTGTTTAGTAAATTAATTTACAATAATGAAATCATCTAATGTTGATCATGTTTGGATAGATTTGTGTTTTGGAGGGTCATGGGAGAATGTTCATGATGTTTTACAATATATGCCTTTACCCATGAATCTTCAACTAAAACTGTCATTAAAAAAGTTAACTTATGAAACTCTAATGTTACGTGTTGCAAATAAATTGAATTTAGAGCCCCTAAGTGGATTTAGGCTATCTTATCTGAGAAATGGTAAAGTTTATTTGTTAACCGACAATGAAGATGTTGAACGATTCATTGCTTATATTAGTGTTTCAAGTGATGATGTTACATTGTATGTTGTTGAACCTAGAAGTAGTGAAGTTGGGTCAGTAGCGGGTAGTAATCAACTAAGTTTTTCGACCCCAGTTTATGGTGCTCAAAATTTAATGGTTCTACCACAATTTCATCACCAAGCAAATATTGTTTCACCACATTTCCAATACCAAACACAATCTCAAAACCCACAACCTTTCCCTAATCCAAATCCCAATAAACTTTCAGCACCAAATTTTGGTTTTCGTATTGACCAGTTAGACGATGATGAGCCAACAGAAAAAATTGTGAGTACTAGTCGGTATTCAAAATTTGATCTTGGTCAATACCCGGACTTTAATCTTGGTCAATACTCGGATTTTGATGATTTTTCAGAAGAATAAACAGACCCTGCGTGTAATGATTTTGATATTGGTCAATACCCGAATTTTGATGATGAAACAGCCGTTGCCGAAGAAGATGTTATTGATGATAATGAGTAGGAAGTTACGACTGTAAATGAACATTTTGAACATCCATTCTGTAATTCATATAACACTGAAGAAGAAAAAGAAGAAGAAGAAATCCCCAAAGAAAAGTCCCCGAAGAAAATGCCACGGGAGTATAACCGGAATATGCCAGAATTACTTCAGATACCGGAAGAAGAGTTGGTAAAGATAGCAGTTAATTGTTACACAAAAATTATTCGTATCAAGAAAGATGATTGTTTTGATACAAAGGAAGACTTGAAGATAGCTTTGTATACGAAATGTGTGGAAGATGGCTATCAACTAAAAGTTAACAAATCAAGCAAAGATCGTTTCGAAACAAGGTGTATGATTGACAAAAACTGTATGTGGCGTATGATTGCAAAGAGGATAAAAGATTGCGAAATGTTTCAAGTTAGGACTTTTATTGATAAACATACATGTTCAAGAACCCCGTTGCGATTTTCATTTCTCTCGTTGCGATAGTCATTTTCGTGTTGCGATTTTCATTTTCATGTTGCGATTTTAAGTTTAGAAACTATTCTTCTTCTGTAACTTGAAACTTTAATGGATTGCATTACTTCAACCAAAAGATAAAACAAAGACAAATACTAACTTCACAGGGTTAAAGACTAAACAGTTTAGCAGTATTGACAGCAATCGAATGAATTTAATAAGAAATCTAAGTGAAATGGTTAATCTATTATTGAAATTACCAGTAAACTTATCATCAATTTCAATATGAAAAACCTAAAATAATGCAAAAATTTCAAAATAAAAATAAATAAAAAAAACTAACCCTCGGAGGTTGATTTTCCATTTCTGAATAATTGTGAGGGATTTCTGACCGTGAATGGTTATGAGGGATTTCGCCGGAGATGGGGACGGAAATCTTCGAAGATGGGGACGGATTTCATCGTAGAGAGTGAGAGATGGAGATGAGACTGAGTTGTGATTTTTTTAGGTTTTAGGTTATGAGTTGCGATTACGGGATATACTGTGGACGGTTCAGTGTTCCGATAATTAATATTCGTGTTTAGAATTTGAAAATAAAATACGCGTAGCGATTATAATGGTGCTTTAAAAATCGCGTTGCGATTTACGGATATGCGTTGCGATTTTACGTATTGTCGTTGCGATTTACAGATACGCATTGCGATTTACGTATTCTCATTGCGATTTACAGATACTTGTTATTTACGTATTCTCGTTGCGATTTACGGATACGCGTTGCGATTTTACGGATACTCGTTGCGATAGTCAAAATCGCGTTGCGATTTATATGTTCGCGTTGCGATTTTTATATTCGCGTTGCGATTATGGAAAATCGCAATGCGAATTTGTACTATCGCATTGCGATTCTTCATAATCGCGTTGCGATTCTGGGAACTAATTTGCGATTCTGGAGATCGCGTAGCGATTTTTATTTCGCATTGCGATTTTGTTGGTCATTTTGGCAAATCCAAAAAAAGTTGGTTAAAATCGTATATTATAAGACATTTTTGGTCACTGAAGTTATTTTCTCTTTAAAATATGATCTCGTATACTTTAAAAGATATTTTTAATAAAATAATTCATAACAATGGTAGGCTTACCAAAGGACG
The DNA here is from genome assembly GCF_006381635.1 of Hibiscus syriacus. Classification (NCBI taxonomy): domain Eukaryota; kingdom Viridiplantae; phylum Streptophyta; class Magnoliopsida; order Malvales; family Malvaceae; genus Hibiscus; species Hibiscus syriacus. The sequence continues at coordinate 643,053 of NW_024062470.1, forward strand.
TGGGATCAAATCCTTTGAACCATAAAATATGTATTATTATTTTTTTTGCTTGCCAATAATGGGAAAATTCAGGGTCGAATCCCTGGACTTCCCGAGAATTCGAAATTAACCTAAACTTTTGTTGAAACTTGTAATTTGATTCCCAAAGATAACTAATTTAAATTGAAAAACCAAAGAAAATTGGGGTGTGATAATGATTACTCTCGACAAGGCTTTTCCCAAGGTCTGTTTCATTCAATGAGTCTTATTCAACAGATTGACCTTGGCTCTTAAGCTTCTCCGGTGACACTCTAGTAGACATTTCGTCGGAAAACTTTTCCGATGAATCACACTCAGAGTTTTTATCCTTCATAACTACTTCATATTTATCCTCAAATACGAGTGGCCCTGAGGCACTAGCTTTCGAGTCAGGAACCAGACACCTCTTTACAGCTGTAGCGGACGGTCGGATTCTGAAATATCAGGGTCCGACCATCAGCTTTGTCGATTTAGGATTTGTTGCTCCTAACTAGTTAATCTTTAATTTTTTTTCCTCATGCACAAGTTTTTGATTTTGGGATTGGGATATATATGTTCATATCATTTTCAACATGTGGAATGTTTTTTTTGAGTAGGTCGATATTGATGTGCGATGGCACGGACATGCCCCATCTGAATCCAAGTTGTGGAAGGTTAGTAGGGATGGCGTTGCACCACCAAACGAACATGTTATATGTTTGAGATGCGTTTTTCGGATTCAGAGTGTTGGGTCCGAAAAGTGGATTGGCAACCATACTTTCCACCGTCGCCTATGGCGAAACTTATCGTTTCTGCGACGGTGTGGATGTCCATCAACCAACCAGAAATGTCTGCTTCACTGATGTCAGTGTTGTATATGATATAAAGTAAATTACCTATCTATTGACCTACTAATCCAGGTTAAGTACTACATACTACATCATATGAGCGAAATATGAACATTTCTGTAATGTTGCAGACAATTCGAAACAACGACAAATGTTAAGGATTCGACGGGGAGGTTGCTAAAGTGCGACGTCGGAAACAACGAAGTAACAGTGTTGTTAAGGAATCTTTCATTTCCAGGAGGGGTTGCAGTTGATGATGATGAAGAATTCGTCCTAGTTTCCGAGTTCATCGGAAATAGAACTCAAAAGATTCAGGTCCAAGGCCGTAACCCATACGAATCCGGCATCGTAAACACTCGGCCGATACCAGATAACATTAAGAAGGTAAGATCATATGGTTTCTGGATAGCGGCAACGAGGATATATTGACGTACACAATCGAGTTTGCTTCCTGTAGGAGAATGGATAAATGCAAGTGGAAATCGTATAGTGAAGTTCAGGAGTTTGATTGTAAGTTTTATGTAGCATCACCGTTTGTGGATTTCATTGGTGTTTATGAGCATTCAAATTGAAAAAAACCTGAAACTGAAATTAATATTATGATTCATATAGTCTTTGTCAATAACATTAGTAAGAGGATTCACCTATCTACTATTACGAAAGCGTTCATAGAGTATGGTACAGTGTCGTACGTGTTCATTGCTTTTAGAAGCAGAAGGAGACTATGTGATGGATCCACGTTTGTGTTTGTTAGGTTCAGAAGCAAGCATGATCCACGTTTGTGTTTGTTAGGTTCAGAAGCAAGCATGAAGCCAGTTTTATGGTTCGGAGGGCGGATGGGAGGTTGATGGATGGGTATATAATTAAAGTTTATCATATTAAATTATCGAAATCAAAAAGCAACAAATATGTATTTGGTAAATCAGTGAAGAGGGTGCGGAAGCCGGCTCTAAGAGATACCAGGTCTTGCAAGGTCGTTTTGGGTGGTCGGAATGATGTAGGTAGTCGGTCACAGGAATTTGTATCAACGAATACACAATTTAGGATAGTAGATTCGGGTGCAATGTTCCATGTCAGTTTTTCGGAAGCTCGCTCTCCTTTCTTAAGTCGGAATAGTCAAGTTGTAGGTTCGAATATAGTGGTTCCTAAGAATGAATTACAGTGGAGAGAGTGTTGTCTGGTTGATAAAATCATAAAGATGTATAATGAGGATATCATTCATACAGCTTTTCAAGCAGAAGGGTTTGATGTAAGGGTTAGTATTAGGCTCGATCTGCTGGTGGTTATACAGTTTAATGGGGCTATGGAGCGTATGGCATGCTGGAACAGTAGAGACGACTGGCTTCAAACCTGGTTTGACGAACTGGAATTTTTAAAAGGGTATGAGCAGAGACTCAAAAGAAAAATATGGGTTATTTTAGTATATGTTCCATTATTAGTGTGGAGCAATTATTTCTTCAATGATTTAGGGAACTTGAGGGGTTCTGTTCTTTCAATCCATGAAGAAACGAGTAATAGAGTCCGTTTCGATGAAGCCATATTGCTTTTGAAAGTACAGTATGCTTCGATAGTACCAGAGAAATGTTCTGTTATCATTGATGGTAGGTTTTTTTCCATTAAAATTCTTTCAGAAGTTCATGAAGATGATAGAGAGTTCATTGATGACACTTCGGCCGGTGGTGGAGCGGTGAACACAACTGTTGACGGTGATGAGATGTTTTTTAGGTTGCAGGAGGGTTCTGTTACAGATGTTGGTTTCGAGGTAGCCTTTATTGAAGATAGTTTCAATGAAGCACTAAGTAAGAGGTGTGATGATGGTGTTATGACATGCAGATTCCCGCATGATATTCCTTTTGTGGGAAATAAGGAGGTTGTCGGAGATGGTTTATTCAAAGTACCCAGATTGTCTAATGATGGGCCTTTTTATCTGTTGGTGGATGATAGCATCGGCTTAGTTGGTATTAATAGAGAGCCAGCCCATATTGGAATGTCCCAATCCTTTTCCAGTAGTTATAGGTTATTAGAAGTTCCTATAGTAGAAGTTTCTGCTATTCAAGGCATAGTGGAAGGAAATCGGGTAGAAGCATCTTCGAGTATCAAAGTGAAAATTCCTTTCAAGTTAGAAGGAGATAAAAATTCTGCTGTGGGCTTGTTAGAGAACGGTGGTAGCAAAGTTTCACTTCTGCAGATTGGTAGACAGGATCGTTGTAGATTTAATGCCTTTAGAAAAAAGAAGAAGAATAGTACGGAGGGTAGCAGGGAGAGGTTTAGTTCCGGAAATGCTCAGAATTGGGTTGGTCCTTCCAGTGGGTATTTTCGTCTGGCCACCGGGGAGTGAAAATGAAGTTGTGGCAACCTGAGCTTTGGCGGATTCTTTGGGCGTGCAGTTTGGAGCTACAAGGAAGAGGGTGCTTGAGAGATTGGAGTCTACTTTTCTATTTGGAAACTAAAGTTGTGAGTTTACCTGTTTGGGCCAGATGGTTAGTATTGAGAAGTATTCGATCCCTGGAATTTTGTTTCGGTCCTAGTTCGAGCCTTCCGGTAGCTTCTGCATTCCTTTGAAAGTTCTGCAAGCACTTGTTTCTTTCTATTTTTGGGGGAATGCAAGCTCTATTTCGAGCTTCAAGGCAATTTTTATTGGTTTTGGTTCAGCAAGTGAGTATCCATTTCTTAGTGCTTTGTCTTCGGTCAAGTTCAGGGTGTTGTTGTTGGTTCGTTCTGGTGCTAAGGTTCATTCCACTGGTTTTGGTGTATGCGTATGTTTCTCAGTGTGTCCTCTATTCATATTGTTGGTTGTCTGTGTTGGTCTTATTATGTGTTGGATTGGAGATTGTGGTAGGGCATGGGTATAGTCTGGATGATGTTAGAATTTTATGTGTATTTGTTCTTTACCACCCCAAGGTACACTCTTTTCCCTCCATTTAGGGTTAGAGAGGTTTTTTAATGAGGTCCTTGAGGTGGTGTACTTTGTTATTCATCTTAGTACAAAATACCCTCTTTCAAAAAAAAAAATTTATGATTGCTTATGACTAAATTTTGTATTTGTTTATAATTTTATTGCGCATATTAAAAAGATAATTACTCGAATTCAGAATCTCTAAAAATATCACTTTATTTAATCAGTTATACTATTTGATGAGTTCATATTTACCTACGTACTTAAAAGGTTTTACAAAATACCTATTATAATCGGTAATTAAATTGAATTTTATTATAATTCTAATGTTAAAGATTACTTAATAATTATGTTTATTTCATACAATATATATTTACTTTAGGTAATAATTCTTATGGAATAAAAATTCTTGGTGATTGAGTATTTGACTTTTTAAATAAAGATTATATTTAGGGGTAAGCGTTGATCAAGTCGAGTTGAATAAAAAATTTTGAGTTATTCGAGTTGACGAGTCCTATTTATAATTTGGAGTTGACTTGAATTTTTTTTCAAGTCTAGTCGAGTTTATAAAATTCGAATTGAGTTGATTTTTCGAGTTTCTGTTCAAATTTACTTGGAAATATTATAATATTATAATATTATTTGATTCTAATTAATGTGACTTTCTATAACCCTATATACAAAACAAATATATTTCTTTATTTTTTGCATGTGATATATATATATCATATAAAGTCGAAGGACTCGACTCAAATTTGAAAATAAATTCACTGATTACAAAACATTTTGAGTTATTCAAGTTCTATTTTACAACTAAATTTGAATTTGAAATTTTTTCGAGTATGAGTTTATGAAATTGTAACTCGAAGTAAATTCGGGTCGAGTTTTTTCGTTTTGAATAGAGTAAAAAATCGATTTTTGAGTCGAGTTTAGTTTTGCTCACACCTAATTATATCTAAACTTTTAGGGTTACATGAGAGAAAATTATTTTGGAAAGATAGTTTTGTAGGGATGTTGGAAGAATGTTTTAGGATATATCAAGATTTGGTATCTATATAGGGTTTTGGGATACATGTGATATTATGTATTTATACTCTTCGTGTTCTCTATGTTTATAATGGATTATTGTTTTTGCCCGTAAAAGTAGGCAGGGCCTAACCACACCAAATTTCATCTCTCGTACATGTCTTATTTTATGTTGATATCGTTTTCGTTATTACTTCACTCTCGAATCCCAAACAATTTCAAATTAGGACAAAGACTATTTAAGAGAACGTACAAAGTACATGGACCAGATCAATATTTAAACCAATTTTTTTTGCAAGAGATTATTTATTTCGAGACTCATCTCACATGAACCTGAAAATTATATTTAAAATTTCCGTCGCCAGTCTTGAATTCAATTGAAATTAGATATGAATTTAGAATTGCTTTTGCCACCATTGCCAAACTCATGTTACATCTTAGCTATGGATGGATCAAAGGCCGCTAAAATACCCGTCATATCTTAGAAATTTTAAATTCTCGTATAATTTTTATATAAATATTTTGTATTAGTGATATAATTTTGCTTCTCTAAATTTCTACTATGACATCCTAAAATTTTAAATTATTAACATAGAATATTACGTTCGTCCCCTGAATATTAACTTTTCAGTAACTTTTCTAAGTTTTTCTCAGTTGGGTTGCCACAGTGCATCCTCCATCGATCGATAACTCCCGAGTTAGCTTCTAACTCGATCTTATACTTAAAAATGACCTCAAAGGCAAAGTGATGTGCTTCTCTAATCTGTGTGATCTTAGTTTTGTTGCTAAGTTATGTGCTTCGGCTTCTTACCATATTTGTGGTGTACTCTTTTCCTCCAAATAAGTCTGGGTAGGTTTTTGATGAGACCCACAAGAGGTTTTTGATGAGACCCACAAATCTGGGTTAAGCGTTTTTTCGGTTCAATCGAATAAAATCTTATTTAAAATTTAGGGACTATTTAATTTAGGGACTAGAATTTAGGGTTTTCAATTAGGATAAACAATCAATTTAAAAGGAGGTGCAATGTACATAGATCAGATTAATATTTAAACCTATTTATCGCATGATTGAGAATCTCAACTAATGCATCAATAATAAACTCATCTCACGTGAACCTGGAAATTATAATTAAAAATTAAATCAATGTTACATAATCCTTATAAATATTGCTTTATCATATTAGAATCGTGAAGATAAATATCAAGTTGAAAATGGCAAGAAGCCTCACGTTCATGAGAATAGCAGCATCCATCTTCCTCCTTTGTTGTCTTCCGACGTTAGTTTCAGTAATTTCGTTGGACAAGCTCCGACTGCCGCGGAATGCGGCAGGCCCCGAGGCGATGACTTTTGAGTTGCGGACCGGAAACTTCTTTACCGGTGTGGCCGACGGTAGGATTCTGAAATATCAGGGTCCGACCATCGGTTTTGTTGACTTCGGATACGCGGCTCCTACCAGGTAAAACCTTTCTATCAAACCAAAAAGGTAAAGTACACAAATGATCTCTCGGCTATAGGGTATTTTTATATTAAGTTCTTTTACTATTAAAAGTTACAAAATAGTCTTATCATCATTTAATGTTGTTTTGTTAAGTCCCTTGACTATTTAAAGTTACAAAATAGTCACCCGACTAATTATTATGTTCTAAACTCGTCATTTTCCGTTAAAAAATTGGCAGTTATCTAAGTTGGACGTTAACATGATGACTGAGATATGATAGTCGTTTGAGATTTTGGGATCATATTTTATCATATCACAGTCAACATGCTAACGTTTAGCGCATAATACCATTAATTTTTAACGAAAAAAGATAAAATTTGAACATTATGAATAGTCGGGTGACCATTTTATAACTTTAATAGTCGAATGACTCAACAAAATAACGCTCTATAGTCGGAAGACTATTTTGTAGCTTTTAATAGTCGAAACTCAATAAAATAGTATCTTATAATCGAAGATCATTTGAATATTTTTCCTTATTTCTTTTTGCTTGCGTTTTATTGTAGGCATATATAAGAAATATGAATAGGCGTGTAAATGATCAGAGTTTTGAATGAATAAGGTTGTATTCGTGTTCGTTTATTTAATTTGAATGTATTTATGTTCGGGTATAAATTTTAAAATCATGTACATATTCATTTGTTTATTTTTTTAAAATATTTCATGAATATTATTTTTATATTTTTCGACTCTACTCAGCAACCAACCCTCCCTTTACATTATTTTTTATTTGCAAGTCAAGGAAAATGGTAAACTTATGCCTTTAGTCCTTTAGCTCCTTAAGATTTATATTTTTGAACTTCAAAGTTAACCCTTTTATTCAATTTAGTCCATACATTCACCAATATTTATAATAGAAAAATAAAAGGAATAGGAGAATAGAGTAAACAAGTTTATAAACGAGTTTTTAAATGAGCCAATAAACGAACCAAAAAAACCTCTATTTGAGTTTGCTCGTTTGTTAAATTAACATAAAAAATTTATTCATATTAATTTATTTAACTTAATAAACAAACAATTCACTAAAAAAAATATCGAACGTTCAATTCGTTTATAAACCTAAACATAAACGGTAAAAAATCCTAAATCAAAGTTTTTACCCGTATATCATTTTTTTTCATATTAGTATCAAGGCTTAATATAAAAATAATTGCTCAAATTATACTCAAAATTAACTTTTTGATGCGTAAATGATTTTTTTGTTAAAATTATGTGCCTAATATTTTTTCTCCATTACACTTTCAGATGCATACCGTTAAAACGTTTAGACCTTTTTTAAAAAAAATTAAATATTATTTTATTTCTAAAAATATTAAAAAAAATATAAATGTGATCCGTGTCATTTAGCGATTTGTATGTTGTCGATTGGGGCTGAATGTGACATAATTTGTGTTAGGTCAAAATCCATGTGCGACGGCACGGATATCTTGAAGCCAAATCCGATCTGTGGAAGGCCATTAGGGATGGCGTTGCACCATCGGACGAAACGGTTGTACGTTTGCGACGCGTTTTACGGATTCGGAGTATTGGAACCAAAAGGAGGTTTTGTAACGCCACTTTCCACCGCCGCTGAAGGTCAACCTTTCCGTTTCTGCAACGCGGTCTACGTCCATCAACCGACCGGAAATGTCTACTTCACCGACGCCAGTTCGGCTTTCGATATAACGTCCGTTAGTTTCCTATATATTTTTTTAATTCTTCCTTCAACATACCTTAGTTTAAATTATACGTTTAGTAGCTAAACTGTTAATTTTGGTCTGTTTTAATACTTAAACTTTTAATTTTTTTCAAAAACATGCATAATGTTTAGTTTTTATTTCATTTTAGTACTCATTAAAACTTAACATTAAGTTTTGAAAAAAAAATAAAATTTTAGGTACCAAAACGAGCCATATTGATAGTTTAGGTATAAATACGTTAACTTTTTAATGGCGGAGTACTGAAATGAAACAAAAACTAAACGTTAAGTATGATTTTTTTTTAAAGTTTAAGTACTAAATGGGCCAAAACTGATAATTTAGGAACTAAACATATAATATAACTTATTAGTATAAATCAAAATTAATCCCTCAATATTTATTCGAATGATCATTTTCACTCATATTCTTTTATTTAATACTTTGATGTTTAATCAAAATAGCTCTAATTAAATAAAAAAAATTACTAAATTAATAGTTAATATATATTATTGATGATTTGAAAATAGAATTCTAAAAATTTTAATTATTTTTTTTCAATAATATGAATACGCAAACGTTTTTTTTATCTCTCCCTTAATATATTGAGCCATATTTAATTATTTATCTAAAATAATAAGTATACGCTTGGTCTCCTCGAGGGTCAAGTACATCCGCTCCTGATAGATGCGATATTTTTGCATGTGCTTAATTGTTTAGATATCATATGTTATATACTATATGTTATATATTATGCTATCATCTTCAACGATATCACATATGTCTTATCATCTTAGATAATATGACACGTTACATCAATAAATTAATATATATATATATAAATCTTACGTTAATTATATGTATTGACCGTCAATTAGCTAATGTTTTATATTGTATGTTTAACTAAAAATAGTTTCTCCAATCTCGCAGACAATTCCAAACAGCAGTAAGCGTTAATGATTCAACGGGTAGGCTGTTGAAGTACGACGTCGGAAGCAAGCAAGTGACGGTGCTGTTTAGGAACCTCTCGTTTGCCGCCGGAGTTGCAGTCGATAAAGATGAGAAATTCGCCCTGGTTTCCGAGTTCATCGGGAACAAGACTCGAAAGATTTGGCTCCACGGCCATAAACCCTACGAATCCGAAATAGTAAACTCTTTGCCGACGCCGGATAACATCAAGAGGACGAGAGCAGACGATTTCTGGCTAGCGGCGGCGAGGATAGACCGGCGAACGGAATCGAGTTTGTTGCCTTTAGGACTAAGGATCAATGGAAATGGGGACGTTTTACAGACAGTTAATCTTGAGCTATGGTACGGAAACAATTCAGTGAGTGAAGTTGAAGAGTTTGGTTTCAAGCTTTATATTGCTTCACGGCTGGTGGGTAAATTATAAATTCGGCAACTAAACTTTACTCTTTCTCTTATTTAACTATCTTTACTTTTAATTTATTCAATTTCCTCAATAAACTTAATTCATTGGATTTTTTTGTTACTCGGCCGTTAAATAGTTGACGACATTAAAACGAGCAGTTATATAGATGCAAAACGACATTCTTTTGGTGAAAATTTTGTTTTTTTAAAGCAACATTGTTTTTAACGTCGTTAAATATTTAACGACGGAATGATCAAAATAAGAGAGAGAAAGTTCAGTGACCAAAAATATCCAATGTATTAGGTTCAATGAGGTAGAACTTTGACTTGACTCAACGAAATCAATTTTTTTGAATAAAAATAAGGTTGAATTTTACAAATGATTAGATCAGTTTGGGTCGGATTTAAATTTAGGATTAAATTTTTTTAACTCAACCATGATAATAATAATATAATTTTCTTATATATTTGGACATAATTGGTATAATACTCATTTCTTTATTTTACCTAAGAAAACTAAAATCATTTTATATTTATATGGATGAAATTCATATTCAGATTTTTATCTTAAAATTTGAATTGGATTTAGACCGAATAAGCCCCTTAAAACTCAAATTAAGATCCTAACCCTTATATATATGGCATGATCATGATCTTCTTATACAATGTAATTTAATTTTTTTAGTTTTACACATATTTTAGATCATTGGATGAGTGAAAACAGATGGATGAGTTTAAAAATAAGAAATGTGAAGATATTTACTGGAAAAAAACAATGAGTCAATCTCAACCATCTATTTTCATTCATCCAAATGTCCTAAATGTGTGTGTGTATATAGATATGGGTTAGGATCCAATTATACAGTGTAATTTTTTTACACGTTTTTAGGATCGTTGGATTTGAGAAATCAAAGGTTAAGATTAACCAGGAGTAAGTGGATCTCAACCTTTGATTTCTCTTTATCTAACGATCCTAAAATGACTTAAAATTAAAAGTTTTACACTAGGTGAAGTGGATCCTAACCAATATATAGTATGAGTGATTATAAGATAGTATTTGTTTAGAAATTTTTAATTTATTAATGTACACACACCGTATAGACATAATTGCTCAAACTCAAATCTTTAAGGAGAATATCTTCTTTTACCACTCGAGCCATCTAATTGTTTCTTGTATATGATATATTTATATGCTCTTAATTATTGATGTGACATAAAAATAATGATGATATATTTATAGACTAAGTTGTTCTTATCTTTAGTCCCTTACATTCTTTTAAGTCACGAGTTCTAGACTCACTAGGAGTAACGTTTTCCTTCCTCCAAAGTTCTTTTCTCCCCTCTATAATTAATGTTGCAGAGATGCTTCGAAAGGGTTGGCGTCGAATGATTCGACGGGGACGTTGCTAATGTACAACCCGAGCACGAGGTGAGCGACAGTATTGCTAAGGAGCCTCTCAGGGTCAGCAGGGGTAGCAGTTAGCCAAGACGGGTCATATGTTCTGGTCTCCAACTACAATGCTAACAATACCATAAGGTTTTGGCTCATGGGCCCTAGAGCCAACACCTACGACATCGTAAACATCCAGGCAAGGCCGAATAACATCCAGAGAACCCTACTGGGGGACTACTGGCAGGCGGCGGCGATGGTAAAACAAGCGACCGCAACGTGGAGGGTCATGGACTTCCTTCTCGTAGTCTTGTGGAATCTGATCTTCTACAAGTTCTCCCATCCATTTATCGAAACAATACCAAGTTCTATAATTTGAACAGGGCCATGAACCAGAATGATTTTCCATCTCTAAGGGGTTGTTTGATAAAATAAAATGATTAAGCGCGAATGATTCAATGACCTAAATTATTCAAAAGCTCTGTATGAATTGACTCTGAATGTGACATACTGTTTGATAATGGTTCTGAATGTACAATCTGAATTATGAATATTTTCATTTTTACTTTCATAATGATTTATTATATTATAAGATATGATTGTTTAATAAGAAAACATGTGAAAAAATATGTATTATGGTAAAATACCGGGTGCTTAATGATTCAGAATGTACTTTAATGCTGAATCATTCAGCAGTGTTTTGTTGTTTCATTCAGCAGTGTTTTGATGTTTCATTCAACAGTGTTTTACTGTTTCATTCAGCATAGTCTTCATTCAGAGGTGAGAATCAAACACGTTGAATGCTAAACGGTTCAGCATTTAAACACTGAATGGTTTCATTCAACAGTAAACAAACGGCCCCTAAGATAACAAAGTCATGTAGCCGTCTATATATACATACACACGTATATGTATGCCCTTTTTTCTGGGTAATTTTAAATTCACAAGCAAAATCATTTATTAATTGTCTAAATTAGTGGAAACTCTTTAATAATTCCCATTAATTCTATAAATATATATTAACTAATATTCTATGAACTTGGTAATCTAATTCCATTTTAAATATAGAATCAAATAAAAATCCCCACTGTAGTCCTTAAATTAAAGGGTTAGATTTAACTACGATACGACTTATAAATATAACGTTTATTTGAAATAATGTTGATCTTTCGTGCTATGAACCTTCAGATTGAATTTAGATATACGATTTTACTTTCATGTATAGTTCTCATGACGCTTGGCTTTGATTTACGATTCTCGGTGATCTTTTAATAGTTTAATCCTCATTAAAATCCTTTTTAAGTAAGGTTATTAGTTCGAATCTAAGGTTATGAATAGAGAAAATTGGATTGAAAAGATAAAGTGTTCGAACTTCAAATTAAATTATAAACTTAAATTAAATGAATAAGAACATCTGAACTTACTATATAATAACAGTAATTAATGAAGATTTAAACATTCATGAATCACAAGGCATGGTATAGTGACTCTTCTCTAGCCACTTTTCAATACATCGGTCCCACAAGGAATACGTTTAGCTTCCTAAATCTTAAACCCTAAACTCTAAACCCCGAATCCAAAACTCTCTCCAATGTTTCGATGCTCGACTTACAAGCCGGAACGAATCCGATTTCCTCATCGGCATCACCATCGTCATCGCTGTAATAATCATGATCGAGATCACGGTACATCACAAACACCCCGAATTTCACAACGATCCAGAACTTATCCACCTTCGCGTTGCGTTCATCCCTACGTGTGCAGTCGATATAGTTCTAGATTTGAGAATGGCGGTTGTCCTTGAATTCTTCGGAGATTTCGTGCTCCCACGGGGCGAATCTAATCGATCCGCCGAACAGGTTTCGGTGAAACATATCACAGATTTCACTACGATCAAGGTCGTCACGGCGATCGATCGAAGCGTGACAGTATCGAAACCTGCGGCAAAGGTGCGGGTAATGTGCCTCTTCCTCGTAGTCTTGTGGGGATCGATCTTGCGTAAGTTAACCCGTCCATATATCGAAAAAGTACCAATTCAAAGTCCGATCATCGACGTACCATGAACCAATCTCCCTCTGCATCTTCAAGAGAATAACAATGCTTGATGCTTATCTTTTTTATGTTTCTTCTTCTCTTCCAATTGTTCTGGTGAAGAGTTCTTTAGCCTCCTCTCTTTATATACGCACTCTAAATATTTAATCCTTTTCCTACAAGAATTGTGTTTAATTAGCCCAATAGAATATTTAATATTACTTTATTGAATACGTTTACTTTTATTTAATAAAATAATAATATTGTTTTAGGGTAAGTTATACGTATAGTACGTCAACTATCACTTTTATTCTGTTTTAGTCACTCAACTATTTTGTTTAAAATCATACTTGATATTGGTCATCCACCATTAAAAAATTAACAATGATGTTAATGTATCACCATAAGGTAATGTTACGTCATCATTATTGAAAAAATTAAAAAAAATACTACATCGTCAATTCATTTAATTTTTTAACGGAAAATTGATAGCATATTATTGATAGTTATTTGGTTATATATCTTTATTTTGGATCACCGAGCTGCATATTGATAAATGCTCATAATCATTAAATATATGTAATGATTGAGTTGTGGTAATGTTAATTTGAATTCGTTTCCTACAAGAATAATATAATATTTTAATATTGTTTTATTGAATACGTTTACTCTTCTCATTACCTTAATTACGTGTTTATTTTAATTAGAGTTAATCACACTATACATCCTCAAATTTTGACCCTCGTTCCAAATTAGTCTCCAAATTTTTGAACATTCTAGTTTCATCCTTAAACCATGGTTTTCGTTCTAAATTTGTCTCTAAAACTCTAAACATTCTGAAATCATCCTCAGACAAATGACCCTTTGATCCCCAAACTTTTCAATATTCTAATTTCTTTCCCAAATTTTTGAATGTTTTAGGTTCAGGGGGAATTTATTGGGATGTTGAAAAGTTTGGGGACTAATTTAGAATGAGAATCATAGTTTGGGGATGAAATTTGAATGTTTAAAAGTTTAAGGATGAATTTAAAATGATAGTCATAGTTTAGGGATTAATTTAGAATGTTTAAATATTCAATGACTAATTTAAAATGAGTCATATTCCTTTCCTTGAACAACTGATTTGATATATACATAGGAGAGAAGCTTCTATCCCCTTCTATCTGATCTCATGACATCCTCAGTCACGGGTCATCAAGGTTGTTCATCATGTCTACCCGTTCATTTAATGATGGATCCAGAAATATATTTTAGGGTGGTGGGCACGTACCCACCCTGAACAAGCCGTGACTCCGCCACTGCATTCATTAGGAAGCTCGACATAAAATCAACCAATCAAAAGATCAATCTAATATCACTTATCACAAGGATATTACCCTCTTTCTTTGTATCAAGACCAGTTCCTTGAAACGCTTCTTGGGCTTTCTTTGATGCCTCAAATATTGCCGGAGAAACGACCTTCAGTGTAAATTGCAGTATACGGTCACATCATAACGTTTTTTAAAGTTACCGGGACACCGAAAATCACATCCGTAACAGAAAAATATAATTATTATTTAAAAATTAAATCACGTTATAACATAGTAACGATTACCTCAACCGCAACTCAGTGCTATGGTTATGGTTTATTTTAGGTTTTAAAAAAGGCTTTGTATCAGTGTATTGATACAATGACTAGTAGCTGCTTATTACTCCAATATGTACATATATTGGTTATGAAGATAAATGAATGCCTAGAAACTCAAAGGCCGACTTAGCAATTACGGTAGAAAATTCATTGCAGCTAATGACACCGTCTCCGTCGGCATCGGCTTCTCTAATCATCTCTGTTAGCTCTTTATACGTCCCATTTTGATCATACAACCCGCGAGTTCGGCTGGGTCGCTGTAGATGTTTCCGTCTCGATCAAACAAGGTAAAAACCTCCTTGAGTTGCTCTTGATTCACCATCATTTGTTCGTTCATGTGTGGCATTATCGCATTCACTAATTCATCGAACTCGACCGCACCATCCCCATTAGAGTCCATATTGGCTAATAGCACATGGATCTGATCCTCGGACGGCTTGAGTCCTAGTGATCGGAGGAGCTCGGAGAGCTCGAGAATCGCGAGGCTGCCATCAGAGTCCATGTCGAACCCCGCGAAAATTCCTTTAATTGATTGAGTTGCCAACATGTAACGCCACCATCTTCAACCCTAAATCGTAACACTAATTACCAAATTATTACAGAAAATAAGGAAATGATGATGGCTGCTTTCGCCAACAGTGGAGGAGGAGGAGAAATTATGGATATATTTGAGAAAACTTTGAAAAAAATGATTGGATTTAGGTATTTTTGTGAAGATTGTTGTTGGTTTCATTGGTTCATAATTCGGTATGAATGTGAGGTTTAAAATCAGAGTTCAAACTTTTGAAAGTTGATAAATTTGGTGGTGATATAATTTTAAATACAACATAATTAGATTTTAACAATAATATAATATTTAAATAATTTAAATTTATCATAAATAGGGATGGACATAAGTCAGGTTGGGTCGATTTTTGGTCCACCCGACCCGATAACAATGAATCTTCCACCCGAAATTCAACTCAACCCGCATAATATATACACTCCACCCGACCCGACCAGACTTTTTGAAATCAAATCCGAAGCTAACCCGAAATAATAAAAAAAACAGTGATTTAATTTAAAAAATAATATATCGAGGGGTATTATTGTAATTATTCCTAAATATATAAGGTAAAATTATTTTTTCCAGGTCGGGTATTTTTCACTCTAAACTCAAATCTGACCCGACCCGAACACCGCGTTTAAAAAACTTGACCCGACCCTACCCGAACTCGATTTTTTAAAAAAAACCCGACCCGATCAAGTCGGGTTCGAGTCTCATATCCATCCCTTATCATAAAGTATATAAATGATCACTAAATTATATTAAAATAATATTTAATTTATCAAACTTTCAAAGTTATAAAATAGTTATTTAATTTTTTTTATTCGATTATAAAATGACTATTACGTTGTTTATTTTAAGATAATTTA
Source organism: Hibiscus syriacus (assembly GCF_006381635.1). Lineage (NCBI taxonomy): Eukaryota > Viridiplantae > Streptophyta > Magnoliopsida > Malvales > Malvaceae > Hibiscus > Hibiscus syriacus. Next base: position 658,830 of record NW_024062470.1, read on the forward strand.
CTCGTCATTTATAAATGGGAATGTTGTTATCTGTTAAAGTTTTGGGTTCGTGTAGCCGGTAAGAATGACAAACTGACAGGGTAAGTGTAGATACCCTTTCTCTCATCTCTATATCCACCTAATATTTTCATATCAACCACTTACCCACTTCACCTACGATGGGTAAATTTTTTAAATCCACGTCCGCCCATGCGTTATATTCTCAAATTCATCCCCACATCCACTACCTAACCAGATACTCACCACTCATCCCGTACCCGTATGCTCATACCCACCAATTTGAGATAGGAGAAACGATGGTATTCGATTTTAAAAATGTTTATACCCTAACATTTAGTTAAATTGCAAGTCATGTCTTATAAAATCTTAAAATTTACGGAATAATCTCTGAAATTATAATTGAATTCATAATGATTCACAATTTATATAGAGAGTAGCTAGTGGGCGGGCGAATGTAGAGCGGATGGATGCAAGGCGGGTAAGGTCTCAAACTTATCACCTACCCACCACCCCGACGGGTATGACTTTTTACATTCATATCATCCCATTACCCATTAAATTTATACTTATCTCCATCCTATTTGGAACCGTAGGTGAGTGTGTAAAATATATACATTGTCAATAACAAAAAAAAATCTTGATCATATACTATCACATAATCACCCGTATACCTTTTCTTAAGTTGCAACTGAAGTTAAAGGCAAACCTGTTGTGTGTGTGTATATATATATATAAAAGCTAACATAAACTTCATATTTTCCACTCTGGAATGACAGATTAAACATTGAATATTGAACAGCATAAGTATACAAACAACGTCTTCTTTCAAGTTTCGAACAAGCCAATTTTGAACTGATATGCATGAAAAATAACTAAAAAAACTGTGAATCATGTGAAGTATTTCAGTGTTTTTCCTATTCTCCTTATTGATGCAAAGAAGAGCCAAAGGAAGGAGCAACAACAACAGAAGAATACACCTTAGAATTCCCAAGCGAGACCTTGCAAATCTTGTTCTTGTTGTTACTGTTACCATCTTCATCGTGAAGATGATCATCTGAAGAACAAAATATGGTTTCTTCAACAACCGTATCGAAATCACCAGCAGCAGCAATATTAGGGTCTAATTTTCTCCCCATGTTCTTTCCATTAATGGTGCTTTTCAAAGCTGTTGATCTTGCATGGTTCTTCATGATGGTTACCCTAAGAAGCTGATAAACCCTCGGATTGATCTTCCCTAACATCAGATTCCTGCAGTTTTCTTCGTACTGAAAATTGGTCTTGGCGTTCTTCCCTCGTAAAACCCTGGCGGCGTTATCATAAGCCACGGCGGCGTCTTCGGCTTTGTCGAAAGTCCCCAGCCATAGTCTCAGCTTCTGAGATGAGTTCTTGATCTCGGCCACCCATCGTCCCGACGGCCGTTGTCGAACCCCGAGGTATCTTCTTCCACTGTTGAGCTTCTTGTTACTTGTTTTCTCACCACTTTTGTTGAAGCTTTCTGCTTCAAGCTCAGGTTCAATGGAGGTCTGGTTTTCTCTAGGGTTTTGATCTGTGTGAGATGCCATAGTTGATGTTGAGGTATCCATGGTGTTCATTGGAGGACGAGGAGAAATGGGTAGCGAAAATGATGAGCTGCCATGAATGACATCATGGAACAATAATGGGGGATTTAAAGAATGATTTTGGGATAGTTGCATGTTCATTGTCTTCTTGTGATTATAAAATTAGGGTTTAGCAAGGTGTCAAGTTTATAATATTCTTTATTTATATATACCATCAGTAGCCAAATTGAAATAAACGTTCCATTCAAAATGCATAATATATTTTATTTAATTTAATCGTTAATAATTGAACTATTAATTAATTAATTAAGATTGAATATTACAAGAGTTTATTATGAAGACGATGCTTCTGATTTAATTTTTTTATTCATAATATCAGAATTCGAATATCTGATCTTACTAAAAAATTTAGTACATCATCCAACTAAAACAACTGATTGTTGGTAAGTATTGAATTGTATATTTACCCTACATTAAAATAGAGGCATAATTAGGGATGCCTGAACTCGATGGGTTCCGACCCAACCCAATCGGGTCGGATTTTTAAAAAAAAATTGGTTTCGGGTCGAGTCGGGTTTATGGTGAAAATACCCGACCTGGCCCGAAAAAATATATAATTTTACCTTATATATTTAGGAATAATTACAATAATACCCCTCCATTTATAATTTTTTCAATTAAGTCAATCTTTTTATTGAATAAAAATTATTTTTTTTATTATTTCGTGTCGGGTCAGGTCGGGTTTCTAAGTTATATATCGGGTAGGGTTCGGGTCGAGTCTCGGGTGGAGGATCCCTTGTTCTCTGGTCGAGTCGGGTGGACCAAAAACCCAACCCGACCCATGCCCATCCCTAGGCATAATGCCAAAAAAAATAGCCATAACATTTTATCAAATAATCATTTTGGTTCATATTCTTTTTTTTATCATTTTAGCCTTCAATTTTTATTTTAGGGTAAAAAATACGCTTAATCTTTAACAAATAATCATATTAGCTCTTATTATTTATTATTTTTTAAGAATTTTGACCTTTAAAGTTTCATTTTAGGGTAAAATGTTCATATTTTTGAAGTGTAAATTGTTTATTGACTAATGATTTTCATTCAGATATGAGTTTTCCCCCAAAATAAAATGTTGAGAGGTCAAAATGTTTTAGAAAAATAGGGATCAAAATAACTATTTGTCAAATGTTTGAGGATTCTTTTGTCATTACCCTTAAAGTATATTTTTTTATTAATATGGGGTAAGTACAATGTAATATACACTCGTATACTTGGGATTTTTGGTGTTCTAATCCAAGATCTCAGTGAATAACAATAATTCTTTTACCACTAGGGTGGTTTGGTTCGTGATCCTTAAAATATACTCAAATATATATTTGATACATGTTTAGTCACAACGGACTCTCAAGTAGATGGGCAGAAAACACCAAAACAAAGCCAAAGAACTGACAAAAACCAAAATGTTTTGTTGCATTTTATAAGATTGCAGAACTTTGAAAGCAGATTATACCCTAAGAAATACCCTTAGTAACATACATCCAACAGCCTACAAACAAAACTCACACCTCAAAAGTGCCCCCCAAAAAAAAACCAAACCAAAGACACCTTTGCTATCTTAACCTTTCTTTTAACCCAAAAAAAATAATGTTGGGTTTCATTTTTTGTCATGTAATAGCTTGTCCTTGCTCCTAGTCTTTAAGAACATGGTATATATCAGTCTTGTTAGGCTCATTTTGCTTTTCAAATACGCTGGTTTTCTGCAGTTCCTGCAAATCCTCATACCAACTTTTTCAGCTTGCTTGTAGGGTTCCCTGTGAACTTATTCACTTATGTATATAAATACCATTCTTCTGCTAAAGGTTTTTGTTTTTTAGATTGTGCTCTTTGCTGCTATTTTCTGATACAGATTATATATCTAAAGGGTTATTTAGTTTGTTTTTGTTTGGATTCTTTAGGGCAGAACCTTTTTCAGTCTTAAATTCTCCTTTAATAATGCTGTGTGAAGCAGTCTTTTGTTCGTTTCCTGTTTTCTGCTTATCATGCTTGCTCTTCTTTCTGGTGCATATCATACATACAATTAAAGTATATATATATATATATATATATATATATATATATATATATATATATATATATAGCTGACATCGACTCATTGCTTTTATTTTTAATGAATATTTCGCATTTTTTACTTTTAATCGCAGTCATCTATTTTCACTCAGAACTTATAAGTTACCAACAGGGATTGTTTCAAGTGGTAAGTAACTTGATATTGCTTAAGCAATGTCTCACGGAAAATCTCTACCGGGAGACTCACCCACCAAAACCAAATGTGCGATACGGGTCAGTTTGGATTAATCAAGACGAAACCTTCGAACCAAGAGGACAAAAAAAATGAACTTATAAGTTGAAAAGCTTAAACACTGTCAATTAATTTTCTTACAGATTCAAGAAAGAAATCAGTTTACTTTAATTTCTATAACCTTAGATCTTAAATACAAATCAAAACACAAAAATGATGGTTCTAACGTCGAACCGTAATGTCGGATACGATACTGCATCTTAAGTTGCTAAGAACATGTTGCAGACGTAACTTTCTCGACAAGAAAGAACTTTTCTTGGTGTTTAAATATGTACATTTGAAAGAAATCCTAGCAGCATAATATACAGACCATCTTTTGGTCGAAAATAGTGAGAAAAAACGGTGATCATCGATGACCCTCGCCTCCCTCTTTCGAGCTTCTCGATTTCGCTTCAAACCGTGCTGTATAACCTACTGTAGTGTGGCGTAACGATCTCTGTCGCACCATTTGACAGTACACGGGGTCATCCGATTGCCCATCGGATCGAATCCACTGTATCATCTCATGGTACATGGGGAAAAATCGGAATTTGATGGCCGAGTATGCGAAATATGGGAGAAGCGAGGTTACCAGCACGAGGAGTGTAAGAAGCCAATACGACCCTGCAGGTGCACAGGCTTCGATGAAGACCTTGTAGGCAGTAGTCGATATGTTCGGGTCCATGGCTCCGTATGCCATGAGGAAGATATACCACAATATTATGCCGCCCCATATGAAGAGATGTTGAATGTATGTAAAATAAGTGATCGATAACGCCATTTGGCAGTTCACCACCCACACTACGCACGTATACATGGTGGCGCCGAGGACTTCCAAACCGGCAACTTCCCCGCCTTTGCGGAAGGCTTGATGCTGCATTGCTCGGATGCAGAAGAAGAAGATGATCGTAGCACTTAGAACTCCGTTAAACGCCCATGCGACGATCCTAAGCCAGCTAAATAGGACATTTTGTATGCCTTCTTGATATAATAGAGGAAACTGCAACATAAGTCCAAGAGAAATCGGATATCATTCATCAAAGTTCAATTTTTTTATTAGTGAAGCAACATAGAAGCTCTCTTATGTATAGAGAGATACCTTAAGACACAAACGGGATGAGACGTCTTGGTCGAAAACTCCAAGGGCGATCACCGGAAGTGATGTGAAGAAGACATTATAGAGGGACAGAAACCAATCGTTGTATACAGCTTGTCCGGAAAACGATGCGTATATCTCGAAGAAGAAGATAGTGAAACCGAAAGCAATATTCTTGTAAAAGAAATAGCATATCTGCAAAACAGTTCTATCATTTTAGTTTAACTGGTTGCTATTGGATGGTGTTGTTTCTTTTTCATAACAATCTTCTGATTTTGCGGTTATATCGAATTCCGAATTCGATTTTGTGATTAGAAAAGACATGTACATCTAAGTTGCAGGTTTTGATGAACACTTCAAGTTTAACATCTAAGAGTAACTTATAGTACCATTGATGAAATCCTCCTGTAACACCAATGTCCATGCAGAAGAAGCAAGCGCTCCAAATACCGGAACTGCGCAATTGCGATGTCACTTGACATGACGGCCTAAAAATTCAAGAAGTCGGTATTAGGATCGAGAAGGAAAACGCATCAAGCGAAACAAACCGATGCACCTTCTTTATACATGAAACAATTTATTAAGCATTTACCTGCATTCCTTCTACACCACTGATACCAACTCCAATATCGGCTTCTTGAAGCATACCGACATCGTTTGCTCCATCACCGATTGCTAGAGTTGTACTTCCCGTTTTAGTTTTAACCAGTCTTGTAACCTGCAAGTTTTCCCCCTGTTAGTTGAATTCTCCTCAGAATTGCTAGAGTAGCAAGAAAAAGCTCAGATGCTTTTTTTCAGTCATTATACATACGTATGTGTGTGCACGTGCGTGTACGTGTACGTGTCTATGTGTGCGTGTGCACGTGCACATCATTAAGGGATGATATAACTTACAAGAGCCTTCTGTTTAGGAGATGAACGACAGCAAATAACGGATCCACATCCAATAGCAAGTTCAAGGAAACTGTCTTTGACATCATCTTCCAGAGCATAAGTTAATGATTTTCCATCAACGATCAAAGCCAATGCCTCGGAATTTTCATTCGATGAAGCAAGCAGCTGCTTCCCTTCAGCTATCTGCTGGATAACGCTTGCCTTGTATGCCTAGAAAATCGAAAATCAAAAGGTTCTCAATAAGCCGACAAGCACACACAAAACATTAGATTGTATTCGGATAAGAAACAAGTATGGCAAACACAGTTTAAGGCGCAAAAATCTTTCTCGAAATGTGCTTGAACAAATACAAAAAAAACAGCATTCGATGAGATAAAAAGGATTCATTGAACTTAGAGTTTACCGCTGCAGCGGCGGTTTTATCCCCGGATTTCTCCAATGCCTTGTTTTCCGGAGTCTCGGAATTTATTACAACTTGCTTCATTCCTTGTCTAAGCAAACTACAGGCAAAGCTGCAAAGTTTGAAGTTTTTGAAATCAGCAAATGAAAGTTCACACAGATCTTATGGTAACCATTTGCAACAATGATTATACCCAATATTAATGGCAGTCTCCATCTTATCTCCTGTCAAAACCCATATCTTGATCCCGGCTTGTGCGAGTTTGTCGATGCATTCCGGAACCTGTCCAGCAGAAAAGGCAAAACATGAATGCAGACATTAAAATATAAACAAGTAATGCTTTCAATATGTGGTCTCTAAACCCACCCCATTTTGAAGTTTGTCTTCAACAGCTGTAGCACCAAGAAGAATCAACTCCCTCTCGATTTTCTCGGCCACTTCCTCGATCATTTCCTCCCGATCTGCACTCACTACATTCTTGGCTTCCGTGAATTCCTCATTGAACTTAACATATTCTTCCTCATCTATTTCACGGTATGCAAGTACCAAAGTCCTCAAACCAGCATCAGCATATTCTTCAATGTGCTCCTTGGTTTGCTCTGCAAATTCTTGTCCATTCTTTGCAAGTCTTTCGAACATGACACTGCTTGTAAGAAGAACGAAAATGTACTTAATATAATCCATTGTTAAGTATTTTTATAACCAGAAAGAACCCTTAATCTAATCCTTAATTATTTCAGATTACAAACCTGTCGGCACCTTTACATAGTAGCAGCAGCTTGCCTTCCTCATTCCGCACAATCACAGACATCCTCTTTCTCGAGCTACTAAACTCCAAGATGTTCAATAGTTCATAAGATCTGAAGAAGAGGAAAATGTTAAGTCGTTTCCGTTATTGAAACTTAAAATTAATAGATGAAGCCTATGAACTCAGCCTGCAGCTGAAGTTAACTCCAATGGATGGCCTTGAATATAATCTATAAACGATTAAGGATTACAGAGTTGAACCTTTCCACTTTTTTCCCAGATAGATCGAACTCGTATAATGAAATGCTTGTTTGTGTCCTTTCATAAAACTCAAATCCCAGTTCTTTAGCCGCAACCCACAAATGCTGCCTCGTCCGGTGATTCGGCTTCATAGGAAATTCTACCAGTTTCTTCATCCACCTCGGGTATTGCAGTATGGCAGATAGCCAATAGTCGTAAAAACTTCTGGATTACATCCGCACGAGGTTCGTTTAGCCAATTACCATTCATGATTCTTTCATCCACAAAATTAAACCCTTTGACAGACGGCTTTTCTTCTTTGCTCTCCTCCTTTACTTGGCCCTCAACCTCTGCTACCTCTTGAGCCAAAGGGGAACCCTTTCTCCAGGCGAGAACTCTTTCAACTTCGGTGATTCCTTGACCATAAGATGTTCCAGCTATAGAACATTTGATAAATTCCATGGAATTGCAAGTCAAAGTTCCAGTTTTATCAGAAAGTATAGTGTCAACCTGGCCGAGTTCTTCATTTAGATTCGAGGTCCGAGCACGTGCTGGCTTGTCGGCTTCTTCATAGTACATGTGCAGATCTTGGTTGATGAAAATACTCTGGAGAACTTTGACAATTTCAATTGATACATACAAGGAAATAGGAATCAAATATGAATACAGCATGAGGGCTGTCAAAAACTGCAAAATTGCTGCTACTGCTGCCCTCTTTGGATCATAATAAATTGTAGTCTCATCCGGTCTGAGGTACCATCTGGTCATTATTCCATTTTCAAGGTCCTCTCTGGTCTCTATGCCAAAGAAAATCGACCCGATAACCGACAGCACAACTAGGACAGCAAACAGAAAGTACACAATCTTATCCATTCTCTTCTCGACCTTGCTTCTCTTCGAAGGAGGCTCTGTTGAATTTTGAATGACCTTCGTGTCACGGCCTGTGAAGATAACTACACCGAAGATATAATCCGTGTTCCGTAATTTGGAGTCCCTAAGTAAAAGCTGCTGAGGAGATAGAGGATGTTGTTCATCTCCAAGTTCCAACTTCCAACAAAAGCGTACAGATTTGCATTCGGATCTTCACATCTGATGACAGCTTTAAAATTCTGAAAGCTTGAGTCCTCGTGCAAACTTGAAGTTGCATCCGATGCTTGTTTTAGTTTCAAATTGGTTTCGCCGTCGAGGTTCATCGTTTCGACATAGCAAATAGCTTCCTCGTAACTCGATGAGAGCAAAATGAGATCTGCAGGAAAGAATTCATCCTTTTCCACCTTCACTATATCTCCAACTTTCAAATCCATCCATTTAGTATGTTCGAAAACACCATCACCTTGATGCATTTTAACTTCCCGGTTGTTGACCTCAATGTCCTACAATGTCATCGACGACAATTTTACGATCTGGGAAACATACACTCAAGAATGCAGATAAAAAACAAGACATATGAAGCAAAAGGTTACAAGCATACTTGCAGCATTCCTGTACACATTTCCTAGCAACCCCTATTCACAACCTTCTGGCAATCAGTTCAGTTGTAGCACCGAGCAAGTATGTTTCCCGAAAACCAATTCCGGAACATGCAGACTTCATGACAATATATGCCTCGATTCTAACTTACATCTGCATACCCGAAACTCGAAAAATCCACTATGATTCATAAAAAAGTCGATGCAAAAATGAGACTAGTTGCAATTGAAGCTACACTTGATACCATATAAAAGAAAAACAGAACGGTAGTGATTTATAAATTCAACTCTAAGCAACATCAAGTTTCTTAACGTCGATTACCTGTTTTTTCCTTCTCCAATCTTCGACGGCCTCCTTTCCCATAGTAGCTCCGATTACAACAACTAATGGAAGAACATTGCTAACAGCAGAGTAAGGAGAGAGTGGTGTAAAAGCCAGAACAGCACATATGAGAAAATAAAAATTGGCAGCCCTCCTGAATTGCTCGAACAACGACTTCGGAAAGAAGGTGGCCAGCGTATACTTTGTACTCCGAATGTAATTATCGCTGTAGTTGTGAAGGCTGGCCTCAAAGCATTCAGGGTCATTGCAATACACAACTCTTGAGAAGCCAGGCCCTCCGATCAACGAATGATCGCCTCTGAAAGATGCTTTCCCACACGAGAAAGCATGTATTCGGCTGAAATGCTGCTTTCTTCGCCTAGCACCAGCCATTCTTTCACAATCTTACTCCAATCCCAAGTGGTTCAAAGGATCAAACACATAGTAAACACTAAAAAGACAACTTTCTTTTTCCCCCCTCAGCAACTGCAGATCATGATAATGACAGTCATAAACAAATTTCTCCAAGATCAGCTGCAACAATCAAACCAGATCTTTAGTCCATTATCCTATTTATGAACATTTAAAGAAAGTAAGAGAAACTAACCACCATCAAGCACAAAACACCCATATAAACCCAGAAAAACACTTAAACAACAAATCCCATCTCATAATTTCATCTTCTTATTTTCTTTTCGGGAGTTTGACTTTCAGCTGGTTTGTTTTACCCATCTAAGCACGTTTATTTAAACTCAACTACTTCACTATAATTCATTTAAAATCAATATATATATATATAGAAAGAAGATAAGATCACATGATAAAGGGCAACTGAAACAGCTTTTAGGTTAAGTGTCTGTATTTTCAAGAAGTTTAAGCTAAATACCTAAATAAACCTGTAAATTATACCTCAAGAGTTCCAGAAAGTCAAAGAAAAAAGGCTGTAACTTGTAAGAGAAACATGATAAAGGGAACAGCTTTTTAAGAAAACCCCATGATTTATATGCTTTCAGACTCAACATAGATCTGAACTTTGAGACTCAACATCTACAAGCAGACCACGAAACCTCAAATGCATAATTTTTTAAAAAATCAAAACAAAGAGTGGAATTTCAGCTTAAAGAACATACTTCATTGACATTTTTTTCTGGGATCTTCCTTTTCCTTTGCTGGCAACTTAATAAAAAAAAGTCACACGACAAGCAGCTCAGAAAAAACAAAATAAGACAGATAAACAAGGAAACAGGGGGTTTTCTTTCTCTGTGTGTTGTACTGTGTTCTTCTTCAGGTGAATTTGAAGAGTAGAGAGAGAGGGGATTTAGCTGAATCTGTGATTGGGGGAAGGACAGGACAGAACACAGATGTAAGATGAGCTTAAGGTTGTCAGAGAAACGCTGAAAAATATTTTCTTTTTTTGAAAGACAGTTAAGAGAGAGATTGAAAGAGAAAGGTTTGGCCTTTGGTACGTAAAATGTTCAAAGTTAGATGTGGCCAATGGTCAAACTTCACTATTCACTATCATATATTCTAATCATATTTAAGTTCAAATCATCTCTTTATGAAAAAAAAATTAAATTATCTCAAATTACATATATGGATCATTTTTAATATTGATTTTTTTTTGTTCCTCATCTAATTTTAAGGTTTTATTTGATTAATTCGAAACGACCCGTATCACACATTTAATTTTAGTGGGTGAATATTGTAGAAAAGATTTGATGATAATAACAATCATATTATAAGTAGTCTAATTTAAGTAGAGATTTTTCGACCGATGTGCTAAGGATAATCACATCATTTAGAAATTATAAATTATCATATAATTTATGCATTTTTTTTACATTTTATTAATAATTTAATGTTATAATTTTACGCCTTAAATTTTTAATTCAACGACTTAAAAATATGAATGAAATATAAATTTAAAACTTATACAATTATTAATTTATTAAATTTTTGTAATGTGTTAAACATCATCATACTTTTTTATATAAATATGAGATAATATTTATTTTAAGACTTTTAATCATTTGACGATGATCTATAAATATTCGTATTCCTATATATATGTTGTTGAAATTCAAAATGTTAAGAGATAATAATAATTTTTTAATTCGCTAAATCGGGTTACCCTTAACATGGGTAAAAAAGGCACCTACCCAGGGTTCTCTCTTACCTAGGACACACTTACCCAAGTTTAAAATTATAAATTCATAATTTTTTAAAATCATATTTAATATGACATTTTATTTTGGTCATTCACAATAATATTGACATAATAGTAAAATCTAACTTGGACCCCTATAAAAGAGAATCATATTTGTTTTGTGTGAGTTTATTGTTTAATAATTTTTTTTTATATTTTCTACTTAAAAATTAATGTATTTATTAGATAATTTATTAAACGTTATAAAAAATAATTTACAAACAAATTTATTTAGTTTTACTTGTTGTTATGATTCAATTTTTTCGATACTTATTATTGGTGTATGATTTCTATGTTGATCCCATGACATTAAAATCTCATAAATGTGTCTGTCATTAAAATCACTTGATGAGTACATAAACATCGTAATTAAGAATGTGTAAACATCACATGATTTTATTTATTTTTTAACCTTGATTGAATATAAATTAAAAAATTAAAAAATAAAATATTTTATCTGTCTTTTCTGACGGATGCATGTACATCCTAGGATGAATACTTGAGGGTCACGTGCACGTTCTGGGATTTGAATTTTTTTTAAAATTAGTTATTATTTTTATTGAATTTGTCTACTTTAAAATTTTATTTATGTCTATTTTATACGAATTTTTTTATTATTAATATATATGTATTTACCTTGAAAAATATTTTTAGATCTAGAATATTTTTAATGGGAAAGAAGCAAAAGCCTTAATCGATTACAGCAAGTTTCACATAGAAAGGGTCTATGGCATCCCTTTCAACCAAAGACGTGTAATTATGAGGAAGAAAAAGTATGGTAGGCTTAAGGGTGAGAGTTCGATCGAATCGAGTCGAATTAAAAAAATTTAAGTTATTTGAGCTGACGAGTCTTATTTTACAATTTAAAGTTGATTTGAATTTTTTTGAGTCGAGTCGAATTTTCGAGTTTCTATTTAAATTTAATTGTAAATATTTATAATATTATGCTATTATTTGATCATAATTTAAATAGTTTTTTTATAACCATATAAGATACATTTATATTTTTTCATATTTTTTTCATATATCATACAAATTTGAGATACTCGACTCAAACTTAAAAATCAATCCGCTAATTTGCTAAAAATTTTAAGTTATTCGAGTTACATTTTACAACTCGATTTGAATCTGAAATATTTTTCAAGTTGAGTCGAGTTTACGATATTACAACTCGAAGTCAATTCGAGTCGAGTTGAGTCGAAAAAATCAGTTTTTAAGTCAAGTCGAGTTTTGTTCACCCCTAGTCATCCCATCAACATGTATATTCTTTTTACGATCAATAAAAAATTAAATGTTATCTTATCTAAATAATAAAAATAAACTATTAATCCGAGTCGAATTCAAACATATACAATTATAGTGTGAAATTTACTAAATTACAAACAAAACTCATTTATGTAAAATAACCTTTATGATTATGCCCTAAAAACATAGGAATGAAAATAGAGAGAAAATTACACTGATTTAAAATAAATTAAATATAATATTAACTATTAATTTCAATCACACCTAATAATTGACATCTGCCAAATTTTGGTATTCAATCACACCTACTAAATGATTTGTTAAATATGTGTTTTGTTGACTTTGGGATCTTTTCTCAACTTGCAAGCACACTTTTTGCCTCCCATTTTTGACCCATAATATAAAAGCTAAACAAAATTTTAATTTTTTTTGGTATAACCGTCAGTATCATATCTATTAATCGACTAATTCGAATCGAATACTGCATAGGCTAAAACGATCCTCTCAACCCAGTTTATTCTACTCGTGGTTGTCAAGATTCGAATATCTAACCTTACTTAAAGGATCTAGTGTTTCATGCTTCATCTCAGTAGACTAACTGATTGATGGTATGTCTAATATTTATTGATAAAAAAGTAATTTATATCACATATTTATTGATAAAAAAAAGTGATGGGAGGCTAATTTTAGAGAGTATATTCACCCATGTTTAAGAGTTGTTGGAGTAGATAATTGTTATTTGACAATTTTGCCCATCTATTACTCCTATAAAAGGAGTGGGGAGTAGTCCCTCCCTAATGTATATACACAAATGATAATTTCGGTATTTTCTTATGTCAAGGAGAGCAGTAAAAACGGGTTTCACTTCCTTATTTCAGGTGTATAAGGTTTGAAAGATTGTGTTAACCTGCGGGGTAACGTTCATTTTTTAGATTATACCAATACGAATGAAATTGCTTCTAAGATCATAATACAGTAAATCATCCTATTCTCTTGATTATTTTATTATTATTATTATTATATGTTAATCAATGCTAACGCTTTTGTTTTGCAACAATCTTATTTTCTAAGAGTGATGATTTCAATGTAGTGTATGTTCATAATTTTTTAGCTTATTAACAATACACACACATATTGTAGAAGCAGTTGTTCGAACTCCATACTTCTAAGAAGAACAATATTTTCTTTTACTACCGAGACAACTCAATGAGTTCTTTTTTATCGTATATTCAAATCATATTTATCAATATTTAAATTTAACTTAAGGATAATATAACTATATTCGAATTATATTTATCAAACTCAAAGTAATATGTATATATAAATATTTCGTTTAAACCTCAAACGAGATATTATATTTTAGGATAAATTACGCATTTATTACCTAAAATATTAGTTTTGGTCCATTTTAGTATCTATTTTTTTTTCAAAGTCATACCTAAAGTATAGTTTTTTTTTTCATTTTAGTAACCCGCCAGTAGAAACTTTAGTTTTTGTTTCATTTTAGTAACATGCCATTAGAAACTTTAGTTTTTGTTTCATTTTAGCAACCCGTTCAAAATTTAACGTTAAGTTTGGGGGAAAATTGCAAGTTTAGGTACTAAAACAAACCAAACTGATAGTTTAGGTACTAAACGCTTTAAATTTTTAACGGTAGGATACTAAAATGAAATGAAAGCTAAACGTTAGGTATAGTTTTGAAAAAATTGAAAGTTCAACTACTAAAACAAACCAAAACCAATAGTTTATGTATTAAATGCACAATTTACCCTTTTTATTATTAAAAAAATCTACAAATATAGTGAATTTAGATTAACAAGATAGATTAGATTAGGGCCCGTGGGACTTAGAGTTTGGGTCAGGGGCTAAACCAAAAAAATTAATTAATTATAAAAAACAATAAAACAGACTGCATCTTTTTAATAGGTAAACTACCCAAATGATCACTTAATTATATGATTTATGTCGATATGAGTATCATATTTTTAATTTTAATAATATGATCACGTAATTATTTAAGTGATATCAGTATAGCCACATACAATTACAAAACAAACTGCATAACTGATGTGTTGTTATTGAATGAGGGCGAGTCAGAAGTCCACATCAGCTACGATGCTTGTTTTGTAATGACAATATACTATATTGAAATCACTTAAGTGGTTATGTGATCATATTGTAAAAATTGAAAGTATAGTGGTTATATCAATGCTACCACCATAATTAAATGGCCATTTAAGTAATTTACCCATGATTAAACGTAAGAAGGTGCACTATAGTAAATAGTTGTGACTATGAGAAAATAGTGATTTAAAAGTTTTACTGAGAAATTAAGAATTTTAAATTTTTAAATAATTAATTAAAAACTTAATCATATGTGTTCAGTAATGATTGAATTATAAATTTCTTTAATGAATATTGGTAATTTAAATTAAAATAATAATAAAATAAAACGTTGAATACTTAAATAATAAAAAATATAATTTACACACTTTTTCCGATTAATTATTGATAGAAAAAGGGTAAACTACGTATTTGATACTTAAACTACCAGTTTTGATCTATTTTAATACCTAAACTTTTTTTTTTTTTCAAAATCATACCTAACATTTAATTTTTGTTTTATTTTAGTATCTGTCACTAAAAACCTAAAGGGGGCATAGCTCCGGCGGACGAACAATCAATTCAAACTGTGGACCATGAAATAATGATGAGTCGACCAACATAGTCAATTTCAGGCCATTGGACGGTTGACGTCGGAGATCGAATGATGAATAAGTCGAATAGTTGATCATCGATTTGGAGAGATTGACGCATTTATCGATGACACATAAGCCAAAATCACATTTAGGGGATCGGGCTAAAAAGTTTGGGATTCATCGGCCAACGGATGCGACGGTCGACGACCAATAAAAGTTTAGGTACTAAAATGAACCAATATTGGTAATTTAGATACTAAATGTGTAGTTTACCCAAAATTATGATTTATACACTTTTTTCGATTAATATTTGATATGAAAAAAGGTAACCTACACATTTAATACCTAAACCATCATTTTTATCTGTTTTAGTACCTAAACTTTCATTTTTTTAAAATCATATCTAATATTTAGTTTTTGTTTCATTTTAATACTTAAACTATCAATTTTGGTTTGTTTTAGTACCTATACTTTCAAAAAAATCAAAATTTAATATTAAAATTTGAACAAGGGTACTAAAATGAAACAAAAACTAAACTTTTAGGTATGATTTTAAAAAATTAAAAGTTTAGGTACTAAAATGAATCAAAACTGATAGTTTATAAACTAACCACATAATTTACCCTGCCTGGATTGAACTATCCCTAAAACGGAGCAAATAAGCAGACGTGAAGAAGTCTTAATTTCCGCATCGATCAAAACCAAAGGAAAAAAGAAAAGAAAAATTAAAATCAGATAGACATATTGAAAGTTTTGAAGATAACCCAAAAACTCGACGCGCTTATCAACGGAGTTTCAAACACGAACCAACCATCAGATCCACTAATTCCGCGAATATTCCAAAGGCGCTTTAAAAAAGGCGCGTGAACAGCCCTCGCTCCTCCCTTGAATGTTTGTTTGTTTGTTTTTTTCCCCTCCCGTAATCGGCTGGGATCCAGAACCACCTCTCTTATCGTGAAGAGCCAATGAGCATCTCTGATAACTCCATAAATCAACCATGTCTTCCTTCGTGTTCATCGCCAACTCGACTCGGATCACGAATCGCTTCACTCGTTTTGGCGCTTTCTCATCTGTGGAGATAATCCCCCGCGTCTTGACTCAGTAACTCGGTGAGTCCGTTACTCCTCCGTATTTCCTCTTTTTTTTTTTCTCGTTTTAGATCTGTTTATTCTCTGTTGGATTTTTATTTTTTTGTCTGTTTTCAAGAATTGAAAGATGGACCCGATGGATATTGTAGGGAAGTCGAAGGAGGACGCTTCGCTTCCCAAAGGTAATTTAGTTTCTTCTCTCCTCTGTTTTCTCGTCCTAATTTCTGTTTCATTTATATTAGTTAATCGGTGAATTTTGATGATATTTCATTTCTTTTCCCCTAAATTTTTCCTCTTCATTATTTCGATTCTCTTATTGTGTGCTAAATTTATGAATTTTAAGTCTTAAATTTGCTGGGGTTTTTTATAGCTTCTATCAAAATTAGCTAAGAAAGGTAAATCATAGCAGTTTCCAGTTTCGTTGCTTAATTCAGGTCTTGGATTGTCTATGTCAACTCATGCTTTGAGTTATTAGTGAATGAGTTACCCTTAAAAAATATTTAGGTTTTTATCCAAAGTATCAATCAAATTCAATAATTCAAGAAAGGTGCATCTTTCATGATGTGAAGGATAATTTTGCTTTTAAACTTAGTATTGTTTTATGCTAGCTTTTTACTGTGAGAACTTTTAAATCATGGGAGGAGTTGTCTATCTGAATGTTTTGTCTATCAAAGGCATTGACTGCATTCCAGTTGGTTGGTTGTTCTATTTACAGTCCTAAAGAGATTTCTTTTCTAGAGCTTCTGTAGGGGAACATTATGCTGGTTGGGGAATGTGACGACTTTGAGGATCAACAGTTGAGTATATCTAGAAAGGAATTGGTTTCACTACTAGTCAGGGCTTTGGGAAACAGTGCGAGTATGTGGAAAATTGAACTGAGACTGGCAGATTTTTTTTCCCCTGGTGAACTTGTGTTGCATAGTGAAATGGGGTTTATGAGCTAATAACAAGGCTGTAATGCTCGAAACAGTTTACATATTTGCTTTTGGTGCAAATGTTATAAAAAGGGAATCGGGTTGCTTTCCCTTGTGTGCTTGCAAATTATATTAATCCCATAACTTGTCCGCCCATGGCTTTCCCTGGGACCTGCGGTTTGGTTTAGATTTGTTTCTTTGCTTTATGATACCAATTATTTATAAATCTTTGCTTTTTGCAGCAACTATGACCAAAATTATAAAGGAAATGTTACCACCGGATGTACGTGTTGCAAGAGATACTCAAGATCTTTTGATTGAGTGTTGTGTAGGTAAGATGATAAGTGTAATTTTTGTCTCTTTTTAACCAGTACCAATTTAAGGTCTCTGTGGCCTCTATGTATTCTTTTAATTGTCAACACATCGATTTTTTTTCAAAATTTTCTCCACTGCTGAGTGTTGACTTTTCTGATAATGATCACTTAACCATTATACTTTTTGTTTTGGCCAATTTCATAACATTTTCTTTTTCAAAGTAGCGGGCCAGAGGAATATGGTATCTATTATTTTAGATTTATAAGGTAGTTCTGAAACTGTTTTGAGATTCATATTATCGATCATTTTATATGTTTATAATCCCACTATTTGTTTCATTGAAGATTTTGGTGGAATATTTTTTCATGTTAGGATGTTTGGCTAGTATATCACCAGCTATATTCATTTGTCATTTTTTTTCGTCAGTGGAATTTTATTGTCTAACCATAAATCCATAATAAATGATGGCATTACTTCTTGTTTCTTGTAACTAACGAAAGCTGCAACCCTCTTGCAGAGTTTATTAATCTTGTTTCATCAGAGTCCAATGAAGTTTGTAACAGAGAAGATAGACGAACAATAGCACCTGAGCATGTAATAAAGGCTTTAGAGGTTACTCTCTCCTCAACGTAATTTCACATTTAAATTAAGTCCATTTTGTGTGTTATTTTTCAACCTTAATAAAGCAATGCCTTCAATAGGACCTTTACATATGCTGTTACTATGCAGCAGTGTCTTTATCTTGTGGGCACTTATTCTGCCTCCAATCCTTGGTAATATTGATGGAATTTTATTACTTTTTTAACAAGTCTAGCACCATCTTCATCAAATCCATTTATCAAGTAGTCTCTGTGAAGGAAATTGTTGTTTCATATCAAGATATGGCTTTACTTTCCCTCTCTTTTTCCTCAACACTTGTGAAGTAGGAGGGGCAATTTCATTTACTAACAGTGATCTGGTTACGATTCTGCACTCTACTTGCTGACGTCCTTGATCGTACCATGTTTTAGCCTACATATAAATATACTTGTTCTTATGACTCACGTATGCATGTGATTTGCCAGGTTCTTGGGTTTGGAGAGTACAATGAAGAGGTATATGCTGCATATGAGCAACACAAGATTGAGACGATGGTATATTTTTGTCTTCTTGCTAATTAGCATTTAGCTTTCCGCAATTTAAACTTTTTGGAGGTAGAAATTAGAATCATAGTTTCTTAAAATTGAGATTGCCAGAAAGCTTGTTTTACCTCCGTCTTCACAAAATCATGTTAAGATTGGCATATCATTTTTCCCAATTCCCAATCATGAAGCTGGAAATCCTTTGCTACTTTTGTCTGCTAGAGCTATTTTCCTTCAAAAATAATACAATACAATACAATACTGCATTTTTTTTCGAATTTGATTCCGTAACGAAAGCACATCCCATCATTATTCACTGAAGGTATTCTTGAAATGCATTTCAGCAAGACTCTTTGAAAGGTGGGAAATGGAGCAATGGGGCAGAGATGACCGAGGAAGAAGCAGCAGCTGAGCAGCAAAGAATGTTTGCGGAGGCACGTGCGAGAATGAACGGTGGTGCCGTTGCCCCAAAGCAACCAGATCCCGACCCAAGTGTAGAGAGCTAACTGATTAGGACTTCCTGTACCGTAGGCAAGCATCCTTGACTCTTCTATTAGCGCTTCTAAGTTTTAATCTCATATATTATGTACAAAAAAGAAAAGCTATCGGTTAGTGTACTGATCACTGTGGATATTTGTATTTTTTTTAATCTATGGATGCTGTCTATAATTATTTAGTTAGTGAGAGTTTGTTCATTTCCACCGGTGGCAGTGTCAAAACCTTGATATGTAATTGTTTCAGTCATATGGTATTTTAGTTGGTAGATCTTACTGCAGTAAGACACTGCCATAGATGACTGTTTGACTTGAAATGTCTGCATCCATATAAGATTCTGTGTGTGTCGGTTTTGAACATGTATTCGATGCGATTGTTTACTCAACACTTCAACTATTGTACGTTAGGTATTTTATTGAATACAAGATTGATGAAGATTTGTACATTATGTATGTGAATCTATACTTAATTCGAGGTTTAGCTTCTGTATCAACAATGGAGCAGCGGCTATGGCGACTGATTGTCAAATGGTGTAGTTGCCCCTGGAGATCTGCTAGTTAACGCGAGATTAACGTCATCTCTCTATCGTAGCGGTCAACTTTATTTTTCATTTGTGAAAGGGGCAAATTGATTCCCCCCCCCCCCAGTACGAGGGTCACATTGGATGTAAAATGAGTTCAGGGTTCACATTGATTTTTCCCCAAAAGTTTTGAGGGCCTTAAATATCATTAAATCAAAATTAAATTAGACTAAATAGCAATAAAGGAAAACTATGGACAACTTGTGACGTAGTTTATTCTATTTTTATGAAAAAGCAAGCAACATAAATGTATAAAATTTGAAATAATTTGATTTTTTATAAGTTCAAAATCTAATTTTATAAATAATCAATTATATATATTTCGTCTCCGGAGTACGGCAACATCCTTCGAAAAGCGGCGATCTATTTGTATGACTTATAATAGACTCACACGACCTACTAGTGTCAAATCCACTATGACTTGATCATATCCATTTAGTCTGTTAGCCTACGACTACGAGTATTCATGATGATCTTACGACCGAGACACGCAATAAGGATAACTATAAAATGTATTGAACAAGACCAAAAGATGTGATCCAAATGAAACCACCACACCCTTATTTGTCTACTCTCTCCACTTTCTATAGAGAGAAAACACATTGACACTAGGCCTATAAATGAATTGAACATTCAGCGAACCGTTCATGAACCGTGCGGCGGGAAGTTCGTTTATGTGCGTTTATTTATTAAATGAATGAACATGAACAAGATTTTGTGTTCGTTTAATTAAATGAACGAACATGAACATAGGTCTTGTTCGTTCATTTACGTTCGTGAACGTTCGGTTATGTTCGTTTGGTTATGCTTGTTTATGTTCATTCATTTATGTTTAACCCAATCTTCTTAAATCAATTTTGGTGACCAATTTGTAAGTATCTTAAAAATATTAATTAATCTGATATTCTGATAACAAACTCCATAATTAACCCAATTTTATTTGGAGATTAAATCCAATATGTTAACCCGTGAGGCACCTGCACCTATATTCATTTCCCCCTTTTTTCCCAAACCCTAGTGTTCACTGTAGAGTGGAGATGATCGCTGAAAGCTTCAAAACAAGTTCTAATCAGCTCTTACGCTATTTATCACTGTAGATTTGGTTGATTTGCATTGTCGACTATTTTTCACGAAAGAACAATGGAAGGTAGGGTCTCCAACGTTTATGTTCGTGTTCATTTATGTTCATGTTCGTTTATGTTCGTGTTCGTTTATGTTCGTTTATTTATTAAATGAACGAACATAAACAAGTTATATTCATTAATAAACGAACATGAACAAAAAAAATTGTTCGTTTATGTTCGTGTTCGTTTATGTTCGTTTATAACGAACATGAACATACCTCCGTTCGTGTGCGTTCGGTTCATTTACAGGCCTACTTGACACAGATCAACGGTCGATCTGTCATCGACTATAATTTTTCGTTCGAACTAAAAAAAATGAACCGCCTTGAACCGTCACCACCCATTTTATCCCTTTAACATAACCTTATGCTGTTAAAATTGCCAATCCAAAGCTAACATGTGTGTGGATTCAAGGACACTGCTAGGAAGCAGCAACTTTATTTTGAACGTGGCTTGTTATGGTTTAAGCTTGAATGACGACTGGTTAGGTTGTTTGTACTTTTAAAATAATTGTATACGCAGTTCAGAGCAACTCATTTTGTTTTCCACTGTGTAGGATTGGATTCTGCAGTAATCGCGTTTTCTACTGCGTTACATTTTACGCGATTTTAGATATAATAAGTATTATTGTGAATATCGCGGTCGTGGGATGGTAATGGGTCGGGTCGGGTTTTTGGGTCATCCGATCCGACCCGAGAATAAAGGGTCCTCCACCCGTGACCCGACCCGATTCGAAGAAATTAAGGTTTCACCCGACTCGATCCGATCCGAATATATGACTTAGAAACACGACCCGATCCGATCCGAAATAATTAAAAAAATATATATTTTTTTATTCAATAAAAACAGTGATTTAATTGAAAAAAAGTATATATAAAGGGATAATATTATAATTATTCCTAAATATATAGGTAAAATTATATATATTTCGGGTCGGGTCGATTTTTTCACCCTAAACCCGACCCGACCCGAATAGTGCATTAAAAAAAGTCGACCCGAACTGAACCCGATTTTTTTTTTAAAAAAAATACGACCCGATCGGGTCGGGTTCGGGTTGAGTTGCGATCCCTAGTCGTACAATAACAATTTCGGATAACACTAAAACTGTTATAAAACGATCGTTATTCTGATAACATAACAGTGTTTAAATCTTTGATGCTGAGTACTACGGGATGTTTTTTTTTATAAATTTGAGATGATTATAAGGTAATATATGTTTAGAATTTATTTAATCGTTAATAGTGCACGCAACTTTTATACGCAATTGGTCAAATCCGAATCCTTTAAGAACTAATGGGGGAGAAGATACAAAAGGAAATGTTATTCTGTTTTTGATCCCATAGAAACCACAATTCTTCTATATCTAAAGGTGCATTATTTCTTTCGAGGCTTAGGGTTATTTTTACTCGTATAGTAAACTTAATTTATTAATTTCGTTCTTATCGTTTTTGCATCAATTTAAGCCTTAAGTTGTTTAGGGTGTTCATTTTAACCCTCGAAATTCGCTTTGACTAACATAACCGTTAGTCTTTGCATTTATCAACATCAGTAATTTTTAGATCAATCAATATTACCGACGTGACTTGATGATGACATGACATGTATTAAAAAATAAATAATAAAATATTTATTAAATACAACGATTAAAAAAATCTCAAAATTTTACCTGATCCCTTAAACTCTCTTAAATAAATACTAAAATTTTGAAAATCTGTTCTAATCATTGTTTTTAATACATATTTTAATATAATCTCATGATCCACGGACGCGAACTCAACAAATTTCAAGGACTAAGATGAATACCCTAAATAACTTTAAGGGTTAAATTAATATAAAAAATGATGGTGACGAAATTGATAAATTAAGTTTACTACCGGAACAAAAGTTAACCTTAAGCCTTTCTTTCCATTTATGTAATTCAAACTCCAATATAAGCATTAGACACGAGTGTTTTTCCAACAAGGGTTCTTTTTTCTTTCAATTTTCATGAATTTTGAGAGATCTTTCTCGTAAATATGTTAACATAAATCATGCATGATACATACATACATACATAAAAAAAAAACTAGCATAACAAAGAAAAATACATGACTATTTTAATACTAGCATGCTTCCTGCATTCTCTCATGGTAGAATGGAAGTATTTCTGCTATGATTTTCTTGTTAACAGGCTTTAACCCCATTAGGAAAATGGCTTGATGACGATGACGATGATGATGATGATGAGATCACTTGAGGTTGATAGCAAAGCTTTGAATTATTCCAAGCCCTGAACCTTCTCCCCATTTTCTTGTAAAACCCTTCTGAGAACACAAGCTTCCCAGTCAGATTGTTTCCATTAATGTAAAGAGCACCCAGACATGGAAGACTTGCAAGCTTTGGAGAAAGATTTCCAGACAGATTGTTGTCATTTAATCCCAAATATCTCAACTTTTTCATCTCTGGCATGGACTCTGGTATCATCCCTGTCAATCCCAGATTTGAAAGATCCAAGATCTCCAAATCCTGCAAGTTTTCCCATTGAATTCCCATGAGATCACCCCCCAGAGGGTTGCTTGATATCACCATCTCTTTCAAGGAGACGAGCTCTTGAAATGACTGAGTCAACCCACCTGAGAACTTGTTTCTACCAAGATCAAGAAGAGTGACATTCTTCAATCTTCTGATTCCTTCTGGTATCTTCCCCTCGAGGCCATTGTTGCTCAAGTCAAGCTTTAACAAGGAAGTGAAATTGCTCCCAAAGCTCAACTCCAATGGCCCTGATAGATTGTTTCTGCTGAAATCCATTATCAGCAGCTTTGTTAAACCTGCCAGACTTGGTGGAACTTGGCCAGTGAACTTGTTTCCAGCAAGCACAAGCTGCTTCAAATTCACCAGGTTCCCTAATTCTATAGGCAATTCTCCGGTTAATCCATTGTCCAGTAACACCAATGATTGGAGCCTTTTAAGGCAGCCGATGGGGGCTGGAATCTCACCAATGAGACCTCCATTGGATCTAAACTCAAATGATTCTAAGCTGTTTGAGAATCTTTCCCAGTTTGAGGAAGGGATTGTAATGGGGTTATCTCTAGGCGAGAAGAAGCAGTTGAAGAAGGAGAGAGATCTTAGGTGATTTAACTCAAACAAGTGGTGGGTGAACTTTGCTTCTGTGCTACATTGCAGAGAGTTGTCAAAGACCAGACCAATGTTTAGAACTGTGATGTGCCAAAAACCATCAACAAGATCACAGTAAACTCCCTGCATTTGTAAGAATTTTGAGTAAAAAGTGTCAATTTTTACATAAACAAAGATGCTTGAAATTCATACATACAAAAAAAAAACATCTTCAACAGTGACAATAGCTGCCAAAAACTCAACTTGTAATGCCCTTTTTAACGCTATTGGTTGCATGCAAGTTTCCTACTGATTCCCCAAATATTCATATCCTACGTTTGTATTCAACATATATATATATATATATATATATATATATATATATATATATATATGATTCTTCAAATATATGACATATCTGTATTCGAGACATACTCATTTAACCTTCATTTATAGTCTGGATAACAGGGATGAACATAGAATTTAAAATTTTCAGGGACGACCGCCCCTACTGACTTCTTCCGGTCTATCCCTGCTCGATATCATATCAGAAAGATACATGAAAAAGAAGAAGAAAGTGATGTATTTTAAACCTGAATAGGTGTCCATCCACAAGGGTCAGGGTAGAGATCCGAGCCATTCCAAGAGTTCCCCACAAATCCCTGAATGGCACCATATAGTGCATCTTGTTCTTCCTTCACCATTGGAGACACAGATGAAACTTGGTCACCGTCATCTTCACATTCACAAAACACAAGCGACCCAATAAGCAAAAACAGAAGAAGATGAAGAAGACTCCTGTTGATCACAAGGACATTCTCCATGGCCTAAACTTCCTATGTAAGAAAAAAAACCCAAAGCACAAGCAACAACACAAACAGGTTATAAGCGATCAGCTCAACAATACGAGAAAAGGGATTACAAGTAATGCTAACGGATTGTTGTCAGGGTTTTCGGTTTCATGAAGTTATTAGGGGTTCAACTGAAAGCACAAAACTTGTTGCAAAAAGGAAGGGCAAAGACAACAAAGTTTAAGCACTGGTGCAGGCGCCAAAGGGTGCATTTAACACAGTTTAATGGAACCGCATAAAGTAAACCAAAATGACAGCTTTTTAAGCGGAAAAACACACACAAAAGGAAGCCAAGGAGAAACCTATAAAGGCTAAAAGACTTTAAATGGCCCTTCGGTTATCGCATTGTTGCCCCCATGGTGCTACTAGTTAGCTTAGGCCACAGGGTTTCTTTTTGGTCTACTTTCTGCACAAGCATCTGCTTTTGTGGCTAATCAAACCGTGTTATGAAAGTAGTACTAAATGCAGCTTAATTGAGTGAAAATTTTGAAAAAAAAATATGTGGAAAATGCGTTGTTAGAGTTGATGGAGGCCATAGGGCTTATATGCATTTGTAGAGGACCATTCTACCATGCATGCATGCATTCGGTGTCTGCAATGACCAGACCAAAGTATAATATGTAGGTGGCAAAATTAGTGAAATAGTAGCTGACCCTAGGGATGAGGAGAGGTAAGGTAGTAAGTTGCCCCCAACAACAGATTGAGAGCAACTTCTGTGGAAGACCTCCCGGCAGTCAGAATTATGAATTGCTTACTATGGGACTTGATCCCACTACCACAAGGTTAAGAGCCTTGCGCTCTACCAATTAAGCTGGACGGGCAATTCAAATGGTATTCTTCACAAGTTATTTAGGAGTTCGTGGTATTTGTTAAATTTGCTTTTAGAAAGCATTACCAATGGAACCTTTAGTAGAATGAGATATTAAATATCTTAGTCAATGTAGGTTCAAATCCCGACGTTTATGAATGAAGTAAATTAGATTAACAAATCATTCTCACATTTATAATATCCGATTCACATTTATAATATCCGATTTAGATTAATTGATCAATGAATAAAATATTAATAATTAATTATGGTCAATATACCTCATAATTGTATGTTATCACACAATTAACATGAAAGTGTCGACGGTAATTATAACTGCGGGAAGAGTTTCAAACAAATAATGCAGAATTTTTGTTATAATTTTGGTCACCAAAATTCAAAAAAGTTTCAACCAAATAATGCAGAATTTTTTTATAATTAAAATTGAACAAAACTGAAACCAAAGGGACCAATACGGAAATTTATCCAAAAAGGAAAAATGGAACACAGGGCCATTTAATCATCTATTTTAGCTGCACCATGCAAGTCTGGGAAATGCAATGTCTGACCATATATTCTGTACAATAAGGTGCTCAATATCTAACGACTTTCAAACAAGCTGCATAAGAGAGGAACGTTTCCGATCTCAATAACCCCTCAACTGAGCATCACGACTGGTTAACGGAACATACCGGACCGACGTCTCACTTCGGATACTAATCGAACCATCCAAATTTTTATCCACCACTTTCAAGTCTTGGAACATGTTTCCTACAGGAATTACCATTCGACCACCAGGCTTCAGTTGATCGAGGAGAGGCTGAGGTATTTCCGGTGCTGCTGCCCCGACATGTATGGCATCATATGGTGCACATTCCGGCCAGCCTTGTCTTCCATCTATGATACACGGCCAAAGCATCAGTCATAAGCATTCGACAAAACAGACAACGAGCTCGTTTCAATTCCAAGACAACTGAAAAACTGGCTTATGACTTCCTAATCCTGCATTCTCTTGTAATAAAACCGAAAGCATACAAGGAGTTATTGAGTACATACCGCTGGCATGCAGTGAAAGAGAACCTTCTTTCAACAATGGTGCTGCAGCACTTTTTTCGATAGTTTGTATGGAAGAAGCAACCAATTCGGGAATATGTTCCACACCGACAGCGCGACCCTGTGGTCCAACCATCAATGCAAAGCAAGCAGTCAAGTATCCGGTTCCTACAGTACAGATGCAAGACCAAAATAAAAACCTGTCCTTTAAAAATTAGGGGGGGAAAGAATGGACTGCTGATCGATTCACTAAACTCTTCTGGAATGCTGGAACTAGATGCAGCCATCGAGTCTCGTAATTCGACCCTTTTCTTGATTGCCATTGACAGAGTGGGATTTACCCTGAGAGAGTAAGTGTAGCACATTTGGCTTTCCAGCATTCCATCCGAGTTATACAGAAGAAAGAAACTGAAGATGTGTGGAAAATACGTGATCGTATCAAAAAAATTGTGGAATGCAAAGAGACCTGAGCCAACGTCTAAAGCGTGCACGCCGGGCTGCAAATTTTCCTCCAATAATTGAAGACAGGTAGCATGCATATGTGGTGCGGAAATGGTGGCGTTGTAACCTATTGGCATCGGACTATCAACATAAGCCGATGTCCCATCTGGTACAAATAACCCCCTATCGATAGTCTCCATCACTTCAGCAACCTTCATCGATGAAATCACTCCATAACGCCGCAAATGCTCGACCATTTGTTTGTTCTTGTTGATCCCACTTCCGCTCCAAAAGCGCTACAAATAATTCAACAGAAAAACCAAGCACAAAATCACTATCGAAATGAACGAAACAACACCGAACAACATAAGGGTCTCTCAAATTCTCAAGGTAAGTCGAAAACAAAAACTAAGCAGCCTCTGACATAGAAGCTGACCAATAAATCATCTGAATCGACATCGTTCCGACTCAGACGGCCTTCATATCAGGGGCAGTCACAGGCTGAGTTCATCTATCCAAAGTCCATAGACATCATTTCGAGTCACACATCTGGAAATTTCAAATCTCCATATATTGTAAGTATTTTCTTTCTATTCTCTATCGATGATCTAATTTTATACCCTGAAATTCTATAATTTCGCAACCTAAATTTCTAATATAACCCCTTAAATTCGCATATCAACATAGAATCGTGTATCCGTCCCAGTTTGAAATACTAACGTTCTCAAAAGACCAGCACAGCAAAGATCAAATTGCACAATATGTTGATTCAATCCCCAGATTATGAGTAGCCCACAAAACACAAGCAGGTTTTCATTGTAATTCATTGATAATCAAGCTTTACCATAAACTTTTACTAAAACAACAACAAATTCATCATTTCTGGAAAGCCCAAACATAATCGAAGAAAAGAAAATATGAAAGAAGTGATCAAGGAAGGAAAAGGGTACCTCCATCCTGAAGAAGAGACAGTTACCCGTGAGGAGAAGGTTGAAGTTAGGGAGGTTGAGATTGTTAAAAGAGAGAGGGCGAGCTTGGAGATGGTGATGGTGAGGATTGAGCAAGGTAGTGTAGCTTAAGAGTTGCTTTATTGGCGGCGTACAATAGCGGCATCCATACGCTATAACTGTGGATAGATTCATCATTTTTTTTTGGATTTTCCTTTTTTTCTTTATTCCCTTTCTATGACTTTCTCGCCCTTTCTCTCACTTTCATCCATTAATATATACACTTGTCGTCTCCACCTCTGCTCTCTTGGTGATGAGTGTTGTCGGCCGAATCAGCTCGCCTGTTCTGCATGGATAACGTAATTTTTGGGCCTCAATTCTATTTTAGCCCAAAGTTTATAAAATCCTGCTTCAAGGCGTCTTCATCGTGCTTGGTTTCGGCTTGAAGACGTGTAGAAATCCCGACGTCTTCGACAAATCACAGTATTTACACAGCGTCTTCACCGTTTACTGTAGCAAACAGCCTATCCTCGGAAATAATTCCCAGGACGTATTATCTGGGGAATTAAAAAATTAGGAAATATTATCCCAGAACTTTGGCCTTATTTACCTTCGTCTTATAATCCTAAATTAATGTAAAATTCTTTAAGTTTCACATTGTATAACTCGATCTTATCCTATATAGAGGTAGATCCAGTTACAGGGTCGTGGCTAGGTTGTCGGGGGTCCTGTATAAATTCTTAAAAGGACCCCTATTTTCTAGATATATTCGATTTCGGAGCAACAACAGTGACGTTTTTTTGAAAAACGCCACAATAGGACCATCTAGGGTAGTTTTTTTATTAAAAGCCGCAACAATAGTGACGTTTTTTTGAAAAACGCCGCAATAAATCCAACTATAGTGGCGTTTATTAGAAAAACTCCACTATAGATATACTTTTTTAGGCCCCAATTTTTTGGGGGCCTGAGCGGTCGCCCATCTCGCACCGCCCCAGCCACGGCACTGTCCAGTTATACAATATATAACTTTCTAGTTATATATTGATTTAAGATTATCAGATGAGTGTAAATTGATGTTTGATATTAAAAGTCGAAAATTGTGAATTTTTTATGAGAAGAAAAAAAATGACCGTATTCGTCAATTTATATTTATTCAATAATTTTAAATTAATATAAAATTTAATAATTTTATAATATGTAAGTAAATTCAATATATCCTCGTATAACACGAAGATCATATATTTAGCTATCCTAAAAATTCATTATAACAATATCATTATAAATATTAAATCACAATCATATAAACTTATACGTCAAACTGGGATAGATTACCTTAAGACAATCGTTTCATAATAGGTAGTTGTGTCGTACGGTAGCCTAATATACGATTAAAGAAAGACGCTATCGAAAATGTTATTGGTTTTTAATATTTTCGATAACATTTTTGATAAAGCGCTACCTAAAATATTATTTTTTTATCTGAAATGTTAATTTTGCTACCTAATTTCTGGTAGAAAAACCGGTAGAAAAAATAACATTTTAAGTAGCGCCCAATATTAACATTTCCGGTAGAAAAAATAATGTTTTAGGTAGCACTTTACCGGAAATGTTAAAAACCCAATAACATTTCCGATAGCACATTTCCTTAGCCGTATATTAGGCTGTAGTACGGGAGACATCCCCATTTCATAATGGATATATCTTAATCAATGAAAATAAGATTGATATATCAATAAGTTAAAGAGTAAAATATATTAATAGTCGGATTAAAAATTACGAATGCTCCTCTAATTATTAGGAAACTATTTTGTTGAGTTCTTCGACTATTAAAAGTTACAAAATGGTCATTCGACTATTCATACATTCTAAACTCTCTTTTTTTTTTCAGTTTAAAGCTACCGATCGTGTGAGTTAGATGTTAATCTGTTAACTGGATGTGATAAAATTTTATCTCAGAACCGTTTGAGATTTTGAAACATCATGTTGTATTATCAATGCCTCCTATCGTGCCAATCAATTTTTAACATAAAACGATAAGTTTATAATATATGAATAGTCGAGTGATAATTTCATAACTTTTAACAATCAGAGAACTCAACAAAACAACACTCTATAATCGAGAAACCATTTTACAACCTTTAATGTTTTAGGGATTCAACAAAGCATTATCCTATAATTAATGGACCATTTGTATAATTTACCAAAAAAACGATGGTTATGTAATGATTTTTTATGTTTTTTCGGATGATACGACATCGTTTTAAAAGCAGTTTTGAGTTTCATTAAACCTTGAAAAGTCTAAAGCGGCTTCCTCCTCAAAACCCTTTTTCACGACCGCATCGAACCAGACGTCAACAAAGCTAACTTATGCATCCTTAACCCCATTTTTATTCCAGTTTAAAGCTCACTTCTTTCACCATTCTTCTACGCCAAAAATGGCGAATCTCATGCATAAACTCTTCAAAAACAAGTCCACTCAAAGGCTCATCGTATCTTTGAAATCCCCACAACAACTCCCTAAACTCAGTTCTCCACTTATTCCCCACCATGTTTCATTAACCAAACCAGATTCCCTCAACCCCAAACCCCTAAAAGATGATATTTCTACTCAACCTTTGAAGTTTTACCCCAATTTTCCATTTGGGTATTTGTTGAATCCCATTGGCTCAACTGGGTTTGATCCATTAATGGCAATGGAGATCGAGGAGGAGATAACGGAGACCGAAGATGATGCTGGAAAATTTTGGGCTGATAGTGTGAAGAAAAAGAGGAAGAAGAAGATGAACAAGCACAAGTACAAGAAACTGAGGAAGCGTCTAAGAAGAAAGACATAGGCTTTCTCTATAATGGCAAGAACTTCACGGGGGAAGTTGTATTATTTGCTTTGATTTTTTTTCTGAAAGATTTTGGAATTAGTTGATGGACAACTCTTTACTTGATGAATTTGATGTCTTTCGGCAATAATTAGCTGGATTAAAACACACAATTAACATGAGCTTTGCTTATTTTCTTGTATCGGGAGTTTAATTGGTTGTCTAAATTATCAACTTTTGAATGAAATGAGTGTTGCTATGGGAAAGATGCTTATATATTCAATGGGAATGTTCAAGAAGATTATACTAGGCAAATCATTTTCAGATGTTTTCTGATGCTTTTAGTTGTCTGAAGGTCTTGAGTTGATTTTGATTATCTACACGATTCTCACTCACTTTGATTTACATATACTCATTGTGATTTGTGACAATGATATTCTGTTGTCAATTATCAATTTTTGAATGAAATGAGTGTTGCTTTGGTAAGGATGCTTAGATGTTCACTGGAAAAGAGTAAGAAGAGTATATGAGGCAAAATGATTCTCATTTATTGTTTTTTTTTCTCGACTGTCTCGAGCTGATGTACATTCATGATTCGGATCTCACTCACTTTGGTTTTCATAAATTCTGTACGACACTGATATTCTGTTGTTGAATCATTGACTTTTGGATGAAATGTCTGGTGTTATGGAAAGGATGTTTAGTTCACTAGGAAAGAGCAAGAAGTTCATATACGGCAAAATCATTCTCAAATGTTGGTGCTTTCTGATATTTGTTTTCATATTTTGAGGGGCTTGAGTTGATGTCAATTGTTTATATGAATCTCACTTGCTTTGATTTGCATATATTCATTGTGACAATGATATTTCTGTTGTCAATTATCGATTTTGGAATGAAACGGGTGTTGCTTTGATAAGGAAGTATGGATGTTCACTGGAAAAGAGCAAGAAAAGTATATGGGGCAAAATGATTCTCGTTTATCGTTGTTTGCTCGAGTGTCTTGAGCTGATGTCCATTCATGATACAGAGCTCACTCACTTTGGTTTTCATACATTCTGTATGACACTGATATTCTGTTGTTGAATCATCGACTTTTGAATGAAATGTCTGGTGCTATGGGAAGGATGTTTAGTGTTTTCTGATATTTTTTTCATAATTTGAGGGGCTTGAGTTGATGTCAATTGTTTATACAAATCTCAGTTGCTTTGATTTGCTTGTGTTCTTTGTGACACCGATAATTGTCAAATTATCAACTTCCGAATGAACCGGATGTCGATGTGGTACAGATGTTTAGATGTTCACAGGAAAAGAACCAAAGGTTATATCTGGCAATTTCGGTCTCAACTGTTGTTGTTTTCTGATATTTTTCGTAGCTTGATGGTCTCGAGTTGTTCTCATTCGTCTTGTTGAGCTCAAACATTGTATTTGGTTCAGTTTGTATATCTGCATAACCATCATCTCAAATGTTGTTGTTTTCTGATATTTTTTTCGTATTTCGAGGGGCTTGAGTTCATGTTTATACAGATCTCACTCGCTTAGATTTATGTACGCGCTAAAGTCACCGATATTCTGTTGTGCATTGCTGCGACAAGGATGTCTAGACATTCACTAGGAAACAGCAACGAGAGTATACGAGGTAAAACTTCTCTCGAATGTTGTTGTTGTCCGATATTTTTCGTAACGTTAGGCTCTCGAGTAGATGTCCGGTCTTTGTACCGGTCTCACTTGCGTCGATTTATGAACATTCTTTGTGCCACTGATATTTTGTTGTCTAGTTTTCAACTTCTGAATGAAGTGTTGCCATGGCAAGGATGTTTAGGTGTTCATTGGGAAGGTGCAAGGAGAATTATCAGGCAGAATCGTTATCGAATGTGGCTTTTCGATATTTTTCGTAGTATGAAGCCCTCGAGTGGATCACTCAAAGTTGTTTTTTGAAGTTGCAGGTTAACAGTGTGGATTATGGTCGAACAAAACTCGATTCAATTCGGAAAAAAAACTTTTCTTTTGTAATGTCGAGTTATTCAAGTCAAGTCGAACTACTGAGTCTGTTTTCGAGTTCAACTCGAGATCAGATTTTACCAATTCGAAAAACTGAATTTCAAAACGGTGTCATTTTGATCTTTAGTTAAGTACTTTGATTGTTCCTTTATACTCTCATCGATTTATCTTCAAAATCTCTTTTTACGAAATAACATTATAAATATATTTTATAATTTTAAACGATAATTAATTTATTAACATTACAAAATTTACTTACACATGTGAAAAAGAATATAATGAAACATATATGTATATCTTATATGATTAGAGAAAATCGTTTAAATTAAAAGAAATTCGTACCATATTATTATAAATAATTATAATTAAATTTAAACATATACTTAGAAAGGTTATATTGTTAACTTGAATTTTGTAAAATTCGATTCGAAAAACCTTTATATAAAATTTGAATAATATAGGGGACTCGTTAATTCGACTAACTCGATTTGATCAAATACTCGCCCCCAGTATGGATTGTAGAATATTTGTTGAAACATGGATCGTGTCTTTGAGAAATCAACCTCTAAGACTTAGAAGTTGAGACAATTTTGGCCCAATACCGTATGTTGGCTCATTACTTAGGGGATGTTTGTTTACTTCAGAATGATTAAGCGTTGAATGATTCAAATGCTGAATGATTCAGAGACTCTGTATGAATTAGTTCTGAATGTGACATGTTGTTTGATAATGGCTCTGAATCATTTAGAATGTACTTCTGTATTGAATCATTCAGCACTGTTTTGTTGAATCAGTCAGCACTGAAACATTCAGAGGTGAGAAACAAACAGTCTGAATGCTGAACGGTTCAGCATTCAGAGCTGAATGGTTCTATTCAGAGCCAAACAAACAATCCCTTAGTCTAATACGACATCAATTTTTTTTTTTTGGGAATTACAACATTTGTTATAATGATTTGATGAGTTTTTAATAAAATATATTTTTATTAGAATTTGTCACTTCGACGCGACAAAAACTAATAAAAATTATATTTTATTAGAACTCGTCATCTCAATGTGACTAGTTTGAATAAAAAATATTATTTGAACAAACTCGTCACGTGGGCGTAATGAGTTAGTCATGCAATGTAATATTTATTGTAGATCCTAAATTAATTTTGGAGATAGCATAATAAGTTATTTTTTTACCCGCCGGATCTATAGGGCCAATTTTGCCGAGAAATTGAAATCAATGGTAGAATTGTTTAGGGTTCATCCATGGGGTAGAGTGAAAGTTGTATTGGATTAGAGGGGACGTCTTTGATATGGTATGAAGCTTCCACTGTAATACCACCTTGTCCTTAATTTGTCTCTACTGGTAACTTCTTTCTGTATGTTTCGAATATATCCGTGTTAAATATATATTCATATCTGACACTCGTCTTGAATCTAAATGTGTGATTATCTGTTCGTAATCTTTATTAATCATTAATAATATATACACACATTACAAATACAGCTACACGAACTCGAAACCTATAAGAAGAATCATTTCCTCTTTAATATCTGACGCTATTTTATATAGGACCGTGTCCTGTTTTTGGGGTTTGGTTCCCCTACCACTAGAGGATAGTAGGACTTTATGGGTAACTCATTTTGCTGTTTTGGGGCAGCTTTATTGAGGGCGTTACTTAACGGCCAAAAACTACCACAACTGTGGAATCCCATGGCACGTGAAATCAGGAGGCTGATTGGTCCCACATGTATAGGTTAATCAGGACATTGAAGTATGCATTTAGTCCTTTTATAAGTCACCCTTTCCTCTCTCAACTTCACCTCTCCCAACAAAAAAATGGCAATTCCTTCACTTTCTCTGTTCTTCCTCTTCGCCTCCCTTCCTTTCATTTCCTCTTCCCCAGTTAAGGACCCTGAACTCGTAGTTAGAGATCTTAACAGGTAAATAAATGGCTTCGCGTTGTTGTATTTATCGTTATCGCGATCGTGGATGTAACATATGCAATGTTGTTGTTTTGTTTTTGGCAGGGCCATTAATGTCTCTAGGAGGAACCTTAGGCATGCCTCTTGTGGCACTGGCAACCCTATAGATGACTGCTGGAGATGTGACCCTCACTGGTGGAAGAACCGACGGAGGCTAGCCGATTGTGCGATCGGGTTCGGAAAGAATGCCATCGGCGGAAGAGACGGTAAACTATACACTGTCATCGATTCCAGCGACAATGACCCTGTAAACCCTAAACCCGGAACTTTAAGACATGCTGTGATCCAAGAAGAACCATTGTGGATAGTTTTCGCTGGTGATATGACCATAAAATTGAAAGAAGAACTCATCATGAACTCTTTCAAGACGATCGACGGCCGAGGCGTCGATGTTCACATAGCCGGTGGTCCGTGCATTACCATTCAGTTTGTCACCAACATCATCATCCATGGATTGAACATTCATGATTGTAAACAAGGAGGGAATGCTATGGTGAGGGACTCCCCGCGGCACTACGGTTGGCGGACCACATCGGACGGCGACGGGGTTTCCATCTTCGGCGGTAGCCATATTTGGGTGGATCACAACTCTTTATCAAACTGCAAGGATGGGCTGATTGATGCCGTTTATGGGTCCACTGCAATCACCATCTCAAACAACTACATGAGTCACCATGATAAGGTCATGTTGTTAGGGCACAGTGATTCCTACACTCGAGACAAGAACATGCAGGTCACTATAGCTTTTAATCACTTTGGCGAAGGGCTTGTCCAAAGAATCCCAAGGTAACATCAAACTAGTAATATACATACCCGAACACAAATCCGAACCCGAATCGACCGTAATCGTGTCGTTCGCATTTTCAGGTGTAGGCATGGTTACTTCCATGTGGTTAACAATGACTACACCCACTGGGAAATGTATGCTATAGGAGGGAGTGCTAATCCAACCATCAACAGCCAGGGGAATAGGTTCACTGCACCAAATAACATATTCAGCAAAGAGGTGACCAAGCATGAAGACGCGCCGGAGAGCGAATGGAAGCGGTGGAATTGGAGATCGAAAGGCGACCTGATGGTGAACGGGGCTTTTTTCACGCCATCGGGCGGCGGTTCGTCGTCGAGTTACGCCCATGCCTCTAGCTTGGGTGCTAGGCCATCGTCGCACGTTGCCACGATAACGACCGATGCCGGTGCTCTCAAGTGTAAGAAACTCTCTCGTTGTTGATGGAGTTTAAGGTCTAAATATATTGAATACGGTAACCGAGTTCGTAATTTTTTTTAACAACCTTGGTCTGTTGCTATTAGAACATCAAAGACTTCTATCTTTTATCTTTCTCTTTCTCCCGTAGATAGGAGTCTTCTTGCCTTAAAATGAAACATTGGGATCAAAATAACTATTTTAATAAACGTTAGGGGATAATTTTGACATATATCATTAACAAAAGAAAAAAAATCAAAAGTTTACGATGGATTCATTTGAAATTACATTGATAATTTAGGATTAAAATAAAATATTTATAAAATTGGAGACCACTATAAAATAGGAGTCCTAATCTATAGAGCTCTTACATAATTAACTCATTTTCCTCTCAATTCGATACGATCTTAACGTGCATTGGTCACTTATCGTCCTTTTTATTTACCATGAAAGTTAAAACAAACTCTTTCACCATTGGCATAGACTAACAGTCCAACACAACATTACAGCAAAGGAAACACACCACTGTTTGTCTTACGGGGATCCCAAAAACTGTATTTTATGAATCGACTATCCATATCCATCATGTTGTTGAGCTAATACATCTAGGGATGGACTGATAGGTTGAGTGGAAACAGTCGTCTCTTTTGAAATTTTAAAATTATTATATATTTTATATTTTTTCTATGTATTTTCTATTAAAAATCTGTTTTTGCCCTTGAAATTTTATAAGTTCAAGTTCGCCCTTCCAAATAAAATCATGCGTCCGTCCCTGAGTACTTCAAAGCAACTACGGCATCAACAGACATCATTAAAATATGATTTTATCATATTTCAGTCAGCATGTTAACCAGAGGCGGATGCACTAAACCCCATAATAACTAATTGTATCCCAATAATAGGGCGGATGCACTAAGCCCCCATAAGGACTAATTGTATCCCAATAATTTTGGGAAAAATAATTAAATTTAGTTAACGTGTTACGGAGAAAAATAAAATTTTTTGCATACCCATTATTTTTAAAATAAGAAAATTAAAATTTTGAACCTTTCATTTTTAAATTTCTGAATCCGCAACTAAGGTTAACTTCAAGCACAAACTGACATTAATTTTCTAACGAAAAAAGTGTAAGTTTGAAGCATATAAATAATCGAGTGATTATTTTATAACATTTAATGGTCGGATGACTCAACAAAACGACATCATATAATTAGACGATAATTTTATAACTTTTAATAATCGAAACACAACGAAATAATACCCAAATTCTATCCTAAATTGAATTAGGTGCCCTAGATTTTAGAGAGCTTAGATGTAAAAGAGAAAAAGGGAAACGAAGGACATGCGTTATTAGGAACATCTTTTGATGAATATGTGCGCGACTCGCGGCCATATCTTTGACCAAAGTTGCTTTGGATTGCATGCTTTCATGGCCTTTTATTTGTTTATCTATTTATTCATGGCTTAATAAGTATTTAAATTGTGTTAAAACTATGCATTTAATGCTTTTTCTATTTCATTTTTAAATGTTTCTCGTTAAAAAAATCGTTAAGTGACATGTGTTACGTTTAGATTTTTTTAAAATATTTTTAAATAATATTATATTTTTTAAAAAATAAAAAAAATATAAATATTACACGTGTCACTTAATGGGTTTTTTGAACAGTAAATACCTAAAAGTGTAACAGGAATATCATTAGGCACCTATTTTAACCTAAAAAAAATTAGGTATCAAAAATCAATTTTAGATATAGTTTAAACCCTTATTTTTACATTAAGCCTTTATTCAACTACCACTCAATTACTTCCCATCTCTCCACTACCATCTACCATCACAGAGGTTGATGATTTTTTATTTTATTTAAAAAATTAAATTAGAATTTAGAAAATTTGAATCGAGTAAAATCAAATATATTTATTCTTAACTTTTACTCCTTTAAATTTTAGATAATTACAAATTTCATCATTCAACTTTTTTCTCACTCTTATTCCGGTCATTAAAATTTAGAATTTTGAATATACTCGTTGAACTTTCGATTTATTTCTATTTTGGTCACTCCGTCAAATACTTAACAACATTATGAATGAGTATTTTTCTTTAAAAAAAAGTATGACATGACCTCAAAACATTATTCATTTTATGAGAAAGCCCCTACTTTTGAATTCCCTTTGGTTTCTCGATTATGAAACACCTTATTCCAAATCTCGACGGTGGAGAGGTGGAGAATGTGGAAGTAAGTTGTATATATTGATTCTATATTGACCGCACGATGGATATTATGGATTAAAGTGGTTTGGGGTTTTATGGGTTTTTTTATTATTTGGATTTGAGTTTTAAAGTGATTTAAATAAAATCTAAACTAAAGAGCGATACGAGACAATGAGGCGAATTCATTGATATCTGTAGTGTTCAAAAAAGATGTTAAAGAATGGTAATTATAGCACCAATATGATACATCGATGAAACTACAAAACTTTTAAAAAGAAGAATAACAACAACAACAACAACAAAACCCAATTCCCATATGTATGGGGTAAGGGGGAGGTAGGGTAGTAGGCTGCCCCCAACGCCAGGTTGAGAATAGCTTCCGTGAAAGACCTCCGGCAGTCAGAAAATTAAAAATATAGATAAAATGCAATGCATGTATAAATAATTACATAAATACATAGCTAAACAGTATTCATATGCAGTCATTAATATATAAACAACGAATGAATGAAAAAGAAGGGATAATACCGTGGATATCACATGAATTTTATGTCAATAAAAAATAGTCGATGTCAATAAACATGATTCTCATGTAACTCTTGTATTTGTAATTTAAATATGAGTAATTAGAGAGTTTAATGAATAATTTAAAAGAAATTAAACTTTAATAACTAAAATAGTAGAAGAAGAAAGTTGAATGATGAAATCTGTACTTTTCCCTAAAAAATTTATAATTTTATCTAGGGTAAATTACGTGTTTAGCACTTAAACTATTAGTTTGGTCCATTTTGATACCTAAACTTTCAATTTTTTCAAAATCACATCTAATATTTAGTTTTTATTTTATTTTACTACACAACCGTTAAAAACTTAATGAAACTGCATTTTTTATGGGTAAATTACTTCATTCATCAATCAACTATCTTCTAACTCCTATTTTGGTACTAAAGTTTAAAACATTTCAATTTAGCTTCTCAACTTTCAAATTGCTCTTATTTTAATCACTCTAATTTATTTCATTAATAATTTCTGCGACATGACATTTTTATCATTTATTAATATATAATTAAAAATAAAAAATTAAATTTGAAAGTTAGATTGATTAAATTAGGAGTAATTTGAAAGTTAAGTAATCAAATTAAAAAAAATTAAAATTTAGTAACAGAAATAGGAGTGAGAAGATAGTTGATGCAATTTACCCATAAAAAAGGATGTCACGTGCAAATCACCCGTTAAGTTTTTAACGGTAAAGTACTAAAACGAAATAAAAATTAAACGTTAGGTATATTTTTGAAGGGCTTTATCCATGGGTCTAGTGTTGTAGTTTTGAAGGGCTCAAGGGCACATTTGACCCTACCCAGTCCTGGCAAATGAGATTGGTCAGCCTAGGGCCGGATTCAGCTACAAAGCTGGGCCCTGCCTTTAAGCATGTAGAAAAATGCACTCTTTTTCCCTCCAAATTGTGTTGGAATAGTATGTAGAATAGACCATTAATATTTAAATATTCTATAATTGTTAGTGTTCGAATTTAAAAATTCAAGAGATAACAATTATTCATTTAATTAGTGAGATCGTTTGGTTTGTATTATCTCTTAAATTATTAATATAACTTCTTAAAAAATTACACTCCTATTACAAAATTTGCATGCGTCTCTTAGTGAGGATGAACATGGGTCGGGTAGAGTTAGGTCGGATTTTTATCAACTCGATCCGGTCCAAAAATATATATCATTTATCCGAAATCCAACCTGACCCGAATTTAAGGGGATTTTACCCGACTCGAGCGACCCGAAATAAATGTATTTATATATAAAAAATATTATTTTTATTCAAGAAAAAAGGGATCTAATTGAAACAAATAATATATAGTGTTATTATTGTAATTATCTCTAAATATATAAGGTAAATTTATATTATTTTTTGGGTCGGGTCGACTCAAGTATTTTTACCATAAACTCGAACCTGAACCAGACCCTGACATATTTTCTAAAAAAACCCAACCGATAGGATCCAAACTCATTTTTTTAAAAAAATCCGATCTTATTGAATCGAAACCTATTGAATTCATATCATGTGCCTATCTTTATCTCTTAGCCATGTTATTGTCCCATATGTATGGAGGGTATAAATGAGATATTTGAAATCTTGATTAAGGAAATTAAATATATTTAACTAATTAATAACGTGAAAGGGTGAAAGAATCGACTAAATACGAATTGGTAAAAATAATAATATCAAGATAAGGTTATCTTATATGGATTATTACGAATCGATAGGATATCAATGAAAATTGATTGAAATATATTAAAATTTGGACTATTTCATATTATTTCAAGATTAATACTATCGATATGATCAATTCAATTAGGGTATTGATTATCATGATCAAGGTTGAATCGAGGGGATCTGATAAATTTTTCTTGTATTTTAGATATTTTTTCTATATTTTATATGAATTATTTAATTTCGTATTCCTAAAATTTTAATAAATCTTTTATGTTCACGTCCTCTAACACAAATGTATGTGTCCGTTCCTAATCATGACGGGAACACAAATGAACATGTGAAACATGCATCAATGTCTTTGCCTAAAGTTTAATTCGTCACAGAAGGAAGATTAAATAAAACCTTGAACCCTCCCCACTCAGAATTTAAAATATTTTTTGTAAAAAATATTTTATTGGATGCACCCCATGTGGTCAAGATTCAAGTCCAACCGACCGTGATTATTATAAAAAAAAACACCCTAAAAATATAATTTATTGGACCAATACCTCCCAAACAACATTAGTCAGAAGAGTACTTAAAACTGTTATGTAGAAAGATCTCGTGTTTTGTAAAAAGTGAGGTCAAACATCGGGTTTTATGAAAATCGAGTTGCATGCATTTATTGTTATCTTTATTTAAAATGAAATGAGTTTATCTAAAAAAATTGATGGGTCTTGAACTGATAAAACGTGAAGTCCATTAAACGCATTTTATAAGACGCGAGGTAATTCAACTTGGACAATTTAGAGGTATTTTTTAACTAATCCTGTTTGGAAGTTATTTATCCAATAAATTAAAACTTAAGGATAAGTTATACCAATTGTCACCTAACTTTATTCTGTCTTCTATTTTATTCACAATACTTTAAATTAATTCAATTTCCTCATTGAATTTAATACAATTAGCATTTTTGGTCATTTAATTGTTTAATATTTAATGGTGTTAAAATGACGCCGTTTTAGAAAAATATTTTTTTACCAAAATGACGTCGTTTTGCATCTATATAAAAGCTCATTTATAACGTCGTTTAGTGAGAAAACGACTAAGTGACCAAAAATGTAATTATGTTAAATTTAATGAGAAAATTGAACATATTTAAAGTAAGTAAGTGAAACAGAAGAGATAGTAAAGTTCAGTGATGATTAGTGTAATTTACCCAAAATTTAAAGTTAATTGAAATTGGAATTAATTAAAGATATTTAATTTAAGCCAAAGTTTATGTGTACAAGTAACGATTTTATTAATTAATATACAACTAAGAAAATATAATATTAGTATTGTTATTATTTTTTTTATAAAATCGATAAAAATTATCTAAAATATTATTATTTTTATCTAAAACATTAATGTTTTTTAATATTTCCGGTAAAGTACCAAATAATAACAATACTGATAAAAAATTAATATTTTAGGTAGCGCTTTACCGGATATGTTAACAAAATCAATAAAGTGTCCAATAATAGTAAAATTAGTAAAAATAATAATATTTTTGATAATTTTTTATTTATTTTATTAAAAAATTAAGAATAAAATCAATAACGTTTTCACTTAATCTTATATTAAGACTGATGCTTGTGAGACTTTTCCCACTCTTCCCGGGATGCCCAACGACAATGATAAGTCCAAAGAAGAAGCTGTCTTACCAGCTAGAAAGTCAAACCCCATGCATAAAAAGACAGGTATGACATCATTAAAAATTTCTAAAACCAGCCATGCTCAATCCATGCAGGGGTCACGTACTGGGTCAACCAGCAAAATTGTTAGCTCTTCCAAAGCAGCCAGAGTGCCGCTCGCAACAAGGACTAATTCCTGGACAACCCTGGACATCTCGAAGCACCAAGCGCCTCATGTTGATGAAAATAACCACCCCCAAATACCTGCTATGACTCTTTCGGGGGAGACTGTGAGGGCCATGTGGCCATGGTAGAATAACCCACCTTGGTGGTTCTCTCCTCTCTCCATTTCCTATGAATTTGAAGATATTTGTGTGGAACGCCCGAGGGTGTGGTCATCGTAATTTTATCCGTGTCGCTCGTCAATATATCCAGGATGCTAGCCCGGATATTATTTGCTCTGTTGAGACTCGAATTAGCATGTCCAAAGCCGACAAGGTGTAGCTACTCTAAATTTTCCGAACTCTTTCCGTGTTGAAGCTAATGGTTTTGCAGGTGGAATTTGGATATGCTGGTTTGATAATATTGAAGTGGACACTCTATTTCCTCATTTTCAATTTATCCATTGTAGAATCAGATGTAATTCGGAAGTCCGCTCGTGTCTTGCTGCCTTCGTATATGCTAGCCCGCAGCCTTCCAAGCGAATTCCTCTCTGGAACTATCTCCGTGACGTCTCTCGCCATACTTAGGAACCCTGGATTTCTCCCGGGGACTTTAATGCTATTCTTTCTTCGGACGAAAGAAAGGGTTCTCAGCAAGTTTCTAAGTCGGATAGCCAGTTTTCCGAAGCTGTTTTCAATGCCGGTCTCCACAACCTTGGTTTTCAGGGACCCGCCTTTACTTGGTATAGAGGTAACAATGCTGTTCGCCTGGACCGAGACTTATGCAATGACACTTGGCTTGCCACTTTTCCCAACTCCCATGTTACCCATCTCCTTCGGATGAAGTCTGATCACCGGCCCCTCCTTATTGATCTTGGGGGGCGTACTGCTCGTCGAAGAAAAAGGCACTTCCATTAAACGTGACTCTTGCTCCCATTTGTGGCGTGCTCTCGGTAAAATTTGGCCTTTGTTTTATAATTTTCTTGTCTGGTTTGTTAACGATGGTTCGCTTACTCGTTTGTGACATGATAATTGGGTGCCTCACATTAGTCGCCTAATCAATTGGTAAGGTGACTGCCATTATTGAAGACGACCTTCTAGTATGCGATGTCCTCTCTCCTTTTGGCTCTTGAGATTTTGGTTTATTGAAATTTCTCCCTGTTCCCGAAGTTATTCCTCATGTCTTGAGCATCCCTTGTCCCGATCCTGTAATGGGACCTGATCGTTGGTTTTGGAGCCCAGGAAAGCATGGCTTATTTACTGTCAAGTCGGCCTACAGAAAGATCATTAATGCTGTCTGGGATGTCGCCAACCCCAATTGGAATCTCATCTGGAAGCTCCCCTTCCAAGAACGTATTAAGCACTTCCTCTGGCTATCGTTCAGAGCTAAGCTCTTAACCAACCAAAGTTGCTTCCGTAGAATGCTTGCCGATGACTCTTCTTGCTCTATTTGTGAGGCTGTCGAAGAAACCACTATACATGCTGTGTGATTGCGAGGAAACAAGGAATCTATGGACCTCCATTATTCCTCAAAACCAGCTGGATAATTTCTGGAACCTGCCAATTGATGTGTGGATTATCTTAAGTCTTCGATCTGCATTCCTTCTTGCAGGTATTGGAATTCCATGGAATATTGTCTTCTTGCAGGTATTGGAATTCCATGGAATATTGTCTGCTCACACCCTCACTGCTTCTTCCCAGCAGTCATCGAGACCCCCTCCCACCCAGGAGATTGTCAAATGGTTGCCAGCTTCTTCCCCCTGGGTTACCATCAACACAGATGGCTCGGTTTGGAGCCCTTCCTGGACAAGCTATGCAGGTGGTCTCGTCAGGAATCAACCAGGCGATTGGCTTTTAGGCTTCAACTAGTATATTGGCTCCTCTCAACCCCTTCACGCCGAGCTCTGGGGTATTTTGAAAGGTCTCCGTCTTGCTTGGTCCAATGCCAAACGGATTGCTCCAAGGCCCTGTCCCTTGTTACATCCCCTGTAGCTGACTTTATGGCCAAGCTATCGACTTCCTCTAATTCCTCCACACGAGTCTTCCCTGATCCTCCTCATGGAATTGCTTCTTTGCTCCAAAGGGACATTCATGGTCTCCCTTATGTTAGAGCTAATATAATAAATTACAAATAAATATTCAATAAATTTTATTATTCAAATATTAATTTAAAGCAATGTTATCAGTATATCCTTCGCCAATAAATAAACAAATCTTAATTCATTAATCAAAATTTGGTAATTAAATAAGTTTAACAATATCCATTAGAGGCATAATTATCTGCAAGCACGGCGGACGACCGTAGCCAGCTTTATTTTTTTAACAAAAACGGCGTCGGTTTCCGACAATTTTCATTGGTCAACATGACGAGCATTTGTGTCCAGCAACGAAGAAATCTCCAAGGTCAACCTTGGACCAACACGTGCTGGTTTCGGATTGGTTATTGAAACCATTGCGCCCTATTCGAACACGTCAGTTTTTATACTTGACCGGTGCGTTGTTGACACGTGGAAAGTCACGTGATTGGATTACAACAAGTGCCACGTCGAATTGACATGGACTCTTCGGCTCGCCGAAAGCCATCTTTATTACAAAACCGGCTCTTTTAGAATTACCTGTCGTCTAGT
Source organism: Hibiscus syriacus (assembly GCF_006381635.1). Taxonomy (NCBI): domain Eukaryota; kingdom Viridiplantae; phylum Streptophyta; class Magnoliopsida; order Malvales; family Malvaceae; genus Hibiscus; species Hibiscus syriacus. Next base: position 703,741 of record NW_024062470.1, read on the forward strand.
CATCGTATTATCCTTTGCCAAGTCAGCTTAGAAAAGCCACATGGTAAAATCTAGATATTTATTTTTGGCCTTAATACACTTTTTTACTGCCTAAATTATATCTCAAAATACGATTTAGTCTTTAAATATTTTTTATTAATAGGTGCTTAATGTTTCTAACATTGTATTTTTAGGTGTTTGGATAGCAACAGTAGTTAAATGCAGATGTTATCTGACCCGTGTCACATATATAAGATTTTTAAAATTATTTTATTTAAAAAACTTAATATTATAATTTAAAAACCCCTAAAATTTACATCTTTCGTCGTCGATCAGCCACCGTCGATCTGTAACGATCATTGTTGACATCATCAAAATTGTCTCACCGCTGCGACCAAAATAAAAAAATAAAGAAAAAAAGATAATCGACATGGGACAACCAACATTAAAACCGGTGTTGCCATCGGTTAAATAAAATTAAAAAAAGAGTTGGATTAATCAATAAAATTGACACAAGTTGTAAAGAAGAAGAAAGAGAAAAGAAAGGTGACAACATATCAATTATTATAACAAATAAATTAAAATATAAAAATAAGATTATTGTATGAAAATAAAAATAATTATCATAAAAATAATTTTTTTAGGATTAATCTAGTCCTAAAATGAAATTTGTTTTTGAAATGAACACAATTTTTATATTTGTACATTTAAAAAAGGGATAAAATTCAAACAATCAATGAAAGAAATTATAGAAATTATATTTAAAATTTATAAAATGTAATATCTAATCGACATGAGAAGCATCTCACTATGTCATCAACAAAATATCCAAATAAATTATACGAGAATCAAACTACCTCGCTGATTAAAAGGATAATTGTTATCTTTAGTTGTCTCGGGTTCGAACACGAGAAGTCTCACATGCGGCAACCTAATATAAGACTAAATAAATGCGCTTCCAGAAATGTTATTATTTTTTTAACATTTCCGGTAAAAAAACTACCCAATATAGGACAGAACTTCCTGTTTGAACATGACACATACGATAAATGTTTATTATCAAATGATCGAGAGTATTTTGAACAAATATTACGAATAAAAATCTCCAAACAAATCAAATTTTAGTGAGCATATTAAATCAATACATTGAATTCAAATTAAGCTTTAGGGCTTATATTTTTTTTATCCGTCGGTAATTAAATCTGGAAAAGAATTAAATTATTTTTATTTAAAATAATAATATGTAAATTATATTAAAAAAGGTAAAATCATGAAGCGCGTGGGTACATTCCGCATAATAATGTTTTCGTCACGCGTGATGACAGGTCGGATTGGTCGTCTCTTTGCTTTTCTTGCTCCTTTTCTAAGCGGCCTATAAATTTCGAGTCTCACCCGTCATTGGCAACAACCTCTGTCGAGACATCGCCAGCGCAGCAGTCCCTTCTCTTTCTTCAATTCTTCTTTCAATGGAACGCAACAGTTACAACTCAGCTTCCTCCGCCGTCATCTCCGCCGTTTCCTCCGCATCTCACTTACCGGAGCCCGATGTCCACATCCTTACCTCCGGAGGCCTCCGCATCCCCGCTCACACCAGCATATTGGTAGTCCTCAGCTGAGCCTTTTATATTTCAATTTTTTTCCTCCTTTTTTGTTTTGATCGGATCTGATTTCTCCTTTTTTATGAAATAAGGCAATGGCGTCGCCGGTGCTGGAAAATATAATCGAGAGGCCACGTAAGCACCGGAGCTCCGAACGAGTCATCCCGATTCTCGGTGTACCGTGCGACGCCGTTTCTGCTTTTGTTGAATACCTCTACTCTTCCAGGTCGGAGGCTTTATCTCGAAGCATTTTGATTTGACTTATTACACAAATGGGTCTATGAATTTGCCAATTCCCCCCCCCCTAAATTGATACCTAATAGAAGTTTAGAATCTTTGTTTAGGTACTATTTTGAGACAAATAAAAGATTAGCTACCGATTTGTGAACAAATATGAAATTGCGTAGCTTTTGGTTTTCCACCGTCTTTGTTTTTCTGAATGATCTCCGCCGTTCATTTCTTCCTTGTTTTCCACGTGATATATAATCTGACGATGGATAATCCACCACTGACTCTGATTAGTAAAATAATAAGGCGTTTATCATCATAATATTATTTTATAGGGTAAACTACGTGGTTAGTACTTAAACTATTTTTTTTTTCTGTTTTAGTATTTAAATTTTTAACATTTTCATAACTATACCTTAAGTTTACTTTTTGTTTCATTTTAGTACCTAATATTAAAAATTTAGGTACTAAAATGAAAAAAAAAGTAAACTTCAGGTACTAAAATGAAATAAAAAGTAAACTTCAGGTGCTAAAATGAAATAAAAAGTAAATATTTGGTATGATTTTGAAGAAATTGAAAGTTTAGATATTAAAACGGAATAAAAATGATACTTTAGGTACTAAACATGTAATTTATCCTATTTTATAAACATGAGCTTTAAGAAAGTGCCACGTGGGTAATCTGTATTGGTCGGCTATAAAATTTTCTAAAAGTTCTCGAAGTTTTGATGATGCGTTTTCTTTTACGTTTTCAGATTTTTTTTTTTTATTCCGAAGTTGAATTGAGGTAAATGGTTTTGCAATAGGTGCGATGAAGAGCAACTGGCGAAATACGGGATTCATCTGCTAGCGTTGTCGCACGTTTACTCAGTCCCGCCGCTTAAGCTGCGGTGCAGCAGGGGAGTCAGTCAGCGGCTGACGGCGGAGAACGCGGTGGACGTCCTCCAACTCGCCAGGCTCTGCGACGCTCCCGATCTTCACCTCAAGTGCTTGAAACACATCGCCGCCCATTTCAAATCTGTCGAGCAAACCGAAGGTTGGAGTTTCATGCAGGATCATGATCCCTGGCTCGAGCTTCAGATTCTTCAATTCATCGATGAAGCTGAAACGGTAAGTAAAAGAAGAAGAAGAAGAAGAAGAAGAAAAATCAGCTAACGATAATGATTTTGTTATTTGTAAAAGTGGGTTCTGAGTGTTCGATATAATGTCGCAGAGAAAGAAGAGAATAAGGCGGCACAGGGAAGCACAGGGCTTGTATTTTCAGCTAAGCGAGGCAATGGAGTGTTTCCAGCACATATGCACGGAAGGGTGCACCACCGTGGGGCCGTACGACGTGAAACCGGCTAAGAAACCGGGTCCCTGCAACAAGTACGCGACGTGCCACGGGGTTCAGCTGTTGATAAAGCATTTCGCTTTGTGCAAGAGAAGGGTCAACGGTGGAGGGTGCTCTCGCTGCAAGCGAATGTGGCAGCTTCTTCGGCTCCATTCCTCCATTTGTGATCACCCAGATTCTTGCAGGGTTCCACTTTGCAGGTAAACATTAAAAACCAATTATTTTTATTTTATTTTAGACTAAATTATAAATTTCATCCATCAATTTTCTTTTCTCTTAGTTCAGTTATTAAAAATTAAAAAAAATTAAAGACATGACATTCACTTATCATCCTAATTAGTTTTCCTTTTTTAATCTCATCATCTTTTACGACTCAATCAATCTAGATTTTTTTAAATTCACTTTAAAATTTGTGAAATTCAACCTAAAATGTAGAACTCGTGAAATCCGATACCACTTTAATCTACAATTTTCTCCATTCAATTTGTGTGAATTCAAGATATACAATTCACTTCCTTTCTCACCTAGCTACCATTGAAATTTAGAAGAATATGGCCCAACATTAAATATTTAATGATTCAGTGATCAAAGTAAGAATAAATAAAAAAATTCAGTGAATAAATCTAAAATTTTAAATTTTAATGACTAAAATAAAGTTAAAGTGATAAAAATCTATAATTAACCTACTATTTTGTTGATAATGTCATTTGTCTTTGGATGGAGTAATCAAACTGCCTATGAATGTCCTAAATACATTTTTTTTCAATGCTATTTGGTAGTTAGTAGGTTCAATTAATTGGATAAGAAATGGGCAACTTTTAGGATTCTACTCTTCGGGTTAGGCTTTGAAGTTCTCTCATCTGCGTTTCGTGCTCGTCTTGGCAACTTTCATCCGCCATGAAAGTGTTCTTTTTTATCGTTTTCTTTAGATATTTTGCTAATTATCCATCACAAGATAAAGAGTCATGTAGATTTTTACTTGTCCCCATAAGAAATAACATCAAATCAATCGGAGATTCTTTCATCCGCCAAGTGCCACCTTCATTCATCTCATGCTCTAATAACAAAAAAAAATATCAGCTTAGTGGTGGTGGGTCCTAAAAGGTCTCCCCATCTTTTATTTTCATTTGCCAGACAAAACATTAAACCACGTCGAGTTGTTGTTGACAGGCAATTCAAAGTGAAAGCACGACAGCAGAAAATGGACGACGATGCAAAGTGGAAGGTGCTCGTGAAGAAGGTTTTAGCAGCAAAAGCCGTGTCTTCTTTAGCTATACCCAAGAGGAAGAGAGAGGATGAGCTGAGGGAAACAATGGGTACCCATCATCATCATCATCAGGTTTTGAGAACCTTTAGATTATGTTAAGAGCATTTACAATAGGAAAAATAGTTAGATTCTTTGATTCATAATAATAATATGCTTGGTGGTTTTGTATATGGTACTGAGTTGCTCTCAGCCTGGTTCATCTCCTTGTTTTGGGGAGTTGGATAGAGTAATCCTCTCATGATGTGTAGGTGCGTGTAAGTTTCTAGAGTACGAACGATGTTGTAAAAAAGAATCCGAAATTTGTATTTTGAATTTTAAATATACAACATATCGAGTGGTATCAATACTAAAATAGAATATTGTTCTTTTGAGAGGATATAAGTTCGAATAATTGTGTTTGTCAGATGTATATATTGTCAATTGGTTAATTTTTTTTGTAAAGGCTTATATCACAAATAAGTATTTAAAGTATATATTCTTTTTCATTTAAGTACCTAAAGTATTTTTTGGTCAAAATAAGTATCTAAAATTATCTTTTTGGTCAAAATAAGTACTTAAAGTATTTTATGTCAAAATAGGTTCCTAAACTATTCAAACTTTTTCATCTATATTCTAAAAAAGTTGACATGTGACATTAATTGAAGAATACTTTAGGTACTTAGATAAAACAAATTGAATACTTGGTATCTATTTTGACCAAAAATACTATAGGTACCTATTTTAACCAAAAAGATAACTTTAGGTATTTATTTTGACCAAAAAATACTTTAGGTACTTAAATGAAAAAGATAGTATACTTTAGGTACTTAAATGAAAAAGATAGTATACTTTAGATACTTATATGTGATATAATGTAACACTCATAACTTGTATACGTCTCGAAATACAAGCTAAAGATGTCACATCAACTTAATAAACATTCACTGAACTAAAATGCCTAAAATTTTGTTTCGTTTTAAAACGCTCCTATTTTAACTTAAAAAAACTATTTTTTGAATATCCTAAATTATAAATTAATATTTTGTCGTAGAAAAATAAATTCGTTTGTCAAACAGTGATTTAATCGTTTAGTGCATTTTCGTAAATCATTTAAAACATAATATATATATATATATATATATTCTTTTCATGCATAAATACTTATAAAACTAAATTAGACAAAATAAAATGGTCCAAATTTATTATTACAGACCATTTAAAAGTAAATCTAAAAATAAAACTACTAATATAATTATATATGCAACTAAAAGTCAAAAGTAACATCGTAGATGTCTTACTGGTACTGATGATAGATGTGACTTTCAAAAAGATGCTCGGGAGACTCATCACTGCTCGTTTTTAACTCTATCAAAACTTACGCATGAAAATCATCATGCACTAAGTATAACTTAGTGAGGCATAAACTAAGGTGAGATAAAACATGAAAATATCATAAACATAAGTAAAATAATTTAAATAAAATATTAAACTGGCAAACCGACTTATCCAAGTCAATTTATTCATTGTAACCTAAAACTCATCTTAATTCATGATCTCATGAAAATTATGATAATCAATCTCTGATAAAATAATCATATCATACTTTTTGGTAACCTGATATGATTCATAATTTCATGAATTTACTGATAAATAATATATGACAAGATAATCATATTAAGCTCTTTGCTAACTTAAAAATTTTCAAAACTTTCATAATTAATTTCACAGCCCAATGCATATTTATGAGAACACAAGGTACGTGAATATAAGGTGCGCACTTGGCACATCACGATGTTGAATCATAACTGAAACTGAGATATGATGCACTTCAGTGCAATCATAACCTGTGCACCAACGGTGCTGATCATATGTACACGAATGTACCATAGCTGAACTGATAACTGATAACTGAAAAGTACTTAACTAATGGCGTGGCATATGTACTTACGACTCTCAATGCAACATACAATGAGCTTATATATCACAATAAAATCATTTATAAATCAACGTTTAATAACTGTAAAAGTTTAAAATTCACTATCATGAATATCATACTTGGACAATTCATACCCTAAATCATTTATAAAACTGACATAAAATATTATGGAAATTTTCAATAATTAAGCTTTATAAATCATACCGGAAAATAGAATGATGATGACTTATCGCAAGTCGTCATCTATCATAATAATTAAATAAATAAATTGCACCCACCTTTACCTCACTACCGAACCTTTTATATGCTAATTCTTTACTCGCGTGCTTTGTCATTTCCTTTCGAATCGCTCGGATCGCTAATTTTATCGTGATCTGGCAACGTTATATGATAACATAATATATTCAAACTATATGTTAGTATCGAACTAACATAATGTTAACGTAGAAATATAAAAGTCTATAAAATTAAAAATCAATACTTGATCGATATAACCAAATTATACTCCTAACATAAAGTCAAACTTCTCAAAATACTCTCTTAATCCCATAAATATTTATTTCACATCAACCCTTCAACTTTTACCAAATACACAATCAAGTCACTAATTTTGAAGCCTTTCCATAATACACCTTAATTTTTTCATTAGATTCATAATAGCCCTTCAGTGTTATGTTCACCTCACATTAATCATAAAATTTCCAGCACTTTAATAAAATATTCATATCAACACTTAACCATTCATAAGCTTACAATTTCACCCTAATTTTTCTTAGACTTTTCAAAATCAACCACACAACTTGGTAAACTTGCAATCCCCAACTAAAACAATTAAACCCCAAAATCAGCAAGCTACTAAAATTTCCAGAATTATTATAATTTACCTAAATAATACTTTCACTATTAAAAACTTGAAATCAAGTCCCTATATTTTAGAGCCTTTCGAATTCCACCCTAACTTTTGCCAAATTTGTAATTTGGTTCCAAACAACTCTGCAACTTAAATTCCAGCATTGTAAATATTAAAAGTCAACATTAAACCCTTCAAATATCACATTCTTGCAATAATGTCCCACAATTCTCAAAATTGTATATTAGCCCTTTTTCTTATTCAAACTTCCAAATTGACCTCCAAATCAAATAGAACACTTCTAATATCATTTCTAAACCATAGGAAATTTTCAATGTTTCCCCCTAATTTCCCCTTCATGGTCGAACCTAACTATATACATAGGGTGGACTTTTCATTCAATTTTAAGCATGAATTCAACATCCTTACTTTAAAAAGCAAAACAAAAAATCATACCTTAAAAGCTTAGTAGTTTCGGTCTTGGAGAGAAAACAAGCTGAAAGTTGCTAAAATTTCTTGATTATTTTATCATTAATTAGCCTTAACACATGGCATATTATTAATATAATTGAATTTTTAATTCAATTATTAAGAAATTCCAAAAATATCATTAATGAAACTTGGAAATTACCAAATTACATTATATTATCTTCCATTAAAATATTCCTTAGTCAAAGATGAATCAATTTGCCTTTGACTTCCTAATTTGGCCATGCAATTTTCAAAAATTTCATTTTAGTAACTAAAATTTCCATTTTCGGTTAAATCTGAAAAATAAAACTATTATGATCCAAGTTTCTCTGATATAAAATATGAAAATAATATTTACATCAATTTTCTAACACCCTTCAATTTTTCGTAAAATTTCGATTTCAATCCAATTATCCGATTTCAATACAGAATTTTATCTCTTTATAGTTTTTAACACAAATCCTGTACCGAAAATCTGATTCCGCGAAAATCATGTTTTAGGCCAAACTATTTATTTACGGGCTAAAATATATAACTTTTTAAAATTTCATTTTTGGTCCCTAAACTTTTCATAGTTTATTCTTTAGCCACTAAACTTTCAAAACTTACATTTAAGTCACTAGACAAAATTTGGGGTATTACATATAAGCCTTTTATAAACAAACACTTCCTTGTAATTCATATTGTACTATCTAAAAATAATATATTTTTTAAATAGTCTGAGATGATTATAAGTTATTATTTGTTCAAAAAAATTAACTTACTAACATCGTGCACACATCCTACAATCAAATGGTTAAGAGTCTCATTTTGTCCATTAATGAAGGATTAAATAAATGGCATAGAGAAAACAAAGGAATCCCATTGTAACCCTACTTGGATTTCTAAAGTTAGATTTGGGTCCATCATTTCATTCACTTCTCATATGAGATGACTATCCAGCTCAGTTGGTAGAGCACAAGGTTCTTAACCTTGAGGTCGTGGGATCGAGTCCCACGGAGGGCATTTCATAATTCGGAGGTCTTCTACGGAAGCTGCTAACAACCTGGTGTTGGGGGCAACCTACTATCTTACCTCCCCCTTACCCCATTACATATGGGAACAAGGGCCAGCCAGCCATTTCATTCACTTTTCAATTGAATGATCCTTAAGTTTTTAAAATTTAACATGTTGCAACCGAGACTTCAAATTATTAATATACAATATCGAGTCTAATATTATTTCAATGATGCTATTAGACAAAATTAAATTAGAGGTTTATACTAAATTGTAAAACTTTCAAAGTTAAAATGATAGTTCTACCAAAAAATGGGCAAGTATGAACTCTATGGAGGAATATTGGCAACACTCTACAGCAGGTGCAGACCATATTACAAAACACTTTCCGGCAAAATAAAACATCAACGTTAAAATTTTCCTTACAAACAAACACTCCATGTACATATCTTCTTGTTAATCTTCTACCTAAAGGTATATAAACAATCCAAAAGCTTAACCTTTTAACAATGTCGATTGTTCATAGCTTTGGGTTTTTCTTCTTTTAGAAAATAATGGCTTTTTACTCAACTTTCTTCAATTTTTTTTGTTAGCTCCAACGAAGTTGATGTGTGTGGAACCTAGTTGTAATTCTATAGTTGTGATCAGAAATCGAAATGCTAATCGAGGAATCAAGTGAAATCTCAAAGGTGTAAATGAATAAAACATTCGATGAATCGTTCCTGAATCATTTATATAGCATTAGTTTATTAAGTTAAATAAACGAATTTGAATATGGTACTTTCCTGCTTTGAGTTTGTTTAACGTTTCTAACTCGACAAGATATGTTGGACTGGTAGCTGACTTAAAACCATTGTAGTTTCTGTTGACTAACGGTTCTGTTAGTCAAAACAGACCTCGAGGGATAGAATGATAACCATAAATAACTTCAAGGGCTAAATCGATGCGAAAAAATCATACGAGCGAAAATAATAAATTGGACTACCGCACAGGTAATAGGAACCTTTAAGCCTTTATAATAAAACGATCGTTCGTCGTTAACAGTCATTGTTGGAGGTAATAGAATACTGGTATGATGTGTTAACTTTGTTGATCTACACCATTTTAACACGCGAGACAACCTTCCACGATCATCGGCTGACCTGAACGACAAGTTGAGTAGGCAGAGTACCACTCTTGTGCGACGGCGGTGGTAACGGAGAAGCGGTGAGTAATGGTGGCATAACCATAGTTGTGAGTCTCGAACATTAGTAAATAATCCTACTCTGTTATAGAATTTTAAAAAAATAATACTTTTATGTTAAAATCAAGTGCATAACCATAGAAAACAACAGTTGTAAGATAATTTTATTTATGGTATACTACGTATTTAGTACTAAAATTAGAGAAAATAACCTCAGTGACCAAAAATCCCATATAATATACGATTTTAACCAACTTTTTCCGGATTTGCCAAAATGACCAACAAAATCGCAATGCGATCGCTAATTCGCAACGCGATCTCCATTATCGCAAATCAGTTTCCAGATTCGCAACGCGATTATTACTATCGCAATGCGATTTTCCAATTTCGCGTTGCGATTTTCCCAATTCGCAATGCGAATTTGGAAAATCGCAACGCGATACTGACTATCGCAACGCGATAATACAAAATCGCAACGCGATACTTACTTTCGCAACGCGGTACTGACTTTCGCAACGAGATAATACATAATCGCAATGCGATTTTCAAAGCGCCATTAGTATCACAAAGCTTATTTTATTTTCAAATTCCAAACACGAATATTAATATATTGGAACACTGAACCGTCCACAGTATATCCCGTAATCGCAACTCATAACCTAAAACCTAAAATCACAACTTAGTCCCATCTCCATCTCTCACTCTCTCATCCATCTCCGACGAAATCCGTCCCCATCTCTGGCGAAATCCGTCTATCTCCATCTCTCAGAGCCACCCTCACAATCAGAAATGGAAAATCAACCAAATCAACCACCGAGGGTTAGTTTTTTTAATTATTTTCTTTTTGAAATTTTTGCATTATTATTAGGTTTTTCATATTGAAATTGATGATATGTTTACTGGTAATTTCAATAATAGATTAACCATTTCACTTAGATTGCTTATTAAATCAACCGAGAATTGCAACGCGAAATGAAAATCGCAACGCGATTTTATTCTCTCGTTGCGATAGTCAAATTCGCGTTGCGATTTTCATTTTCAGAAACTATTCTTCTTCTACAAATTGAAACTTGAATGAATTGCATTACTTCAACCAAAAAACAAAGACAAATAAGAAATTCACAGTGTTGCAAATTTAAGTTTGAAGAATAAACTACTACTCTTTATGTTTATTATTGTTTTTGGTATATCTTCACAGTGTAGTTTTTGGTATATCTAACTTAGTATGTTTATTATTTTTGTAGAACTTTTATTCGGCTCAATTGACCTTAAGAAATAAAGTCAGCCTGGCCAAAACAATTGCGTCGAAGCTTTCACCTGCACAAAGAAAAATGTTTGAGGATACTTGCTTCGGGCCATGGCTGAAAGTACAACATCATGGTGGAGATGCGATGTTGACACACATGTTTCTTCAAACCATGACTAGCGATCTACCAGATACTATACAACATCGTGATGAAGAGATATGGTTTGATTTTCCACCGGCGTATACGTGTTTTGGGCGGGAGGAGCTTTGCTTAATCACCGGTCTACGCTTCGGACACGATGATGTAGGTCGGTACACTAGACACATTACCCACCCATCATGGTTATCCTGGGTTTTTCCTAAGCTGGAGAGGCCGAATCTACACATGGAAGACCTAACGAGATTATTGAATAAGAAAGATGGTTTTACTCGGATGGATGACGTCGATATTGTCCGAGTATGCCTTCTAATACTTTTGCATGCCGACTTTTTAGGCAGAGAGGGCAGACAACCTATTCCGAATGATCTAATCAAATTGGTAGAAGACCTAAATGCGTGGAACCTGTTTCCGTGGGGCTCGTATTTATGGAAAGCTACATGGAATAAGTTATCGTCTGCCTTGGATGATCAAAAAGTTTGCATGGCAATGGTTCCAAATACACTTTGACATGCTTTATTTGGGCCTTTAAGGTAAGAATTTTTATATAATGTTTCCAAAATTATAAGTAATTATTTAACAATTACTAATGTTTGTTATTATATTGTTTGTAGATTTGGATATTTGAGGCCTTTCCCGCCATGAAGACATATGCAATAAAAACTTCAAATGATATTCCCAGGGCTATTTCCTGGAAGAGGAAACGGACCTTGCAATGGGAAGATTTACTACGGTATACGACAATAAATAATGTAAGTTAACATAAATACTACCATATGTTTATAAACAAGTTATTACTAGTACACATTTAACTTTGTTTGAGCTTTTATATTGTTAGGAGGCCAACACTCCATTACAGAGGCTGACACCCACAGAAGCTGAGCTTGCCACTGATTGGTGGCAAGCTAGTAAGCGTTTTTTTGATAGCACGGATGATGAGCAGACTCCACTTCGGGAGCCATCACCTCACCCAAAGCCATCACCTGAACGACCCGACTATACACCTCCACAACGACAGCCATCACCAATTATGTCACATCATCGAGCCTCTTCTCCACCATCACCGCAAGATAGGCGACCGGCAAAGTTGCCACGACGTTTATCTCCCTGTTCTCCACCTCCACCTCCACGGGATGAGTTAGGGGAGTTACGTGTTGAGGTCAATGCCTTGCGTGAGGAGGTCGGTACTTTACGCAAAGACGATGGTGCATGGCGTGTTGAGGTGTCTACTTTACGCGGTGAGGTAGCCGCTCTACGTGAGATGGTAGCATCGTTGCAAAATGAGGTTCATACTCTACGCAACGAGGTAAGTTTAAGATTTTTCATATTTAACTTGATGATAAATTTACTCGTAATTTCACTTAGATTAACCATTTTACTTATATTGCTTAATAAATTCATTCGGTTGCTGTTAGTATTTGTTTTTGGTTTTGTTTTTGTCTTTTGGTTGAAGTAATGCAATCCATTCAAGTTGCAATTTGCAGAAGAAGAATAGTTTACTTTCGCAACACGAAAATGACTATCGCAATGCGGAAATGGCTATCGCAATGCGAAATGAAAATCGCAACGACAAAATCGCAACGCGAAATGAAAATCGCAATGCAATTTGTGTTACGCGTTGCGATTTTGTCGTTGCGATTTTCATTTCGCATTGCGATTTTGTCGTTGAGATTTTCATTTCGCATTGCGATAGCCATTTTCGCGTTGCGATAGTCATTTTCGCGTTGCAAAAGTAAGTTTCGTGTTGCGAAAGTAAACTATTCTTCTTCTGGAATGTTTATATATGTTGTCATTTTAAATGTTTATATAAGTTCTTACTTCTGGAATGTTATCTGATGCATTTTGTGAACTATGATAGAATAATGACTTGGGTGAATACAATGCAAGTTTGAAACATATTTGTCTTTGTTTAATATCATGTATGTTTATTTACTGATTTATGTATTAATTTTTTTAGCGGCCCAATAAGGTGGATGCTTTACGTCGGGTTTTCCTTGCACGACGAAGTTCACGCATCAGACGGCGTGCACGTGCTATTACGTCTCCGTTCACCCCAATGGTGCGAAGACTCCGCAAGAAGAAGCCCGACTCACCTGTCATCCCTCAAGAGTCCCCTCCAATCGTTCAAGAGGCCCCTATCATCCCTCAAGAGTCCCCCCCACCGTTCAAGAGGCCACTGTCATCGTTGAAGAGGTCCCTCACACCATTCCAGAGCCCGATTCACATGGGATAATATATCGAATTATTGAGAAACCCCCACCGTTACCGGACATGATGGATGAGAGTTGGCTCTCGTATGAGTTACCGGCTAGTACCCTTCCGGTATCTGAAGTGGGGAGGAGAAAACTACCGGAAACAATTCTGGATAATACCCTTTGGGCTAAGATCGCAGTTGATTTTTATCTACATGAGCGGAGCCAAGAGTGTTACACTGACATAAGCAAACTCAACGATGAGATGTATTTGTTGCTTAATCGGTCTTGGTGGGGTGTGTTATTAGAGGTTGAAGACAATGACTATTTCGATGGGGAGGTAAGTCTTATATATGATTTTGATTAATTTTTTTAAAAATTAATGTAATTCACTAATATATGTCTTTTTTTGTAAAACAACATATCGATGCGTGGGTGTCACGTCTTCTAATAATAAGGAAGCTTAGGAAAAAAAAATCGCGATATACAATAATGCCGACGGCTTTTCACGCAGTTCACTTGAAGAATCAACGAGATGAATCATTTTCGTTGGGCAATGGACAAGCTAAACTTTATCCTGCATGGTGGGAGGTCGATAAGGTTAGTGTTTATTTTTTAAATTTTTTAAAGGTGTTCATAAATAAGTGCGCAAATAAATGAATTATTACTTATGATTGCAGGTGTTTATCCCTGTTTTGGAACGTCGTCATTGGCTTCTCGTCCAACTTCAGCTCCCATCCCTGAAGATAATAGTATATGACAGCATGATAAATTACATATCACTGTCTGATTTGAGAGATATTATCAAGGGATGGAGCTCTCATTTGGCTAAATTCTTGGATGTGATTAATTATTGGACTCATTCTGGACACAAGAAGCCAAAGAAGTTCAATGTCACAGTTGTCAGAGATGAGACCGCGCCACAACAATAGCCGAGAGCCAGAGGGGATTGTGGTCCTCTCGTATGCTTGTGCTTGGCGCGTTTGACGACGGGAAGCACAGAGTTTCTACCTCCCACCGATAGAGATAGAGCTGCAGTAGGCTTGTGGTTTCGGCATTATATGGCTAGAGCGATATATTCGAGACGTTGCCTACCTGCATCCGCGTTATGAAAGTATCCATTGTTAATTGGTAAGTCAAATGCAAGTTTTGTTAACATATATACTCCTTTTGGTTTGAAAATGTTTGGTTAAGTACCTAAAATTCAATAATTTGCTGTTTGTAGGTTTTAGATGTGTAGGAAGTCTTGTTTGAGCAAATGTTTGGTTTCTGCAGGTTAATCCTTAAGTGAGCTGCATGAAATGGATGTACGGGTGCAAAAGTTGATTCATTGATTCAATAATTGATGAGGAAATAAGAATTATTATTATTTTTTGATTGTTTAATTGATTTGTAAAAAATGATCTGTAAATGTTGATTTGTTTAATTGATGTGTACATAATTCTTATTTGTACTTGTTTAATTGATTGAAATGTAATAGTTGATTTGTTGATTTTCAATCTGCATTATGTTGAAGGCAAAACAGACTATCGCAACACGAAACTGACTATCGCAACGAGAGAATCGCAACGCGAAAATGGCTATCGCAACGAGAAAATCGCAATTCGATTTTCATTTCGCATTGCGATTTTCGCGTTGCGATAGCCATTTTCGCGTTGCGATAGTCATTTTCGCGTTGCGATTTCCCCGTTGCGATAGTCAAATGAATGTCTAATAAGTGATAACAACTGAACAGATCATAGCAATGTTCAAACTCAAGTTACTAATACATGCCTAACTGAAAATGTTAAAAGTGCACACATAAAATACACATAATACAACGTTTTCATTTAAAAATCACCTAAGTTAACAGTCCCAAAAGGTGAAGCCGGTTGTGATTGGGATTTTGAAGATGATTGCGATTTTCAGAATCTCGTTGCGAAAGTCAGAATCGCGTTGCGAAAGTCAGAATCGCGTTGCGAAAGTCAGTATCGCGTTGCGATTTTGTATTATCGCGTTGCGATTTTGTATTATCGCGTTGCGATAGTCAGTATCGCATTGCGATTTTCCAAATTCGCATTGCGATTTACTTATTCGCATTACGAATTGAGAAAATCGCAACGCAAAATTGTAAAATCGCATTGCGATAGTCATAATCGCATTGCGAATCTATAAACTGATTTGCGATAATGGAGATCGCGTTGCGAATTAGCGATCGCATTGCGATTTTGTTGGTCATTTTGGTAAATCCGGAAAAAGTTGGTTAAAATCGTATATTATATGGGATTTTTAGTCACTGAGGTTATTTTCTCCTAAAATTATCAGTTTTAGTACTTAAATTTTCAAAAAAAATCAAAAACAAACCTAATGTTTAGTTTTCATTTCATTTTAGTACCAGCAGTTAAAACTTAATACGTTTAGTACCTAAACTATCAGTAGGTCCATTTTAGTACATAAACTTTTAATTTTTCCAAAACTTAAAGTTAGATTTTGAATGGGACACTAAAATGAAACAAAAACTAATTTTTTTAACAACGGGGTACTAAAATGAAACAAAAATTAAACTTTAGGTATAGTTTTGAAAAAAATTAAAAGTTTAAGTACTAAAATAGACCGAAACTAAAAATTTAGATACTAAACACATAATTTACCCTTTTATTTATGTGTGTACTATGAGATAACTTGGCATTCTTTTTGTTTCTTTTACCATTCATAAAATTTTTGAGTTTTCTTAGTATATCAACACCTATTTATACAATTAAAAGTTAATTCTTTTACTAGTTAAGTACATTATATGTCCCTGAACTATAATCTTTATTTTAAATTAGTCCCTAAAGTTTTGAATATTTCAATTCCATCTTCAAACTATGATACTCATTATAAATTAGTCCAAAAATTTGAAAAATCCAATTTCATCCTTAAACTATGACCCTAATTCTAAATTAGTCTTCAAACTTTTAAATCTTTCCATTTTATCCCTAAACCCATCCAAATATGTAATTAGTTTTAACCATAGTTTAACCTAAACTTTATTTTTTTCAAAAATATAATAATATAATTTGGCCTTATGACTTTATTAACGTAGAATGTGATTAGTGTATACATATAATTTGGGATGAAATTGAAATGTTAAAAAAGTTGAAGGACCAATTTAGAATGAAGGGTATAATTTGGGGATGAAACTAAAATGTTCAAAAGTTTGAGGATAAATTTAGAATTATAGTTATAGTCCGTTGATGAAATTAAAACATTTAAAAATTTAGTGACAAATTTACAAAGAGGGTCATAGTTCGAAAATGTAGGATGCAATTAACTCATCTTTTTACAGTTAAACTTTTATGTTAATGACGTTATTTCTTTTAGGAAAATTCTACAGTGCTCGACGAGTATTGATGAGCACCATTAACGACGAGCGCCATTAATTTAAGTTATAAAAAATTAAAATCTAAATGACTCAACATATAATTATAAATTAGTTAAAAATTTAAAGATAAAATATTTAAAATAAAAGGCAAACTATATCAGTGACTACTTAATTATTGCCCCTTTTCATTTTGACCAATATTTTTGAAATTTTTTCAATCAGGTCACTCAACTATTTAAATGCATTCAATTAAGCCACTTTTCGTTAATATTTAACGGAGAAGCTGATGTGGTAGTTAAAATATTTGGTATAATTATACATTTGGTCACTGTTACTTATATATTCTATCCATTTGGTCATAATTTCAATAAATTAAAATAAACTTAACCCTTAAATCTTTAATTTTAAAAGATTTTAAAATTTACGACATATTCTATATTTATAACAAAACAAAATTTTTACTAGAAATTCCATTTATGGTTCTCAGAAGCACCCCGTCAATGGTACCATAACCTCTTTTGGTTTTAAGTAAAATATAGTTGATTAGCCCATGCATATAAAGTTCGCTGGACAAAATTTTTATCCTACTACTATTTGTAAATATCATTCTACTAGAAAAATGTGATATAGTCTAACCTATAAAACCAAGAAATTTTTATCCATTAAATTTCTAATAGAAAAATGTGACATATATTTATTTCACGTTTGACACAGTCTTCCTTTAAAAATTTTAAAAATTCATCTCTTACCATAAAATTTTATTTTCATCTTTAATAAAAGTTTGAACTAATAAGATTCTCGGTGGACTTAGCATAGAAAATTTTGCACTAAGAGATTGACCTATATCAAAAGGGCGATAAATTTAGCTTGCTGTAAATTTATTATCATAAATTATTGCTTGAGTTATTGATTTTTTTAGAAAAATGTTTTGTTATAAATTTTGTTTTGTTATAAATATTGAATATGTTGTAACTTTTAAAATTAAAATAAATTAAAATAAAAATTTTAATTTTAATTTTGGGTGAATATACATGACACCATTTGATTTGAGGATTAAGTTTATTTTAATTTATTAAAATTAGGACCAAATTGATAGAGTATATAAGTAACAGCGACCAAATGTGTAATTATACCAAATAGTTTAACTATCACATCAACTTCTCCGTTAAATATTAACGAAAAGTGACTTAATTGAATGCATTTAAATCGTTGAATGACATGATTGATAAAATTTCAAAAATATTGGCAAAAAATGAAAAAGGGCAATAGTTAGGTGGTCACTGGTATAGTTTACCTTTTATTTTAAATAATTTATTTTTAAAATTTTAACTAATTTATAATTATACGTTGAGTCCTTTAGAGTTTAAATTTTTATAAATTAAATTACTGGTACTCGTCGTTAGTGATGTTCATCGCTGCTCGTCGAACGTAGAAGAATCATCATTTCTTTTAATCTCAAATAATGTTAAACATGTAATTGAAGAATCCGTCTATAATTTATATAATATTATCTAAATATTAAAAAAATGTCTGAATTTTTTACTAACAAAATTTAATTTAGTTTACAATTTCTTTTCCAAAATATATTTTTAATGAAATAAACGACCTCTTACTTCATTAATTTTTTTTTATAGTTTTATGATTTTTCAAAATGACATTTTTAACTATGATTTTCTAAAAAGACTTTTTAGTTATGATTTTAATAGATTATAGATTAATTAATTTAAATTTTTTAATAATTATTATACTTTATTTTAAAAATTAACTTTTATAATTGTCAATTTTGCACTAAATTTAAAATGAATAAATAATTTGTTTAACTTAGAATCTAATTTTATTTTAGGGTAAACTATGCATTTGATACCTAAACTACCAGTTTTGGTTTGTTTTAATACCTAAACTTTTATTTTTTGCAAAATCATACCTAATATATTTTTTATTTTATTTTAATATCCCGCCGTTAAAAACTTAACTTGTTTAGTTCCTAAACTATCAATTTTGGTTCGTTTTAGTATATAAACTTTCAATTTTTTTAAAAAATTTAACATTAAATTTTGAACAATGATATTAAAATGAAACAAAAACTAAAATTTTTAACAACGAGTTTTAAAATGAAATAAAAACTAAACTTTAGGTATGATTTAAAAAAAAAATCAAAAGTTTAGGTACTAAACTTAGGCCTGTAAACGAACCGAACGTTCAATGAACCATTCAACGAGAAGTTCATATATTTTCGTTTATTAAACGAACGAATATGAGCAAGATTTTATGTTCATTTAATTAAATGAACGAACACAAACAAAATGTCGTTCGTTCATTTACATTCGTGAACGTTCGATAATATGTTCGTTCATGTTCGTTCATTTATGTTCGTTCGTTTATGCTCGTTTGTTTATGTCTGTTCGTCTATGTTTGTTTATGTTCTCCAGACTCTTTTGAAAGATTAAGACTTAATAAATTTTAACCTTGAACTCATTAATATTTTTAAACTCAATTAATTTCAAACCCAAATAAAAAATGCTCCAATCAATTAAAGAAAATATAAATCCTAAAATTATTTGAAAAGAAGAAAAAAAACTCTTCTCAAATATAAACTCAAATAATTTTATATTCGTTTATCATTTAAACGAACTAACATGAATGAACACGAACAACCTAAATTTCTTAATGAACGAACACGAACAATAAATTTCGTTCGTTTAGTTATTCGTGTTTTTTCGTTGTTCAGTTAAAGTTAAACGAAGAAACATGAACATACCCTCGTTCTTGTTCGTTTACAGACCTACTAAAACGGATCAAAAGTGATAGTTTAAGTACTAAAAGCGTAATTTACCCTTTATTTTAAATAATTGAACCATTGGTGACGTGTAACAATAACCGTAGCCTCCCTATATATATATATATATAGTTTAGTATAACCCTTCTTTCTCGAGCCTTCTTATTTTTGCCCTCATCCATTTCCTTTTTGTAACAGATTTCCGACGACCCATTTCCTTCGATCTAGTGCTCCATTTCTAGATCTTTCCTTCTGTTTGACCTCGCAGTTTATTACTTTGACCGGAATTGGAGTTCCGGTTCGGATATCCGATTTACTCCTGTTTTGGCTTCAGATCCGGGGCCACGAACAGAAGGATCGGATTAGGGTTCTTGCTTCATTTTCTTCTCTTTTATCCTAGTTTCACACAAGGAATCTGGTATTTTTCTCATTCTTATCCTTTTTATTTTGTTAGATTTTGTTGCCACCGCCATGTTTGGTTGCTGGGAAAATGGTGGGAAAATGAACGTGTCGAGTGTAACTGTCGCGGTTTTTTTCTTCATAAAAAGGCCTGCTTATCTTACGTAGTCGATGTGATCTTATTGCATTTTACTGTTTTCCCCACTGCTAAACAAGATTTTTTGATTATTTGTTTATTCTAGTTAAACAGTTTAATCTAAGAGAGTGTGTTTACTTGCAGGTATTTTGAATTGGTGAAGAGTGAATGGCATCAGGTGAGGGATTTCTTACTGATGAACAAAGGGACGTGCTGAAAATAGCGAGTCAAAATGCGGAGGCTAGTTTACCATCTCCTAGATTGTCATCATCTCCAAAATCCCCTACTTCCTCGCTTTTCGATCATCAATTAAAGGTTCCTGCTGGTGGCAAGGTGGCAAGGTGTGGTGTTGGAATGAAGCATGTTCGTCGCTCTCACTCGGGGAAGTTTATCCGTGTAAAGAAGGGTGAGCTTTCTCATTGCTTTGGTTATTTGTTTTTTGACTTGCATTTATTCATTGGTAACCTCTTTGTGTATTTATTTTGTAGTTCGCTATCCTTGTGGATGCTATTTAGTTTTCTTTTCATTTTATAATTATTTGCATGTATGTCTTGGATCACATTCTTCATATTGTATTGGTGGGATAATTGAATTCAAACCAGTAATCAGTGTAAGCTGATTTTTCTTAATGAAGTAGGGCAGGGTTTGGAGGGAAGAAACGGTGTATGTAATTCATTCAAGCTTAATGATAAGCTGGCCTTAATATTGGCTTATGGTTCTATGTTGTTTTCTATCTGTATTTTGCCAAAGAAGTTAGCTTGAGATGTGGGAGAATCACCAAGGAGTTGTTATCTATTTTTTCTTACTGATTAGTTGTTTTCCTCCTAATGTTAAAACAGATGGTGCTGGTGGTAAGGGCACATGGGGGAAACTGCTTGATACTGACGGTGAATCACATGTCGATCGAAATGATCCTAACTATGACAGTGGAGAGGTATTTGTACCTTTTAGTCTCTTCTGTCCTTTGCATATTTGAAAATTACATTTCTTTATCAAGTATATAAATCATTGCTGTTTATAAAGTTAATGCCACTTGTACCTGCCACGATACTCATATGTTAATAATTTTGGTGATGTTTCTTGTCTTTGCCAGGAACCATATCAACTTGTTGGGTCAACTATTTCAGACCCCCTAGATGAGTACAAAAAAGCAGTTGTCTCAATAATAGAAGAATATTTTAGCACTAGTGATGTGGAATTGGCTGCAGCCGACCTCAAAGATCTTGGTTCAAGTGAATTTCATCCTTATTTTATTAAGAGACTTGTCTCAATGGCCATGGACAAGCATGATAAAGAGAAGGAAATGGCCTCGGTTTTGCTTTCTGCGCTATATGCTGATGTCATCAGCCCAACCCAGATTAAAGATGGTTTTGTTATGCTTCTCGAGGCTGCTGACGACCTTGCTGTGGACATAATGGATGCGGTCAATACCCTTGCTCTGTTTGTAGCTCGTGCTGTGGTTGATGAGATATTGCCTCCAGCTTTCCTATCAAGGGCAAAGAAGACACTTCCTGAATCTTCCAAGGGATATCAGGTTCTGCAAACTGCGGAGAAGAGCTATCTCTCAGTACCACACCATGCTGAACTTTTGGAGAGGAGGTGGGGTGGTAGCATTCATGTGACAGTTGAAGAAATGAAGAAAAAGATTGCTGATCTTTTAAGGGAGTATGTTGAGAGTGGTGACACATTTGAGGCCTGTAGGTGTATAAGGGAATTAGGTGTTCCATTCTTTCACCACGAGGTTGTTAAGAGGGCTTTGGTTCTTGCCATGGAGATTCAAGCTGCCAAACCACTAATGCTGAAACTGTTGAAGGAAGCGGCTGAGGAAGGGCTGATAAGTTCGAGTCAAATGGTGAAAGGGTTTTCTCGGTTAACAAAGAGTCTTGATGATCTTGCTCTTGACATTCCATCTGCGAAAACATTTTTTCAATCCATTGTCCCCAAGGCTATTTCTGAAGGATGGCTTGATGCATCATTCACTAAGCCATCTTTTGAAGATGCAGAGGCTCAAAATGAAGACAAAAAACTGATCCAGTACAAGGAGGAGGTTGTTGCTATAATTCATGAGTATTTTCTCTCAGATGATATTCAGGAACTCATCAGGAGTCTTGAAGATGTAGGGCTGCCTGAATTTAATCCTATTTTCTTGAAGAAGCTCATCACTCTTGCCCTGGACAGGAAGAACAGGGAGAAAGAAATGGCATCTGTTTTGCTCTCTGCTCTTCACATTGAGATCTTTTCAACTGAAGATATAGTGAATGGCTTTGTCATGCTTCTGGAGTCTGCGGAAGACACTGCCTTGGATATTTTGGATGCTTCGACTGAGCTTGCTCTATTCTTGGCTAGAGCCGTTATTGATGATGTGTTGGCCCCGTTGAATCTTGATGAGATTGCTGGCAAATTGCCACCAAACTGCAGTGGAAGTGAGACTATCCGCATGGCTCGATCCCTTATAAACGCACGACATGCTGGTGAAAGGCTCCTCAGGTGCTGGGGAGGCGGAACCGGGTGGGCCGTGGAGGATGCAAAGGACAAGATAATGAAGCTCCTAGAGGAGTACGAAAGTGGGGGCGTTGTAGGTGAAGCTTGCCAGTGTATCCGTGACCTTGGACTGCCATTCTTTAACCACGAGGTGGTTAAGAAAGCACTGGTGATGGCCATGGAGAAAAACGATAGGACGCTGGATCTGCTGCAGGTGGGTTTCGACGAGGGATTGATCACTATTAATCAGATGAGCAAAGGCTTCACCCGTGTCAAGGATGGGCTTGATGACCTGGCTCTCGACATTCCGAATGCAAAAGATAAATTCAGTTTCTACACGGAGTATGCCCAGAAGAAGGGCTGGCTTCTGCCATCCTTTGGGGCTCAGCTCACCACTGCAGCCTCTTGAGAAACCAGTTACCTTTTGATGTCTGTAATTTACTTGCCATTGCAGTACACTCTGCGCTGGGATGGTGGAATCCCTTAGGTTCTTTCTTTGTGTTGGTCGTCCGGCGGAGATTCTCGCGGTCCCAGTCAGCCGGCTGTACAAAGTCTGTTGGTTGGTATCAAAATAGCATTTAGGATCATAATATTCTAAACAAAGTAGCATATGCTCTTTAGGGAGGGATGATATGATATGATATGCTTGCAGCGTATGATGCAACGATGATAAGATGATGCTTGCTTGTATACTTCCCCAAAAGAAAACTACATTAATGAACCGCTTCATCTATCTGCCCGATGTTTTAAATATATGCGGTCAAAAGTTCGGTCACCCACTCGGTGGAAGAAATAAATTGGGATCAAATCGGGCAGGTATCTTGTCGTATGTATAATTTTTTTAAGGTATAATATCACAATCAACCCCTAATGTTTATTAAAATAGTCATTCTGATTTTTATTCCTTTTCTTTTGAGCATTAATTCCAAGAGTTTGATAATGAATGTCTTAATACCCTATAATTTTCAATGTTTAATTCCGAGACTTCTAGAGATAATACTGAGGCTTCTAAAGATAATAATTATCTCTTTAATAAGTCGCACAACATAATTGTTGTTTTTTTAATTTTAAAGGATAAAATATATAAATTGTACTTGCATAATAACAGAATTGTTGTTTTTTTAATTTTAAAGGATAAAATATATAAATTGTACTTGCATAATATTTTTGATTATTAAATTTTTAAAAGTTATAAAATAATCATTGAATTATTTTTTATTATTAAATTATTATAAAATAATACTTTAATTTATCAAAATTTATCATTGTTTTAAGGTAAAGTGATTATTTCGTAATAATTTGATAAATTTAATAATTATTTTGTTTGTACAATTTCAGTGATTTAAAATCAGTTTAGTATACTTTAGTGACCACTTGTTTTGAAGAAAGGGATAATGGCAGGAAGGTAAATAAAAAGGAAACGGCTGTCATTTTCACAACTCTCAGTGTTTTTGTCCAAACCCAGAAAACCTCACATCCCATCCAATTGCCCATTGTTTAGTTTGCTTTGCCCCTCTCTGCCCCTTCCCCTGTTAAAATTAATAAAAGAAAACAGAGGAAAATAGAAAAGAAAACCCATTTCCCAGAATATTAAAAAAAAAGCAAAGGAAATGGAAGCTTAGAAAGAATATGAAACCCCTTTTTGTTTTGTACTTGTTTTTCTAGTGAGCTTTCATGATATGAGCTCCTTTCAATGATTTCCCAAACCTAAGCCACACAGAGATTTGCCTCTCTTCCATTCCCATGGCTCACTCGTTAGAGCAAAGTCCGGAAGTGTTTCCATGGCTGAAATCCATGCCTTTAGCTCCAGAGTATAGGCCTACTCTAGCAGAGTTTCAAGATCCGATTGCATACATTTCCAAGATCGAAAAGGAGGCTTCCCAGTATGGAATCTGCAAAATCATACCCCCGGTGCCACCTGCTCCTAAGAAGACGGCAATTGGGAACCTCAACCGTTCACTCTTGGCTCGTGCTGCGGCTAATGCGAGCCCAGATTCGAAGCCAGCACCCACATTCACTACCCGGCAGCAGCAGATCGGGTTTTGCCCCAGGAAGCACCGGCCTGTTCAGAAACCCGTGTGGCAAAGCGGGGAGCACTATACTTTACAAGAATTCGAAGCAAAAGCCAAGAGTTTCGAAAGGAGCTACTTGAAGAAACACAGCAAAAGGGGTACCCTCTCGGCTTTAGAACTCGAAACCCTTTTCTGGAAAGCAACGGTTGATAAACCCTCCATGGTCGAGTATGCTAACGACATGCCCGGTTCGGCTTTCGTGCCTTTGAGCTTGAAGAAGAGCAGTGGGAGAGGGAGAGAGGCAGGGGAAGGGGTTACGGTGGGGGAAACGCCTTGGAATATGAGAGCGGTTTCAAGGGCCAAATGGTCATTGTTAAGGTTCATGAAGGAGGAGATTGCGGGGGTTACTTCCCCTATGCTGTACATTGCAATGTTGTTCAGTTGGTTCGCTTGGCATGTCGAGGATCATGACCTGCATAGCTTGAATTACTTGCATATGGGGGCTGGGAAGACTTGGTATGGTGTTCCGAGGGAAGCTGCGGTTGCTTTCGAGGAGGTGGTCAGGGTTGAGGGCTATGGTGGGGAGTTCAATCCTCTCGGTGAGTTTCAGCTAACTATTGATCGTGTTTGCTCTGTGTCTTGGCTAGCTACATGTGAAATACATTGTGTTGTCTCTGCACGTGTTGGTAGTAGCCCATATAGGATATCGAAGGCACGATTGACTAGTCTGGGAAAATGAAGAATTAACTTAATAGACCAGGTGCTTGAATTTGACTTCTTGTTGAATGGGTCAGCAGAGCTTTTGTGTGTCAATGGAGAGGAGTTCAATCCTCTTATCGAGTTAAGTGAATTATTAATGGTCTCTCCTCTGTTTCTTCACTAGCTACATGTGAAATACTTTGTGTTCTGTTGACTCTGCATATGTAAGTGGTAGTCCATATAGGATAACATTAGTGTGATTGGGTAGTTTGACTAGGGGAGGCATTAGCTTAATAAGCCATGCTCAAATTTGACTTCTTGTTGGATTGCGTCAATTGAGTTTTTGAGGGTCTTAGTTACCGGTTTCATTGTGTTTCGATGAAGGAGATTCAATCCTCTTGATGAGTTTAGTGAACTATTAATTATTTCTCCTCTGTTTCTTTGCTTGCTACACGTGAAAATGAAATTCTTTCTGTGGCCCCTGCATATGTAAGTAGTAGCCCACAATGGATATCATTGGTGAGATTAACTAGTTTGAGTGGAAGAATTAAGTTAATAAACGCGGTGCTCAAGTTTGAATTCTTGTTCAACAGTGTCAACGAGCTTTTTAAGTGGTTTTAATTATATGTTAACATTATCTAATCTAACAAGAACACACTGTCTTCTATGTCCTTTCCAGAAGTTGTGTGTAAGGGTATGAGAATAGAGGCCGGATCAGATAATATATATATAATATATATATATATATTATATATATATATATATATATATGGCTTATGCAAGTATTTTGTGTCATGTCTTGTCCTCCCTTTACGTGTATCCTGTTCCCTTTGAAGTTGTAGCACTTAAAATCCAATTAGGTTAAAGACTTGGGAGTGTAGCAATTGAGCATATTTCATTTTAATTTTTCATGTGTTAGTTACCTTTTCTACTCTTGGTGAGAAGACCACGGTGATGTCTCCTGAAGTATTTGTTCAAGCCGGAATACCATGCTGCAGGTAAAGTTACCCCACATTCTTTTGCACTATCGAGTAATCTTAGGTTCAATTCAAATCCTAACTTACTACTTGTGATCTTTAACCTGAACATATTTTGGCTTCCTTTTCATTTTTCTTTCATTCTTAAGCATTTGGATGCTACTTTTGTTCTTTTAATTAAATTTATGCCATCCTTTTCTCCTATTTAGAAATTCCCTTGAAATACTTTAAACTGGAATCTATTCTCATAATCTCTCGGTGAGGGATGGTTATCTATCATTTTATGACATTACAGTATTCTGAAATCAGGTTAGTGCAAAATGCTGGGGAGTTTGTTGTCACTTTCCCGAGAGCCTATCATTCGGGGTTCAGTCATGGTGAGAAACCTTTGAATTTATATAGTTGCAATTTTATTAGGGAGCTAATTTTATCCATATG